>NC_057805.1:364959350-365559350 GCF_018294505.1 Triticum aestivum
GCCTCCGCCAGCGCCGCCGCTCCCCCGCGGCGTCCTCTCCTCCTCCGCCGCCCTCGCGCCGCCCTCCTTCCTCCCTCCGGCGAGCTCCGGCCACCGGAGCCCGAGCGCCATCGGCCCGAGTCCGAGCTCGAGCGAACAGCTCGATCCAGATCCAACTCCACCGTACGTTCACTTTTTCTTGCGATCCAGTTTTTCCTTCCAAGTCCTTAATTTCATCAGCATGTGCTCCTATTCAAGATGCGATAACTCTGTGTATGTAGCTCCGATTCGCGCGTATAATATGTCAAATTGTTCGTCTCGTGATGCTCCTCATTTTGTTAAATTGCACCATTTTCATTAGAGGTCATCTTGATGCCCAAATCTTCGTTGTAAGAGGGCTAGTTGCTGTAAATCTCTGGTTCTTATCAGAACTTGGAGATTTGTCATTTTTGTATCATTTATTCTGTGCATCTTGTGAGCATGAGCTCTACATGTGTTTTGAAGTATGCCATGCCATCTTTCCAGTGGTATAGTCCATGTAGTTTTGTGATCTTTGTGGTGACTAGCACAAGCATGCAAAGTAGGCCCCGTAATATTTCTGATTTCAGGGACTTAGTGATTTCTCCAAGTCCTTGTCTGCTGTAATTTTGTTGCCATGTAAACTTGATGCTACAGAGAGATCCCTGCATATTTTGAGATGTGCACTAAGGATGTTTTGTAGCTATAGTTGTAATGGATCCATTCCTGCAATTGTTTGCAATTTTAGAGTAATATAGCATGACTCAAGCTTGCTCTACTTTTGGTATAAAATATTTCTGGCAGATTCTTAACATGACATGCATTTTTGCCAAGCTTATTGTAGTTTATCCATACATGCTAGGTAATTTTTCTTGCCATGAATAGCTTCATAAACATGCCATCTTGCTGTAGGTATGCTTGGTTTGTCATGCATTTCTCTGTAGTGAGTGCATCAAGCTCACAAAGAGGCCTACATATTAATATTTCTGCCATGCTCTGTTTTCTGCTAAGTCTGAAACCTGATAACGAAACTTGCTATGTTTACATGCTTGCCATCATATCTTCTGGTCCTTTTTCTCTTATGGTCAGTAAGGGAATTTTGTCATGTGCTTTTAGTAGAACACTGCCCTGCCTTGTTTTTCTATGTTAAGTTCCTTTAGCATGTTGATTTCGTGCTCTGAAAATTGCCACCTGATACTGATTTCTGCCATGTCCAGTTTTTCACTAAGTCTGTGAACCTGTAATCTTTTGCACTTTTGCCATGCTTGTTTGAGCTTGATATGTTGTGAACTAGCCGTAGCTCAGTGTTCATCTTTTGTCAAGCATCTCCTGTCGTTTACTGTCATGTGCTTTGTTGCTATGTTGGGGTGCTTTAGCATTGTGACTTGTTGCATTTTAAGTGCTATCTTGCTGTTAATCGCAGATTCTGTCATTCTTGTTTTGCTTGCCATTTGCAAACCGTGCATCCGATTCCGGTGATCTTTATATCGATTTCGACCGAAATCATCTCATCTTTCCAGTGGCATCCTTGGTTTGCCAAGTTACTGCCATGTTCATCATTTTCCTTCCGGAGCACGCATATGCATCGCATATCATATCTCGCATATCATACATGTTTTGCATTATGTTGCTTGCGCATTTCTCGTTGTTGATTGTGGTTCCGTTTGTTTGTATTCTTGTCTTGGGTAGAGCCGGGAGACGAGTTCGTGAACGAGGAACCTGTCAAGTACGCTTACGAGGATCAAGCTTTCGACAACTCTGAGAATCTTGCAGGCAAGATGACCACCCCTCGAAATCATTTCTATCTTTGCTATGCTTGTTGTTCGCTCTATTGCCATGCTCGCTACCTATTACTTGCTATATCATGTCTCCCATGTTAGCCATGTCAGCCCTAACCATCCTTTCCTAGCAAACCGTTGTTTGGCTATGTTACCGCTTTTGCTCAGCCCCTCTTATAGCGTTGCTAGTTGCAGGTGAAGTTGAAGTTTGTTCCATGTCGGAACATGGTTATGTTGGGATATCACAATATCTCTTATTTAATTAATGCACCTATATATTTTGGTAAAGGGTGGAAGGCTCGGCCTTATGCCTGGTGTTTTGTTCCACTCTTGCCGCCCTAGTTACTGTTATACCGGGATTATGTTCCTTGAGTTTGCGTTCCTTACGCGGTCGGGTGATTTATGGGACCCCCTTGACAGTTCGCCTTGAATAAAACTCCTCCAGCAAGGCCCAACCTTGGTTTTACTATTTGCTACCTAAGCCTTTTCCCCCGGGTTTTCGCGAGCCCGAGGGTCATCTTATTTTAACCCCCCAGGGCCAGTGCTCCTTCGAGTGTTGGTCCGAACTGAGCAGACTGCGGGGCCCCCTCCTGGAAACTCGAGGTCTGGTTTTACTCGTAGGATGTCTCATCCGGTGTGCCCTAAGAACGAGATATGTGCAGCTCCTATCGGGATTTGTCGGCACATTCGGGTGGCTTTGCTGGTCTTGTTTTACCATTGTCGAGATGTCTTGTAAACCGGGATTCCGAGACTGATCGGGTCTTTCCGGGAGAAGGTTTATCCTTCGTTGACCGTGAGAGCTTATGATGGGCTAAGTTGGGACACCCCTGCAGGGTATTATCTTTCGAAAGCCGTGCCCGCGGTTATGAGGCAGATGGGAATTTGTTAATGTCCGGTTGTAGATAACTTGTCACTTGACCCAATTAAAACTCATCAACTGCGTGTGTAGCCGTGATGGTCTCTTCTCGGCGGAGTCCGGGAAGTGAACACGGTCTGTGTTATGTATGATGTAAGTAGGTGTTCAGGATCACTTCTTGATCATTGCTAGATGACGTCCGTTCCGTTGCTTCTCTTCTCGCTCTCATTTGCGTAAGTTAGCCACCATATCTGTTTTGCCGCTGCAGCTCCACCTCTTTGCACCTCTTGTCCTATAAGCTTAAATAGTCTTGATCTCGCGGGTGTGAGATTGCTGAGTCCCCGTGACTCACAGATACTTCCAACAACAGTTGCAGGTGCCGACGATGCCAGTGCAGATGATGGCGTCGATCTCAAGTGGGAGTTCGACGAGGAACGTGGTCGTTACTATGTGTCTTTTCCTGATGATCAGTAGTGGAGCCCAGTTGGGACGATCGGGGATCTAGCATTTGGGGTTGTCTTATTTTCATCTGGATTTTGACCGTAGTCGGTCTATATGATTGTATTTTGGATGATGTATGATGATATTTATGTATTGTGTGAAGTGGCGATTGTAAGCCAACTCTTTATCCCATTCTTGTTCATTACATGGGATTGTGTGAAGATGACCCTTCTTGCGACAAAACCACTATGCGGTTATTCCTCTAAGTCGTGCCTCGACACATGGGAGATATAGCCGCATCGTGGGCGTTACAGCCTCACAAGCAACGAGGTACTCACCGACACTCATATGCCACGCACAAACTCTCACGCAAACATGCAAAGCATCTATCATATCAAAGGTTCAAACATGCTTGCCTGGTTCGGAGAAGTCGGAGTCTAGCTCGGCGAAGTTCGCGGCTCCGTCACCTCTCCCGGAACCTACGGCATAATGAAAACGGGCACTAACGTGAAAACCAACGCGTGCATAAAAACTTCTCCAAATTTTTTTTCGAACAAATCCCATAAAAAACTAGACAAAATTTTAAGACTGTCAGAAAAAGAATCACTCAAAAATCACTTTTTTTTAAAAAGTTATAAGGGTTTCTGTCCAGGGACCCATCTGTAATGAAACAGAAAAGTTCCAGGGGTTTAACTGAGAAAACAGAAAACGGTTCAAATGGAAACGCGCAAGCTCAAAGGGAAAACGTATTTGCCCGAAGGCGCCAACAGAAAACATTTCGAGGGAGAAGAGAATAGAGGCTGACAAGGGGGTCCACATGTCAGGTTTAAAAAGTTCGCCGGCGCCCGAAGACTGCGGTGGACGCCGGCGTCGAACCACGGCAAGACAGGGAGATCGGAGTGTACCAAGAGCTTCAGCGTGTCCTTCCGCGTCGGTGGGTGGTGGACTCGAGCGTCGGAGGGCACCACATCGACGGCGACACTTTCTCCGGCGGACGGCGGCTCGGGTGATGGTGGAGAACTCCGGTGGGTGCTGCAAACTTCGAATTGAAGCGCGGGTCAGAAAGAGGGATGCACTAGAGGGCTACTGGCAAGAGTTGGGAGGCAGAGGTGCATGCACGGGAGCGAATCGAGCTGGATCCCGTGGCGGGTCGCGGCGGCCGTAGTTGAGGAAGGAGACTTCCTCGGGGCTCTCCCAGTGGCTAGGCAGGGTCTTGGTGGAGTGCAGAGGTGGTGTGTGTTCGAGTTGAAGCTTGGGGCCTCTATTTATAGGCGGATCGAGGGGGTGGCCGTGAACGGAGAATCTCCGGCGAGCAATTACGGCGATGTAGTGGATTGGCAGGGGGTTTAGGTGGCCAGGCAGCATCAGTGGGAGTTACTGGTGTCGTTCCCCCGCTAATCCCGGTCGGTCTTGGCGTAATGGCGCCGGTCCACGGTGGGGTGGCCGCACGGGCACGACGGCGGCAGAGAGCGCGCTCCGCGCCCAGTGGTTCACGACGAGGGTGGCAGCGCGCACTGGGGAGTGAAAGGCCACGCGGCGATCTCCGGTGGCTTGGGCGGCGCTGGGTGGCGCCGTCTGCGCCGCGCTTCTCTCTGGCGGCCGCAAAGCCGCCGCTGGCGTCGGTCACGGGGCGGCGCACCTCCTCCAGCACGTCGCCGACGTCCGCAAACGTCCAGGCGCTCGTGCGGTGCAGGGACAAGGGGGAGGGGACGGGGAGCAAGGCGCCAACGCGGCACTGTCGAGATCGACAACAGTTTCTGAAGAAAACGACAGTAGATCACCTAACTGTATTTCTGAATCTCTGAACTTGGCATTGACAATGCTCTGCAGGTGTTCGACAGAATGATTAGGCAAGGAGAAAAATTTTCCTGGGGCTGGGACTTGGTGAGGTGACCACTCAATGCACCTAGAGGCTGCCTGATTTTACTCAGAATTTTTGGAGAAGGATTTGAATGAATTTCACCAAATTTGACAAATCTGGTCCAAACTTGCAGCAAGTGTGGTTTGAAAAATTTGAACTGAAGACCAGTGGATCTTCATGGATCTTGGTTGAGGGTTCAAAGGACTAGGAAGGGAAAAAGGTTTGGGGGCAAAAATCAAAACAGAAAGGATAGCTCCTTTGTAAATCTCCAAGGGCTAGAATAGAAGATAGAAATGGTTTTGATAAGATTTAAATGGAAAATAATTATATGGGGAGGTTCAACTTGCTGGATTTGGTGCAAATCATGATCCAAAGATGAGGGAAGGTTTAGGAGAGTGGATTTGCACTAAGGTCATGGCAAGAGAGAATTGTTGAAAGTGGTAAGGGATTATTCCAAAAGCCATAGTGCAATTTCAAAGAGATTTCCAAAAGGCATTTTCCCCAAGTGAAAAGCATTTTGGTTTGAGTCCAAATAAAAAGCAAGAACCTCCAAGACCAAAATCAAGTCTTGGGTGAAACCAAATAAAACTCTTGCCATAAAAATATTTTGAAAGGGAGGGTTCTTTTGAAGAAATTTTTTAAATTACCTCCCTCAAGTCAAATAAAATTTTGAAAAGGCCAAGTAAAATTTTGGGTGTCACAACACCTACCCCCTTAGGAAAAATCTCGTCCTCGAGATTTCTGCTGATCCTCAAATAGATATGGATACTCTGCCTGAAGGAAATCTTCCCTTTCCCATGTCGCTTCATCCTCAGTGTGGTTGCTCCACTGAACTTTGAAAATTTTAGTTGTTTTCTGTCGGGTCCTCCGTTCATACTCTTCCAAAATCTTTACTGGCCTCTCTCTGTAGGTGAGATCTGGTTGCACATCAATGCTTTCATGTGACACATGCTTTTCCGGGTTACTCATACATTTCCTTAATTGTGAGACGTGGAACACGTCATGGACGTCTGACAGCTCCTTGGGTAGGTCTAGCTTGTAGGCTACCGTGCCTCTTCGTGCAACTACACAGAATGGTCCAATAAATCTCGGGGCTACCTTCCCCTTAATTTTGAACCGTTGCAGGCCCCTCATAGGTGACACTCATAGGTATACAGAGTCACCAGGTTCAAAGCTGACCTCACGATGCTTTTGATCGTAATAGCTCTTTTGTTGGCTCTGCGCTGTCTTGAGTCTGTCCCTGATCTGCTTAACTTTCTCCTCGGCCTCCTTGAGCATGTCTGGGCCGAAGATACGACTGTCTCCTATTTCTGACCAATTTAGTGGGGTACGACACCTCCGTCCGTACAATGCTTCAAAGGGTGCCATTTGCAAGCTGGCTTGGTAACTGTTGTTGTAAGCAAATTCGGCATACGGCAAACTCTCTTCCCAACTGGACCCATAGGTGAGCACACAGGCTCTCAGCATATCCTCTAGGATTTGGTTCACACGTTCCGTTTGTCCATCAGTCTGGGGGTGGTACGCTGTACTGAAAGCTAGCTGCGTGCCCAGAGCTTGTTGCAGGTGATCCCAAAATTTGGAGACAAATTGTGTGCCTCGGTCGGATATTATAGTCTTTGGGACTCCATGCAAACAAACTATACGGGAGAGATAAAGTTTGGCCAGTCTTTGTGTGGAGTAGGTAGTCTTCACGGGAATGAAATGAGCAACCTTGGTTAGTCGGTCTGTGATGACCCATATGGCGTCATTTCCGCGTTGTGATCGAGGTAATCCGACAATGAAGTCCATTCCTAGTTCATCCCATTTCCACTCTGGTATCCTGTTTGGCTGGAGTAGCCCTGCTGGCTTTTGATGCTCGGCCTTGATGCGCTGACATGAATCGCAACAAGCAATAAATGTGGCTATATCTCTTTTCATACCGTGCCACCAAAATCTTTCCTTAATGTCCTTGTACATTTTGGTTCCTCCAGGATGGATCGAGTATGGTGCGGTGTGGCTTTCGGTTAAGATTTGTTGCTTGAGTTCCTCAATGTTAGGTACGCAAAGTCTGTCTCCGTACCATAATATTCCTTCACTGTCTATGACGAACTCTGAAGCCTTACCAAGGTTCATTTTCTTCCTTATACCTTCGATGCTGGGATGTCCCTGTTGAGCCTTCTTAATTTGCTCCACTAGGGTGGGTCGTATCTCTAGGTTTGATACGGTGCCCTCCGAGACTAACATCATGTTGAGCCTAGCGAACTCTTGCTGAAATTCGGGCCTCAAGTTTTGCGGACAGTCATTGTCCGGGCTGGGGTTTCGACTAAGGGCATCGGCCACTACATTTGCTTTCCCTGGATGGTAGTGAATGCCGACATCATAGTCCTTGACTAATTCCAACCAGCGTCGTTGGCGTAAATTTAGCTCTGGCCGTGTGAAAATATATTTGAGGCTCTTATGGTCCGTATATATTTCACAGCGATTTCCCAACAGAAAGTGCCTCCACTCCTTGAGTGCATGTATGACTGCTGCTAGCTCCAAGTCATGTGTTGGATAATTTTCCTCATGTTTTCGCAGCTGCCTGGAGGCATACGCAACAACTTTGCCATCTTGCATTAGTACACATCCGAGCCCCTTTCGGGACGCGTCACAATACACTTCAAAACTCTTGTGTATGTCTGGTACAGTTAAGACCGGTGCAGTTGTCAGTTTCTTCTTGAGTTCTTGGAAGCTTTTCTCGCATGCTTCCGTCCATACAAATTTCTTGTCTTTCTTGAGCAACTGTGTTATTGGTTTTGCCACAGTGGAGAATCCTTCAATAAATCTTCTGTAATATCCGGCCATTCCCAGGAAACTCCGCACATCTGTCACGTTGGCGGGTGGCTTCCAGTCAAGTATGGCTTTGACTTTCTCTGGGTCTATGGCCACGCCTTCTTGGTTCAATATGTGGCCTAGGAAACCAACTTGTCTTAGCCAAAATTCACACTTCTAAATTTGGCGTACAACTGATGTTTCCTTAATTCTACCAAAACAATTCTGAGATGCTCAGCATGCTCTTCTGGTGTCCTTGAGTAAACCAGAATATCGTCAATGAACACCACAACAAATTTGTCCATGAATTTCATGAACACTTTGTTCATGAGGTGGACGAAAAATGCGGGGGCGTTCGTTAGTCAAAAAGGCATCACTGTGAACTCATATAACCCATATCTGGAAGTGAATGTTGTCTTGGGGATATCTTCTGTCCGTACTTTCAATTGGTGATATCCCGATCTCAAATCAATCTTTGAGAACACCTTGGCTTGTGCGAGCTGGTCAAATAAATCATTTATCCGTGGCATCGGATATTTGTTTTTGATGGTGACCATATTGAGAGCTCGATAGTCTATACACAGTCTCAGTGTCCCATCCTTTTTCTTGGCGAACAACACTGGCGAACCCCATGGTGAGGAGCTGGCTCGAATAAATCCTTTGTCCAATAATTCCTTTATCTGCTTCTTCAACTCCACCAATTCTGAGGGTGCCATTCTATAAGGTTTCTTATAGATGGGAGCGGTGCCAGGTGCTAGTTCGATGCTGAATTCTATTTCTCGGTCTGGTGGCATGCCTGGTAGTTCTTCAGGAAATACGTCAGGGAACTCGCATACCACTGGAACTTTTCTCAATTCTGAAATGTCCACCTTGTTCAGCTTCGGTTGCCGTGACCGTGGCCTTTCCTGAGCTGTAACCTTTATTGTCTTGCCATGATGGTGAGTGAGAATCACGGTCCGATTGAAACAGTCAATGAATCCTTTGTTGGTGGTTAACCAGTCCATCCCTAAAATGACATCCAGTCCTTTATTTTCCAACACGATGAGATTTGCTTGGAACTGTAGTCCTTCGAACTCAATGACCACTCCTTGGCAGTAACTCTGCGCGATTTGATTATTTCCGGGGGACTTGATGATCATAGATTTTTCCAAGGGAAGTATCGGAAAACCATGTTGCAAAACAAAACTCTTCGAAACGAACGAATGGGAAGCTCCAGAATCAAACAAATCCGTGGCAGGTACTGTGTTGACAGGGAACGTACCGAGCACGATGTCTGGGGCATTTTGCGCTTCTTCCCTGGTCACGTGGTTCAGGTGACCCTTCATGTGGTTGTAGTTGGGATTGAAATTGTTGCGCTTGGGGGCTGGATTGTTTCCACCATTGTTCGGCTTGGGGGCCGAGTTCCTCGGCTTTGGGCACTGTTTAGCATAGTGCCCTTCTTCTCCACAAGCATAGCATGTGACCCCTGGACGGTACGTGAACTCTTTGTCCCTGGCATGAAACTGTCTGACGGGCCTTGGATCAGTAGTCGTGGATCTCCTTGCTTCTGTCCTTGGAACCTCAGTCTTGCTTCGGTTGTTGCGAGCAAGAGTCGTTTTGTCCCTCTTTCGCTTACGGATATCTTCCAGACTACGGCGCTCATTCTCCAAGGTAATGGCCTTGTCAACCAGGGTTTTAAAATCCGGGAAGGTGTGTACAATCAGTTGGCATCTTAGTGCTGGTGCCAGGCCCTCCAGGAATTTTTCCATCTTCTTGTTCTCTGTCATGTGCTCGTCGTAGGCATAACGAGATAGCTGGGTAAACTGACCGTTGTATTCTGTCACTGACATGCCTCTTTGCTTCAGGTCATCAAATTCCCTCTTCTTGATTTTTATGATGCTCCTGGGGATGTGTGCCCCACGGAAGCCTTCCTTGAACTCCTCCCAGGTGATGTTGTGTTCACTGGGGTGCATGTGCAGGAAGTTTTCCCACAATGCTGCGGCTGCTCCAGTAAGGTAGTGTGGTGCATAAAGCACCTTCTCATGATCAGAACACTGAGCAATAATCAGTTTCCTTTCGATGTCGCGAAGCCAATCGTCGGCTTCTAGCGGCCTATCGGTGTGAGCAAACGTTGAAGGGCGAGTTTTCTGTAACTCAGATAACTTGAAATGAGGCTAATAGGGTTCACGGTGGTTTCCCATATTGATGACGTGATTCATCATCTCTTAGTGTTGTTGCTGGCTTTGTTCGAAGAGACGGCATACTTGAGACAGGGCTGCTTCGCTGTCCTGTTGACTGGACTGACCCTGAGTGAAATTGTTGCTAGTCTGTGTCCCATAAACTTCTTCTGGCTGATTGGGCATGGAGCGAGTCCACGGGCGAGACATTTTTCCAGTCTGGGGTATTATTTTGCAAAACCCATAAGAAGAACTGTGTGGCCCAAGGAAAATCTTGCAAAGGCAACAATTTAAAAGACCTCAAGGTTTTCAAGAAAACATAAACGATTTTGCACGGAGAAATGACTGCTTAACACAAATCTTACACGCGAAAAACAAACACATGATACAGCACTCAGGATGTGCATACACAATCCTGACATGTTATTTAGACTAGCGTACTACTCCGGAAAGCAGCAAACACACTAATACAAACTAGCGTACAGATAAAACACATCATACAAGCAGACATAACGCGCGGCTACTCGGCGCTCTCAGTCGGAGATGGTGACGATGTCCTTTCCCTTGCCGAGGGCAAGACTCAGTGGTGCAGGAGAATCAACCTCCACCTCCTCTCTAGCAGGCTCCTGGCGCGTAACACTACGCTGCGGTGATGGCGCAGGGGCGACCGGTGGTAGTGCGGGTGCGGCGGGCGGTGCAGCTCTGACTGGAGTAGGAGCGATGACTCAGTCGAACTCCTCAGTGGTAGGCAGACGGCGAGCAGTAGCCAAAATGGCCGGTGCATAAGATGCTGAAGACGAGACGAATGTCAGAGGCGGTGCCGTGTGGAGAAGCTCCTTCCTACTGGCAGGACCGCCCCGGACTAAGTCCATGCAGGCAGCCACAAGATCGTCCACGAGGTTGTCGAAAGACTCCTCCAGAGCCTTGAGATACTCCACAACCATCTCGATGGCTTCATCTCGCTCTCCCCGATAGCAGGCGAATGCATAGTGACAAGTGTATGGCACATGGCATGGGAGGTAGCGGTAGTGGCGAGTCTTCATCATAGGAAGGATGTCCCGAAGACGAGCTATCGCCTCACGGGCAGCCATCTGCATGGCATGCCTCTCTGTAGGCATGGCCCTTCCCACAAAACGGAAGTGGCGAGATGCAGAACGTCCTCCCTTGAATTGCACCACGGCTTGGTGCATAGACACGTCGCCGCTGAGCTTGTGCTGATAAAGCGTGAACTCCGGACGAGTCGCTGGCCCGATCGCGAGCTTGGTGATGGAGACGAGGAGTTTGAAAAACCCCTCGGGCACGTTCGTGAACACTCGAGTCTCGCAGTTGCTGCCAGCCATCTACAAAAGTAGGCAAAAATTCTGAGTAGTCATGTCATAAATTTATGATGACCAACAGAAAATAGCTACAATTGCAAAATGCTGAAAAAGCACAAAAGACGCTAATAACCAATTAGCGATCGCACCTAGTGGCTTCCTACAGTCAGCCTGGCTCTGATACCAAGCTAGTCACGACCGGTTTTTCAATAAAATATTTATTGAGAGACCAATCCCTTTTACGGACCAGTAAAGAAGAATTCCTTCTCACTGGTAGACAATATCTTGGTCACAGAAGAAAAATACCAGGAGTACTGAATATAATACAAGGTTGAGCGGCGACTGCTCAACAATTTATTACATGCACGCCGATAAAACATAACGGCGGATAGGGTGGCATAACTACTACTCACGATAACAACGGTGGTGGAAATATCACAGCGGAGTGGGTGATATGACTCCTGGAAACTACAGCTCTTCGAGCGTCGGAGTGAGGCTCGAGGAGAGTTATTGCGGGTGGCGGAAGCGTATATAATACAAGTGACCAATATCCGGGATCGCACGGGACTGACTGGGACTCCTCTAGGCGTCGGACGCACTATCAAACTCTTCATCCAAGAGATCGCCTTCGTCAACATCTGGCCAAATCAACAAGCCAGGTGAGTACTATGAAAGTACTCGCAAGACAGTTTGGACATAAGATATAACAAATGTAAACATGAAGCATATGAACAGATTAACAAGTGCGTTCAGACATAGAGATCAACAATGCATGGGGTAATAACAGAGAAGTCGGGCGGTAGTCCTCCCGAAATCCCAAAATAAATACTGGGTGCCAAACGAGGGTCTGAATGACTCCTCGAGAGGAAACTGCAAGAATAATAGTACCGGTGCCAAACGAGGGTCTGAATGACTCCTCGAGAGGAAACTGCAAGAATAATAATACCGGTGCCAAACGAGGGTCTGAATGACTCCTCGAGAGGAAACTGCAAGAATAATAATGCCGCAGTCGGGCATCAGGGCGACACCACATAAAGGGCTTATAAGAGAAATAAAAGACAAACATGCCACAGTCGGACGTCTGAGCGACATCACATACAAGGCTTATATTGAAAGTAAAAGGCAAACATGCCACAGTCGGACGTCTGAGCGACATCACATAAAGGGCTTATATTGTAGCTCAATAATTTAGTAGCTCGAGAACATAGATTATTACAAGTACGAGACAAATATAGGATTAGTCCATCCGCAGGAATAACAATTAAACTGGGTTTACCACTTGAGCTTGTTCACATGGGATAAATTTCCACGAGGATAGATATGGATATACTGATCACCCTACTTGATCATGGATACGATGATTTGGAAGGATTTGACTCTGCAGAGTTTGTACTTAACCACAGCCAACGGATTTCAGTAGTCACGGGGACTAGTTCCGTTTACGGTGTTTTGGAAGAAACACGTCTAACCAGTACACACCCATTCAACATTCCGAAGCCAGGGATCACCCTCGGCAACGTTCAAGAAAAACCTTGAGACAGGGAGGCTACAACCTCGCGTAGCATGGGATCAAATTTCTATACGCGCGCTCTAAGGGGGTGCCCCCCTCTCGGTCCCAACCGGAAACACCCATGTCCCCTGACCGGATGACTGGCTTTAATCCAGGGCCATGGAACCATCATCCCGGCCCCTCTGTTTGGTGTGTACACGGAAAGAGGTTACCAACTTACTAAACCGCATCCTGGCAAAAGAAACATGTGGTAGTACGGAAGGGAAAAGAACGATAACGTGACTCCGTCCACGTTAACGTCGGAATTTGTCGGATGACGCAAGGCTGGTATGCTACAACAGTACCACCTTGCTGCCCTTCATGTCACCACATGATTAGGCCATCTCTCACCAGAGATCATCGCAACTTTGGAACATGCGGGTAGTTGCCTCACAAGCAACGAGGTACTCACCGACACTCATATGCCACGCACAAACTCTCACGCAAACATGCAAAGCATCTATCATATCAAAGGTTCAAACATGTTTGCCTGGTTCAGAGAAGTCGGAGTCTAGCTCGGCGAAGTTCGCGGCTCCGTCACCTCTCCCGGAACCTACGGCATAACGAAAACGGGCACTAACGTGAAAACCAACGCGTGCATAAAAACTTCTCCAATTTTTTTTTCAAATAAATCCCATAAAAAACTAGACAAAATTTTAAGACTGTCAGAAAAAGAATCACTCAAAAATCACTTTTATTAAAAAGTTATAAGGGTTTCTGTCCAGGGACCCATTTGTAATGAAACAGAAAAGTTCCAGGGGTTTAACTGAGAAAACAGAAAACGGTTAAAATGGAAACGCGCAAGCTCAAAGGGAAAACGTATTTGCCCGAAGGCGCCAACAGAAAACGTTTCGAGGGAGAAGAGAATAGAGGCTGACAAGGGGGGTCCACATGTCAGGTTTAAAAAGTTCGCCGGCGCCCGAAGACTGCGGTGGTCGCCGGCGTCGAACCACGGCGAGACAGGGAGATCGGAGTGTACCAAGAGCTTCAGCGTGTCCTTCCGCGTCGGTGGGTGGTGGACTCGAGCGTCGGAGGGAACCACGTCGACGGCGACACTTTCTCCGGCGGACGGCGGCTCGGGTGATGGTGGAGAACTCCGGTGGGTGCTGCGAACTTCGAATTGAAGCGCGGGTCAGAAAGAGGGATGCACTAGAGGGCTACTGGCAAGAGTTGGGAGGCAGAGGTGCACGCACGGGAGCGAATCGAGCTGGATCCCGTGGCGGGTCGCGGCGGCCGGAGTTGAGGAAGGAGACTTCCTCGGGGCTCTCCCAGTGGCTAGGCAGGGTCTTGGTGGAGTGCAGAGGTGGTGTGGGTTCGAGTTGAAGCTCGGGGCCTCTATTTATAGGCGGATCGAGGGGCTGGCCGTGAACGGAGAATCTCCGGCGAGCAATTACGGTGATGTAGTGGATTGGCAGGGGGTTTAGGTGGCCAGGCAGCATCAGTGGGAGTTACTGGTGTCGTTCCCCCGCTAATCCCGGTCGGTCTTGGCGTAATGGCGCCGGTCCACGGTGGGGTGGCCGCACGGGCACGACGGCGGCAGAGAGCGCACTCCGCGCCCAGCGGTTCACGACGAGGGTGGCAGCACGCACTGGGGAGTGGAAGGCCACGCGGCGATCTCCGGTGGCTTGGGCGGCGCTGGGTGGCGCCGTCTGCGCCGCGCTTCTCTCTGGCGGCCGCAAAGCCGCCGCTGGCGTCGGTCACGGGGCGGCGCACCTCCTCCAGCACGTCGCCGACGTCCGCAAATGTCCAGGCGCTCGTGCGGTGCAGGGACAAGGGGGAGGGGACGGGGAGCAAGGCGCCAACGCGGCACTGTCGAGATCGACAACAGTTTCTGAAGAAAACGACAGTAGATCACTGAACTGTATTTCTGAATCTTTGAACTTGACATTGACAATGCTCTGCAGGTGTTCGACAGAATGATTAGGCAAGGAGAAAAATTTTCCTGGGGCTGGGACTTGGTGAGGTGACCACTCAATGCACCCAGAGGCTGCCTGATTTTACTCAGAATTTTTGGAGAAGGATTTGAATGAATTTCACCAAATTTGACAAATCTGGTCCAAACTTGCAGCAAGTGTGGTTTGAAAAATTTGAACTGAAGACCAGTGGATCTTCATGGATCTTGGTTGAGGGTTCAAAGGACTAGGAAGGGAAAAAGGTTTGGGGGCAAAAATCAAAACAGAAAGGGTAGCTCCTTTGTAAATCTCCAAGGGCTAGAATAGAAGATAGAAATGGTTTTGATAAGATTTAAATGGAAAATAATCATATGGGGAGGTTCAACTTGCTGGATTTGGTGCAAATCATGATCCAAAGATGAGGGAAGGTTTAGGAGAGTGGATTTGCACTAAGGTCATGGCAAGAGAGAATTGTTGAAAGTGGTAAGGGATTATTCCAAAAGCCATAGTGCAATTTCAAAGAGATTTTCAAAAGGCATTTTCCCCAAGTGAAAAGCATTTTGGTTTGAGTCCAAATAAAAAGCAAGAACCTCCAAGACCAAAATCAAGTCTTGGGTGAAACCAAATAAAACTCTTGCCATAAAAATATTTTGAAAGGGGGGGTTATTTTGAAGAAAAATTTTAAATTACCTCCCTCAAGTCAAATAAAATTTTGAAAAGGCCAAATAAAATTTTGGGTGTCACAAAGCAACGTCGACGCCGATGACGAGAAGCTCACGATTGCCACCACCAGGATCCTTTGGCTCACCGAGGCCGGGCTCACCCTCGAGATGATCGGGGCGGACTTCATCCGCCGCCGGATCGCTCCATTGCACAACAAGAGGAGGCCGGCCTGGCTCTTCACGAACCCCACCGACATCATGCGGCTCTGCCCCGGCCTCGACCACAATTTCACAGTGATGGGGCACGCCCATTTCTGTCAGCGAATCTTCCAGCTCGATGTGGGCCGCGACGGCGAGGTCGAGCGGACCGGCAAGGTCGCAAGGGCCGCCACGAAGGCCGGCAAGGTCTTCAAGGGGCCCTTGTTCAAGTTGCCGGCGGGAGTGGTCCCGCTGTGCAACAATTCGCGCCGGACCAACATCATTGCCATGATGCCGGATTGCAACGCGCATGGCCCTAACCCGAGCTGGGCCGAGCCGGAGGACGTCGAGGTGCAGCAGTTCTTCGACACCCTGCACGAGGGATACATCAACGCTGACGCCGAGTGGCTACTCATCCAGGACACCACCCAAGCAGAGTTGGACTACATCGCCGCCAGGGCGATGGAGACGAACCTTGCCGAGGAGGCCGGCAGCGCCGGTGGTGTGGAGGACAAGCACGCGACGGCCGCGGAGGAGGAGGAGCTCGCCAGGTGGGCGGAGGCCGCTGGGGAGGCCAGCAACACCGGCACCGAGGCTCCTCTGGTTGAGGATGTGGCCGACGAGTCATCGGGGGAGGAGGCTGGGGATGTTGACCCTCCGGCCATGGGGAGAGGGCGAGTCCTGCGGCAGGCCACTTCTGGCGAGCCGGTGCGGCCCGTCAAGGTGGCGCGGCGGCCGAAGTCCCCAGACGAGTCCGCGCGTCACACGAGGGCCGCGGCGGCGAAGAAAGTGGTGAAGGCCGCGGCGGCGAAGAAGAGAGCATCTGCCTCCTCTTCGCCCAAGTGCGCCCAGACTCCGCCTTCCTCCCCTCCTCCGGCGGATGCCGACGCGTGGGTCACCTTCGACTTCGGATCCCTTAGCCCGAGGAGGAAGAGGAAAGCAACAGAGGAGGAGGTGAACGATGAGTGAGTATCTGGATCTTTCCCATCATCTCTGTCTCCTCAATCTGTGTCACTTGTCTTGACTTGTCTTCGTCTTTGCAAGGACGTGGAGACGCTGGCCCAGAGAGTGAAGAGGGCCAAGGTCTCAGCGGGTGGCCAGCCCCCGGCTGGTACTTTGAGGGTGCCACTGGTGGTGTTGAGCAGCCCGGACAGCAGCCCCCGGCACAGACCCCAGCGTAAGTTCAATACTCTTCCCTCGTCACATGTGTCAGGGGTTCGACACTTTGGTGCTGACCTTGCTAGGCATGCAGGAGGAGAGCAGCAGCAGGAGGAGCCGCAGAGGGCTACTCCCAACACGCCGCTCCCATCGACCACGCCGCCCCGAGGGGCGTCCCCGGCAAGGGAGCCAAACGTCGAGCCCACGCACACGGAGGAGGAGGAGAACTTGGGCGCTGGTGGCTTCGCCTCGGCGCCAGATGTTGGCGGGGAGGGGACTTCTACTTCTCCGCCTGGCACTGGTAAGTCTCTGGCCTTTAATCCCCGCTTTCTCTCTTCTTTTTGAATCTTTGATCTTGGCTCTACCCCACCCTCTTCTTGATGCCCAGATCCTCTCTCGGCGGATCGGGAGGACCTGGACACCGTCATCGAAGACGTGGCCAAGGACGCCGCAGCGGAGGCCGAGAAGATCGCCGCCAAGGAAAACACCAGTGGTGCTGCGGAGGACGCCGCCGAAGGGCCTGCCGGGGAGCCCGACAAGGCTACTGCCGAGGAGGCCGGCAAGTAGCATGTCGGAGAGACCGACAGGGCTACTGCCGAGGAGGAGGTGGTCGATGACCAGCCTTCCTCCTCTGCCGCCTCTGGCTCCGGCAAGTACCTGAAGGTGGGGGACGATCTCTTCGTCCACCTCCCAGGCGCGTCGAGCACCAGGGCTCCCGTCGAAGAGGAGGTGTTTGACGACGAGGTGCTTGCCGCCGCCGGGCTTGAGATCATTGATGAGCCGAGCGTTGGTGGCGATGGCTCCCAGGAAGAGCGGCTCCTCCACGCCATGGGCGCCAGCTTCCGGAAGCTCCAGGTGCTCCACCGCGCTCGCCTGGACAAGGCTAAGTCCAGGATGGCGGTGGCGGAGAAGGCGGAGGTGGACCTCCAGAAGCGCGTCGCCGAGACGCAAGACTGGTTCCGCCAGGCTCACGAGGAGCTGAGGACCGCAAAGGGCGAGCTGGACAAGCGTGATGTGGAGCTCACCATGAAGCTGGCCGACGTCGAGAAGGCCCAAGAGACGGCGAAGAACTTGGCCGCCGCCACCGAAGCCGCCCGGACCAAGCACGAGGCCGCACTGCATTCCCAGGAGGAGGAGCTTGCCGCGCGCGAGGGGTAGCTTGCCGCCACGCTCCGCGGCAAGGATGAAGAGGTGGGGAAGCTTGTCTTGCAGCAGACCAGTGAGCTGGAGCAGAGGCACAAAGAGGCGCTCGATGCCGAAGCCCAGGTTCACGCCGGCAAGGTGAAGGAGCTGGAGGTGGAGCGCGACAGGCTGAAGGAGCAGGCCCTGAAGCTGTCCCAGGAGAAGGACACGCTTAACAGCGCCCTAACGGAGGCGCAGGGCGCGGCCGTCAGCAAGGCCGGGGAGCTCTCCGAGGACAACAAGTCCATCAAGGACCTCACGCTGAAGCTGGAGGGCCTCGAGGGGATGCTCACGGAGGCCAAAGCCCGAGAGGGGACCCTGGCCAAGGAGCTGGAGACCGAGAAGCTGCTGTAGAGGAACGAGGCCGCCGAGCATAAGGATTTCAAGGAGGGCATGAACCGCTGGATCGGCTGCCTCGAGGACGTCGCCGACAGGATCACTGCGCAGCTAGCTACCATGGGGATGCGAAACGTGAGGTACGCCCCAGAGCGCAGCAGGACCACCAACGCCAAGTTGACCTTGTTCTTCGAGTGTGTTCTCAGGGCTCTAGAGCAGCTTCACGCCAACCGGGCGGCCTTGCTGGCCGATGAGGCCCGGAGGCTTTGCCAGGGTGCCATGACCAAGGTTCTCACCAAGGTGGCATACTGGTACCCCGACCTCGACTTCGACGTCGAGCTGGAGAGCTTGCCGGAGGATACTGACCTCGCGCCGCTCAGGAAGCGCATCAAGCCCATCATCAGCGGTGTCGGCGGAATTCTGAGGGTGGAGGGCTAGCACCGGGATTATGCAGCCCATTTCTTATCGTCGCTGCAGGTTCATGGCCAAGACAATTTCTATCTTTAGTTAGAACCGCAGCAACAATTGATGTAATATAACTCTGCAGTACTTTGAGATTATGCATGTTATTTTCCTGTTCGATCTCCCTTTGTATGTCCACCCTACGTTAACTGGGTAGGTTTGCCGGCGCGTAAACCCAGGGCGGCGTCTTGGGGACGGATCCCCATTGGCCTGCCGGGTGTGGTGCTGCTGGGCGAACCACCTTACCGCCCTTAGCGTGGCCGCCCGAACTGTCGAGCTTGGCTCGAGTCAGAATCGGGAGCGTTGCCAAGTGCGGAAGGCTACCCCGCCACTCTCGACGCGGCCGCTTGAGCTGTTGAGCGGACTCGAAACAGAACAAGGGCATTGCCAATCGTGGGGGGGGGCCTTTGCGTGCAGGTTTTTCATACATAGGCAAGATCTCTGAGGACGATAACCTTACGTATAAAAGGAAATAACTCAAGGCTCTAAATGACTTAGCTTTTCTGTTGCCGCGCTGGCGTCCTTCGCGCTCGCAGGCGGCGCCGTGTTTAGTCCTAGCCGTCTCCTTCTTGGGAGCCATGGCGATGAAGAACTGTTAGGCTAGCTACTAGACCAGATTCTCACAGTTGCGCCCCTACCTGGCGCGCCAGAGATGACGGTGTGGAACAACACCTATGGGATGACAAGATTCCCTACTATGGTTGCCAGGGCTCAGGGTTGCGAGAAGAGCAGGATTAGTAATCAGCACAAGGATCGTTTACCCAGGTTCGGGCCGCAAAGATGCGTAAAACCCTAGTTCTGCTTTGGTGGGTGTATTTTAGAGAGTTCTTGAGCTCTCAAACTAGCTATGGTGGGGTGCGTGGTTCCAAAGAGCCGAATCCTTCTCCAGTATGCCAAGGGCCTCCTTTTATAGTCGAAAGGGGCTGCCACAGTGGCACACAGGAGGTGGAAAGACACATTTAATGCGTCCCTGAGGTGTCCCCTAGCTTTATCGGGGACGGGAGCTGACCCGTCCCGTCCGTCGCTGCTCCTCGTTGCTTCGACACGCGCCTTGGCCAGCGATGCATGCGGCGCCATGTAGGCAGGCAGGCAGCTGAGGTGGCGCGGTGGTGGAGCCTTCACGAAGTTCTGCATGCCGCCACGCAGGCGCTTGCTGAGTTGGCCTGGAAGCTGCATGTTGCCATGCAGGTGCCTGCCCATTTGGTTGGGCTGGCAGTTGCATGCGAACGGCGGTGGAAACTTGGTTGGTCTGGGCCTGGCAGTGGCCCTGCTGGCGCCCTTGGCGAGGGCCTTGCCGGGTGGCCCGGCAAGGGCCTTGCCGTGGCGCGCTGTCGTCCCCGGCAAGGATCTTGCCGGGGGTCTTGTGGCTCTCCTTGGCAAGGGTCTTGCCGAGGATCGCCGCCTTCTAATCCTCATCTGATCTTGAATATTCCTTGTCTTCACAAAGATCTGCATGCCACCACAGGGGTGCCTCCCGAGCCCTGGCCCAGCGTGGCTGATGGTGGTGGAGACCGTGGGCTCAAGGGCGGCTCACCCTGTTGGTGTTTGGGTGGGCCGCCCCGACAAGGGGCTTGCCGGGGCTGCTGAGGCCGTCCCCGGCAAGGGTCTTGCCGGGGAAACTGCTCCGCCCCTCTGCTTCTTTGCGTTCTTGGCCTTGGCATCGTCTTGATTGTCTTGGGCTTCTGTTTTACCTCGGTTCACCCCCTATTCTGCTTGGTGTGGCCGTGGGCACGGCTCCGACTGCCCGTGCACAAGTAAGGGGTACAAAGATGCGCCCCTTCTTTTGTACACCGACACGCACCTTGGGCCCGGGGGCTACTGTCGGTGTCGTGGGAACGGGGGTGCCCAGACTTGCCTGCCCGCGGCCCATGGCGTGGCTCCGTCAGCGGCCTGGTACGGGCCAGATTCAGCAACAACAACTCAAGACCCTCGCGATGGGCCAAGCCTCGAGGGGCGGACAACACCAAAACCTCCCTGGGCGGCCTCGCTAGGCTGGCTCCCGAGGAGCGGAGATATCTATGCACGGTGCACCTCGCGGGGTTCATATGACGTGAGCCATGACGACCAAGGCCAGGCGGGTGCTAGCGGGCGCAGTGTACCAGTTCCTCTTTGGTGCTAAGGAGGCAAGCGCAGGCACGGGGTCCTGAGGCATCAAGCAAAGGTTGCCTTATCGGTGCAACAAGACCAAGACTGCCAGGACGCCAGGACGGAGGTCATCATGGAGCCCAACGCAGCGTCACCACCAGAGCCTTTTGCAGGCGAAGACTACTTTTGTCAAGATAGCTTGTACTAGTTGTCCCCCTTTAAATCTGGCCGTTGTGGGATCCCTTCCCGCCTACATTTGGGAAGAGGACCAAGGACACTATAAATAGGACTTAGCCACCACCATAGAGGGGGATCGGATCGGATCGGATCAATTCCACCCGAACCACCTCACCAGTTCATCAAGCTCAAGAACACCTCACCTCCTGAGGTCGTTCCCACACTGTACTAGTTCATCCTCAGCCCCTCGAGCCAATCCACCACAAAGCTGGAGTAGGGTATTACACCGCAAGGTGGCCTGAACCAGGATAAATTGTCGTGTCTCTTGTTCTTTGGGTTCGTCGAGCTAGGCCGTGGAATCGTTGGGTAGGCAGACTGGGGAGAGAGAGTTCTTCGCACGCACCCCAGAGTTCGAACCTCTCAAGGGTCTGTGGAACCCCGAATCCGACACAAGATGCACCGAGCAAAACACATATCATGTGGTGAATAAAAATATAGCCTCAAGTGAAGTTACCGATAGACGAAGATGAAAGAGGGGATGCCTTCCGGGGCATCCCCGAGCTTAGGTTCTTGGTTCTCCTCGAATATACCTTGGGGTGCCTTGGGCATCCCCAAGCTTAGGCTCTTGCCACTCCGTATTCCATAGTCCATCAAATCCTTACCCAAAACTTGAAAACTTCACAACACAAAACTCAACAGACAATCTCATAAGCTCCGTTAGTATAAGAAAATAAATCACCACTTTTGGTACTGTTGACAACTCATTCTGTATTTATATTGGCGTAATATCCACTGTATTCCAACTTTTCCTAGGTTCATACCCCCCTATACTATCCATAGATTCATCAAAATAAGCAAACAACACACAGAAAACAGAATGTGTCATAAACAGAATAGTCTGTAGCAATCTGAATACTTTGAATATTTCTGTAAATCCAAAAATTCTGAAAACTTAAGAAAACCTGGGCAATTTGTATACCAATCTTGTGTAAAAAATTCAGATCAAAAGCACGCTTCTGTGAATTATGAAAATTATTTTCCTTGGCGCAAAAGTTTCTATTTTTCACCAAGATCAAAACAACTATCACCGTAAGCCATCCTAAAAGTCTTTACTTGGCACAAACACTAATTAAGACACAAAAACCCATCTAACCATAGGCTAGATGAATTATTTATTGAAAAATAGAACCAAAAAACAAAGAACAAAATTAAAATTGGGTTGCCTCCCAACAAGCGCTATTGTTTAACGCCCTTAGCTAGGCATAAAAACACAAACATAGATCTAGGTATTGTCCTCTTTGGTATGCAATCCATAAGTAGCTCTCATAATAGATTCATAAGGAAATTTCATTTTATTTCTAGGAAAGTGTTTCATGCCCTTCCTTAACGGAAATTGAAATCTAATGTTTCCTTTTTCATATCAATAATTGCACCAATCGTTCTAAGGAAAGGCCTACCAAGAAAAATAGGACATGTAGGATTGCAATATATATCAAGAACAATGAAATATACGGGCACATAATTCCTACTTGCAACAATAAAAACATCATTAATCCTTCCCATAGGTTTCTTAATAGTGGAATCTGCAACATGCAAATTTAAAGAACAATAATCAAATTCACGGAAACCTAACACATCACATAAAGTTTTTGGAATCATGGAAACTCTAACACCCAAATCACACAAAGCATGGCACTCATAATCGTTAATCTTAATATTAATAGTAGGTTCCCACTCATCATAAAGTTTTCTAGGGAAAGAAACTTCCAATTCAAGCTTTTCTTCAAAAGATTTCATCATAGCATCAACAATATGTTTAGTAAAAGCTTTATTTTGATTATAAGCATGAGGAGAATTCAACATGGATTGCAACAAGGAAATACAATATATTAAAGAACAATTATCATAGTTAAAGTCCTTGAAATCCAAAAGAGTGGGTTCATGGCTACTTAAAGCCTTGACCTCTGAGGGAGTCCTGGATTAGGGGGTCCTCGGACAGCCGGACTATATACTTTGGCCGGACTGTTGGACTATGAAGATACAAGATCGAAGACTTCGTCCCGTGTCCGGATGGGACTCTGCTTGGCGTGGAAGGCAAGCTTGGCAATTCGGATATGTAGATCTCCTCCCTTGTAACCGACTCTGTGTAACCCTAGCCCCCTCCGGTGTCTATATAAACCAGAGGGTTTAGTCCGTAGGACAACAACAATCATAATCATAGGCTAGCTCCTAGGGTTTAGCCTCTATGATCTCGTGGTAGATCAACTCTTGTAATACTCATATCATCAAGATCAATCAAGCAGGAAGTAGGTATTACCTCCATCGAGAGGGCCCGAACCTGGGTAAACATTGTGTCCCCCGCCTCCTGTTACCATCTGCCTTAGATGCACAGTTCGGGACCCCCTACCCGAGATCCGCCGGTTTTGACACCGACATTGGTGCTTTCATTGAGAATTCCACTGTGCCGTCACCATAAGGCTTGATGGCTCCTTCGATCATCGGCAACGATGCGATCCAGGGTGAGGTTTCTCTCCCCGGACAGACCTTCGTGTTCGGCGGCTTTGCATTGCGGGCCAACTCGCTTGGCCATCTGGAGCAGATCGAGAGCTACGCCCCCGGCCGTCAGGTCAGGTTTGGAAACTTAAACTATACTGCCGACATCCGCGGAGACTTGATCCTCGACGGATTCGAGCCCATGTCAGGTGCGATGCACAGTCACGACGAGCATGACTTAGCTCTACCGTCAGACGGTGTTCGGGAGATCACGCCTGTGGCTTCTCCGGCCCTCAATCCGGAGCAGATTGCGCCGTCCGAGGATGGGTGGATGGACCCCGCCACGGAGGCCGCACACTCAGCGGCGATAGAGCCGAATAGTGATTTCACCTCCTACGAGACCTGTGTTGCCGGATCCTTGGATTCGTCCCCGGCCACGGGCTCCGAACCGCCTGTGTTCGTGCCTATCGAATCTGATTGGGCGCCGATCATGGAGTTTTCCTCCGCGGATATCTTGGGCGATGTGCTAAATTCATTAAGGTTTCTCTCCTTGTCAGGAGGCCCTTAGCCGAACTATGTCCGACTCGAGGGGAAGCGGACGACGAAGAAATTCGTTCCCCACCCACCACCCACTAAATAGCCACTGTCGACGACTTAACCGACATGCTCGATTTCGACTCTGAAGACATCGACGGTATGGACGGCAATACGGGGGAGGAACAGGAACCACCGCCCACAGGGCGCTGGACAGCCACCTCATCACACAATATATACAGGGTGGATACACCCAAAGATAACAATGAAGAGGAATGGAAGGATGCAGCGAAGGATAGTTCCCTCGAGAAGCAACCAAAGCGACGACATAGGCGCCGCTCCAAATCCCGCCTCGGCAAAAACAGCGATAACAACGCAAGAAAGAATAATACCCCGGGCGACTCCAAAGGAAACGATGACCACATGGACCCAGCGATAGAGCAGGATGAACCAGCGGACGACAAACATAGTACGGAGCCGCTGTCCGATCACGGTGACGCCGAGGGTAAAGCTAATCAACCTGTCTCCGTAGAGGAGAACAGTCCGGATGACGATGCACACATCATCCCGAAAAGGCACTTGGAGCAAGAGAACCCCCATAGAAGGCTTATTGCCACCGCAAGGAGTCTAAGGAAGCAGAAGCAAAGGCTTAAGGCCGCACAAAATACACTCAACAGTAGATGGAACAAAGTGCTCGACACTGAAGAAAAGTACGGCGACAGTCGCCACACAAAGAGCTATCCAAAGTGCAAGTTGCTGCCTGAATTCGATGACGAGGCTTTAGAGCCTATGCAGCCGAAAAATAAAACGGCCGATCAGCCAGATCGACCACCCCGCGGCCGCGATAGGGCGGCTAACGATGTCGCACATAAGTCAACACACGATTTACGTGAGGACTTGCACCAAAAAGCTGGTATGACCAGGTCCATCTATGGATCTAGGAAGCGCGCTCCGGCACGGAATCAAAACCGAACACTACAACCGTCAGAATGCCATGACACATCCAAATACAGGGGTGCCGCGCACCCCCTATGCTTCACCGATGAGGTGCTGGATCACGAATTTCCAGAGGGATTCAAACCAGTGAACATAGAGGCATACGACGGAATGACAGACCCTCGGGTCTGGATTGAGGACTTTATCCTTCATATCCATATGGCTCGTTGATGATCTCCACGCCATCAAATACATGCCCCTCAAGTTGAAAGGACCAGCTCGGCACTGGCTGAAGGGCCTCCCCGAAAACTCAATTGGAAGTTGGGAAGAGCTTGAGGATGCTTTCAGGGCTAATTTTCAAGGGACCTATGTCCGACCTCCGGATGCAGACGATTTAAGTCATATAACTCAACAGCCCGGAGAGTCAGCCTGAAAGCTTTGGAACAGATTCCTCACTAAGAAGAATCAAATTGTCGACTGCCCGGACGCCGAAGCCTTAGCGGCTTTCAAACACAGTGTCCGGGACGAATGGCTCGCCAGACACCTCGGCCAGGAAAAACCGAGGACAATGGCAGCCTTAACAAGCCTTATGACCCGCTTTTGCGCGGGCGAAGATAGTTGGCTAGCCCGTAGCAGCACCAGCGACCCAGGCACATCCGAAGTCAGGGATGGCAATGGAAAATCATGACGCAATAAAAGCAAGCGTTGAAACAATGAAGACAGCCCAGACAACACGGCGGTAAACGGCGGATTCAGGGGCTCTCAACCCGGTCAGCGGAAAAATCCATTCAAAGGCAGCAGAGATGGACCGTCAGCCTAAACAAGATTCTAGATAGATTATGTCAGATTCATGGCACCTCCGACAAACCTGCAAATCACACCAACAGAGAATGTTGGGTCTTCAAGCAGGCTGGCAAGCTAAACGCCGAACACAAGGGGAGGGAGACACCAAGTGAAGACGAGGATGAGCCTCGCCAGCAAAACACTGGGGGACAGAAAAAATTCCCACCAGAGGTCAAAACAATGAACATGATTCACGTAACAAAAAGGAGGAGCAAATGTGCACCCTGAGACATATGCGCCATGGAGCCCGTCGCCCCCAAGTTCAACCCTTGGTCGGCCCGCCCGATCACTTTCGATCGTAGGGATCACCCGACTAGCATCCGGCACGGAGGATCGGCCGCCTTGGTGCTAGACCCAATAATTGACGGATGCCATCTCACCCGAGTCCTTATGGACGGCGGCAGTAGTCTTAATCTGATATATCAGGACATAGTCCGCAAAATGGGGATAGACCTGACAAGAATCAACCAAAGCAATACTACCTTTAAAGGAGTAATACCAGGCCCAGAGGCCCGCTGTACGGGCTCTCTAGTACTAGAGGTTGTATTCGGTTCTCCCGACAACTTCCGAAGTGAAAAGTTAACCTTCGACATCGCTCCATTCCGAAGCGGCTATCAAGCACTACTCAGAAGAACGGCCTTCGGTCATTTTAACGCAGTACCGCATTACGCTTATCTTAAGCTTAAGATGCCCGGTCCATGTGGCATCATCATAGTTAGCGGAAACACAGAGCATTCCTTACGTGCGGAAGAATGTGTGGCGGCGTTAGCAGCCGAACATTGAACGGCCTCTCCAACCAGAATAAAATGATTGGTCGTCAAGACCGCGGACACGGCTAGACGAGTCCGGCGCACCACTGGTTGTAACAGCTCAGATAAACCTGAGATTGGGTAGATGGATATACCCCCATAGGTGGTGCTAGGGGCTTCCCGCATGTAAAAAGAACCACAGTTCGGCTTGACCTTATTTAGGTTGAATTTTAATGGTTCATTAAAAATAACCAATTTTTCGCACGAACACTTTCACCTGGGTTTTTCTCTTTCGCAGATGATCATCATGCTACACCCTTCCAGGATACGGCACAACGGAGACATAGGCGCAGACATGCAGCAGGGCCCCGTTCAAAGGTTTCTTTTTAGATTAAGACCCTGTGTAAACCTTTTTTACTGTCTCTTGTTGCTTCACACCCTCCGGATACTCAACACAACCGAGAGGGATGATGGCGTTATTGACATTTCATCACGTCAGACTAATGCACGTACCTAGAAATTCAGGGTTTATTATCGAGGGCGCTACTTAGCCCAGCATATGTTGTAAAGTCTGAATACCTTAGGGAGTGTTCGGCGTCGCGAGTTTGGCCTTATATGCATCAGCTCCGAATCATGTCTTTGGTCAATAGTTGGGTTTGCCCGGCTCCCGTGTTTTGCTACCTTACGTTCCGCTCTATCGGCTAAGGTGGCACCAGGAGAACTACTGCGATTGTGCCCTGGTTCATCTGGACGAGCACCTCAGTAGAGAAAGCCGAAAACTGACTGCCATGATAAAGCGCGAGACTGGTCAACCACTCGATGACTCAGCAGAATCTTCGCGATTCCTCTGCATTAACGAAGGGCCGGTTTGCCGGACATGTATGTACGCGCCCCGTATTCGGATGAGGGCGGAGGTACCAGGGGCTATATAGTAGCCCCACCGTCAAACTCCTATGGCTAAGTGAAAGTGTTGAAGCTATATAGTCCGATTGCCTTGTTCGCCGCGCCATCACCTCCTTAATGGACCAAGACGTTGGATCAAGTGTGAATACGCGCTTTTCCGAACACCCCCGCATTATATGTGTGGGGGCTGAAGCCGACGACTGCAAACTTTCAGGTTATATACATACATAAACGGCCGCACAGGAGGCATCATAATACTTTCAGGCAAAAGTATAAACACAGCCTTTATAATCCAAATAGCATTGTTTTTACAATTGGGATACATGTCACTCGAACATGATACTCTTCGAGCACTGAGCCTCTATTAAACGAGCACCTTCTAGGACTTCTTCAAAATAGTGCTCGGCCGAGACCTGGCCTATGGCCGGACCCCGGGTTGCAATAGCGGTGGCCTCCATCTCTGCCCAGTATGTCTTAACACGGGCAAGAGCCATCCGCGCACCCTCTATGCACGCCGACCTCTTTACAGCGTCGATATGCGGCACAGCACCAAGGAATCGTTGCACTAAACCAAAATAACTATTCGGCCTTGGTCCTTCCGGCCAAAGATGATCCACGACAGACCTCATGGCAAGCCCGGACAACCTATGGAGCTCAGCCCACTCGGCCATTTGCTCATTTAACAGCAGCGGACGCGTTGGAGCACTGAACTGCGACCAGAACAACTTTTCCACTTCGTGATCTTTTTGATCTTTGAAAAACTCCGTCGCATCAGCAGCACTCGTTGCCAAGTCCAAGTACGCGTCTGCAGCACTCCATAATTGATCCAGAGGGGCATACTTCGGATCTCCGAACTTCGTCCGCAACAAAAAGGGCTTCCCAGCCGTGATATCTCCGGCTTGACGAAGCTCCTCCTTCGCCGCTCTGATTTTAGAGCGGGTTTCCTTGGCTGCTACCATGGCTTTCTTCAGGTCCGCCGCTTTCGCTTGGCTTTCCTTTTCAAGAAGCTCATACCGGTCGGCGGCATCCTTCAGCTCAACAGCCATCTTGGCTATTTTATCTTCGCTCTGGCGATGAGCAGCCTGTTCGGCCCTTAACTCTTCGGCCGCCTTTAGGGCGGCCGCATCGCTTCTCCTGGCTTGTTCCTTGGCTCGGGCAAGCTCCGCCCGAAGGGTCTCCACGGCGGCAGCTCCATCTGCAGTCACAGCATATTACAAATACTAGCATCATGCTCCTCTTAATATCTGTTGACCACCGGAGAATACATACCCTGTGCCTCGTCAAGCCGCTTGTTTACAAGCACGATGTCGGCATCTGCCGCATCAAGTTGCCGCCTCAGTTCGGCAAACTCACCAGTCCGGCCAGCCACCGAACCCTCGCCTGCACATAAAAGTAGTATGATCATTACCTGGGACTATGATCCTCTGTTTGCCACCCTTGGACAGCAACCAGAGTCTCAGGGGCTACTATCTGTATAGGGCACACCTAGCGTGTGCGGTACCGTCAAAATATATATATACTTCGCGTACCTCAAAGCCTTTTAGCAGGCTCATAAAAGCTTCATGCAACCCATTTTTGGCGGATAAAATCCTCTCAACCACCGCACCCATCAAAGTACGATGCGCCTCTGAGATAGCCGCTTGCTCCAGAAGACCCATCATTGCGTCCAGTTGTGCACCGGACAGTCCTGGACTCTTTCTGTTGCTCTCCTTAGGAGCCGAATACTCCGGACTTCGGGTGGCCAAAGGGTTACCTTCTGGCCTTAGCAGATCAGGAGAAATCCTCCATGACGATACCTCAGGGTCGTCCGCCTCATGAGGCGGGGAGATAGGGGGAGGCGTTTCACTCTCCATCATCTCCGGAAGAAGATCCCCCGAAGACGAACTCTGTTGAGAAGGGCTACGATCCGAACTGCAAGACATACGTCTCGGTTATTGTCCTCGGAGATGAAGCAGGATATATTTACTAAAAGTACTCTTGTTCACTTACGGCTCGGTGGAGGGCTGATCCCTTTGCGGGCACTATGCGGTAAGGATGCCCTCCGGGGCAGGGCCCCCTGGCGAAGGTTTCTTCCCTCGTTTGGAAGCCCTCGTTTCCAAATCTTCAGAGGCGGTCCTCTTCCTTCCTTGGGGAGAGGGAATTTTAGATTCTTCTCCCCGATTATCCTCCTTCGTGGAGACACTAATTCCCCCGGTTTGGATGAGTAATGCGTGAGGCCCGCTCTCGGCTTCTTTATTCCTCCCTTTATCTTCCTCCGATAGCACTTGATAAGGTGCATGCTCAAGCATCCTGGCTAGTCCAGGATCCAGTGAGCCTTCGGGAAGGGGGGCCGAACACCTGATCATCTTCGCCTTTTTTATCCAGTCCTGGTCAAAGAGCGACTTTTCAGAATGATGTTGTGATAAATAAAAAGACAGCGTGTTCGGCCGCGGAATAACTCACATGGGTATCTGGACGATTGCAGTTCAGACCCGCATCCTCGGTGGTGTCCGGACACTTTATTCGTGATCCGAAGAACAATCCATACATCCCTTCGAGCGTCATGCCGAAGAATTGCTGAATAGTTCGTGGTCCTTTTGGGTTGAACTCCCACATACAGAGAGAACGACGTTGGCATGGCAGGACCCGACGAACTAGCATGACTTGCATTACCTTGATGAGGCCGACATCTCTCTTGAGGAGATCTTGGATGCGACTCTGCAATGTCGGCACGTCATTAACCGGCCCCCAGTCCAGCCCCTTGTTGACCCATGACGCCAGTTGTGGCGGGGGGGCGAACGGAAGGCAGGGGCAGCTGCCCACTTAGTACTTCGGGGAGCCGTGATGTAAAACCACTCCCGCTGCCATAAGTTGGACATCTCCGGGAAGGAACCCTTTGGCCACGGAACATCATCGCCTTTGCTTATTATGGCACCGCCGCATTCTGCATGTCGCCCATCGATCATCTTCGGCTTCACATTGAAGGTCTTGAGCCATAAGCCGAAGTGTGGGGTGATGCGGAGGAAGGCCTCACACACGACGATGAACGACGAGATGTGAAGGATGGAATCCGGAGCCAGGTCATGGAAATCGAGCCCGTAATAGAACATAAGCCCTCTAACAAAGGGATCAAGACTAAAGCCTAGCCCTCGGAGGAAGTGGGAAACAAATACGACACTCTCGTTGGGTTCGGGAGTAGGGATGACCTGCCCTTGAGTAGGCAGCCTGTGCGAGATTTCGGCGGTCAGATACCTGGCTTCTCTTAGCTTCTTGATGTCCTCCTCTGTGACAGAGGAGGCCATCCACCGGCCTTGAAGGTTGGATCCGGACATGATTGAAGGTCCGAAGCGCTTAGCCTGAGCCTTGGGTGTTGGAATTCGAGGTGGGGGAAGGGAAGGATCGAGCGCGAGAAGAAAAGGACAGGCCTTGGCCCCTTTATAAAGAGGGTGAATATCAAGCGTCCTCCGCGTGGCCGTTTGGAACTTGCCTAAAATCGAGGAGTCATACCAGCAGGCACGATTGGGTTACCCACACCCGTATTGATGAGAATCCCGTAATAAGGGGAACACGATCTCTGCTTCGACAAGACGTGCCAATAAAACCGCCTCGCAACACGTGCAGTGGCAGGCTGGGAAAAATGGTTCGTAATGACCGGACCACGGTAGGACGTCACGCTATGAAAAGTTGTCAGCAGATTAGATTTGTGGAAATATTATACTCTCTATGGTGGTATGTGGAATTTGTTTTGCAGAGCCAGACACGATCCTTGTGTTCAAAATCTTCTATGGAGTATTCGGAGGAAGAACCCGCCTTGCAATGCCGAAGACAATCTGCGCGCCGGACTCATCGTCATTGAAGCCTGGTTCAGGGGCTACTGAGGGAGTCCTGGATTAGGGGGTCCTCGGACAGCCGGACTATATACTTTGGCCGGACTGTTGGACTATGAAGATACAAGATCGAAGACTTCGTCCCGTGTCCGGATGGGACTCTGCTTGGCGTGGAAGGCAAGCTTGGCAATTCGGATATGTAGATCTCCTCCCTTGTAACCGACTCTGTGTAACCCTAGCCCCCTCCGGTGTCTATATAAACCAGAGGGTTTAGTCCGTAGGACAACAACAATCATAATCATAGGCTAGCTCCTAGGGTTTAGCCTCTACGATCTCGTGGTAGATCAACTCTTGTAATACTCATATCATCAAGATCAATCAAGCAGGAAGTAGGGTATTACCTCCATTGAGAGGGCCCGAACTTGGGTAAACATTGTGTCCCCCGCCTCCTGTTACCATCTGCCTTAGACGCACAGTTCGGGGCCCCCTACCCAAGATCCGCCGGTTTTGACACCGACAACCTCTCCAGTCCCACTTTTATCAATTTTTGCATCTAGATCTATAAACTCGGAATCATTGGGACGCCTTTTAACTAAAGTTGACTCATCTCTAGTCCCATCTTTATCAAGATTTATATTGGAAAAACAAAGATTCAATAGTATTCACATCAATCACTTTAAGATCTTCATCATTATTTTCACAAAAACTAGAAGAACACGCTTTTACAAACCAATCTCATTTAGCACGCATCTTAGTGGTTCTTTCTTTACACTCATCAATGGAAATTCTCATAGCTTTTAGATATTCATTAATATCATGCTTGGGTGGAATAGATCTAATTTTCACAGAATCAATCTCAAGAGAAATTCTATCCACGTTCCTAGCCAAATCATCCATCTTAAGCAATTTTTCTTCAACCAAAGCATTAAAACTCTTTTGCGAAATCATAAATTCTTTAACACTATTCTCAAAATCAGAGGACATCTTATTACAATTTCCATAAGAATTGATGTAGGAATTACCATAATTTTGAGAGGAATTACTAGGAAACGGCCTAGGATTAAAATTGCCTCTTTACGCGTTATTACCAAAATTGTTCCTACCAACAAAATTCACATCCATAGATTCATTATTATTATCAATCAAAGTAGACAAAGGCATATCATCAGGATCAATAGGAGCACTCTTGCTAGCAAATAATTTCATAAGTTCATCCATCTTTCCACTCAAAACATTAGTTTCTTCAATCGCATGCACTTTTTTACTAGTAGAAGATCTTTCGATGTGCCATTGAGAATAATTAACCATAATATTATCTAGGAGTTTAGTAGATTCTCCTAAAGTGATTTCCATAAAAGTACCTCCCACGGCCGAATCTAAAAGATTTCTACAAGCAAAATTCAATGGTATAAAAAATTTGTATAATCATCCATAAATTTAAGGTTTTTTTTATTTCTATGCCCCTGGTTCCTTAGCTCTACTCATTCATCCCCACGCTCTTAACTTTTGCTCACTTTTCCCCACTCTCTTGCCCGAAACCCTCAGAACAGGTAACAACGAATGTTGTCGTCGGGTCAATACCTTTGACCGTTAACTCTGACGAGTGGGGCCGCGTATACGTGTGCGCATGCAACTGACCGCAGTCGTGGGGTAGCACGTGTCCATGGGACATGGCCGAAACATCCCATCATATAAAGAGGGGGAACCACCTCCCGGCGCATAGCTGATACGTCTCCAACGTATCTATAATTTACGAAGTATTCATGCTATTATATTATCTGTTTTGGATGTTTATGGGCTTTACTAAACACTTCGATATTATTTTTGGGACTAACCTATTAACCGGAGGCCCAGCCCAAATTGTTGTTTTCTTGCCTATTTCAGTGTTTCAAAGAAAAGGAATATCAAACGAAGTCCAAACGGAATGAAACCTTCGGGAGAGTTATTTTTGGAACGGAAGCCATCCAGGAGACTTGGAGTAGACGTCAGGGAAGCTTCGAGGAAGCCACGAGGCAGGGAGGCGCGCCCTACCCCCCTGGGCGCACCCCCACCCTCCTGGGCCCCTCGTGGCTCCCTTGACAGATTTCTTTCGCCTATATATGTCCATATACCCTAAAAACATCAGGGAGCAGAATAGATCGGGAGTTCCACCGCCGCAAGCCTCTTTAGCCACCAAAAACCAATCGGGGCCCTGTTCCGGCACCCTGCCGGAGGTGGGATCCCTCACCGGTGGCCATCTTCGTCATCCCGGCGCTCTCCATGACGAGGAGGGAGTAGTTCACCCTCGGGGATGAGGGTATGTACCAGTAGCTATGTGTTTGATCTCTCTCTCTCTCTCGTGTTCTTGATTCGGCACGATCTTGATGTATCGTGAGCTTTGCTATTATAGTTGGATCTTATGATGTTTCTCCCCCTCTACTCTCTTGTAAAGGATTGAGTTTTCCCTTTGAAGTTATCTTATCGGATTGAGTCTTTATGGATTTGAGAACACTTGATGTATGTCTTGCATGTGCTTATCTATGGTGACAATGGGATATTCACGTGACCTACTTGATGTATGTTTTGGTGATCAACTTGCGGGTTCAGTGACCTTGTGAACTTATGCATAGGGGTTGGCACACGTTTTCGTCTTGACTCTCCGGTAGAAACTTTGGGGCACTCTTTGAAGTACTTTGTGTTGGTTGAATAGATGAATCTGAGATTGTGTGATGCATATCGTATAACCATACCCACGGATACTTGAGGTGACATTGGAGTATCTAGGTGACGTTAGGGTTTTGGTTGATTTGTGTCTTAAGGTGTTCTTCTAGTACGAACTCTATGATAGATTGAATGGAAAGAATAGCTTCGTGTTATTTTACTACGGACTCTTGAATAGATCGATCAGAAGGATAACTTTGAGGTGGTTTCGTACCCTACAATAATCTCTTTGTTTGTTCTCCGCTATTAGTGACTTTGGAGTGACTCTTTGTTGCATGTTGAGGGATAGTTATATGATCCAATTATGTTATTATTGTTGAGAGAACTTGCACTAGTGAAAGTATGAACCCTAGGCCTTGTTTCCTAGCATTGCAATACCGTTTGTGCTCACTTTTATCATTAGTTACCTTGCTGTTTTTATATTTTCAGATTACAAAAACCTATATCTATCATCCATATTGCACTTGTATCACCATCTCTTCGCCGAACTAGTGCACCTATACAATTTACCATTGTATTGGGTGTGTTGGGGACACAAGAGACTCTTTGTTATTTGGTTGCAGGGTTGTTTGAGAGAGACCATCTTCAACCTACGCCTCCTGCGGATTGATAAACCTTAGGTCATCCACTTGAGGGAAATTTGCTACTGTCCTACAAACCTCTGCACTTGGAGGCCCAACAACGTCTACAAGAAGAAGGTTGCGTAGTAGACATCAAGCTCTTTTCTGGCGCTGTTGCCGGGGAGCTGAGTGCTTGAAGGTATATCTTTAGATCTTGCAATCGAATCTTTTAGTTTCCTGTTTTATCACTAGTTTAGTCTATAAAAGAAAACTACAAAAAAATGGAATTAAGGTTGCCTCATATGCTTCATCTTTTTAATGTCTTCCGTGAAAATAAGGATTCCGATAATTGTGCTCAATTGCTAGAGGAATAATGCATTAGAAAGTGTGGCACTAAATATTTGAATGATGAGCATGATTGCAATGTTGTTAGTATGAACTCCTTGAATATCCATGATGCTAATGATATGCAAAGCCACAAGCTTAGGGAAGCTATGTTTGATGAAGATGATATTTTTCCCCCCAAATTTTGATGAGCAAATTTATTATGATGAAAGCATGCCTCCTATTTATGATGATTATATTGATGAAAGTGAATTTGGAGAGGCATGACTTTATTTAGTGATGAATCCACTATTTCGGAAGAGGTTCCAATTGATTGTGATAACAAAGTTGCTATTTATGATGATTATTGTGATGACACGTATGCTATAAATAATAAATATAACCATGAAAATTGTCATCATGATTTTAATTTTCAATTGGATTATGCTTCACATGATAGTTATTTTGTTGAGTTTGCTCCCACTACTATTCATGAGAAGAAATTTGCTTATGTGGAGAGTAATAAAAATTCTATGCTTGTGCATCATGAAAATAGTGCTTTATGTGATAGTTATATTGTTGAATTAATTCATGATGCTACTGAAAATTATTATGAGGGAGGAACATATGCTTGTAGGAATTGCAATAATATCAAGTTTCCTCTCTATATGCTTCAAGTTTTGAAGTTATGCTGGTTTTGCCTTCCTATGCTAGTTGATTATTGTTCCCATAAGTTGTTTGCTCACAAAATCCCTATGAATAGGAAGTGGGTTAGACTTAAATGTGCTAGTCATATGCTTCATGATGCTCCCATTATGTTTCAATTCTTATCTTTTATGTGAGCATCATTGAAATCATCATGCCTAGCTAGGGGCGTTAAACGTTAGCGCTTGTTGGGAGGCAACCCAATTTTATTTTTGTTCTTTACTTTTTGATCCTGTTTAGTAATAAATAATTCATCTATCTTGTGGTTTTATGTTTTAATTAGTGTTTGTGCCAAGTAGAACCTATAGGATCTTCTTGGGTGATAGTTATTTGATCTTGCTGAAAAAATCAGAAACTTTCTGCTCACGAAAACAATTGTTAAAAATCACCAGAACGTGATAAAAATACTGATTCCAATTGCAGTAGATCGATAAACAAATTATCTAGGTCTTCCTATTTTGGTAGATTTTTCTAAGTTCCAGAAGTTTGCGTTAGATACAGATTACTACAGACTATTCTGTTTTTTGACAGATTCTGTTTTTCGTGTGTTGTTTGCTTATTTTGATGAATCTATGGCTAGTATCGGAGGTTATGAACCATAGAGAAGTTGGAATACAGTAGGTTTAACACCAATATAAATAAATAATGAGTTCATTCCAGTACCTTAAAGTGGTGGTTTGTTTTATTTCGCTAACGGAGCTCATGAGATTTCCTGTTCAGTTTTGTGTTGTGAAGTTTTCAAGTTTTGGGTAAAGATTCGATGGACTATGGAATAAGGAGTGGAAAGAGACTAAGCTTGGGGATGTTCAAGGGACCCCAAGGTAATATTCAAGGACAACCAAGAGCCTAAGCTTGGGGATGCCCCGGATGGCATCCCCTCTTTCGTCTTCGTTCATCGGTAACTTTAATTGGAGCTATATTTTTATTCACCACATGATATGTGTTTTGCTTGGAGCGTCATTTTATTTTGTATTTGCTTGCTGTTATTTATAATAATGTTTTGCATCTCTATTTTCAATAAAAATGTCAAGGATAGCCTTTACCATGCTTATTTAGCAAGTCAACATGTTGCTGTTTGAAAACAGAAAGTTTACCGCTGTTGCAAAAATTCCCTAGAAAAGTCAGAATATGATAAAATGTTGAAACTTTTTGCATATTGAGCTCTGATAAATTTTCTACAGTGTGGTAGAATTTCATAATGTTTGGAGTTAGGGAAGTATGATGAATCTTGCATTCTTTACAGACTGTACTGTTTTGGCAGATTGCTGTTATGTTTGCATATGTTTGCTTATTTAATGATTCTATTTGAGGATAGGAGTATTAAATATGCAGAGGCGTTTAGTATGCAATGTTGAATAATAATTTTAGTGATTTGTTACAGTAGAAAATGATGAGGTTTTTGCATTGGTTTATACTAACTTATCTCACGAGTTCTTGTTGAGTTTGGTGTGGATGAAGCTTTCGAGATTTAGGAAACCGTGATATGAGAGGAATTAAGGAGACACAAAAGCTCAAGCTTTGGGATGCCCAAGGCACCCCAAGATAATATTTCAAGAAGTCTCAAGCATCTAAGCTTGGGGATGCCCCGGTAGGCATCCCACCTTTCTTCTTCAACAATTATCGGTTAGTATCGGTTGAGCCTAAGTTTTTGCTTCTTCACATGATGAGTGCTATCCTTGAAATGTCGTTTTATTTTGTTTTGCTTACTGTTTTAATAATATCCCAAGATCTGAAATTCTTAAATGAGATAGAGTCTTCACATAGCTACATAATTATTTAACTACTCATTGATCTTCACTTATATCTTTTTGGAGTAGTTTGTCATTTACTCGTGTGCTTCACTTATATCCTATGAGTAAATGGTTGAATGATTTGAATGTCATAATCTGAAATTATATATGTTTCATATGCCTTTCCCATGGGGAGTAATGCCTTCACATATAAGAAGTAGAGGTGGTAAATTTTTTGAAGGTTAGCAAACATTGTATTGGTCACTTGAACAATTCATGAAAGAATATTGAAGGAAGAGAGATTTCACATATAAATATACTATCTTGGACATCTTCTATGATTGTGAGCCCCATTAATTATTTTCAAACCTGAGCAAATTAGTTGAAGTTGGACAAGGAAGACAACATAATGAGTTATGCTTGGGTATATTTGTATAGAAGTTATATTGTTATGGATCCTCTAACATGTGGTGCTTGCTATTTAGAATCCTTTGCTAGCCAAAATATCTGTACTAAGCGGGAATACTGCTTGTGCATCCAAATCCTTGAACCAAGTTTCTTCCATGAGTGTCCACCATATCTACCTATATGCGGTATTTACCTGTCGTTCCAAGTAAATTTGCATGTGCCAAACTCTAAACCTTCAAATAATAATCTGTTTTGTATGCCGAATCGCTCATGTAGCGACTAGGGGCTGTCAGTATCTTCCATGCTAGGTGGGTTATTCTCACGATGAGTGGACTCCGCTCATCATTCACGAGAAAATGGCTGGTAACTGGGATGCCCAGTCCTATGATCAAAAGATCAAAAACAAATTCGCAAATAATTTAAACAAACTCCCCCAGGATTGTTGAAAGTTGGACGGCACCCGTTGTTTCGGACAAGCCGTGGAGTGTGATTGTTGGTGGAGGGGGAGTAAAATCTTTACCTTTCTGTTTGGGAACCGCCTATAATGTATCTAGTATGGAAGATATTGGGAACTCTTGGTCGTTATGTTGACAATGAAAGCATACCTCTCAAAATTATTTTCATCTCTGTTTTAAGCTTCGAGCTCTGGCACCTCTGCAAATCCCTGCTTCCCTCTGCGAAGGGCCTATCTTTTACTTTTATGCAAGAGTCAGTAGTATTCCTTCTCATTCCAACCTACTCTTTAGTTGGCAAGCATCATGTGGTGGAGAAAGATCTAAGCATATATGGCCATTCAAATATATTTGATCATGAATTATTATTGTTGACAATTATCTATATGATAAATAAGTTGGGAGACGAAACATTAAGCCCCTATCTTTCTCTGTGTTCGATGGATGCTATTTGTTCTAAAAATATGCTGTGAGTGGTAGCAATCATGGAAGACTATATGATAGTTGAGTATGTGGGATTTGCTAAATCAAAGCTCTTACATAGACCCTTCCTGAAAATAAGATGAATTGCAATTGTTTGATGACTGAGAACTGTTTGTTAGTTTTCAAGGAAGTTTATGATCTATACTTTAACATGTGAATAGTTTGTAACTTGATCATGAGAAGTTTTATGAGTTGAGCTACTGTTATGATATATAATGATGCTAGAAAAGGTGATTGAAATTATCATTGATCAAACTTGTGCACCTGCTAGCATTCACACTTCATAAATTATTTCTTTTATCATTTACCTACTCGAGGACGAGCAGGAATTAAGCTTGGGGATGCTGATACGTCTCCAACGTATCTATAATTTATGAAGTATTCATGCTATTATATTATTTGTTTTGGATGTTTATGGGCTTTACTAAACACTTTTATATTATTTTTGGGACTAACCTATTAACCGGAGGCCCACCCCAAATTGTTGTTTTCTTGCCTATTTCAGTGTTTCGAAGAAAAGCAATATCAAACGGAGTCCAAACGGAATGAAACCTTCGGGAGAGTTATTTTTGGAACAGACGCAATCCAGGAGACATGGAGTAGACGTAAGGGAAGCTTCGAGGAAGCCACGAGGCAGGGAGGCACGCCTCCCACCCTCATGGGCCCCTCTTTGCTCCCCTGGCCGACTTCTTTCGCCTATATATGTCCATATACCCTAAAAACATCGGGGAGCGTAATAGATCGGGAGTTCCGCCGCTGCAAGCCTCTGTAGCCACCAAAAACCAAGCGGGACCCTGTTCCGGCACCCTGACGGAGGGGGGATCCCTCACCGGTGGCCATCTTCATCATCCTGGCGCTCTCCATGACGAGGAGGGAGTAGTTCACCCTCGGGGATGAGGGTATGTACCAGTAGCTATGTGTTTGATCTCTCTCTCTCTCTCGTGTTCTTGATTCGGCACGATCTTGATGTATCGCGAGCTTTGCTATTATAGTTGGGTCTTATGATGTTTCTCCCCCTCTACTCTCTTGTAATGGATTGAGTTTTCCCTTTGAAGTTATCTTATCGGATTGAGTCTTTAAGGATTTGAGAACACTTGATGTATGTCTTGCATGTGCTTATCTGTGGTGACAATGGGATATTCACGTGATCTACTTGATGTATGTTTTGGTGATCAACTTGCGGGTTCAGTGACCTTGTGAACTTATGCATAGGGGTTGGCACACGTTTTCGTCTTGACTCTCCGGTAGAAACTTTGGGGCACTCTTTGAAGTACTTTGTGTTGGTTGAATAGATGAATCTGAGATTGTGTGATGCATATCGTATAATCATACCCACGGATACTTGAGGTGACATTGGAGTATCTAGGTGACATTAGGGTTTTGGTTGATTTGTATCTTAAAGTGTTATTCTAGTACGAACTCTATGATAGATTGAACGGAAAGAATAGCTTCGTGTTATTTTACTACGGACTCTTGAATAGATCGATCAGAAAGGATAACTTTGAGGTGGTTTCGTACCCTACAATAATCTCTTCGTTTGTTCTCCGCTATTAGTGACTTTGGAGTGACTCTTTGTTGCATGTTGAGGGATAGTTATATGATCCAATTATGTTATTATTGTTGAGAGAACTTGCACTAGTGAAAGTATGAACCCTAGGCCTTGTTTCCTAGCATTGCAATACCGTTTGTGCTCACTTTTATCATTAGTTACCTTGCTGTTTTTATATTTTCAGATTACAAAAACCTATATCTATCATCCATATTGCACTTGTATCACCATCTCTTCCCCGAACTAGTGCACCTATACAATTTACCATTGTATTGGGTGTGTTGGGGACACAAGAGACTCTTTGTTATTTGGTTGCAGGGTTGTTTGAGAGAGACCATCTTCGTCCTACGCCTCCCACGGATTGATAAACCTTAGGTCATCCACTTGAGGGAAATTTGCTACTGTCCTACAAACCTCTGCACTTGGAGGCCCAACAACGTCTACAAGAAGACGGTTGCGTAGTACACATCAATCGCCCATACCATTTTCCCCCAAATCTCCTCCCTGTCGCATCGTCTTCCTCTTCCGCACCGGCGTCATCTCGCTCTCCTCCACGGCCTCCACCGCACCGTCTCGCTCTCCCCCACTGCATCCTCTTCCTCACCTTCATCGCCTCCATCTGTCTGATGGCCAAAGCTCGCGGCGACGCCGGCAAAGCGGCCGAAGATGTGGTGAAGCAACAGGGCGCGCTGACCGCGGATGTCGGCGACGTCCACGGCGGTGCAGGGAAACTCGCAACCGCTGCAGATGTGGAGAAGGAGGTGGCGGGCTCCACCTCAGCGCTACAGAAGGTGATGGCGTCGAGCGGCGCAGCCCATCCCCATACCCCCGATGCGCAGCCTGGCGAGGAGAAGGAGGTATTTGCACTTGCTATAGGATATTAGCTTGTAGAGTTAGTTGCATTGGTTATTTGGTGATTCATACGGTAGTTCAGATGGTTAGAGTAGTTAGTTTGATGGATGGGCTGGGGTTTTCTGTATTGGGGGGATGGGGGTTTTTGTACTAGGATTTGTTGGATAAATTCGTTGCAAAAATGCTAGATAGATCTGTATGAGAGATAGGGATCTCTATTCTTCAATTCTACACAGATGTATGCTTATTAGATTTGTTTTTAATGCTCACATATTGGGGTTTTTAATGCTACAGACATGTATGCTTATTAGATTGGGTACCTATTATATTTGTTTTTGAATGCTACTCAGATTGGGGTTTTGAATGTCATATGCCCAAATGGAATCCATTGATTAAAAAGTTATTTGATTCATTAGTATATAAATTTGTCCACAATATGTAGTTATATTAGCTCTGTTGTTCAATGTGTGTGCATGAAAATCGAAAATGCAAATAGGATAATAGTATATTAGCCCTATGATCAACGTGTCATGTGTGAATATCTAAATTTTCAATTGGCTTCTGTATTTACTAGTGATGGATGTAATTGTATATTCAGGAGGATGATGGTTGGGGGGGAAAGAGGAAGTTGGACCTTACTGGGTTCAAGAACCCATACGATCCAGGGTATAGTGACGACAACGAGTATGAGGTAAGCCTACTTGAAATTTAGATTGTCCATTTAGTTCCTTTGACATGCATGGTGTACATGAATCTATAATGTATTAATGTAATTCATTTGTGTGTGCAGTATCTCTAGAGAAGATGTGGATGTGGACGACAGCAACTTCGCGTCCTTCAAAGCGAAGGAAGAGGAGAAGATCAGGGCCAAGGGAGATGATTACTACTACAAGCACAAGACCAAAATTTGGCGCTGCCCCTACTGCACCACCAAGCCAAAGCCAAAGTCTGGCCGCTTCATTCACCTTCTAGCTCATGCCAAAGATGTAGCCATCCACGGCGAGGACTACAAGATCAGGGGGCATCATGCTGCCCTCGCGAAAGTCCTGACTCCCCTTCCGAAGTGATGTGATGATGTAATGATGTGTTTTAATTACTTTTGTATGTTTGGTGAACTTTGTGTGTGAACTGGATGTGTTCTATGGATGGTATGGTACTATTATGTGTTCTATATATGCATGTGGCTATCTATATTGGGTATTTGTGTGTTTTTAAATTTGTCTGCTATGATTTGTTTCAGTGTTTATTTTCAAAGTTTAGGTGTTGTAATGATCACACATGTTGTTTCAGTGTTGCTTTACTGATCAGACATGCTACAAAGAATAAGAAAAAAGAGCAAATTGTCCATCATTTTATCAAATATTCCAATAACAGAGCAAAAAACAATATTTAAATTAAGATGTAATGATTTTTGTAATAAAGGAGTATTATCCTAATTATTTGTCTCATGTTTATTAATCAAATGCATGCTTTTCGACGTTTTGAACTGACATTTGATAGGACAGCATATTCAAGAAAATGCAAAAATAAATAAAACCTTGGCAAACTATCTATGTTTGTGTAGGAGATCATGTGTGCAAAATATGAGGTGATTTAGAGGAGGTCAAAGAAATTTGAATTTGAGAAATGTGATCCAAATGAGCTCCGAGGCTAGGGTAAATAGCCCATTTGTAATCAAGTTTTCTTGGACCTACTCTAAATGAGCCATATATTTTTTATTAACACATATTCAATCTATATAGTGTAGATTCGAAGTCTCACTATTTTTTGAATTAATCTTCATATTTTTACAGTTTCTTTTGAAAAAATATGCTTTAATATAAAAACTATTAAAAACACAATTAAAATATGAAAATGGAAAACTAAGTTCAGATCCTTCTTATTCACTTCAAAATAAAGCTTTGGTGATTTTTTTTTAAATTCAAAAACAGAAGGTAACCCTACCTCCTCTCCTTGAACTCTATGAAATCTTGTACGTGATAGCTCATATGTGTGAAGGTTTTCTCATGAAAATGACCATAGACCAAGTTTATGATTTTTGGTTGGTAACATGTCACATAAGACAACATTGTGCGCAGGTTTTATATTTTTTTATTTTGTTAAATTAATGGTGCTCATTTGACCTCGATCGTGCCAGCTAGGGTTTTTCATGAAAATGACCATAGACCAAGTTTAGTATTTTTTTCCTCGTTAGTGTGTCTTATAAAACGACGAACGACAAAGGTTTCATATTTTTTAGATTTTTTTAAAATTAGTTATGCTCAGTCAAAACCTTCGAAACCCCATTGACCAGCTCAAAACCCCTCTAAACCCCGCGGGGTTTCGCCTAACCCTAGCTCCGAATGTCAGCCGTCCAATCATACCTTGGCGCCAAGCGACAGCCCTCAGATGTGGTTTTCTAGAAGGAATTTGGTGGGCAGGCTGCGCGCAGGCTCCGCGCCGTTGGATCACAAGGACGGCTCCGCATCGTTGAGAGGCGATCCTGTTGGTTGTGCTCTGCTGCTCGCCCACCACTGACTTCGGGAAAAGACGTTGTTATTGGGCCCAAAAGGAAACCAAGCTCTGGTTGGGCCGTCGAATTGCGTCGTTTTTTTGCATCGTTTGCTCTGTTTTTTGTGTACGTGTTGGCTCTGTTTTTTTTGCATCTTTTGAAATTACACAAGAATTGACATTGCGTAGAAAATTTAGTTCTTTTTGTTCTATACAAATGCAAAATGACCAAATTTATAAGGGCCAGATATATTTTTATCATGCAAAATGGCCACAAATTATTCAAAAATTGTCTCTTTTTGTTCATATAATATATATGACCATGGATTCCCACGCGTACAATTAGCTTCTTTTTGTTCTTCTTTTCAAACCACGGTTTCCCACACGTGTACACTCCCAATGTTACGGTGGGTTTGAAAACGGGCTATTTCACATTTGACCCCGTTATTGCCACAGCCAAATAACACGTAGCACTACGGCTATTTAAGCCACCCTCTGCCTCTGCCATCCCTCATACATCTCCCATCCTCTGCCATCTGCCCTTCTTGCTCTTCGACCACTTCTCCTTCTTCTGCACATCCCTCAGCCATGCAGTAAACCGGACCAACCTACCGCGTCCCACCCACTGTGCCGGAGAGGCTCTACCCTACCGGCGTGTACGTTGATCGCACACTACGTGTGTGGGCGATATTAAGATTGAGGACCGAAGGAACTTCACCGAGTTCTTCCTCGCGTCCGTCTACCACCACCTCCTGCGGGGATCTCCAACGATGTTCCGCGTCGAGGAGGTCATCCAAAACAGGGTGGTGGTTGCTCTCCTTGCCCACTTCACCAACACATTCGACGCCTTCTACCTCCTCGGCCGGGTGTTTTGGTGTGGCAGCGAGTTCATCGCTTTCACCACCCACAACAGGTTCACGGAGTACACCAACATCTTCCCCACCGCGACGCGCATGCACACTCTTCCATACCCCATCGACAACGCCCCAGAGGAGCGAGGTGGAGAAGGCGGCGGCTAGGGTTCTAAACCCTCTATCTTTTTTTTAGTCTAGGTTATGTTAAGTTGTAATTGAACTATGTTGGAGTTGCTATGGGCTTGTTGGCCCTTTTATTAAGTTCTATTATTAAGTTTTCAATCTATTCTATTATTAAGTTCTTCCTCGTTTGAACTATGTGATCATGATGGGCTTATTGGCCCTATCTACATATTGGGACTACATATTTGTTGATTGTTTTCTTAGAGAGCTCGCTTTGTTAGTAGGGTTCCCTTGTTAGTAACCACCTAGTGCATGCAGCCACAACGAACACTTCTCTTTTTTACACAAGCCACAAACATGTAGCCACCTAGCTACGCAGAAGAGAGGAACCAGCGACAGAGACCGTCACTGCATCCGTGGTGGCTGGCATGCAAGAAAGCTGCTCGGTCAGTGCATCGTGGCGGACGCATCAGCGCATGTAGGCTCGGTCAACACATTGTGGCGGCGTGCACCGACTCATGCAGGCAGGCTTTGCCGGGTGCATGCATAGCAGGCTTCCGTCCTGGCGACGCGCACAGGCGTTTAATGCAAGGGATGGCCCAACGAAACCACGACCCAATAGTCCAACAATGACACCGACCAATGCGCCCCCACTTGTCAGGTCCAACAGATGACACAATCCAGTGTGGCCCCACTCGTCAGAGTTAATGGTCAAGCCATTGACCTGACGGCAACGTTTGTTGTGACCAGTTTTGAGGGTTTCGGGCAAGGGAGTTGGGAAAGTGAGCAAAAGTTAAGAGCGCGGGGATGAATGAGTAGAGCTAAGGAACCAGGGGCAAAGATGTAAAAAACCCTAAATTTAAACCATGAGTAGTGCAGTTTCGTATCATCAATTTCATCCTCTCCCAAGATTGTGCAACATGTTCATGATCAAGTTGCTAAAAATTCGTAATCTCGTTTCGAAGGGAGATGATCTTAGCGGGATGAAAATACTTGGAAATAAAAGCATCTTTACACTTATTCCATGAATCAATACCAAGTTTCGGAAATAGCTTCAATTTAACAATATCATTATCCATATCTTTCTTCTTTTGCATATCACACAAATCAATGAAATTGTTTAGATGGGATGCGGCATCTTCACTAGGAAGGCCGGAAAATTGATCTTTCATAACAAGATTCAGCAAAGCAGCATTAATTTCACAAGATTCTACACTAGTGGCGGGAGCAATCGGAGTACTAATAAAATCATTATTATTAGTATTGGAAAAGTCACACAATTTGGTATTCTCTTGAGTCATCGTGACAAAGCGAGCAATCTAACACACAAGCAAACAAAAAGCAAACGAAAAGACAAACGGAAGAAGGGCGAAGAAAAGGGCGAATCTTTTTTAAAATCGTTTTAGAAGTGGGGGAGAGGAAAACGAGAGGCGAATGGCGAATAATGTAATGCAAGAGATGAGAGTTTTATGATGGGTACTTGGTATGTCTTGACTTGGCATAGATCTCCCCGGCAACGGCGCCAGAAATTCTTCATGCTACTTCTTGAGCTTGCGTTGGTTTTTCCCTTGAAGAGGAAAGGGTGATGCAGCAAAGTAGAGATAAGTATTTCCCTCAGTTAGAGAACCAAGGTATCAATCCAGTAGGAGACAACGCACAAATCACCAATACCTGCACAAACAATCAAACAACTTGCACCCAACGCGATAAAGGGGTTGTCAATCCCTTCACAGTCACTTGCAAAAGTGAGATCTGATAGAGATAGATGGAACTAAACAAAAGATAAAGTAAATATTTTTGGGTTTTTTGGGTTTATAGATCTAAAAGTAAAAGATTGCAAAATAGTAGATCAAAAACTTATATGATGGAAAATAGACCCGGAGGCCATAGGTTTCACTAGAGGCTTCTCTCAAGATAGCAAATAATACGGTGGGTGAACAAATTACTGTCGAGCAATTGATAGAAAAGCACAAAGTTATGACGATATCTAAGGCAATGATTATGAAATATAGGCATCATGTCCGTGTCAAGTAGACCGACTCCTACCTGCATCTACTACTATTACTCCACACATCGACCGACTCCTGCCTGCATCTAGAGTATTAAGTTCATGAAGAACAGAGTAACGCATTAAGTAAGATGACATGACTTACAAGAATAAACTCAAGCAATATGATGTAAACCTCATCTTTTTATCCTTGATGGCAACAATACAATGCGTGCCTTGTTGCCCCTCTTGTCACTGGGAAAGGACACTGCAAGATTGAACCCAAAGCTAAGCACTTCTCCCATTGCAAGAAAAACCAATCTAGTTGGCCAAACTAAACCAATAGTTCGAAGACAATTACAAAGATATCAAATAATGCATATAAGAATTCAGAGAAGATTCAAATAAAATTCATAGATAAGCTGATCATAAATCCACAATTCATCGGATCTCGACAAACACACCGCAAAAGATGATTAAATCGGATAGATCTCTAAGAACATCGAGGAGAACATGGTATTGAGATTCAACGAGAGAGAAGAAGCCATCTGGCTACTAGCTATGGACCCGTAGGTCTGTGGTAAACTACTCACGCTTCATCGGAAGGGCAATAGAGTTCATGTAGAAGCCCTCCATGATCAAATCCCCCTCCGGTAGGATGCCGGAAAAGGCCCCAAGATGGGATCTCACGGGTATAGAAGGTTGCGGCGGTGGAAAAGTGTTTTCGTGGATGCATCTTGAGGTTTGGGAATATTTGTGAATATATAGGAGGAAGATCTAGGTCAGGGGGTCACCGAGGGGCCCACAAGGTAGAGGGCACGCCCTCCACCCTTGTGGCTGCTTCGTGACTCTTCTGACTTGCACTCCAAGTCTCCTGGGTGTCTTCTGGTCCAAGAAAAATCATCGCGAAGGTTTTATTCCGTTTGGTATTCCTTTTCTGCAAAGCTCAAAAATAAGGAAAAAACAGAAACTCGCATTGGGCTCTAGGTTAATAGGTTAGTCCCAAAAATAATATAAAATAGCATATTAATGTATATAAAACATCCAAAACAGATAATATAATAGCATGGAATAATAAAAAATTATAGATACATTGGAGACGTATCAATATGCACTGTCAAAATCTACCACTTCAAACGTCAACTTCTCTTTGTGAAAATTCTTTGAATCACCGAAAACCACATCCAAAGCAATCTGCCAGAGTGATTTTGCCTTCTTTCCTGGGATGACTCTGTGGAACTGCATGTTGCTCTCACTGAGTCGGGACATCGGAATGCCCATCCCCTTGAGGGTTTCAGCATACAGATTGTTCAACCCACTGCCACCATCCATAAGAACTTTACGCAGTCGAGTGCCTCCAATGACTGGGTCGACCACCAAAGCCTGCCGCCCAGGGGTAGTGATACGTCTCCAACGTATCTACTTTTCCAAACACTTTTGCCCTTGTTTTGGACTCTAAATTGCATGATTTGAATGGAACTAACCCGGACTGATGATGTTTTCAGCAGAATTGCCATGGTGTTATTTTTGTGCAGAAATAAAAGTTCTCGGAATGACCTGAAAATCCACGGAGACACGTTTTGGAAATAATAAAAAATACTGGCGAAAGAATCAGCATCAGGGGCCCACACCCTGTCCATGAGGGTGCAGGGCGCGCCCCCTGCCTCGTGGGCCCCCTGGGACTCTACCGACCTCAACTCCAACTCCATATATTCACGTTTGGGGAGAAAAAAATCAGAGAGAAGGATTCATCGCGTTTTACGATACAGAGCCGCCGCCAAGCCCTAATCTCTCTTGGGAGGGCTGATCTGGAGTCCGTTTGGGGCTCTGGAGAGGGGAATCCATCGCCGTCGTCATCATCAACCATCCTCCATCACCAATTTCATGATGGTCACCGCCGTGCGTGGGTAATTCCATCGTAGGCTTGCTGGACGGTGATGTGTTGTATGAGATTTATCATGTAATCGAATTAGTTTTGTTAGGGTTTGATCCCTAGTATCCATTATGTTTTGAGATTGATGTTGCTATGACTTTGCTATGCTTAATGCTTGTCACTAGGGCCCGAGTGCCATGAATTCAGATCTGAACCTATTATGTTTTCATGAATATATGTGAGTTCTTGATCCTATCTTGCAAGTCAATAGTCACCTACTATGTGTTATGATCCGGCAACCCCGAAGTGACAATAATCGGGACCACTCCCGGTGATGACCGTAGTTTGAGGAGTTCATGTATTCACTAAGTGTTAATGCTTTGGTCCGGTACTCTATTAAAACGAGGCCTTAATATCCCTTAGTTTCCAATAGGACCCCGCTGCCACGGGAGGGTAGGACAAAAGATGTCATGCAAGTTCTTTTCCATAAGCATGTATGACTATATTCGGAATACATGCCTACATTACATTGATGAATTGGAGCTAGTTCTCTGTCACCCTATGTTATAACTGTAGCATGAGGAATCGCATCTGACATAATTATCCATCATTGATCCATTGCCTACGAGCTTTTCACATATTGATCTTTGCTTAGTTACTTTTCTGTTACCACTGTTACTATTACTACAAAAACTGCTATTGTTACTTTTGCCACCGTTATCACTACTTCCATACTACTTTGCTACTAAATAGTTTGCTGCAAATATTAAGTCTTTCAGGTGTGGTTGAATTGACAACTCAACTACTAATATTTGAGAATATTCTTTGGCTCCCCTTGTGTCGAATCAATAAACTTGGGTTGAATACTCTACCCTCGAAAACTGTTGCGTCCCCCTATACTTGCGGGTTATCAGGTAGCAACGTGAGCTGGGTGATCCGACGGGTCGAAGGTGATAGGAGTCTTCGACCACTTGAGGTATGTTGTAGTTGCCGGAGCAACCATGTTCACCTCTTTGTTGATGACTTTCAGTCGACTTTTGCTCTCAATGTCAGCAAAAATAACCAGGGTTGCAATGACCTTTGGGTAATCATCTGCCTTTTCTTCATCTTCATCCTTACCAGAGCCTTTCACACTCTGCTACCCCTCACGGAACTGCTGAATAAGGAATCTGCACTATTGAGTTGTGTGTTTGGGCAAAATCAAGTTGCCTTCTTCATCTTTCTTCGTGTGGATGGCACACGGTAAATCCAGGATGTCCTGGCCCGACTGGTCCTTCATCTTCTTGGGTACCCACGGCCTCTTGGGATTTCCCTTGAAATTTCCTTGTGTATTCACTACCGCGGCTTCAGCCTGACCTATGGCTTCAGCTTTGCGTTTTTGTTTCCGAGTGGGATTGGAGCCTCTAGTATCAGGTTTTGTGGCCTTTCCTTTACCATTACGGAGTCGATCCTCCTCTTCACCATTTGCGTATCGAGTGGCTATCTCCATCATCCAGTTCAGATTCATGGCCCCGGAATGACCAAATATCAGTGTGAGCTCTCTGTACCATACGCCTTCCTTAAAAGCGCAGACTGCTTGGTGCTCTGAAACATTCTCCACCAAATGGTGAAGTGTAGTCCAATGCTGGATGTAATCTCTCAAAGTTTCATTCGGCTTTTGGACACAATGCTGCAACTTAAGGCACAAGCCCAACGGCGTGGCAATAAATCTGCATGCAGAAAACGATCTGTGGGAATTTGAAACTTCCATTGCATGCATGACCGGCTTTAAGTCTTGCTTAATTAGTCCTAACGCCTCATGCATGCAGATTCTGGACATGGGCAACTCCTTCAATACATAATTACCAGGGATTTATTGCTCCATGGCTGTCTGAGCTATGTACCAAGTCGACCTCATCGTCTGCCCGCCGGCGCCCAGCTCCAGCGCCGTCGCGCCTGGCTGCCCCCGCTGCATGGTGTCCATGGCCGCTAGCAGGCGCCTGCCTCCAGCGGAGGAAGTAGCGCTCGTTCGCTCATGCATGGGCACTTCCACGCCGAACCTCACCAACGCCTCCGAGCCCAACACTCCGAGTCGGCCTGCCCAACCAGCTCCACACTGACCGGATCGCAGTCTAGCTGAGTAGCTATGGTTCACTCGAATGGGCAAGAACACTCGGATGAGGCGTCCACTCGAATGGCGCTTGTTTGGTCGTGAAGCCCCTGGGTTCACTCGGCCGGTTAACATCCAGAACATCATCGAGAACAAATACAACCGCAAACTTACAGGACCAAGATTGACTCGGATGGACTTTGTCCAGTCAGATGGAACGAATACAATGTCCAGCCGCATCTTCATCAACGACGGACACGCCGCGGTCCACTTCCTCACATATCCACCACTTACCCGCCCCACGCGTCGCCACCCTGTTGGGCGTGTCTTCATCAACTTGCCCACTTGGCCGCACAATGCACTATCATTTGGTTGGGTACATCTTCGACAACATGCTCGACTCAGCCACCCTGCAGCCGCCAATCGGTTGGGCGCGTCTTCATCAACTTGCCCACTCGGGCGCACGGCGCACTGTCACTCGGTTGTATACATCTTCGACGACATGCTCGACTCGGCCGCCCGAGGTGTCGCCTCTCGGTCAGACAAGCCTCCACCACTCAGCCGCCCCGGGCGTCTCCACCCGGTTGGGCTAGGCCTCACCCAGAATTTCCGTGGCGAATCGACCCGATCGATTGCCCACAGTTCCTTTCCTAAAGAACGTCTGTCAGTTCGACTAACCACCCTCCATGGGGACCCGTGCACTTGGACACATAAAACACCTGACTGAAGTCACCTTCAGGATCGCTATGAGATGAGCTTGACGCCCCTCCGCGGGTTAACTTGGCCCTTCCACTAGGGTCCAAGGAGCATGCCTCATAAACTTGGACTCAAAGATGACCTGCGCTGGCATTCCCCCGGGATAAGGAGTGGCATCTCTCCAGAGAGTCAGACCACGCGCCGTCATCGTTACTCGGGTTTTTATGGCATGTCCACACTCGGACCTCAAGTCTATCTCTTCCGAGAGACATATGAATGCAACCAAGTTTTGCTCGGCGATTAACAACATCTGATCATTCGGAGAACCTTTTAGTCCTCACCACTCGGTCGCCCCGCGCGTCATCATTGGTTGGACACATCCTCGCCACTCGGCCGCCCTGCACGCCGCCACTTGATGAGACACATTTACATCAATCGGCTACCCCACGCGTCGCCATTGGTTGGACACATCCTCACCACTCGGCCGCCCCGCGCGTCGCCACTCGGTGAGACACATCACATCAATCAGCCGCCCCGCATGTCATCATTGGTTGGACACATCCTCACCACTCGGCCGCCCCGTGCGTCACCACCCGGTGAGACACATCTACATCAATCGGCCGCCCCATGCATCGCCATTGGTTGAACACATCTTCACCACTCGGCCACTCGCACGCCTTCAGACAACTAAGTCATTCTACATGCACTACATTCTGTTATTTTCGTGTTCCCGAGTATCCCGTAATTCACACATCACGTTCACTCGGAGGCCACGCCACCGAGTGTACCTCTATGCTCGGTTGCTTATTTTCACATACTTGCTTAGTACTGGTTATTTGACTCCTGGGTCCAACTTCCATTTTTAATGTTTACATCACTCACGAACACCATGTGTTCTTCATTTCGAGTTTGCATCAGCCCTCGGGGGCTGCAACTCAGTCGGAACACGACACTTCCGTTTCATTTGAGTCCAGTACTCCAACACGTCCAGTTAGATCCTTCACTACCTCAAGTTCGATCGGATCCTTTGCTCTTTTAGACTCTTGTTGATTCTGAACCAGCAAGCCCCTTGAACTTCCAGTGGGTGTCTATGGGCGTTATTTACACAAATCATTTCAGCACACATCAAATTACATCGAGAAATTATTACATTGGCTTATGCTAATTTTCATACACAAGTTACGTGATCACTCAACGGCCATGTGTGCCATCTTCATCGCTACTCGGACTCGGTCACCATACCGATCCTAGGGCACCTTTACACCAACCTTGTCGTTCTGTTGACTTCGAACACATCCGGCCGACCCCTTCCTGGAGTCCTCTTCATCGTGTCAACGACATAGACCTCGTCGTCTCATTGGGCATGATACAAGATAAATCCTTTTTTATAATTAAACCGCACACCTCACTCCTTTGTGAGCTTGCCTCTTTCGAGCATCACTCAGAAGCTGCTCCTCACCTGTACCCAAGTCCGACTAGTTGAATTACAGTTTATCCATTAAAAACTATATTTCTCGTGTTCCGATAGGACCACGGTCGAACCTTGTAGTACACTCGGGAGCTACACCACACTTGGGGGCTGCGCCACACTCGGGAGCTGCACCTCACTTGGGGCTGCAGCTCATTCGGAATCACACTCTCCTAAGTGGTCGAGTGTAGTCGGATCAGCCCCCTCGACATGTTACATGACCACTCAGATGCTCTGCGTTCCATCTTTGTCGTGGATTTGTCACGGCGGATGTCCTAGTGTGAGGACTTAGTCGTGAGGCCAACGCATCTATGTGGTAGCTTGAGAGGGGTTGAGTGGGACGAGAGATGCGAGGTTTTCACCCAGGTTCGGCCCCTCACGGTGGAGGTAAAAGCCTACATCCTGCTTCATTGATATTGATGATGATGATGCTCACGATTACAAGGGTGCTCTTTTGCTACCTCTATCTCGAGAGCTATTGACTTGTCTGCCTTAACTTATGAAACTTGTCGCCCTTGGGGTGCCCTGCCCCTCGTTATATAAGTTGAAGGGGCGGGTTACATGACTAGTCCTAGCAGGATTAGGATTATTCTATTACAAGTGGAGTCCTAGCCTTGCTTCCTTTGTAAGGGAATATTCCTTATGCCTTTTCTATTAATTCGGCCCACCATAACATGAGTCGGCCTTCTATGAGCCGCCTTGTTGGGCCACCTTGTCTTGCCGCTCCTCTGACCCGCCTACTGGGTCACCAATGAGTCACCAGGACCGGCCGGGTCATACTTCCAGTCGGGTCATACCACGGGGTATATCCCCGACATTGGCCCCTAGTTTAATTTGGATTTATCCATGTTAAACTGATCCTGCAAAATAAACACAAGAACAAATTTGACAGGTTGTGCTCTAGATTAAAAAAGTTCTGAGTCGGCACCTCAAAATCCTTAAATCCTTGTCGTTTCCTTCTTGATACGTGTCCATGATCTCATAGCAAATTTCTTTTAGCAGATAAGTTCAAACTTTGCCAACGCAAAAAAATCCAGATACTTCTTCTTAAAAGTCCAGGTCAATAGGCCAGCTTCATCGTCAATTTGCTGACATTGGTTTCTTGTGGAAAGACATTGCGAAAAACAATCCATTTGAATTGGCTTCCAATGCTCTGACTTGACAAAAATATTGGTCATGAAATATTCATCTAATGTTCAGCCGGTTTGAAGATGTAGAGCTTGCCGAGGTACAATCACCAAAATTGTCGGGTTATAAAAATCGATGAAACCGGGTCATGATTGTGGCTGACGCCGGGTCAATCTTATGGTGACTTGGTGCTTGCTTATGTAAATATGGCTTCCAATCATTGAGTCGTCTCTCTAAACCTTTCTATGAATAGCTTAGAGGAAATAAACTTTGCAAATTTCTCCAATAATAATATAATACCTGGTTTGCTCAAAACTGAGAATTTGAAGATGTTCTCCCTTATATGCATATCACCTGTAGCCCCCAAGTCTTAAAAGGAGATCATAGTGATAGCTTAAGAATTGCTTTAATATATTGTTGCAACTTTGGAGAAATCCGGGTTGTTCATGTAAGTCGCCAATCATAAACTGCACATTTTGAACTTCCCATGTGTAGCCCCCAAGGGCCGGCTCATCACTATGTGATGGGTCGGGTCTTCAATGAGCGAGTTAAAATGACTTTGCATTAGCCCCCAAGTGCCATGGTGCATGCTTGCAGTGACATGGGACTTGCATACTGAATATAATCATGATTTGAATAATGTAGCCCCCAAGTGCCGGGTCGTATGCCTGCAGTGACTCGGGACTAAATAAAACCATATTCATTATCCGGCTGATGTTTGATGAAAGCCTTTGCATATCAATATTGATCCATGCTCCCTGTGGTGAACCAGCACTCTTGGATGAAGAAATAATAGCCATTGTTCTGAAGCGGTTTTGAAAACCTCAATCATATTACTGGTTATTGATAACCATAATAAAAATCCAGCCATGTTGGCTATTAAAGATTTGAATAATATAGTCCGGTATGAAAACCTTAATCATTCAATACCACAATGAAAATACAGCCAGGTTTGGCTATTAAAGATTTTAATACTTTATCTGTTGACAAGTAAATCCGGAGTTTAAACACTCAGCGGCTCTTGGCCGATGGCGACTTAATGCGCATTCATTGTAAGCCGGGATTTTTATAACCCGGCGGCTTATAGCCTTTGTAAAAATCAAGAACGGATAACCCTTTTGAAACACCAATTGTAATCTTTGATGATGGGCTTAAACTTAATCATTCATGTAAGCCATAGCTCTACATGTCCTTCAGAAAGTTTAAACAACATATGCCCTGGCGACTTAACGTCAAAAGCCAGTGCGGATTATCAAACCTCGCATATTCATATAACCATTAAAAACATACCTGTAGAATTGACTTCTACTGTCGGCTTACATCGCCATATCCAGTAAAGGTTACAACCCAAAGATTGTATAAGCGCATGATTCCAATTGTGCAATCCAAAGTATACTGTAGATTGATACCATGGTGATACCTTGATAATTATAATCCGGAGTGGGTATTGACCAGTAGGCATGGAATATCATGACTTGAATTTATTCAAGGAGAATCATCCTGGCGACTTAAAGTCTGCTTATCAAGGCGGGTTATTAACCCAATACACTCAAGTATGAGTCATAAAATCAAGGCTACATGGCCTGAATTGCAAAAACCATATGTTATCATAGCACAAGGATATGAATCCAAACTTTTCAGAAAAAACAGCAATCCAGATAAACAAGGCTTTCATAGGCCGCCGAGCCTAAAACTTCAAGTGCTTTCATGGGCCGCACAGCCACTAAGTTATTTTCCAACACACCTGTAAGCCAGCTCTCACATGACAAACCGCCGTTTTAACTTTAACAAGTTCAGGATCTTATTTAAAAGATTGACTGTCAAGAGTACGGCGGATCATTCCAGGATTATCTAGGCGGAGTAACAACGACATACAGGCCGGTTAACCCGAAATTTGGTGTTTACACCTGGCATGTAAGCCGATCAAGAGGGTAATCAAGGCTCTACTCATTGAGCAGGAAGCCCCCAAATGACCAATGTGACGGCATGTAAGCCGGATCAAGTGGGTAATCAAGGCTCTGCTCATTGAGCAGGTCGCCCCCAAGTGACCAATGAGACGGCATGTAAGCCGGATCAAGTGGGTAATCAAGGCTCTGCTCATTGAGCAGGTCGCCCCCAAGTGACCAATGAGACGGTTGTAAGCCGGATCAAGTGGGTAATCAAGGATCTACTCATTGAGCAGGTCACTCCCAAGTGACCTGCGAAAAGGCATGTAAGCCTGATCAAGAGGGTAAGCATGGCTATGATCATTGAGCAGGAAGCCCCCAAGTGACCCGCGAGAAGGCATTTAAGCCTGATCAAGAGGGTAAGCATGGCTATGCTCATTGAGCAGGAGCCCCCAAGTGACCCGCGAGAAGGCATGTAAGCCTGATCAAGAGGGTAAGCATGGCTATGCTTATTGAGCAGGAAGCCCCCAAATGACCTTATGAACATTTCTGAGAACTCGAACTTGCGAGAGATGTCCTCCTCCTGAACCGGATGTTAAGCCGAATATTGAGAGCTCACAACTTTGCGAGAGATAGATTTCCTTTGAGCTGTATTTTAAACCAGAATCCTTCTTTTTAAGCCAGAAATTTTCGGATGGCCTTTAAATTTCATCAATATGGCGGTAGCCTCTGGGACCGGGTTATCTTTCCCTCCAACGTCCTGGGGTTCTTGATTTGCTGGAACTGGCAAGATTTGCTGAGTCATGTCATTGTAGCCCCCGAGTCTTAAGACGACTCGAGGAGTTGACTTAAGATTCTCCATACTTGACTGTTATATACTCCCGGTATGAGTCATTCAACAACTCAGTGACATAATAGTCTCTTTTGCAGTAGACAACTTGTTCTGCATTAAAGAATTTGCAAGCCAAGAGTAATTGCTCTTTTAAAGAAATTAATATGTAATATAAAAATATACTTATGAATTTCACCTTATATGTTAGGCCGGAAATTATCCGTCACGGAGTTGATGATCACTACGGTGAAACTGAGATCAATCACAGGGGAGTGGTAGATGCTCGCAACCACTGTCACGTATCCACTGATGAATTTTGAGGTGACCAGATATGGCTCTGGCTCTTTTCCTCCTGTGGTCTTGTTTCTCTGTTTGATGCGACACCCATACGAATAATATATACTGGTAGCGTACTAGTAGTTGGTCTCTTTGCTACCTTGTATATTTCATACTCCATTGATAATCCAGCAGGCAAATTCAACCAGCTCCTCGTCCTTGTCCAATCCATGACGTCATGTTTGGCAGGTTGCGTGGCAGTACTGTTGTAGTTGATCAATAGGGCCTGGAGTGGATCGAGTCTACCGTAGCACACACTCACTGAGGATCACGCAATCTGAACTTCATGGGCATAAAGCATCTTCCCTTGAGATATTCTTTGCAGAATATTCCTCCAAAAAAACGGCAATGTTACCTTCCACGAGTTAGAGCTAGAAATGAAACTCCCGTCCTAAACTTTGTTGCCGTAATGCATTATCCCCGATCCTGCTTGGACGTGAAACAATCACGGCAAGACCACCTAAAACGATCTTCAGGTTGACGGTTGAACTAGATTGAGCTATAGGGCACGGATCTTCTTTTGAACCATATTCAGATGGAAAGTCATGCGCTCGAGCAAGAAACAGCGAGGCGCTCGGCCACAAGGCGGCGGAGCACCACGACGAAGGGAAAAAGGTCAGCTCGAGATGGCTCGATGGAAGTCTGCGCCGTGATGGCTTGACGGTGAGGCCACGGCTGATCGCAGGGGCGGATCAGTCTGCTCGAGCCTACTTGCACCGGGGCGAGTCACAGCGGCGAAGGCGTCGGGCGGCTCAGGCGCAAACGACGAGTGAGACCATGGTAGCGGGGAGAGCTCGAGGCACCGCGAGTTAGAAGAGTACATCGGTGGGTCAAGACCATGACCGCGGGGTGGCTCGAAGCACAGGAGGAGGTGCCCGGTTTAAGCACAGTCGTGGCCAGCGGGGATGCGGAAGCGCTACCAGCGGAGGTGGCAGAGGCAAACCATGGCAGCGTGTTAATGGAGTCAGGGTCCAGCCGTGGCAAGGCGTCAAGGGACGGGCAAAGGCCGGCAGCAGAGCATCTTGAGGCGAGCAAGGCCGCGCTCTAAGTGTGGCGAACCAGGGTGAGATGAGTCTGCGGTAAGGCCACAACGGCAATGAGTCGGCGGCGAGACCATGGAAACGGCAGCTCAGCTTTGAACGGTGACCCAACGGCATGGACGAGGTCAACCCAGGGCACGACACAGGCAGCTTGGAACAGTAGAGGTGCAGCGGCTGCTCAGCGCAGCGGTGACGGAGGCGGCTTGGGCGGACCGGCCCAGTGGCGAGGGGAGGCCGCAGCGGAGGGCGGCTGGAGTTAAAGGGCATCGAGGGGCCGGCGGCTCAGAACATGGCCGGAGAAGGACGGTCAAGGGCCTCATCTCAAACCACACGGGCGGCGTCTGATTGCAAGCTGGCAGGGACGGCTGAGGACCGCAGGAGCGAGGCGGCTTGGCCGGCTGTAGCAGAGGAACAGAGGGCCGGTCTGGCGACCCAGCGCGGGACGGCAGCGGAGGAACGGAGGGCCGGTCCGGCGACTCAGCATGGGCCGCGGTGGCTCGAGGCCGTCCGGGCCGAAGCAGGGGCGGAGGTAGAAGATGAGGCCAGCCACTACTGAAGCAGCGCATGGCCGAATGGCGGCGCGAGGCCATCAATTAGTACTCATGTAATCCACTGTGTCTTCTATTCCCATTTGGCCAAGTAGTACTTTCGTCCCTCACGTGTTTCTGAACTTTGGAGACCATGCAAGTACTTATGTCAATGAATAAGGCCGGCGTACGCGGCATCTTTGATCAATACTTTGCCACCACGGGGTTGTACTAGGTATAGAAGGCGCAGAGGTCTGCGTCAGGACCCATGGCCATCCTAGGCACGAGCGGATAGCGATCACACTACATGATTTGAAGCCTATACGTAAACAGCAACAGCCAGTCTGGTCTTGTGTCCATCTCGGATACGACGACTTGGACTTTTGCTTGGCATAGGTGTCGCGGCCTCTGACCCAGATACGAGCAGCGGGCTTGGATCGAATCCACAACGAAAACTTCCGTTAACTTGGCGACTTGCGGCGGCGTACGGACATGCAACCCTAACTCTCGCCCCAATCTTGCTGGCGCCGCTCGATTATTCATTAATGATGCAGATTCTTTCAAACCGGCTTCCCTTCATCTAAAAAATTGCGAACCTCTCAATTCCGGGGAGAGATCCCTCAAAGAACTCAACACCACTGTGCGCGGGCCTTACGGTGGGCGCCAACCGGTCTTGTTGCACCACAAACACGCTACACCGACCTCGTCGCTACATCAGCTTCGAAAACATATGGCTAACGCCTTCGAGGACCATTTTTGCCACTTGGCTGGACACGTAGTCCTTCACTCAGCCACCCCATGTGTCGCCACTTGGCTGGACACGTAGTCCTTTACTCGGCCACCTCACACGTCATTACTCGGCCGCCCCGCACGTCGCCACTCGGTTGTGCACGTCTTCACCACTCGGCTGCCCCGCGCGTCGCCACTTGATGATTCTGTGTTTGAATTAAAACAATTGCCAAACACTTTGAAATATGGTTATCTTGATGAGAAAAAGATATATCCTGTTATTATTAGTGCTAACCTTGCAGAACATGAAGAAGAAAGATTATTAAAAGTTCTGAAGAAGCACCGGGCTGCTATTGGATATACTCTTGATGATCTTAAGGGCATTAGTCCAACTCTCTATCAGCACAAGATTAATATGGAACCTGATGCTAAACTCGTTGTTGATCATCAACGACGATTGAATCCTAAAATGAAAGAAGTGGTAAGAACTGAAATATTAAAGCTTCTGGAAGCAGGTGTAATTTATCGTTCATTGTGTTCCTAAGAAAGGAGGTATTATCGTTGTTCCTAATGATAAAAATGAACTTATTCCATAAAGAATTGTTACTGGCTATAGGATGGTAATTGATTTTATAAAATTAAATAAATAAACTAGGAAATATCATTACCCCTTGCCTTTTATTGATCAAATGCTAGAAAGACTATCAAAGCACACACAATTTTTTCCCTTGATGGATACTCTGATTTTCTCAAATACCTGTTTCACAACCTAATCAAGAGAAAACCACATTTACTTATCCTTTTGGAACTTATGCTTATAGACGTATGCCTTTTGGTTCATGTAATGCACCTGCTACCTTTCAAAGATGTATGACTGCGATATTCTCTGACTTCTGTGAAAATATTATTGAGGTTTTCATGGATCATTTTTTCGTTTATGGAACTTCTTTTGATGATTGCTTGAGCAACCTTGATTGAGTTTTGCAGAGGTGTGAGCAAACTAATCTTGTCTTGAATTGGGAGAAGTGCCACTTTATGGTTAATGAAGGTATTGTCTTGGGGCATAAAATTTCTGAATTAGGTATTGAGGTGGATAAAGTTAAAGTTGATGCAATTGAGAAAATGCCATGCTCCAGAGGTATCGAAGGTATTCGTAGTTTCCTCGGTCATGCTGGTTTTTATAGGAGGTTTATTAAAGACTTCTCTAAAATTTCTAGGCCTCTTACAAATCTTTTACAAAAGGATGTTCCATTTGTTTTTGATGATGATTGTGTAGAAGCCTTTGAAACACTTAAGAAAGCCTAAATTTCTACACCTATTGTTCAACCACCTGACTGGAACTTGCTTTTTGAAATTATGTGTGATGCTAGTGATTATGCAGTTGGTGCTGTTCTAGGACAAAGAGTTGACAAGAAACTAAATGTTATTCATTATGCTAGTAAAACTCTAGATAGTGCCCAAAGAAATTATGCTACCACTGAAAAAGAATTTTTAGCAGTTGTGTTTGCTTGTGACAAATTCAGATCTTACATTGTTGATTCTAAAGTTACTGTTCACACGGATCATGCTGCTATTAAATATCTTATGGAAAAGAAAGATATTAAACCTAGACTCATTAGATGGGTTGTCTTGCTACAAGAATTTGATTTACATATCACTGATAGAAAAGGAGCTGAGAACCCCGTAGCTGACAACTTGTCTAGGTTAGAGAATATCCTTGATGACCCACAACCTATTAATAATAGCTTTCCTGATGAACAATTAGCTGCAATAAATTTTTCTCATAATACTCCTTGGTATGCTCATTATGCTAATTACATTGTTGCTAAATATATACCACTAAGTTTCACATACCAACAAAAGAAAAAATTCTTCTATGACTTAAGACATAACTTTTGGGATGACCCACATCTTTATAAAAGAGTAGATGGTATTATTAGATGTTGTGTACTTGAGCATGAATAGGGACAAATCCTAAGGAAATGTCATTCCGAAGCTTATGGAGGGCATCATGCGGGAGATAGAACTGCTCATAAGGTATTGCAATCTGGTTTTTATTGGCCTACTCTTTTCAAGGATGCCCGTAAGTTTGTTTTATCTTGTGATGAATGTCAAAGAATTGGTAATATCGGTAAGCGTCAAGAAATTCCTATGAATTATTCGCTTTCTGTGAACTATTTGATGTTTGGGGTTTTGATTATATGGGACCTTTTCCTTCCTCTAATGGGTATACACATATTTTGGTTGTTGTTGATTATGTCACTAAGTGCGTAGAAACTATTCCAACTAGTAGTGCTGAACACAACACCTCCATTAAAATGCTTAAAGAAGTTATTTTCCCGAGGTTTGGGGTCCCTAGATATTTAATGACTGGTCGTGGTTCACACTTCATGGTGCTTTCTGTAAAATGCTTGCCCAATATGATGTTAACCATAGAATTGCATCACTCTATCATCCTCAATCTAGTGGTCAAGTTGAACTTAGCAATAGAGAAACAAAATTAATATTACAAAAAACTTTCAAGTCCTGAAAGAATTGGTCTAAGAAATTGGATGATGTACTTTGGGCTTATAGAACAACTTATAAAAATCCTACGGGTATGTCTACGTATAAAATGGTTTATGTAAAAGCTTGTCATTTGCCTCTTGAGTTAGAACATAAAGCATATTGGGAAATTAAAGAACTCAACTATGATTTCAAACTTGCCGGTGAAAAGAGGTTATTTGATATTAGCTCATTAGATGAATGGAGAACCCAAGCTTATGAAAATGCCAAACTATTTAAAGAAAAAGTTAAAAGATGGCATGATGAAAGGATTCAAAAATGGGAATTCAAAGTTGGGGAATATGTTCTTCTATACAACTCTCGTTTCAGATTCTTGCAGGAAAACTTCTCTACAAATGGGAAGGACTGTATGTTATCGAAGAGGTTTATCGCTTTGGAGCCATCAAAATAAATAATGCTGAAGGTACCAACCCAAAGGTGGTCAATGGTCAAAGAATTAAAGACTATATCTCAGGTATGCCTATTAATGTTGAAAGCAATATATCCAAACCATGACACCTGAGGAACACATAAAGGAGACCTTCTGGAACACTCCAGAATAATTAAAAAGGAGGTGGTACGTGATACGGTAAGTAAATGGACTTCGAAAAATCCAAAGAAACATTTGTTGTCAGTTTTGGAATATATCAAAAATTAGGAAAATAAGAAACAACCAGGAAGGTAACCCTGGTGGGCACAAGACACCAGGGCGCCCTAGGGCCCCCTGGCGTGCCCAGGTGGGTTGTGCCCACCTCGGTTACCTTCCGTACTCCATTTTTCTTCCGTTTGCTTGTTTCCCAAGATTAAAAAAATCTTTATATACTCCCCGAATGTACTGACCTCCGTATCGCGGAGAAATCTTCTGTTTTCTTTTCTTGCTGTTTTCTATCAGAGCCATCAAGGCCAGCATCATGTCTTCTCCCTCCTCCAACAACGTAGAAGAAGATGCTTGGTTGATGAAGATGGAACTAAAGCGAGAAGGACCAAAAGAATCTCTGAAAAGGGGGCAAGAGCAAGGAAGTTGTTGAGGATCAAGCTCCAGCAGTAGAGCAAATCTTTCCTGCCGAGGAAGAAGAGGATATCCTTCAACCTTACTATGAGCATCTCAGCCCTACTGAAATTAAAGCTTTTAGGATCATCGAAACGGTGTGTGTACAAAATAAATATCTCACTTGTGAAAATATTCTGTTGCAAGAGCACATCATTGCCCTCCGGAGCATCAACCGTAGATTGGAGAAGCTATTGGACAGGGCTACTACCTCATCACCACCACCACCTTCTTCATCACCAAAGGAGACTTGAGTATCGGGTATGGGCACTCCCCTTGGCTTGTGCCAAGCTTGGGGGAGGTGCCCCGGTATCGTATCACCACCACTATCTTTGCTTTTATCTATTTTTAGTTCGATCCTTAGTTATCTTTTGATCTAGTTGAATAAAAGTTTAGTTCGATCCTTTCTTTTCGAGTGTTTGCTTAGTGATCTATCTATGTAATCTCGTGTGAGTTATATAATAAAGATTAGTTCAAGTTTTTCTTTCTGCACTTTTATGTTTCAATAAAAAAGGAAGGAATAAATAAATAAATAAAAAGATCATCTAATCTTATGGTAAGTAATGACATCACATAAGGAAAAGTATTAGTGGTAAAATTTGTTGGAGATTGACAAACATAGCATTGGTCAATGATGCAAATCATGAAAGAATTAATAAGGAAAGAGAAGATTCACATGAAAATACACTATCTTGGACATCTTTTATGATTGTGAGCCCCCATTAAATATTTTGTGTCAAAATAGTTGACGCTGGAAAAGGAAGACAACGTAATGATTTATGTTTGTTCATATTCACATAGAAGTTATATTGTCATAGATACTTTAACATGTGGTGCTTGCCCAATATCTTTTCTAGCCAAAAACTCCGCACTAAGTAGAGATACTACTTGTGGAACCAAAAACCCTTAACCCAAATCTTATTTCGAGAGTCCACCATACCTACCTATGGACTGAGTAAGATCCTTCAAGTAAGTTGTCATCGGTGTAATAAGGCAATAAAAATTGCTTCTAAATGTGTTGGATCATTTAGGGTAAGAGAAATTGAGCGTTGTACGAACTTGTGATGGCAAAGAATAAAAGCGACAGACTGGATAATAAAGGTTTCTATCATAAGGGGCAACATAACCTAACGTTCTTTTGCATTAAGGGATTTGGCATACAAACAAATAAGCACATGGAAACCTCTGCTTCCCTCTGCGAAGGGCCTTTCTTTTACTTTTATGCAGAGTCAAAGTTTTCTTCCCTATTCCTTTTTATTTTCTCCATTGGCAAGCATCATGCGGTGAGGAAAGATCTAGGCACATATATCCAGTTGGATATGAGTAGGCATGAGTTATTATTGTTGACATCACCCTTGAGGTAAGTATGTTGGGTGGCAAAACTATAAGCCCCTATCTTTCTATGTGTCTGGTTGAAACTTTTTGTTCATGGGTACGCTGTGAGTGTTAGCAATCATAGAAGATTATATTGGTTGAGTATGTGGACTTTCCTAAAGGCTCCGACACGTGACCCTTCCTGAAAATAAGATGAATTGTAGTTGCAAAGTTGACTAAGAACATAGTTTATTAGTTTTCAATAAGGTTTATGCTTTATACTTCAATGTTGTGATGAATTGTTACTTGTTCATAAGAAATTATATGACACAAGTTATATGATAAAAGTTATGTGATAAAAACTTTATGTTTAAGTTCGTTGTTGTTACAATAATGTGCATGATGCTTCTATGTTCGTATTTTGTTTTTAACGACACCTCTCTCTCTAAGTATGTGGTCATGTTTTTCGATTTCGGTTTTTCGCTTGAGGACAAGCGAGGTCTAAGCTTGGGGGAGTTGATACGTCCATTTTGCATCATGTTTTCCTACTGTTATTTATAATGTTTTTATACATAATGATGCTTTTGGGACTAATTCTAATGCCTTTTCTCTCATAATATGCAAGGTTTACACAAAGAGGGAGAATACCGGTAGCTGGAATTTTGGACCTGAAAAAGCACGTCAGAGCTACCTCTTCTGCACCACTCCAAATAAGCTGAAACTTCACGAAGATTTTTTATGGAATATTTAAGAATTATTGGACCAAATAAATACCAGAGAGGGCCCACCAGGTGAGCACAACCCACCTGGGCGCGCTAGGGAGCCCGGGCGTGCCCTGGTGGGTTGTGCCCTCCTCGGCCCACCTCCAGTGCCCATCTTCTGGTATATAAGTCATTTTGACCTAGAAAATCATAGGAGGACTTTCGGGACAAAGTGTCGCCGTCTCGAGGCGGAACTTGGGCAGGAGCACTTTTGCCCTCTGGAGGAGCGATTCCGCTGGGGGAATTTCCCTCCCGGAGGGGGAAATCATCGTCATCGTCATCAGCAACAACTCTCCCATCTTGGGGACGGCAATCCTCATCAACATCTTCAACATCACCATCTCCTCTCAAACCCTAGCTAGTTCATCTCTTGTGTTCAATCTTTGTACCGGAACCTTAGATTGGTGCTTGTGGGTGACTAGTAGTGTTGATTACATCTTGTAGTTGATTACTATATGGTTTATTTGGTGGAAGATTATATGTTCAGATCCATTATGCTATTTAATACCTCTCTGATCTCGAGCATGATTATCATTTGTGAGTAGTTACTTTTGTTCTTGAGGTCACGGGAGAAATCTTGTTGCAAGTAATCATGTTAACTTGATATGTGTTCGATATTTTGATGATATGTATGTTGTGATTCCCTTAGTGGTGTCATGTGAATGTCGACTACATGACACTTCACCTTATTAAAGCCTAAGGGAATGCATTGTGGAGTAGTTATTAGATGATGGGTTGCGAGAGTGACAGAAGCTTAAACCCTAGTTTATGCGCTACTTCGTAAGGGGTTGATTTGGATCCAAAAGTTTAATGATGTGGTTAGATTTTATCTTAATACTTTTCTCATAGTTGCGGATGCTTGCGAGGGGGTTAATCATAAGTAGGAGGTTTTTTCAAGTAAGAACAGCACCTAAGCAACGGTCCACCCACATATCAAATTATCAAAGTAGCGAACACGAATCGAATCAACATGATGAAAGTGACTAGATGAAATTTCCGTGCACCCTCAAGAATGCTTTACTTATTATAAGAAATCGTTTTGGCATGTCCTTTGCTTCAAAAGGATTTGGCTACCTTGCTTCACTTTTGTTACCGTTGCCGTTACTTACTTGTTACAAATTATCTTGCTATCAAACTACTCGTTACTTATAATTTAAGTGCTTGCAGAGAATACCTTGCTGAAAACCACTTGTCATTTCCTTGTGCTCTTCGTTGGGTTCGACACTCTTACTTATAAAAAGGACTATGATTGGTCCCCTATACTTGTGGGTCATCAGTGCATCGGTTGCTACAGATTGGATACAATGATCCTTGATAGCCTTCGGCTTGTTGGCTCTTGCCTGAGCTCTCTAACACTTTTCTTATTTTTTCTCTTTGTCGAGCAAGATCTGCTTGACATTTGATCTCATCATTTCTACGATCACAAAGTTGAGAAACATCCATCTTCTTCTTGGAGTGCCATTCAATTTTGTTGTTCCTCATAACATTGAGGGCTTTGGTGATCTCAAGAATTCCCTTGTTCACGTCTTTTGTTTCAGACTCAGATTTAGCATCCCTCCTCATTTGCTCAAGGACCTTCTTGTCCTTGACAGCTTGATTGAGTTCCTTGGTGATTTCTCTTAGCTCAGAGAAGTGCTTTGCTACCATCTTGGTAACATCTTCAGGCAGACCCAAACTGCTCAATTCATCTGGATTTGCATCATAGGAAGCACCTTCAATGATGTCAAATATAAGATCAAAATCATATCCCTTTGTGGAAGCAGGAATAATTGTCTTTGCCTTCTTGGAAGCAGCAGCAGCTTTTTCATCAGGTACCAATTTTCTCTTCATTGTAGGAGCATCAGAACCCGAAGGTTTATCTGATGCCAAAGTAGCAAGCCTCGGTAACGATCTCAATGGAGGCGAAACCTTTACTGGAGAGGGAGTTTGGTACGGCTTATCAAGCAGAGCTCTTTGATCGTACATGGGAATTTGTTCGCCAACATTATCATCAGAGGAATCATTAGATGAGGCAGTTGCTGCCTTCCTTGACTTTCTAGCAATATACTTTTTTTTGAAGCTCGAGGAGAAACATACTTCCTCTTCTTATTTTCCTTACTAGCAGAAGCCCTTTCCTTTTTCTCCTGCACATCTTGTTGAGTCAACTCAACATTTCTTTGTTCCAACTGATTTTTCTTCGCTTCCTTGGCGTCACGCTTGGTCTTTGCCTTTGCTCTCTTTTCCACTTCCTCGGGGAAATTGGCAATTGTCTTTAAGGAATTGGCATGAGCATTGGCAGGAGGAGCTGGCCTTACTTTTTCATCATTCGGACCTAGGCAGCCCTCTGCAATGCAGTCATTCCTGGGTGGAGTGAATGCAAACCGGATCTGATATTTTCTTCGGACGTTCTCATAGTTGAACCACTTCTTCGCCCAATGACGGCAAATCTTTTGCAGCCGGTTATTTCTAGCATTGGCAGTTTCAACTCCAGGTGGAGTCTTGTACGTTTCAGGGTCAGAAATTTCAGCCGCGGTGTTCCTCTCTCTGCCGCGACCACCCTTCTTGGGATTTCCATCAAAGAACAAGGTCTTGGAGTCAGTGACTAGCTCATCCTCTGGGTGACTAAGAGCTGAGGGAATATCATTTTCTTCTTCAGCAGATTCTGATTCAGGCTTCTTCTTCTCTCGGGCTTTCGGTGGCTTGGCTGATTTTCTTTCAGTCACCTTTGCTTTATCAACCACACATGGCTGCTGTGGAATTTCTTAGACCCAGAATGCCCTTCCGCACTGTTTGCCATGACCACTCCTGAGAAAAAAATGAGTGAGAAAAAACAGGAAGAAGTCACATACATGCATAGAAGCATTTTGACCCAAAACAGATAATTTCTGGAAGCAGCAAAGGAACCTATGGCATACGCTTTGGAAGATATCGTCGAGAGAATTGCAATATGCCCTAAGACAAAATAACAACTCTTCTAATCTTTCGATGTACACCATAAAAACCCTAGATCCAAATAGACTGGTATGAGGAACTTCTACAAACCGTACAAGTCATGACTTGGTGAAGCCTAAAGATCTACCGCAAGAAAGTAAAACAAGATAACTGGCGCCGGGACGAACAACCCTAGAACAAAAGAGGAATAGGGCTAGTTTCAGATCTATACACCCTAACTTGGCAATACAGATCAACTACGGCAGCGCGGGAGAGAAGAAGTACCGCACTGGCGTGACCAACGATGACGGGGCTTCGCCGGAGTTGCACGGCAAGGCTCGTCGTCGACGCTGCTTCGAGCTCGGGCTCAGACGGAGAGTGAGAGGAGAGGTTTGAGGCTGAACAGTGAGAGAACAGAGGATGAAGAAGCCTGGACGGGGGTTTATATAGCTCGAGGGCGAAACTGTTCACTCCGAGATCTACGGCCAAAAAACCTGGGACGTTCCACATTCAACGAACGAGATCACGAACGTGAGATCGTGGACACGTGTCAACCATTTCCTACGAAAATCTCGGTAATTGAACAGAGTGCCGAAAGGTTTGAGGAAGCGCAAGCGCCAAAACAGATGAAAATTTGCAGTTGATTTCATTCACGAGCAAGGACGTCGGATTGAAAGTACCTTCAGATCAAGTTGTATGTATATGACGAAAAAGAGCCGAGTAAGAACAAAGAAGAAACTGACTCAAAACATAAACTAGTCGAGAGAAAAACACACAACACAAACACTGCAAACAAAAACACTGAGAATTAAGCACCAACAATAATTGATCTCAAGGCTTATGATAAACATGAGATATCCCTGAGAGAATTCCCTGCATGATATGGTTAGTTCTTCTTCACAACCCACGCTTGCGTGGGCGTGAGAATCTCATTTGCTTCGGCTGAATGAGGGTATTCCTTCGGTGAGGCCTGCAAGACACATGTGCAGTTTGATGATAATCAGATGAATAGGCATTGGAGTTATTTTCCGATGAATGAATGTAATGATTTGAGGATGTATGCATGTACTCCTTCTGACACATGATAGGATGATAATCATGCGAGAATGATACTCATACAGACTGAGAATGATATATATTTCTTTGTCGAGAGTTATCCTGCACAGTCAGGTTAGCAGTGACAGACACATTTTCAACAATGAACTTCTTTACCCAGATATGCTTCTTGGGTGAACCTGTCCTGCAGTTAGTTCCAACATATCGAGCAAAAACCATACCATTCTGTTGTTTGAAGATTTTGTAATTTGAGTCATCAGACTCGTAAGTATCAACAGAGATGGGTGAATAATAACTAGTTAGAGTCAGGTTCGAGGGTTTTACTCTTTGCACGAACCCAAGTTGTTTGAGGATACTGCTCGGGAGTCCAATAGGATCCACCCACGTTGAGTTTCTTTTCAAAACCTAATCCTTCTTTCTAAGGGTTTTTCTGTGGTATGGACTTCTTGAGGACATCACATAGGGTTTGATGTCCTTTAAGCTCCTTAGCATTCCGGTCTCAGGTAAGCCCTTTAGCTTGCAATTTTCTTCAGTAATAGTAGCAAAATCCACAGAAGAGGGGTAAGTAGTACCAACTTTAGCAGTAGCAATATTTTCTATGACAGCATTAGAGCTTTCAACATGAGAATCAGCATTCCTATGTTCTAAGCATTTTAAGCATGGAGCTACAAAATCTTCAGGAAGTCAAACAAATTGCTCGGCGAAGAGAGAAGCTTTCTCTACTACCAGCTCATTATAAGATTCTTTCAGTGACACGAGTTCTTGATTCCTGTTAAGGAGTTCATTTGATCAACACTCTTGGTCAACTGTAAGTGAGTCATATCGATTGGTAAGATCATCAACAGTTGATGAAAAAGCATCTTGCTCTTCGATCAACTTATGATTCTTCTCCATCTCTTCGACCAATATTCCTTCGGTTTTCCTGAGATTTCTCTCAAGCATTTCAAGTTCATCATGTTGGGATTTAGCGATCTTGACCAGATTAGCATAAGAAATATATTCAGGTGAATATTTGTTCATGGATCTTTGGTGTTTTGCAGATACCTGATCCTTTGATGATTTTTCCATGAGACAGAAGGTGGTTGGTTCATCATCGCTTGAATCATCATCACTTGACGCATCATCATCAGCATCTGATTCACTGTAATTCTTTGATGATTCAATGGCAACATATGCATTGCTTCTCCCAATCCTTCTGTTAAGCCATTCTTCTTTAGAGTCTGATTCAGATGTGTCATCTTCTGAATCAATAGTCATTTCAGCACATACTCTGTTCAACTATGATATCTTTCTCATATTTGATTTGACGGTAGCTCTGGCTTTCACGTTAGTGACTAGTCTTGTCGAAGCAGATGAACAAGACTCATTTGTCTTCCTGAGCTTAGTATAACGATTAACCCATGTGAATCCATTGTCATCGAATTGTTTGCACTTGAAGCACTTCATGTCTTTGGAGGTAGCTGTCTTGATGGATTAGGCATGTCATCTTCACGATCATTCACAAGATACAACTTTTGTCTTCTGAGATCACTCAGTCTTTGTGTGAGCATTTCCAGTTCTCTTGTGATGGTATGTTGATTTTTGACATATTCTTCTTCTTCTTCCTGTGAGCTGCCATAGTGTGGGAGGATTTCTCCATCACCTTCTGAAGAAGATTCTTGATATGCATTTTCCAGTTCCATCTTTTCTTCATGAATTGGCAGCAGTGTCATGACCTCAACATAGTGAAGCTCTTCATAATCTGGTCTTTGCTTGATTTCAGCTACAATGGGATCGAAGGATTCATCAAGAGCGCTTAGAAGCTTGTTGACAGCATCTCTATCAGTGATATCAGTTACTCCTCGTTGATGTAATCTTTCGACAATGTTTGTCAATCGATCAGTGAGTTCCATAGCACTTTCTTTACGAAGTCTTCTGAATCTAGTGAACATGGCACGAAGCATTTGAATGTGAGGATCTGATCTAGCAACAAATTCTTCATGAGCATTGTTGATAGCATCTCATATCTGCTTTGCAGCGTTGAGCCTTTGGTACCGAAAGAAAATGTGTTTTGATAGACTACTACAGATGATATCTTTTGCTTGAGCATCCAATTGCAGATTTGCTTTATCATCGGTGTTGAGATTGTTTGATTATTTAATGGTGTAGCCATCTTCCACAATTTGCCACAGATCATAGTTGATAGCTTGAATTCTGATTCTCATTCGTTCCTTCTAGTATAGATAGTCATTTCCATTAAAGATGGGAAATCTTTCAGAGTGCGAGGATCTACCTGCATACGACATACCCAAAACTCCAAGGATGTTAGACCTTTAATAAACAGAGACAGAGAGAACCTGCTCTGATACCAGGTTGGGTGCCCATAAAAATTAAATAATCTCTTGGTAAGTTTAACTTGTAGGTTTTGAAATTTTCCTTTAGACATCTTACCATCTAGAGTTGGCAAGCCCAAGTACTTCTCCTCAAACACAGCAGACGTAACTGTTGGGGAATGTAGCATGCAACTTCAAAAAAATTCCTATGATCACGCAAGATCTATCCAGGAGATGCACAACAATGAGAGGGGGAGAGTGTGTCCATGTACCCTCGTAGACCGAAATAGGAAGCATTAGGTTAACACGGTTGATGTAGTCGAACGTCTTCACGATCCAACGGATCTAGTACCGAACATATGGCACCTCCGAGTTCAGCACACGTTCAGCTCGATGACATCCCCCGAACTCTTGATCCATCAGAGGGTCGAGGGAGAGTTTCGTCAGCATGACGGCGTGGTGACTGTGATGGTGATGTGATCCGTGCAGGGCTTCGCTTAAGCACTACGACGCTATGACCGAAGGAGTAAACTGTAGAGGGGGGCACCGCACACGGCTAAGAGAATAATTGTTGTGTCTTGGGGTCCCCCTGCCCCCATATATAAAGGAGCGGAGGAGGAGGCCGGCCACCAGGGGTGCGCCAAGGAGAGGGGAGTCCTACTAGGACTCCAGTCCTAGTAGGATTCGCCCCCCCCCCCCTTTTTCCTTCTTCCGGAGGGGGGAAAGGGGAAGGGAGAGGGAAGAGAAGAAGGAAAGGGGGGCGCGCCCCCTCCCCTAGTCCAATTCGGACTCCCCATGGGAGGGGGCACAGCCACCCCTTGTGGGCTGCCTCCCCTCTCCCCAAAGGCCCATGTAGGCCCAATATTTTCCCGGGGGGTTCCGGTAACCCCTCGGTACCCCGATAAATATCTGAAATGTCCCGAAACCATTCCGGTGTCCGAATACCTTCGTCCAATATATCAATTTTTACCTCTCGGCCATTTCGAGACTCCTCGTCATGTCTGTGATCTCATCCGGGACTTCGAACAATCTTCGGTCACCAAAAACACATAACTCATAATACAAATCGTCATCGAACGTTAAGCGTGCGGACCCTACGGGTTCGAGAACTATGTAGACGTGACTGAGACACATCTCCGATCAATAACCAACAGCGGAACCTGGATGCTCATATTGGTTCCTACATATTCTACGAAGATCTTTATCGGTCAAACCGCAATGACAACATACGTCATTCCCTTTGTCATCGGTATGTTAATTGCCCGAGATTCTATCATCGGTATCCTTATACCTAGTTCAATCTTGTTACCGGCAAGTCTCTTTACTCGTTCCGTAATGCATCATCCCATAACTAAATCATTAGTCGAATTGCTTGTAAGGCTTATTGTGATGTGCATTACCGAGAGGGCCTAGAGATACCTTCTACTCGGAGTGACAAATCCTAATCTCGATCTATGCCAACCCAACAAACACCTTTGGAGACACCTGTAGAGCATGTTTATAATCACCCAGTTATGTTGTGACGTTTGATAGCACACAAAGTATTCCTCTGGTATTCGGGAGTTGCATAATCTCATAGTCAAAGGAATATGTATAAGTCATGAAGAAAGCAATAGCAATAAAACTTAACGATCATCATGCTAAGCTAACGGATGGGTATTGTCCATCACATCATTCTCCGAATGATGTGATCCCTTTCATCAAATGACAACACATGTCTATGGTTAGGAAACTTAACCATCTTTGATTAATGAGCTAGTCAAGTAGAGGCATACTAGGGACACTCTGTTTTGTCTATGTATCCACAGATGTATCAAGTTTCCGGTTAATACAATTCTAGCATGAATAATAAACACTTATCATGATATATAAGGAAATATAAATAACAACTTTATTATTGACTCTAGGGCATATTTCCTTCAGTATCCCACTTGCACTAGAGTCAATAGTCTAGATTACATTGTCATGATTCTAACACCCATGGACTCTTGGTGCTGATCATGTTTTGCTCATAGAAGTGGCTTAGTCAATGGGTCTGCAATATTCAGATCCGTATGTATTTTGCAAATCTCTATGTCTCCCTCCTTGACTTGATCGCGGATGGATTTGATGCGTCTCTTGATGTGTTTGGTTCTCTTGTGAAATCTAGATTCCTTCGCTAAGGCAATTGCTCCAGTATTGTCACAAAAGATTTTCATTAGACCTGATGCACTAGGTATTACACCTAGATCGAATATGAACCCTTCATCCAGACTCCTTCATTTGCTACTTCCGAAGCAGCTATGTACTCCGCTTCACACATAGATCCCGCCACGACACTTTGCTTGGAACTGCATCAACTGACAGCTCCACCATTCAATATAAAAACGTATCCGGTTTGCGACTTAGAGTCATCCGGATTAGTGTCAAAGCTAGCATCGACGTAACCATTTACGACAAGCTCTTTGTCACCTCCATAAACGAGAAACATATCCTTAGTCCTTTTCAGGTATTTCAGGATGTTCTTGACCGTTGTCCAGTGATCCACTCCTGGATTACTTTGGTACCTCCCTGCTAAAATTATAGCAAGGCACACATCAGGTCTGGTACACAGCATAGCATACATGATAGAACCTATGGCTGAGGCATAGGGAATGACATTCATTTTCTCTCTATCTTCTGCAGTGGTCGGGCATTGAGTCTGACTCAACTTCACACCTTGTAACACAGGCAAGAACCCTTTCTTTGACTGATCCATTTTGAACTTCATTAAAACTTTATCATGGTATGTGCTTTGTGAAAGTCTAATTAAGCGTCTTGATCTATCTCTATAGATCTTGATGCCCAAAATATAAGCAGCTTCACCGAGGACTTTCATTGAAACACTTTTATTCAAGTATCCTTTTATGCTATCCAGAAATTCTACATCATTTCCAATCAACAATATGTCATCCACATATAATATTAGAAATGCTATAGAGCTCCTACCCACTTTCTTGTAAATACAGGCTTCTCCAAAAGTCTGTATAAATCCATATGCTTTGATCACATTATCAAAACGTATATTCCAACTCCGAGAAGCTTGCACCAGTCCATAAATGGATCGCTGCAGCTTGCACACTTTGTTAGCACCTTTAGGATCGACAAAACCTTCTGGTTGCATCATATACAACTCTTCTTTGAGAAATCCATTAAGGAATGCAGTTTGACGTCCATTTGCCAGATTTCATAATCATAAAATGCGGCAATTGCTAACATGTTTCGGACAGACTTAAGCATCGCTACGGGTGAGAAGGTCTCATCGTAGTCAACTCCTTGAAATTGACTAAAACCTTTTGCAACAAGTCGAGCTTTGTAGACAGTAACATTACCATCAGCGTCAGTCTTCTTCTTAAAGATCCATTTATTTTCTATGGCTTGCCAATCATCAGGCAAGTCCACCAAAGCCCATACTTTGTTCTCATACATGGATCCCATCTCAGATTTCATGGCCTCAAGCTATTTTGCGGAATCTGGGCTCATCATCGCTTCCTCATAGTTCATAGGTTTGTCATGGTCTAGTAACATGACTTCCAGAACAGGATTACCGTACCACTCTGGTGCGGAACGTGCTCTAGTTGACCTACGAGGTTCGGTAGTTACTTGATCCGAAGTTTCATGATCATTATCATTAGCTTCCTCATTAGTTGGTGTAAGCATCACTAGAACTGATTTCTGTGATGAACTACTTTCCAATTCAAGAGAAGGTACAATTACCTCATCAAGTTCTACTTTCCTCCCACTCACTTCTTTCGAGAGAAACTCCTTCTCTAGAAAGGATCCATTCTTAGCAACAAAGATCTTGCCTTTGTATCTGTGATAGCAGGTGTACCCAACAGTTTCTTTTGGGTATCCTATGAAGACGCACTTCTCCGATTTGGGTTCGAGCTTACCACGCTGAAGCTTTTTCACATAAGCATCGCAACCCAAAACTTTAAGATACGACAACTTAGGTTTCTTGCCAAACCACAGTTCATACGGTGTCGTCTCAACGGATTTAGATGGTGCCCTATTTAAAATGAATGCAGTTTTTCTAATGCATAACCCCAAAACGACAGTGGTAAATCGGTAAGAGACATCATAGATCGCACCATATCTAATAAAGTACGGTTACGACGTTCGGACACACCATTTCACTGTGGTGTTCCAGGTGGCGTGAGTTGTGAAACTATTCCACATTGTTTTAAATGAAGGCCAAACTCGTAACTCAAATATTCGCCTCCATGATCAGATCGTAGAAACTTTATTTTCTTGTTACGATGATTCTCCACTTCACTCTGAAATGCTTTGAACTTTTCAAATGTTTCAGACTTGTGTTTCATTAAGTGGATATACCCATATCTGCTCAAATCATCTGTGAAGGTCAGAAAATAACGATACCCGCCGCGATCCTCAACACTCATCGAACCGCATACATCGGTGTGTATTATTTCCAATAAGTCAGTAGCTCGCTCCATTGTTCCGGAGAACAGAGTCTTAGTCATCTTGCCCATGAGGCATAGTTCTCAAGCATCAAATGATTCATAATCAAGTGATTCCAAAAGTCCATCTGCATGGAGTTTCTTCATGCGCTTTACACCAATATGACCTAATCGGCAGTGCCACAAATATGTTGCACTATCATTATTAACTTTGCATCTTTTTTATCGATAATATGAATATGTGTATCACCACGATCGAGATTCAACAAGAATAGACCACTCAACAAGGGTGCATGACCATAAAAGATATTACTCATATAAATAGAACAACCATTATTCTCTGATTTAATTGAATAACCATCTCAGATCAAACAAGATCTAGTTATAATGTCCATGCTCAACGCTGGCACCAAATAACAACTATTCAGGTCTAAAACTAATCCCAAAGGTAGATGTAGAGGTAGCGTGCCGACGGTGATCACATCGACCTTGGAACCATTCCCGACGTGCATCGTCACCTTGTCCTTAGCCAATCTTCGTTTAATCCGTAACCCCTCTTTTAGTTGCAAATACGTGCAACAGAACTAGTATCAAATACCTAGGCGCTACTACGAGCATTAGTAAGGTACACATCAATAACATGTATATCAAATATACCTTTGTTCACTTTGTCATCCTTCTTATCCGCCAAATACTTGGGGCAGTTCCACTTCCAGTGACTAGTCCCTTTGTAGTAGAAGCACTCAGTTTCACGCTTGGGTCCAGACTTGGGCTTCTTCCCGGGAGTGACAACTTGTTTGCCATTCTTCTTGAAGTTCCCCTTCTTTCCCTTTCCCTTTTTCTTGAAACTAGTGGTCTTGTTAACCATCAACACTTGATGCTCCTTCTTGATTTCTACCTCCTCAGCTTTGAGCATTGTGAAGAGCTCGGGAATTGTCTTGTTCATCCCTTGCATATTATAGTTCATCACGAAGCCTTTATAGCTTGGTGGTAGTGATTGAAGAACTCTGTCAATAACACTATCATCCGGAAGATTAACTCCCAGTAGAGTCAAGTGGTTGTGGTACCCACACGTTCTGAGTATGTGTTCACTGACAGAACTGTTCTCCTCCATTTTGTAGCTGTAGAACTTATTGGAGACTTCATATCTCTCAATCCGGGCATTTGCTTGAAATATTAACTTCAACTCTTGGAACATCTCATATGCTCCACGACGTTCAAAACGTCTTTGAAGTCCCGATTCTAAGCCGTAAAGCATGGCACACTAAACTATCGAGTAGTAATCAACACGCGACTGTCAGGCATTCACAATGTCCGCAATTGCTGGAGGGGGTGGCACACCTAGCGGTGCATCAAGGACATAATTCTTCTGTGCAGCAATGAGGATAATCCTCAAGTTACAGACCCGGTCCGTGTAGTTGCTACCATCATCTTTCAACTTAGCTTTCTCTAGGAATGGATTAAAATTCAAGGGAACGGTAGGGCCATCGATCTACAACATAGATATGCAAAAACTATCCGGACTAAGTTCATGGTAAATTAAGTTCAATTAATCATATTACTTAAGAACTCCCACTTAGATAGACATCCCTCGAGTCATCTAAATGATCACGTGATCCATATCAACTAAACCATGTCCGATCATCACGTGAGATGGAGTAGTTTCCAATGGTGAACATCTCTATGTTGATCATATCTAATATATGATTCACGTTCAACCTTTCAGTCTCAGTGTTCCGAGGCCATGTCTGTACATGCTAGGCTCGCCAAGTTTAACCTGAGTATTCCGCACGTGCAAAACTGTCTTGCACCCGTTGTTATTGAACGTAGAGCTTATCACACCCGATCATCACGTGGTGTCTCGGCACGACGAATTGTCGCAACGGTGCATACTCAGGGAGAACACTTATACCTTGAAATTTTTAGTGAGGGATCATCTTATAATGGTACCACCGTACTAAGCAAAATAAGATCCATAAAAGATAAACATCACATGCAATCAAAATATGTGACATGGTATGGCCATCATCATCTTGTGCCTTTGATCTCCATCTCCAAATCACCGTCATGATCTCCATCGTCACCGGCTTGACACCTTGATCTTCATCGTAGCGTCGTGGTCATCTCGCCAACTATTGCTTCTACGACTATCGCTAACACATAGTGATAAAGTAAAACAATGACATGGCGATCGCAATTCGTACAATAAGAAGATATCCATATGGCTCCTCCCGATTGCCGATAACTTACAAAACATGATCATCTCATACAAAAACGTATATCACATCATGCCTTGACCATATCACATCACAACATGCCATGCAAAAACAAGTTAGACGTCCTCTACTTTGTTGTTGCAAGTTTTACGTGGTTGCTACGGGCTTCTAGCAAGAACTGTTCTTACCTACGCATCAAAACCACAATGATGTTTCGTCAAGTTTGTTGTTTTAACCTTCAACAAGGACCCGCCGTAGTCAAATTCGATTCAACTAAAGTTGGAGAAACAGACACCCACCAGCCACATGTGTGCAAAAGCCCGTCGGTAGAACCGGTCTCATGAACGTGGTCATGTAATGTTGGTCCGGGCCGCTTCATCCAACAATACCGCCGAATCAAAATAAGACGTTGGTGGTAAGCAGTATGACTATCATCGCCCACAACTCTTTGTGTTCTACTCGTGCATATCATCTATGCATAGACCTGGCTCGGATACCACTGTTGGGGAACGTAGCATGCAATTGAAAAAAAAATCCTACGATCATGCAAGACCTATCTAGGAGATGCATAGCAACGAGAGGGGGAGAGTGTGTCCACGTACCCTCGTAGACCAAAAGCGGAAGCGTTAGGTTAACGCGGTTGATGTAGTCAAACGTCTTCACAATCCAACCGATCTAGTACCGAACGTACGGCACCTCCAAGTTCAGCACACGTTCACCTCGATGACGTCCCTCGAACTCTTGATCCAGCAGAGGGTCGAGGGAGAGTTTCCTCAGCGGGACGGCATGGTGACGGTGATGGTGATGTGATCCGCGTAGGGCTTCGCTTAAGCACTACGATGATATGATTGGAGGAGTAAACTGTGGAGGGGGGCACCGCACACCCCTCGGTACCCCGATAAATATCCGAAACATCCCAAAACAATTCCAGTGTCCGAATACCTTCGTCCAATATATCAATTTTTACCTCTCCACCATTTTGAGACTCCTCGTCATGTCTGTGATCTCATCCAGGACTCACAATCTTCGGTCACCAAAAACACATAACTCATAATACAAATTGTCATTGAACGTTAAGCGTGCGGACCCTACGGGTTCAAGAACTATGTAGACATGACCGAGACACATCTCCGATCAATAACCAACAGCAGAACCTGGATGCCCATATTGGTTCCTACATATTCTATGAAGATCTTTATCGGTCAAACCGCAATGACAACATACGTCATTCCCTTTGTCATATGTATGTTATTTGTCCGAGATTCGATCGTCTGTTACCCACAAGTCTCTTTACTCGTTCCATAATGCATCATCCCGTAACTAACTCATTAGTCACATTGATTGCAAGGGTTATTGTGATGTGCATTACCGAGAGGGCCCAGAGATACCTCTCCGATACTCAGAGTGACAAATCCGAATCTCGATCTATGCCAACCCAACAACCACCTTCGGAGACACCTGTAGAGCATCTTTATAAACACCCAGTTGAGTTGTGACATTTGATAGCACACAAAGTGTTCCTCCGGTATTCGGGAGTTGCATAATCTCATAGTCAAAGGAATATGTATAAGTCATGAAGAAAACAATAGCAATAAAACTTAACGATCATTATGCTAAGCTAATAGATGGGTCTTGTCCATCACATCATTCTCCTAATGATGTGATCCCGTTCATCAAATGACAACACATGTCTATGGTTAGGAAACTTAACCATCTTTGATTAATGAGCTAGTCAAGTAGAGGCATACTAGGGACACTCTGTTTTGTCTATGTATCCACACATGTATCAAGTTTCCGGTTAATACAATTCTAGCATAAATAATAAACATTTATCATGATATATAAGGAAATATAAATAACAACTTTATTATTGCCTTAGGGCATATTTCCTTCAGTAACATGTAGAATAGCCTTGACTGAATCCTGTACATGCTCGGGACAAGAATTATCAAACAAGAGTGAACATTTATCTGGGTTTATCATTTGTCCTGTAGCAAGTCCATAAGCCTCTAGAGTACTTCTGACATGAGATGCTTGCTGATCACAAGCTTTAAAAAAAATAATGTGTCATCTGCACAATGAAGATGAGATACGCCAGGAGCTCTTCTTGTTATTTTCAGTGGAGATAAATCACCATAATCAATTCCCTTGTTGATAAGAGCAGATAATCCATCAGCAACAAAAAGAAATAAGTATGGGGATAATGGGTCACCTTGCCGAATGCCACATGTCAGTGCAAATGAATCCAAAATAGCTCCATTAAATTTTACATAGTATCTCACCAAGGTTACACAAGTCATTATCCAATCAACCCAAGGATGAGCAAAGCCAATCTTTTGCATCATTTCCTAGGCAAGGAAGCTACTTTGCTAGAGAGCATTGAAACGTTATTTTTTCGAATATTTGTGAGCTGAGCGTGTAATGGGACTACTGCATCCGTTCCATGTTGTGATGCCTGCATTTTATCGAATACGCACGACTATTGGCGTTTACATTACATGAACGACAATTTCACCTGTGAACTAAGAGATACCACTAACTTCTTGTGTTAGCCCACGACGTGTAATGCCTATAGATTTTCTAGAAAATAAAACATGAATTTTTTTTGACTAATTTTATAGAGAAATAGATCTATATTTACAATATCAAGTACATATCATTACATACTTCATGAGACATATTTTTATATTATATATGTTTGGTATTGTATATATGGATAACCCTTTCTCTAAATTTCATCAAAGTTTGATTTTTTGTTTACTTTCTAAAAATGCATCTAGAAACAGACTTTTGCCCCGTTTTATATATAGAGCAAATATTAAAGTACACAGCCAAACGATACAAGGTAGTGAGACAACCCTCTGAGACAACAGATCCTAAGATAATCTGAGAACATAAACACACATGACTAAGCCTCAAAAGAAGAACACAGGACAACCTGAATACGATGCCACAACACAGCCTACAACACCTAAGTTCCATGACAACATCCCGAGGAGGGAAAACATCGCTGCTTTCGAGTCCAAGAGGGCACCAGCGGGCGTCACTGCCGTTGGCGTCAAGGTGCAGAGCTTTCGCTCGGTAGCTCACCCATGTCACCATGAGGCACCTAGGATGATAACGGCGATCACAAGTTGCTAGATCCAGATATGGGCAACTTCACTGCGAATGCAGCTAACAAGCCCATGTCACCCACCACTGCACCTCTCGTCACCCCCGCTCTACCAAGAGGCATAGTCACCACCGCTGCCATGGTACCCGCCGAAGAGCCAACCATGCAAACCACCTTCTAGGGCCGCCGCCCCGGCGTCCATGGTCCGAGACCTCACCACATGCCCATGTCTCAGCAACCCAACCATAATAGGAAGAGCAGTGGACTCACCAACTACTCCTAGCCCGGCATCAGCCACCGAGTCAAAGTCAGCGCCTCCACAGTAGGAGGCGCCGATGCCTGCATCCCTAGCCAGTCCCGATGGACTTAGGAGGAATAAGACTAAGTGAATACTGATGGCCGCCGCCGGGCAAGCCTCGTCTAACTCCCTATGACCTTAGCCAAGGCGATATCGCACGACGCCGCATCCATGAACAACGACACTGATCCATCTGTAGGCATAGCGTGGTCCCAACCACCACCATCGAGCATGGTGCCCACATAGAGAGGACTCTCACCACTCACGGACACCACCCGGACCACGCACAATCACTTCTACCTAGAGCGACAACCCTAACCCGCCTCGGGCCGACATCTGGTCCGCCCAAGCATGAGCCCAAGGTCCAATCCACCATCAGCCAATGCCCAGACCCGAAGAGGAAGGATTGCCATCACCTCGGCGTCCCGCCTGCCAAAGCCCGACAACCAAATTTGCGCCGCCGAGCAACTGCAAGCCCGCACCCTCGCTGATTATCAGCCACCGAGACGTGTGTGACTACCTACCATACCGCGTCGGACATCAGCATCACCTCACCCAGGTTCCCTGGTCGCCGAAACCCGAACACCACGCCAGCGAGAGACATCACCCAGTGAGTGACCACCACCACCTGAGCCATCCTCCTGCACCCGGGAGTGACCACCACAACAACAACACCTAGGGCACTGGCCACACCCGCTACCCCCACGCCTCGCCGTAGATCGATGAGCGCTGGCACCAAATCTGACGCTCCATGTGCCACACCACCCAGGCTCAGGCGAGCACGCGAGCTCCCGCACGGCCACCGCAGCAAGAAGCCCACCCGTGCCTCCGGCACCGCTGCGTGCTCCGCATCGAGCATCGCGTCCCGCATAGCAGCAACCGTAGAAGAAGAGGGTCCACCACCGCCAATGCGAGCCAGGCTTTGCCTGACCGCATCCTTCGACAGCGGCGAGGGATAGCGGACGCGGAGAGTGGACTGCTAGCGGCGGCGGCTAGGGTTTCGCCCTGCCGCTCACGGGAGCGGACAGGGCGAAGAGTTTTTTTTTCTCTTCCATCACTTTCTAAGAAATAGGCACTACTCCCTCCGTTCTTAAATATTAGTTTTTTTAGAGATTTTAATATGAACTATATACAGAACAAAATAGATGAATCTACACTCTAAATTCATCTATATACTTCTGTATGTAGTCCGTATTAAAATCTTTAAAAAGGCTTATATTTAAAAACAGAAGGAGTACATTATAAAACTGAGGGGGTAGTATATATATATGTATGTGGACATCCTGGCCACATGACACATATTACACTTGACTGCATTACCGTGGCACCACAGGACGAGTATGAGTAAACATCAGTCAATCAAAACTTAGATATACTAGTAGAACGCCCGTGCGTTGCTACGGGCTACAATGCATGTATTTGAGCGACTCGACAACAATCATCAAGTAAACCTTCTCTCTTGACCCGTAAAAAAAACGTAAACCTTCTCTCTCTCCACTCTTCCCCTCTCTATATATCAACATCTCGCCATTCCTCCACTCACCCTTCCTCCCACTCTCTCTCTCTCGCTCCTTGTAGGACATGGATGTTGAGTGTGTCACATGGGTAGGGTTGAGGGGATACAATAGGAATAGGGGACTCCCTCATAAAGCTTCCCAAAATGATGTTTAACTAAGCATCACTGTCTAGTTTGACGTAATTAGTCTTTGAGCCATCCTCTGAACCTAGAATATCACACATCATTGACCTCAACGACTCATGAGTCTCAAGTAAAAGATTGAAGTCATTTCTTCTGAAGTATAACTACAAAAGAATGGTGTGCATGAGCTTACTTCAAAACAACATCTTGTGTGTCATCTCCACTGAGAATAGTAGCCAATAAAAAATTAGGTAAGCAACATTCAAGTACAGACCAAAAAGTATCAAACAACCTAGTAGAAGACCTGCAAACTTCAGCCATGATAAATGAACACCATTCACAAACACTGCATTTGATAGTATAAATTATTGGTAATAGCTAGGTCCTACCATAAGCGATCTGCTGTCAACTGTCTTGCGCGGTTATGCTGTCAATTGCCAATGAACAAACCTACACCTGTGAGAGCCCCTTGCATGGTAGTTGGACTTACTTGAGAAAAAGGTAATGGTTTCAAGAATCCAGTGAATGCATCGTCCAAGGCTGAGAACATTTTCTTTACTCTGGCATCTCAAATAAAATGTGAGATAAGAAAATTTGATCAGACGGCATAAGAACTGTAAAAACACGACATCTTTCCTTTTGCACATTCTAAGTGGTTCGTTATGTTTCTAACAAAATTTCAGATTCAATCAAAGTAGGTACATGACATATAACTGGATTTGATCCAATTATCAAATTCAGTTGTATTTTCTAAAATATGAAGTGGCGGGTGACGACTTGCAAAAGTGTGAGCCGTTGAGGCAGCGGTTGCATATATGAATATAGCACTTGATAGAAGAGGATATAATTAAGTCATGAATATTTTGTAAAGTAAAACTAATGTCTGTAGATTCAACGGACTGCTCGGAATCCGATGTTGACAATCAGACACGTACCACCCACATGCCCGGTCGGCCCTGCGGCCTCAAGCACCATCACCCACATGTGTGTGGTAGCAGTTGTCCTTGCTCCGATGACTACCCATCGCTGCTGCGCAGAGGCCACACACACACGACCGTGTTACTATACAATATCGCTGCCTTGCTCGTTGTAATTTTTCCCCAGGCCATCGCCGGCCTCCACTCCGCCTCCGCATCCCTGTCCATTGGGATATCCCCTCGTAACCTACAAAATTTTTGTAATTTGGATCTTAATATAACTGTAGAAATTCAATACATTCAAATAAATTCAAATAACCTGCACGCAACTCAAAGACACAGTTTGAACTTTGATAATAACCGGGTTGGGCACTGAGATGTGAATAATTAAAACGCACTAAAATTCTTTCATCATCTCCAGGAACTAAAGTCGAAGTCTCGCTCTCAATGTTAACAGACCTGACTAAATTTATGAATCCAGGAAAGGGTCCACCATCTATGATCCAGACTGAATGTTCAGCGATTTTAGTCGGGGCTCAGTACTTCCTACTGGGACAGCACATAGATTGTCCATGGTGTACGCTGCTTCCTTATGAGAGGGAAAAGGTGCACTCGTTAGGAGATGTATTAGCAATGCTGTCACCTTACATAGATTGCCCGTGGTGTAAATTGCACTGTTGATATAGCTATGCAAGCGAAGAATGCTAAAGGAGCGATGCGACAACAAAATAGAGCTTACGAGCATATATTACTTAACGGTAGGCCATCTTTAAGGTGGTAAAACACCAAGTTATTACAAAGCAAATCTAAATTTGGATACTGAGGGTGCAAAGAGGGCCAAGGTCATGGTTTCGAGCCTACAAATGTTTTAGATCTTTAGGCCTCTTCTTATGCATCATCGGTTCTCAAAGCGAAAGGGGATGTCATGGCCAATGTTGGCCTCTATAATTTTTTGCCTGCCCAAACGAGTGATGTTCTACCACTGAGTTCCAAGAAAGATGTCATTATAATATAGATGTAAGGCTCAAAATTGTTCCATTGACCAACTTACAATGTCATGGAGCCCTTGCAATCAACATCAGTATCCAGCAGCATGTTTCCCTCTTCGAAACAATGCTCACCTACCTAGTTACCCAGTTTCCCTCTTCCATGATGGTCATCGCCTCCACATCACCACCTACCACATCATAGTATTAGATTTTAATTCCATTTATCGGGAAATGAAGAGGCACCATAAAAGCATCTGACGCTTGTCAAGCTCCGCCACCAGCCAGTGTTGTGAGGGAATGGGGCTTTATGTGTTAATATGGAGAGGACTGCTATACGCATTGAGAATTCTCTGAAAACCAAACCTAGTGAATATGTAAGCCATTGTATGTACACTTGTGGCACTCACACCCGGAGATAACTTTTTCATCATCGACTTACAAAGGAAAACAAGCCCACTTGCCAATTGTTGATGGTGCTAGTGGTACTAAATATAACTTTAGAATAGTTTTGTACCTGATACTTTTGATTAATATATTTACTTCTTTTCAGGAAAAATACATATGAAATGGATATTGTTGGATCTCCAGAAAAATACTTTTAGAAATACTATTATCTTTCCCCCCTTTGATTTTTCTTCAATAGGCCACTGGAAAACGGGCATTGATGAACGAATAAAGCCCAAAAATGCTAACTATCTTCCTTCCAGTTGGCAATAAGACTGTAGACAACACCAAGAGTACCACCAGCATGTAAACAGTGAGCAAAAAAAGTTCCTTCCAAAGCTAACTCTACATCGAAACTTCCTTCGATCCACCACGTCCTTGGCAGACAGAAGCTGAGGAAACAACTTAGCCGGAATTAGAAGAATATTATTGGATCACTGGCAAGGCACGGAATTACTGGGAATGGCACAAAAGGAAATATGTACAGAAAATACATAAAACACAAATTTGTTGTTGTAGAAACACAGATGTAATATGCACATGTCTACCACTGATCCCAACCTCATATTCTATTCATAACACTACACTTTTCTTGTTCCAAATTTCTCAAACAAATAAAAGAAGTCTGCATGAGACTACATGAGTGCATTCACAGATATTCTGTATAGGTAGTTGGCAGGTCTAGAATCTGCATGCAAGTCTGATATGATACTTCCAGCCTCAGACACAATACATATACTGGAAAAATAAACATGCTACATATTCTTATCACTCACAAAAGGCATGCACATTATAGTGATGAAACTTTGTCACATTTTGATGAAAAGGAAAATCAGGAACTCAACAGCCCAATCTGTGCAGTTGTCGTATGGTGCTTGTTCTCTCATGGCGCCCATGGATCCACACTTGACATTAGTGCATAAAATTAAAGAGTGCACGACCATCCAAAAGTTGTGAAAATATCTTAACTTAATACCTGGCAACACAAAATTGGTCTCATCTTCTCCATAGTGACATTATTTCCGCTCCACCCCGTGCTCAGTGTTCTTGCTACCCCATCAAACCCCTCCATGCTCAGTCCACCACAAAGCCATCCTTCTCCTCCGCCCCAGCACGGCGCCACCATTGCCCTTGCTTCTCCAACCACGCTGGGACACCACAGCCGCTCCACCCACTCAGTGACGCGGCCGCCCCGCTCCCATCCTCACTACCCGCATCACAATTCAGAGTCTAGGGTTAGCCGCAGGGGTGCGCGCAGAGGCGGAACAACGAGGAGGTGCTTAGGGATCGATGGAGGCGACGGGGTGGAGCCGCGCCAGTGGCGGCCGACGCGAGAACCGCTAGCATCGGCCAGAGTCAGAGGCGCAGGCGGGCAGAGATTTAGAGCAGAGAGAGAATGGAGGCGGGGGCTGGAGGAAGGGAGCATTGGCAGCAGACGGCCTCGGCCTCGGTAGTTAGCACCCCCATGGCGTAGCGTGGAGAGGCGTAGAGGGGAAAGCGGAGGAGTGAGGCGACGACGCGCGTGGGGTGGCGGCGAAGTAGAGGAGCACCGTGGACGGCTGTCGTCGGTGCCGCGGGGAGGCATGGAGGAGAGGCGGCCGCGTGAGGGAGGCACATCAGAGGTGTGTTGTGCTCTCATGGGAGAAAGTGAGGCAGCGTTGCCCTCTCCTCAATCTGATGGACTTCCTACTTTTTTCAAGAAAGAGATGCGTTACTGGGAAGGAGAGGTCGCTTCTTGATATTTGTCCTTCGTAGGGTGATACTAGCACATATGCCCGTACGTTGCAACGGGAGAAAACAAAGTCACACACTCAAGCCACCCCTCCTGACGCCGAAGAGAGGATCGCATATTCCCTGCCGATGGCCATTTCAAAGCTAGCACAAAGATACATCACACAATCTTAGGTTTTCTTCTTTGCACCTGATAGATTATTGCAGCACAGGCAACCTGAGAAATTCTTTGGGAGTCCATGTCAGTTATAATCATCTAACATCACACAATCAAGTAATATTTATAGGGTTTGAATATCTAGGACAATTAATGACAACGCAAAGCATACTGTGATTGTTGGGATTTCAGTTGTTCCATGTGCATTCAACACTTGGAGGTCCAGAGTAGTTGCTCTAAAAATAAACAGTTCACCAAAAATTAAAATGACATGCATCAAGGGATAGTTCAATTGTTCAACAGAGAGCATGCATATTTCTCTTTGAGAGTTAACATTAGTTTTCTAATTAAAGATAAATGCACAGATAGTAGTAACATTTAAAGAAAACCTGGATGGACATATTCCGTCATTATTCAGAATTGCAGGACAAAATCATAGAGCATATATTGTAAGTTCTCTGGTAATGTTTTGGGTTTAATCAAGCAAAGCAGCAAGCAAATAAACATTACGAATATAATAATTATTATTTCATTTGCAAATTGTAAAGCCAAAAAACAGTAGAAGGAAACACAATATATAGTAGATGGTAAGAGCCTATAGGAGCAGCCTCATTCTTATAGATGGAGGCCTTTCGCCACCAAGAACGCAGACATCACATGTGCCTATAGGAGCAGCCTCATTCTTATAGATGGAGACCTTTCGCCACCAAGAACGCAGACATCACATGTGCCTATAGGAGCAGCCTCATCCTCACAGTGCTAAGCCTGACAAAACGAAGGCCACGTTAGTCACATCACATGCACCGGAACTCAAGCGTCCGCTGGGCACCAGCAGTGTCATGGTTGACATAAATTGGAACACCGGAGACTGTCTAGCCAGCGTTATGTAGGGTTCATGGGGCGGCGCAACAGAATTCCCAGGTTAGTCGGCGGTAGGTCAGGGAAGCAGCGTGGGAGCCTGCTCCACGGTGGCGCACATGAGGCTGGGCCGCGGGGGAGATGTTGGAACCGCTGTTCTCTCTCACTCTCGGCTAGAGGTAGAAGAAGACACAAGACACAAGAAATTTCGGGCCGGCGCACGAACGCCGTCACGGGCGCACGAACGCTCCAATCCTTTTCTTCTTTACGGTGACTACATGGCTACAACATCGGCTCACGCAACCAATACAGAGACAGGGGGATTTATACTCTGGCTCACACAGGGCCGGCCGCTACACTCGGCCACGCACGCACTAACCAACCGCACACATGCAGCCCGTTTACTTGGCCGGCACACACACGTAGCTAGCTTATCCATCTAATGCATGCACGCACGACCCGGCCATCCCAACCGGCCACTAACTCACGGCCGACTAATCAGCTAACGACAACACAACTAGTTGATCTACTAATCAACTATCTACATGCATCAAGATTAATGCTGACAATTTCCCCATAATCTTGACATGGATCGTCATCGGCCATCGCCTTGTACGCCTCCGCCCGATGCCACTGCATGTCCCGCGCGCACCCGACGCGCCCGACCGCAACAGTGCGTCCCGCACGTCCCGCGCGCACCCGACGCGCCCGACTAGCCCGACCGCACCAGTCGCTCACCGCGCGCTGCCTCCGCGTCCGCCATGGTAGCTGCCAGCGACAAACGCCAGAAGGATGTAGCCGAACTCGAGCACGAACTCGAGCACAACGGCGACATACGCCTCCTCCCAACGTCAACCGCACGCTCGTACGCGCGCTCGCGGTCCCGATGCGTCCAGTGCGCACCCATAACACGCACCGGTCGCGCCCGGCTCACCGCCGCGGCTTATTACCCTGCACCGCCACGGCCTCCATGCCGCCATGCAGTGCCTCCACGCCGCCACGCCGTGCTGCGCAGCCGCGCCACCACGCAGCGCCTCGACGGCCTCCGCCACGCGCCATGACAGCCACAGCGCCGCCCACCTCCATGGGCCGACACACGGCCCGGAGCTCCGTCGCGCAGCTGCCGGCGAGCGCCGCCATCGCTGCCACGCCTCCGACACGGCAAGCGCGCCCAAGACACCAAGCTCATGATACCAATTGTTGGAACCGCAGTCCTCTCTCACTCTCGGCTAGAGGTAGAAAAAGACACAAGACACAAGAAATTCCGGGCCGGCGCACGAACGCCGCCGCGGGCGCACGAACGCCCCAATCCTTTTCTTCTTTACGGTGGCTACATGGCTACAACACCGGCTCACGCAACCAATACAGAGACAGGGGGATTTATACTCTGGCTCACACAGAGCCGTCCGCCACACTCGGCCACGCACGCACTAACCAACCGCACACATGCAGCCCGTTTACTTGGCCGGCACACACACGTAGCTAGCTTATCCATCTAATGCATGCACGTACGACCCGGCCACCCCAACCGGCCACTAACTCACGGCCGACTAATCAGCTAACTACTGACGCGATGCACGCACACGCACGCCGGTGACAACACAACTAGTTGATCTACTAACCATAACCAACTATCTACATGCATCAAGATTAATGCTGACAGGAGAGGCGGTGGAAACACATTGGCAGGAAGGGCACGGACGCTTAGAGAATATAAATCTATGCGTCGAGGCATGGACGCTAGGCTGCATGAGAGTTCATTGTGCAGGCGTGATTGGACTGCCGTGGCAGGGCACATCCCTAGGAGCCAGGATTCGACGCGGGGCGATCTCGTCGCAGAGATAGCCGCTGGCACGCAAGCGCGGGATGGATAGATGGAACAAGGCCTGAGAGACCGGTCTGGGAGGTAACCCCGATCGCGCCCCCGCCCGTTCGTCCCGCCTAGTGTGCTCCTTCGCCAACGCAGCATGCTGCTCACCGCTGCAGCCATGGATGCTCCTCCGCTCCTCCTCCGACTGTGATCACACCCCGATCCTCCTCTAACCTGAGCTCCATCTTCCCCGTCACCGTGCAATCATCCTCGGCACCAACCATGAAAGCTCCCTTTGCTGGCCTATGTTATAATATATAACCGTATTGTTTTTTTATAGTTATACGGTTGTATATGTGTAGTCCTTGTATAGGTGTCCGTATATTGTACGATACGAACTCTGCCTTATAACCTATATATATTGATCAATACAAGGCAGCACAACGTGTGGTTTCCCTAATCTTACATGGTATAAAGCCTAAAAACCTAATCCTAGCCTGTGCCGCCCTCCTTCTCCTTCCGCTGCCGCCGAAGCCACCACCTCCTCTCTCGCCGCCGCGCCCGCACCGCCGCATCCATGTCGCAGCCCGACACCGACGCGGCGAACCAGGCGCTGGCCGCCGCCAAGGAGCGCCAGGACGCCTTGGCCGCCGAGGCCGCCAAGGCCAAGCTGCCTCTCGCGACCGCCGTCGATGGATCAGGGACGAGCGCAGGGTCTTTCTCCTTGACCTCGCTGCACGCCCAGGCCGTCGGCCTCCACTCCATCAAAGGCCACGTTCCCGTCGAGCTCGCGCTCGACACCGGCGTTCACCGGCAGTGGCGCACCTTCTTCCGCGCCGCCTGTCGCAAGTACGCCCTCCTGGATCACCTCGACTTCGATGCTCCCGATGCGCCGAACCCGGAGTGGTCTCTCCTCGACGCCACCGTCGTCTCTTGGCTCTATGGGTCTGTCTCCCTCGGTATCCTCGACGCCGTCCTGACGCCCGGCGACGATCCCCTCGCTGTCGATCTCTGGAACAGCATCAACGGTCTCTTCAACGACCACAAGATCAATCGTCAACTCCACCTCACGGCCGAGCTCGGCGATGTCAAGATGGGAGAGATGAGTATGGCCGACTATCTTCAGAAGGTCAAGTCCCTCTTCGATGGGCTTGCGGATCTTGGTGCCCCCGTTGATGATGCCGAGATGGTGGTCCACTGCCTCAACGGCCTCTCCGAGCAATACGAGTCCGCCGCCGATCCGATCTCCCTCATGCTCGGTATGACCTTCGCGCAGTGCCGCTCGTTGCTTGCGCTCCAAGACATGAAACGCAAAAACCGCCGCGCCCGCAACTCGGACATGGCCCTCTTCACCAACACCGGCAACCCTGGCAAGGCTCTTGGAAAAGGAAAGAAGAAGAAGAAGGCCGCCGCTGGAGTCACCAAGGAGATCATCCCGGCGCCCGCGACCCTGGAGGCTGCCACTCCTTCCTGGCCCTCACCGCAGCATCCCTGGAACGGCGCCATCCAGATGTGGCCCTATGGCCAAGGGGGCTGCTCGGTCGCGCGCCGCCCGGCTATGCCCCTGCTCCCAGCTACGCGCCCCGGCACACCCCGTCGCCGCATGCGTTCTACGCCCAGAACCCGTACGGCCTTGCTCCCTACGGCTACGGCTACGCCTCTGGACAGCCCTCCTACGGTCTCACCGGCACGGCTCCATCATCACCGGCATCAACTTCGGCTTCATGGGACCAGGCCGCGCTCATGCATCAGTTCCAAACCATGGGGCTGCAAGCACCCTCCAGGGAGTGGGTGATGGACACCGGCGCCTCCTCCCACTTCGCGTCCGATCCCGGTATGCTCACCTCCGTGTCTCCCCCTCCTCCTCTCGTCATGTTGTCGTTGTCGGTAACGGTTCCACTCTTCCAATCACCGGTACCGGGCATGCATGTCTTCCTATTTCCACCACCTCTCGTCCTCTTTACCTTCGTAATGTCTTAGTAGTTCCTAACATAGTTAAAAACCTTTTGTCTGTTCATCAGTTCAGCATTGATAATCGTGTCTCCGTCGAATTTGACCCTCTTGGTTTTTCTGTGAAGGATCTTCTATCCAGGACCGAGATTCTCATATGCAATAGCTTCGGAGCTCTCTACTCCATCCGCCCTGCATCTACCAGCCAGCCACACGCCTTCCTCGTCGTCGATGCAGCACTCTGGCACCGTCGGCTTGGGCATCCTGGGCGGCCCGTCATGGAGTCATTAGCTCGTTCTTCGATTATCCCTAGGGAAAAGAATAAAAGTAGTTTGTGTCATGCTTGTCAGTTAGGTCGTCATGTTCGTCTTCCTTTTTTTTCCACCAATCGTGTAACCACTACTCCCTTTCAAATAATTCACTGTGATTTGTGGACATCTCCTGTTGAGAGTATTTCTGGCTTTAAGTATTATCTCGTTTGTCTCGATGATTTTACTCAGTATGCATGGGTTTACCCTCTACGGATTAAGTCCGAAGCTTTCTCGCACTTGTCGTCCCTTCATGCTTTAGCGCTCACCCAGTTTAGTGCACGCTTGCAGGCTATTCCGTGTGATAATGGTCGTGAGTTCGATAATTCACTCCTCCATTCGTTTGCCCAGCACCATGGAATTGCACTCCGCTTTTCATGTCCATACACTTCGCAACAGAATGGCAAAGCCGAACGCATTATTCGTACTCTTAATGACATTACTCGTACACTCCTTATCCAAGCTAGTATGCCACCTCGTTTTTGGGTCGAAGCTCTTCACACCGCCGTTATGTTGCATAATCGGCTGCCTTCCAAGGCAATCTCGGATCATATTCCTTTTCGTGCCTTACTTGGCATAGATCCTGCCTATGCTGGTCTTCGGGTTTTCGGATGTCTATGTTACCCCAACACCACAGCCATTGCTCCGCACAAACTTGCGCTTCGCTCCGTGCCATGCGTGTTTCTAGGGTACCCATCACGGCATCATGGCTATCGTTGCCTTGATCATTCCACCCAAAAGATCATCATCTCTCGTCATGTAGTGTTCGATGAGTCAACCTTTCCCTTTGCCTCCACTCCATCTTCGCCAACTCCTACTCCTTCCCTGCACACTTATGATTTTTTGCAGGGTACTGAGCAGCCGGTCTCGTTGATGCTGTTCACCGTGCCAGGCACGGTGACCCCGGACGCGGCCCCACGGTCGCCGCCACGGTCACCGTCGCCGCCGCCACGGTCGCCGTCGCCGCCGCCACGGTCCCCTCCTCGGTCGCCGCCACCGACCTCGCCCCGGTCGCCTGGGGCACGGGCTTCTGTCGAGCGCCCTGCCAGGAGCCTCGATGGCGGTCCTGCTAGGAGTCCTTCTCCTACTACAGCAGCGTCACCGCCGGCAACGCCGTCGCCGGCTCCTGCTGCTGTGGATCCACCCCGGACCCGCCGGCCGCGGGCCCCTCCACCGCCATCATCCCACGCCATGGCCACTCGTGCTAAACAGGGCATTGTGCAGCCGAAAAAGATATTTGATCTTCATGTTGAGGGTTTATCTCCAATACCGAAGACTTATCATGGTGCTCTCAAGGATCCAAATTGGCATTCCGCTATGGTTGAGGAGTATGGTGCTCTTCTCTCCAACAACACTTGGGGCCTCGTTGATCCACCTCGCAATGCTAACATTGTTAGTGGTAAGTGGATCTACCGTCACAAGATGAAGTCTGATGGTTCTTTGGATCGCTACAAAGCTCGTTGGGTGCTTCATGGATTTACTCAGCGAGAAGGTATCGATTTTGATGAAACTTTCAGCCCGGTCGTTAAGCCAGCCACTATTCGAACTGTGCTCTCTCTTGCTCTCTCTAGTGACTGGTCCATTCATCAGCTTGACGTCAAGAATGCGTTCGTCAATGGCACTCTCATCGAGACTGTTTATGCTCGTCAGCCTTCTGGGTTCACTGATCCTCGTTTCCCTGATAAGGTTTGTCGTCTCAACAAATCACTCTATGGTTTGAAACAGGCGCCTCGAGCATGGTTTCAGCGGTTTGCTTCGTTCATTGCATCAGTTGGTTTCATTGGCTCCAAGTCCGACAGCTCGTTGTTCGTCTATCGGCGTGGTGCTGACATGGCCTATCTCCTGCTCTATGTGGATGACATTATCCTGACTGCATCTTCCTCGACATTGTTGCACAGTTTGATTGCCTCTCTTCGTACCGAATTCAGTATGACAGATATGGGTGATCTTCATTATTTTCTGGGCATCTCTGTCACACGCAGCAAGGACAGTTTGTTCCTCTCACAGGAGAAGTATGCATTGGATCTTCTTGACAGAGCTGGCATGTTGCAGTGCAAACCCATCTCTACTCCCGTTGATACTACCTCCAAACTTTCAGCCAAGTCCAGTGATCCAGTTGCATATCCCACCGAGTATCGTAGTATTGCAGGCGGTCTTCAGTACCTCACGTTCACTCGGCCGGACATCTCTTATGCTGTGCAGCAGATTTGTCTTCATATGCATGATCCTCGGGCTAATCATTTGCTCCTTGTGAAGCGTGTGCTTCGCTATATCCGCGGCACCACCGGCCATGGCCTCACTTTGTTTCGACGCAGCTCCAACAAATTGCTGGCCTATTCTGACGCTGATTGGGCAAGTTGCCCTGACACTCGCCGGTCTACCTCAAGTTATTGCGTCTTTCTTGGCACTAACCTGGTGTCGTGGTCTGCTAAGCGGCAGCACACGGTCTCTCGCTCCAGCGCTGAGGCCGAATACAGGGCAGTTGCAAATGTCGTGGCTGAAACATGTTGGTTATGGCAGCTTCTTCAGGAACTTCATCGACCGGTGACTGGTGCCACTGTGGTGTTTTGTGACAATGTGAGCTCTGTTTACATGACACAGAATCCCGTTCATCATCAGCGCACCAAGCATGTGGAGATCGATTTACACTTTGTGCGAGACCGTGTCACCACAGGCGAGGTCCGGGTTCTTCACGTTTCGAGTTCTTCTCAATTTGCGGACATTTTCACCAAAGGATTGCCATCTCCTCTCTTTTTGGATTTTCGGGACAGTCTTAACATTCGCCGACGCCCGTTTACGACTGAGGGAGGGTGTTAGAATATATAACCGTATTGTTTTTTGTATAGTTATACGGTTGTATATGTGTAGTCCTTGTATATGTGTCCGTATATTGTACGATACGAACTCTGCCTTGTAACCTATATATATTGATCAATACAAGGCACCACAACGTGTAGTTTCCCTAATCTTACAGCCTCGGCCTCGGCGCCGGGCCGCCGCGGTTCAGGGTGCCTGCCATGCAAGCCGCCTCTTCCTCAACGCCCTGTAACCCCTCTCGTGCCTTCCCCTAGGTTGCTGCCGTGCCGGCCGTCTGAGCTTTCAAACAATTATGGGTAGGTTTAGAGCTGCGATCGACTCGGCTTGCCTGCGGGAGATTAAGTGCAAAAATAGACGCTTCACGTGGAGTAACGAACGGCAAAACCCTACCTTGGTTAGCATAGATAAATTTTTCTGCAATGTCAATTGGGAGCTGCTCTTCCCCGCTTATGGACTGATGGCCTCTGCCACGGTGTGCTCTGATCACTGCCCGCTGATCCTAGCATCGTGCGACGCCCCTAAGCGCCCTGCTCGCTTTCGTTTTGAGTCCTTCTGGCCAAAATTCCCACATTTTCAAGCCACCGTCGAGCGGGCTTGGAACCGGCCAGTTTAGCAGCACTGTGCGTTCTCACGGTTGCAAACCAAGCTGACCAGAACTGCTCGTGATCCGAAGATTTGGAGCAAGTCTCTTTTCAGTGATGCAAAGCTGCAGTTCCATATTGCCAGCGAGGTCATCCTGCGGTTAGAAGTAGCTCAAGAGGCAAGAATCCTGTCGGTTGCAGAGTTTACTCTGCGTAGATTGCTCAAGCTGGGATTGGTAGGGCTGGCGGCCATCGAGAGAGCCAGAAAAAGGCAAGCCTCCCGGGTGCTCTGGCTGCGAGCGGGAGATGCCAGCACCAAGTTCTTTAATGCCAAGTTCTGCTCGAGAGGGCGCAAAAACTTCATTCACTCCATCCAGAGTGACGACAGAATTGCAAATAACGCATGCAGACAAGGCCCAAGTCATCCAGGATCATTTTAGCAAGGCAATGGCAGCTAGCACGGGCCGGAGTGTCACGTTAAACTGGGGTGTGCTGCGGCTGCCAAGGGTCCAAGCCGCTGGTTTGGACAACCCCTTCACCGAAGATGAAGTTTGGGCAGCAATTTTGCAGTCGCCGGCAGAAAAAGCTCCGGGGCCTGACGACTTCATTGGCAGATTCTTCAGAGCCTGCTGGCCGATCATCAAGGATGACATTATGGCGGCGTTCCACCGCTTCTACAGCCTCGCGGGGGGGAATTTAGTTGCGCTGAACACGGTGTTTGTGGCGCTGCTTCCAAAGAAAGAGGGTGCCGCGAGAATAAACGACTTTCGGCCGATCAGTTCGATACATTCTTTTGCCAAGTTGGTGACCAAGGTTCTGTCAATCAGACTGACAAAAGTGATCCACACAATTGTTTCACCAGTGCAATCTGCCTTCATGAAGAAGAAGTGCATCCAGGATAGTTTTCTATACGTGCAAAATGGAGTACGAGCGTTGCACAGAAGCAGAACACCGTCGCTGCTGTTGAAGGTGGATATATCGAAGGCTTTTGATAGTGTTTCCTGGGACTACCTGCTGGAGCTGCTGCAAGAACTGGGTTTCAGCGCTCGGTGGAGGGACTGGGTTGCATGGCTGCTCTCAACGTCGAGCTCTGAGTTCCTCCTCAACGGAACGGCAGGGAGCGGGATCAAACACCGGAAAGGGCTTCGTCAGGGAGATCCGCTGTCACCGCTGCTTTTTATTCTTGCAATTGACCCGTTGCAGCGCCTGATTGACGAGGCGATCACACAGCAGATGATTAAGCCGTTGCCTAGGAGAGAGCTCAAGCTCAGGGTCAGCCTCTACGCAGATGATGCCGTGATTTTCATGAATCCGGACAAGGCCGAGATGGATGCTTTAGTCGCTATTCTGCACATATTTGGGGAAGCCACGGGCCTGAAGATAAATCGTCAGAAATCAACTGCAACCCCGATCCGTTGTGAAACAGTTGACATTCAGCAGGTGCTGCAAAGTTTTGGGGGCACCGTGGCCAATTTCCCGATGAGATACCTGGGGTTGCCGCTCACCCTCACCAGAACCAGGATTGTGCACCTCCAGTTCGTCCTTGATCGGATTAGGGCAAGGTTGGCAGGGTGGAAAGGAAAGTTAATGTCTATCGCTGGCAGGCGGGTGCTAGTCCGAGTTGTTCTAAGTGCAATTCCTACCTTTGCTCTCACCGTGCTTCGTATGCCGAAAAAATTTCTCAAGGAGATTGACAAGGTGCGGCGGCGTTTCCTCTGGGCGCAAGAGGAGGAGCTGTCCGGTGCAAATGTAAGGTGAACTGGTCCAAGGTCTGCTCTCCGCTGGACAAGGGCGGGCTTGGGGTCCTCGATCTCGAGCGTTTTGGCAGAGCTCTCCGGCAAAGGTGGCTCTGGCTCACATGGAAGCACCCGGAGAGGCCATGGGCGGGCATGGAAGTGCCGTGCTCGGAAGCAGACAAGGCGTTCTTCAGCGCGGCTACGTCAGTCACAGTTGGAAATGGCCAGACAGCTCGTTTCTGGACCTGCTCCTGGCTGCCAACGGGCACGCTCAGGGTGCTGTTTCCCGCTCTATATTAGCACTGGAAGCGGAAGAATAGGAGTGTGGCCGATGCCCTGCATGAGGATCGCTGGATCCGAGACCTGGCGCATGGACAGACAGACCTGGTGGTGCAAGACTGCGTGCGTTTGGCACGGCTACTGTGAACTGCTTCGACCTCCCTCAACCTGGACTCCGCAGATGAAATTAGTTGGAGTCTCGAGGCCAATGGCTGCTACTCGGCATCGTCAGCATATCGAGCACAATTCCAGACCAACCACGGCTCGGTTTTCCCACAGCTCATTTGGAAAACATGGGCGCCCGGGAAGCTGAAGGTTTTCTGCTGGCTGCTGATGCTGGATAGGTTGTGGTGCAACGACCGACTGCAGCGACGAGGATGGCCAAACTCATATTTCTACCATTTCTGTATGCGGAACCTTGAGACTGTTGAGCACGTTTTCTGGACATGCCCGTTCAGTGCATCACTCTGGAACAGCTTGTCGACATGGCAAGGCTGTGAGGCCCTGAGGACGCAGCCTGAAGGCAACGACACAACGGCAGCTGATCGGGTGTCGCGGATTGTGGGGAGCACAAAGCCAGAGCTCAGAAAGGGCATCAAATCACTGGCGATGCTGACGCTCTGGGAGATCTGGTTACACCGCAACAGTTGCACTTTTAGAGAAAAGGAGCCCTCCGCGACGGCGGTCATGCAGGCGATCAGGAGAGGTATTGACCTCTGGCGCCAAGCTGGTGCATCCTGCCTAATGCACCCGTTCACCTTACAATCAGCAGTCGATCCTTGGCGGAGGGAGAATTGGGGGAAACATTTTTCTCTCAGATCGGGAATTCCCACCCTGTTTCTCCCACCCTTCTTCGCAATCGGCGGCGGTAATCAGATATAAGGGAAAGTTACTAGTGGGCAAATCAAGTGAACTCAGGAACAAATTAGTGTCAGCACTGCACAATTCCCCTGTAGGAGGACATTCAGGAAGGAGGGCTAATTACCACAGAGCTAAAAGTATTTTCCATTGGCCAGGACCAAAGGCTGATGTAGAGAGTTTCATTGTTGTTTGCCCTATATGCCAGAGAGCAAAGCATGAAACTTGCTTACAACCAGGGTTGCTAGATCCCCCCCCCCTGTGGCTGACATGGCTTGGCAACATATCACAATGGATTTTGTCGAAGGACTACCAAAATCCAATGGTAAAGATGTGATCATGGTGGTAGTAGACAGGTTCACTAAATACAGTCACTTTATTCCTTTGTCCCACCCATATTCAGTTTTATCTGTGGCTCAAGATTTTGTAGACAACATTATCAAACTGCATGGACCTCCTAAGTTGATCATCTCTGACAGAGATAGGATTTTCACCAGCAAGTTATGGAAAGACATATTTGCTGCATTAAAAGTGGAGTTGAGGTACAATACAACATACCACCCTCAAACTGATGGCCAGACTGAGAGAGTTAATCAGTGCCTTGAGACATACCTGAGATGCATGACTACTGATCAACCTCAGAAGTGGCTTGCCTGGCTATCATTAGCTGAGTATTGGTACAATTCTACCTACCACACCACTCTCAAAATGTCTCCATTCCAGGCCCTGTATGGATTTCCCCCACCTTTAATCTCAGAGTTGGCAATCCCTAGCCCTGAGGATGAGGAAGCACAAGATTTCCTTTCTTCCAAACAACAGATGCTGGAACACTTGAAGGACAATTTGTGCAAAGCTCAAAACAGGATGAAGAGATATGCAGATCTCAAGAGAGTGGAAAGAATTTTCTCAGTGGGAGATATGGTTTATCTCAAAATGGCCCCATACATATTAGCTGCTTTTGGATTCAGAGGTGCTCTCAAGCTTCAGAATAAATACTACGGTCCTTTCCTCATAATTCAGAAGGTGGGCAATTCGGCATACAAGCTTCAATTCCCTCAAGGAGTTCAGATACACCCAGTATTCCACGTGAGCCAACTCAAGAAACACATTGGCAGCAAAGCAATTCCCAGCCCACTGTTGTCTATGGTTAACAGTGATGGCACAATCAAAACGGGCCTGGCAGCAGTGCTTCAGGTCAGGCAGATACCGCGGAACAATTTACCCGTGGTGCAGTGGTTGATTCAGTGGCAAAACATGTCTGAAGAAGAAGCCACGTGGGAAGACGCTGATTTTAGCAAGTACTCCTTCCCGGATTTCTTCAAAACAACTACTCAATCCTGGAGGGCAGCAACAACAACGACGTGAGGACTCGTCGTATCTCAAGAAGGGGGCAATGTCAGGCCTCGACAAGTTCAGTTAACTATAGAAGTTCAGAAAACGCTTCACAGCAGTCAACGATCAGGATCGCTCCTCGCTAGCGCGTCGTCGCCAGCCGTAGATCTTTACTTACCGTTATGAGGCCTTTACTGTTACGTTTCACTGTTTTGCCCGGTGAGGTTGTCCCTATAAATACAGCCGGGGTGTGGCTGTCATTCGCATTCTACTATCTTCCAGAAGATTGCCTCGATGGCTTCTATTATACTCTTATAGTTCATACTTTTATTAATACAAAAGGGGATCTGAGAGCTAGTACATACGAGTTCTGATCACACTATACACAATTCTACACATCGATCCTGGTTAGGTCTTGACAAATCGGTATTCAGAGCAGTCGATCCTTGGCGGAGGGAGAATTGGGGGAAACATTTTTCTCTCAGATTGGGAATTCCCACCCTGTTTCTCCCACCCTTCTTCGCAATCGGCGGCGGTGCCTGCGGGCGCGTGGCGGCGGCGTTGAGGTGGTTGGTGGCAGTAAAATTCGGGCACAGATCTGTCGAACAGAGTTGGTTGGTCGAGTACACTGCTCGATTGGTAAAATCCCGAGTTCTAGCACAGATCCGTGTGCTACGGAGGCGCGGATCGTGGCGGCGGCAGGATCGAAGATAAAGGCAGGGTTGCTGGACGATCCAACGGTAAAATTCCTCACCTGAGTCTCTGATCAAGGCGATGGGGCGTACTAAGACAATAGATGAAGCTGATTTGCAAGAAGTGCTTGGCCTTCGGGATGATTTCGGGAGTTTGCAACAAGAAAGTGCACAAATGCGTTCTGAGATAACCAAGTTGCAGGAAGAAATGTTGTCAATGAGTGGCAAGAAAGGAGAAATATCAAAGCATGTCGGTAACGTGGAGCAAGTGGTTTTGGATCTCAGCAATGAGTTCAGTTTTGCAGACTTTGGTAAAAAACACAGCTACAAATCCTCAGCAAGAGCGACCAACCAGCTCAAATCAGCTTCCTAAATCTCCAACACTACAGCAGAAAGAAATACAGAGCCAAGTGGACATAACAGAGCAATTAAGAAAGCAGTTGGAACTAGAGAAGGAGAAATCAAAACAAATTGAAGAGCAACTGCAGAACTTACCTCCTATCAGGACAAATAGAGCCCTGGGGCCCCCAGGTTATGCATATCCCATCAGAATAGAACAAATACCCAATGTTGGAACTCCAATGACGGCTAGAGATTAGGTGCATACACCAGCATTCAATCAATACTATCAGAACAACAGGGATAGGAAAATGTGGCAGGGCTATTGCAGAACCTATGAGCAGGATATGCAAGCACAAGTCATGAAGTCACTAACAAAAGGTCCCAAACTAGATTTTCCAAGGTTTTCAGGTGAAGATCCAGTCGGTTGGCTGAGGCAATGCAACAAATATTTCCAGATGTCTGGAGCTCCAGAGGAGTACAAGATATCCCTAGCTCAGATGTATGTTATAGGGGATGCAGATGTGTGGTTAAGGAGATCTGGGTTACTAAAGAAGCAGTTGAGATGGAAACAATTTGGAGCTGAAGTGATCGAACAATTTTTTGAAAAAGGCTCCTATGATTTGACTGAAAAATTCAATTCAGTCAAGCAATTGCAAAGTACAGTGTCTGAATACACTAAAGTGTTTGAAGATTTAATGGCAGATGTTCAGGAAGAAAATCCTGAATTGGGAGAACTCTAGTTTGTGAGATGCTATGTGAATGGTTTAAGAGAAGGGGTTAAGTGCCAGTTAAGGCCACTTCGACCTCAAACACTTGATACGTATCCAACGTATCTATAATTTTTTATTGTTCCATGCTATATTATATTCTGTTTTGGGCATTAATGGGATTTATTATACACTTTTATATTGTTTTTGGGACTAACCTATTAACCGGAGGCCCAGCCCAGAATTGCTGTTTTTTGCCTATTTCAGAGTTTCGCAGAAAAAGAATATCAAACGGAGTCCAAGAGGAACGAAACCTTTGGGAACGTGATTTTCGGAACGAACGTGATCCAGAGGACTTGGACCCTACGTCAAGACATCAACCAGGAAGGCACGAGGTAGGGGGGGCGCGTGCCCCCCCCCCCCATGCGCGTCCTCCACCCCCATGGGCCCCACGTTGCTCCACCGACGTACTTCTTCCTCCTATATATACCTACGTACCCCCAAACTACCAGATTCGGAGCCAAAAACCTAATTCCACCGCCGCAACCTTCTGTACCCGTGAGATCCCATCTTGGGGCCTTTTCCGGAGCTCCGCCGGAGGGGGCATCGATCACGGAGGGCTTCTACATCAACACCATAGCCTCTCCGATGATGTGTGAGTAGTTTACCTCAGACCTTCGGGTCCATAGTTATTACCTAGATGGCTTCTTCTCTCTCTTTGGATCTCAATACAAAGTTCTCCACGATTCTCGTGGAGATCTATTCGATGTAATCTTCTTTTGCGGTGTGTTTGTTGAGACCAATGAATTGTGGGTTTATGATCAAGTTTATCTATGAACAATATTTGAATCTTCTCTGAATTATTTTATGTATGATTGGTTATCTTTCCAAGTCTCTTCGAATTATTAGTTTGGTTTGGCCTACTAGATTGATCTTTCTTGCAATGGGAGAAGTGCTTAGCTTTGGGTTCAATCTTGCGGTGTCCTTTCCCAGTGACAGTAGGGGCAGCAAGGCACGTATTGTATTGTTGCCATCGAGGATAACAAGATGGGGTTTATATCATATTGCATGAGTTTATCCCTCTACATCATGTCATCTTACTTAAAGCGTTACTCTGTTCTTATGAACTTAATACTCTAGATGCATGCTAGATAGCGGTCGATGTGTGGAGTAATAGTAGTAGATGCAGGCAGGAGTCGGTCTACTTGTCGCAGACGTGATGCCTATATACATGATCATACCTAGATATTCTCATAACGATGCTCAATTCTGTCAATTGCTCAACAGTAATTTGTTCACCCACTGTAATACTTATGCTCTCGAGAGAAGCCACTAGTGAAACCTATGGCCCCCGGGTCTATCTTCCATCATATTAATCTTCCAACACTTAGCTATTTTTATTGCTTTTTATTTTACTTTGCATCTTTATCATAAAAATCCCAAAAATATTATCTTATCATATCTATCAGATCTCACTCTCGTAAGTGACCGTGAAGGGATTGACAACCCCTTTATTGCGTTGGTTGCGAGGATTTATTTGTTTGTGTAGGTGCGAGGGACTCGTGCGTGGTCTCCTACTGGATTGATACCTTGGTTCTCAAAAACTGAGGGGAATACTTACGCTGCTTTACTGCATCACCCCTTCCTCTTCAAGGGAAAACCAACGCAGTGCTCAAAAGATAGCAAGAAGGATTTCTGGCGCCGTTGCCGGGGAGTCTACGCAAAAGTCAACATACCAAGTACCCATCACAAACCCTTATCTCCCGCATTACATTATTTGCCATTTACCTCTCGTTTTCCTCTCCCCCACTTCACCCTTGCCGTTTTATTCGCCCTCTCTTTTTCGTTTGCCTCTTTTTCGCTTGCTTTTCGTTATGGCTAGTCCCCTATCTGCTCCTTTGTCCCCTGAGTTTGAAGTTCTTCACTTTAAACAAAGACAAGGAGAAAAATTAAAAGATGCTTGGTATAGGATGATGGAATCTTATCGTAATTGCACCTTAGAGGTGAGTTTTAGAATTTTGCTTCACAGTTTTTACGTTGGACTAAATATGTCCCATAGACAACTCTTGGATTGTGTTGCCAAAGGAAATTTTATTGAAATTGATCCCAGTGTTGTGCATGAAATCATAGAGGGGGTAGTGGGAACACTACCTCAACAAAAGGGGCCACAACATACCCAGGAAAAGACTCAAGGTTTTGAAAAGATTTGTGAAGTAACTAAGATCTTACAAAAGTCTCTTGAACCTCTTAAGAGCGTTAGCGGAAATATTCACCGCATGAATATGTTGATTACCCTTTGCAATAAGCGGTTGGATTATTTAGATCTAAAAATTTCCGAATATGAAGGGAAACGTAAAGAACCTCCCGGATTCGAGCATGATTCCGCTAAAAAATTGAAAGCCAAAGATGATAATACCTAGATCTATCTTTGCTTTTATGCCTAGCTAGGGGCGTTAAACGATAGCGCTTGTTGGGAGACAACCCAATTTTATTTTCAATTTTTTGCTTTTTGCTTCTGTTTAGGAATAAATATTTGATGTAGCCTCTGGTTAGATGTGTTTTTATGTTTTAATTAGTGTTTTTTCCAAGTTTAACCTATAGGATCTTCTTGGATGATAGTTATTTGATCTTGCTGAAAATTCCAGAAACTTTCTGTTCACGAAAATAATTGCTAAAAATCACCAGAACGTGATAAAATATTGATTCCAATTGCTGCTGATCAATAAACAAATTATCTAGGTCGTCCTATTTTGGCTGAATTTTTGGAATTCCATAAGTTGCGTTAGTTACAGATTACTACAGACTGTTCTGTTTTTGACAGATTCTGTTTTTCGTGTGTTGTTTGCTTATTTTGATGAATCTATGGCTAGTAAAATAGTTTATAAACCATAGAGAAGTTGGAATACAGTAGGTTTAACACCAATATAAATAAAGAATGAGTTTATTACAGTACCTTGAAGTGGTGTTTTGTTTTCTTTCGCTAACGGAGCTCACGAGATTTTCTGCTAAGTTTTGTGTTGTGAAGTTTTCAAGTTTTGGGTAAAAGATTTGATGGATTAAGGAACAAGGAGTGGCAAGATCCTAAGCTTGGGGATTCCCATGGCACCCCAAGATAATCTAAGGACACCAAAAAGCTAAAGTTTGGGGATGCCCCGGAAGGCATCCCCTCTTTCGTCTACTTCCATCGGTAACTTTACTTGGAGCTATATTTTTATTCACCACATGATATGTGTTTTGCTTGGAGCGTCTTGTATGATTTGAGTCTTTGCTTTTTAGTTTACCACAATCATCTTTTCTGTACACACCTTTTGAGAGCGACACACATGATTCAGAATTTATTAGAATACTCTATGCGCTTCACTTATATCTTTTGAGCTATATAGTTTTTGCTCTAGTGCTTCACTTATATCTTTTAGAGCACGGCGGTGGTTTTGTTTTATAGAAACTATTATTCTCTCATGCCTCACTTATATTATTTTGAGAGTCTTAAACAGCATGGTAATTTTCTTAAATTGGGAAATTAATCCTAATATGTTAGGTATTCAAGACTAGTAAAAAAACTTTCTTATGAGTGTGCTGAATGCTAAGAGAAGTTTGATGCTTGATGATTGTTTTGAGATATGGAGGTAGTGATATTAAAGTTGTGCTAGTTGAGTAGTTGTGAATTTGAGAAATACTTGTGTTGAAGTTTGCAAGTCCCGTAGCATGCACGCATGGTAAACGTTATGTAACAAATTTGAAACATGAGGTGTTTTTTGATTGTCCTCCTTATGAGTGGCGGTCGGGGACGAGCGATGGTCTTTTCCTACCAATCTATCCCCCTAGGAGCATGCGCGTAGTGCTTGGTTTTTGATGACTTGTAGATTTTTGCAATAAGTATGTGAGTTCTTTATGACTAATGTTGAGTCCATGGATTATACGCACTCTTACCCTTCCATCATTGCTAGCCTCTTCGGTACCGTGCATTGCCCTTTCTCACATTGAGAGTTGGTGCAAACTTCGCCGGTGCATCCAAACCCCGTGATATGATACGCTCTTTCACACATAAACCTCGTTATATCCTCCTCAAAACAGCCACCATACCTACCTATTATAGCATTTTCATAGCCATTTCGAGATATATTGCCATGCAACTTCCACCGTTCCGTTTATCATGACACGTTCATCATTATCATATTGCTTTGCATGATCATGTAGTTGACATCGTATTTGTGGCAAAGCCACCGTTCATAAATTTTTCATACATGTCACTCTTGATTCATTGCTAACCCGTTATACCGCCGGAGGCATTCATATAGAGTCATACTTTGTTCTAGTATCAAGTTGTAATCATTGAGTTGTAAATAAATAGAAGTGTGATGATCATCATTCATAGAGCATTGCCCTAAAAAACGGGGGGAGAAAGGCCAAATAAAAAAAGAAGAAGGCCCAGAAAAAGAGAATAAAAAGGGGCAATGCTACTATCTTTTTCCATACTTGTGCTTCAAAGTAGCACCATGATCTTCATGATAGAGAGTCTCTTGTTTTGTCACTTTCATATACTAGTGGGAATGTTTCATTATAGAACTTGGCTTGTATATTCCAACAATGGGCTTCCTCAAATGCCCTAGGTCTTCGTGAGCAAGCAAGTTGGATGCACACCCACTTAGTTTTTTTTGTTGAGCTTTCATGCATTTATAGCTCTAGTGCATTCGTTGCATGGCAATCCCTACAACTTGCATTAATATCAATCAATGGGCATGTGATGCCCGGATAATTAAGCTACAGTAAACCTCTATTAATGATGCCACGTCACCATGATTACTGTTATTAATCTGGTGTTAGTTCGAAACCGATTATAATTCAAAATCAAGCAAACAATAAAAGTTTTCAAATATTAAAACTAAAATGTTCAATAAATAGTAGATAAATCAGAGGCTAGGATAAAATTGTAAACAACATTAATGAAATTTGTTAAGTGACTTAAACAACCTTAAACAGTGGCTGAAAACATTATTTAATAACCTCTTTATTAATACAAAAGAATTATGAAATGATATTTACCCCAAACTAGTTTTTGGTGGTAGAATATATTGTGCTGTGAATTGTGGGCCAGCTCTCATATTTTATAAAACTCATTTGGTGCCCAAACAATTAGCCGAAATAGAAAAGAATAAATAAAAAGTAAAAAACAAAACAAAACAGAATAAAAAGGAACCCCCCCCCCACACACACACACACACGCTGGACCAACCGGCCCAGCTAGCCAACCGGCCAGCCCACCTAAGTCGGCCCCCCTCTCCCCGCTGGCCTATTTGGCCAAACCCTCCCCGAAACCCTAACTGCTACCCCCCCACTCCCCTCGATCCCCCACTCCCCTCGATCCCCTTCCCCCATTTGGATCGGGGGCACCCAAGCCCGTCGCCCCGCCGGTGCCCCGCCACCTCGCGCGCCCTTCCCCTGGATCTGGCGTCGTCGCCGTTCTTCGTCGCCTGCTCGACCTCCTCCACGTCGTCGTCGCCTCGCCGTCGACCTCGTCTCTGCTCCGCGTCGCCTCCCCGACTCCCCCTCAACGGCCTCGTCGAGCCTCGTCGACCCCCTGCACAGCAACGGGGGTGAGCACCTCCCCATCTTCCCCTTGCTTCCGACGCCCTAGGATGCGCCCCGCCTCCCCAGTCCGGAGCTCCGGTCATCACGCCCGCCTCGTTCCTGGCCGCAGCCGCCTGTCGCCACGCCCGCTGCCGTGGCTCCCCCTCCCGCGCGCCCACACGCTCGCCTCGTGTCGCGGCTGTTGCCCCAGCGACCTGCAGCGCCCTCGCTCACCTCCGACGCCGACCACTAGCCCCATTGGATGCGCGCCGACACGCTCGTCCTGCTGCTACTCGTGGGTGACCAAACGGTCGCCGGAACGCAACTCCGGCGAGCCTCCGCCGTGTTCTGTGGCGGCCGACGACTAAGCGCCGACGTCACTAACATGGCGCCTTTTGTTTATCCACTAACCCCCTGCATATGGGTCCCGCACTGCTTAACTAACCTGCTAATTAAAACGTTAAGAATAACTAACCTAGACACTGACGTCGGGCCCCACCGCTTAATTAACCTCTAGGTTAAATTCAACCTCTGTTGAATAAATAGTCCATGACAGGTGGGTCCATGCCACCATTTAACTGGATAAGGTTGACACGTCAGCCTGCTGACTCAGCAGGGGCCCCACCAGTCAGCCTCTGCTGCCTGGACTGTTGACCCAGTCAACTGGCCCACTAGTCAGCCCTTGTGTGGTCTGTCTAGGTACAAAACTGGGTACACATAGCAATTGCATTTAGTATAATTTCAAATGAAATTAAATTCAGAAATTCCAAAAAATCATTTAAAACTTTGGAAATCAATATAAAATAATCGGTAATTCGGATGAAAAAACTTTGTACATGAAAGTTGCTCAAAACGACGAGACGATTCCGATTACGCAGCCTGTTCGTCCGCTACACATCCCTAGCATAGCAAACAGGCAACTTTCCACCTCTGATTGGTCTGTCCGAAAACGCGAAACACCGGGGATACTTTCCCAGATGTTTCCCCCCTTCGCCGGTATTACCTATCCCTGCATTAGATCACCTCTAGCACCGCGTATTGCCATGTTATGCTTTGTGATGCTTTGATTGCTCTATTATTTATTGTGTTCCCCTCCGTTACTTCTTTCCGGTAGACCCCGAGACCGCTGCCGGTACCCCTGTGATCGACTACATCGACGAGGAACCCTTCTTGCCAGAGCAACCAGGCAAGCCCCCCCTTGATCACCAGATATCGCCTATTCTTCTCTATACTGCTTGCATTAGAGTAGTGTAGCATCTTATTGCTTTCGGTTAATCCTATTCTGATGCATAGCCTGTCATTGTTGCTACAGTTGTTACCCTTACCTGCTATCCTACTGCTTAGTATAGGATGCTAGTGTTCCATCAGTGGCCCTACACTCTTGTCCGTCTACCATGCTATACTATCGGGCCGTGATCACTTCGAGAGGTGATCACGGGTATATACTATATACTTTATATACATGACACATGTGGTGACTAAAGTCGGGTCGGCTCGTTGAGTACCCGCAAGTGATTCTGATGAGGGGGCTGAAAGGACAGGTGGCTCCATCCCGGTAGAGGTGGGCCTGGGTTCCTGACGGCCCCCGACTGTTACTTTATGGCGGAGCGACAGGGCAGGTTGAGACCACCTAGGAGAGAGGTGGGCCTGGCCCTGGTCGGCGTTCGCGGATACTTAACACGCTTAACGAGATCTTGGTATTTGATCTGAGTCTGGCCATTTGGTCTATACGCACTAACCAACTACGCGGGAACAGTTATGGGCACTCGGCATCGTGGTATCAGCCGAAGCTCTTCTTGACGTCAGCGATGGAGCAGCGCGCGCCGGATTGGACTGGAACGCCTGCTAGGCTAGGTCTACTTCCGGCCGCGTACGCAACGTGCAGGTGTGCAATGGGCGATGGGCCCAGACCCCTGCGCGCATAGGATTTAGACCGGCGTGCTGACCTCTCTGTTGAGCCTAGGTGGGGCTACGACATGTTGATCTTCCGAGGCCGGGCATGATCCAGAAAAGTGTGTCCGGCCAAATGGGATCGAGCGTGTTGGGTTATGTGGTGCACCCCTGCAGGGAAGTTTATCTATTCGAATAGCCGTGTCCCTCGGTAAAAGGACGACCCGGAGTTGTACCTTGACCTTATGACAACTAGAACCGGATACTTAATAAAACACACCCTTCCAAGTGCCAGATACAACCCGGTGATCGCTCTCTAACAGGGCGACGAGGAGGGGATCGCCGGGTAGGATTATGTTATGCGATGCTACTTGGTGAACTTACCATCTACTCTCTTCTACATGCTGCAAGATGGAGGTGGCCAGAAGCGTAGTCTTCGACAGGATTAGCTATCCCCCTCTTATTCTGGCATTCTGCAGTTCAGTCCACTGATATGGCCCTTTACACATATACCCATGCATATGTAGTGTAGCTCCTTGCTTGCGAGTACTTTGGAAGAGTACTCACGGTTGCTTTTCTCCCTCTTTTCCCCTTTTTATACCTGGTTGTCGCAACCAGATGCTGGAGTCCAGGAGCTAGAGATCCCGAGGATGATTCTACATGGAGTTCGGCTTCGAGGATTAGTTAGGAGGTCCCAAGCAGGAGGCCTTGCCTTTTCGATCGTTGCTACTTTTGTGCTAGCCTTCTTAAGGAAAACTTGTTTAACTTATGTCTGTACTCAGATATTGTTGCTTCCGCTGACTCGTCTATGATCGAGCACTTGTATTCGAGCCCTCGAGGCCCCTGGCTTGTAATTATGATGCTTGTATGACTTATTTATGTTTGTAGAGTTGTGTTGTGATATCTTCCCGTGAGACCCTGATCTTGATCGTACACATTTGCGTGCATGATTAGTGTACGATTGAATCGGGGGCGTCACAAGTTGGTATCAAAGCCGGCTGCCTGTAGGAATCCCCCCTTCCAACTCCTTGGCCGAAGTCGAGTCTAGTCATTGAAAAACTTTTACTGACATGCCTGTGTGGCTTACGGGCCCACGTCGCCATTGGGTGGTATTAGGATCTTTTACTCCTTGTCTATACTCTGGGACTCTGATCTCTCTTCTATTCGGGTTAAATAAATTTTGCTAATTCTAACATTAGGATCTCGTTATCGCTTTCACCCGGAGAGCCCCTTATTACTGATGATCGTCTGCTGCACATGAAGACCCTGAGATACTCTCCGCTGTTAACCCGAGAAATTGTGTTCATCGCTTTTGCAATTCCCTTCCATCGATAAACTCCTATCGATAACCACGTATACTCGCCATTCATACAATGTTTCCCAGTTGATCTTGTTATTACAAGATACCCCGAAATTCTCTCTGTTGTTCCGAGAATCCTTTGAGCTTACTGCCTTGCTGTTCTTTGTCACCTGAATACCCCTACGGATAATTCTCGCACTTACCGAGTATCCGCTCATCCCCAGTTGATTCAAGTATTTCACAAAAGTGTTCAAAATACCATTCGATCTTCCGAAAATCCTCAGGAGCCTTTTTGCTCTTGAAATTCTTGCTTACTTGCATTATGATTAATCTTAAGTCTCGTAATCTTATTGGCATCTCTTGTCATTATCATTTTGAGTCCGTTGATTCAATTTGTTGCGAATGCTCGCAATCTACAGTCAGAGCCTATAATTCATCCTTCCGGCTCAGACGTCATTTGAAACGTGAACTGGTTATCGACCAATCAAATTGTCGTCGATTGTACCCCTAAGTCTATTCAACTTATCCATTCATAATCAGACCATTGGCTTCTGATCCCTTGATTTGGAAATGATAATTCCTTTGCATTTGAGCTTTGAATTACTCAGTTGTTTTTATAGTCCGATGCCCTTTCGTTCCTTCTTCCTCTGATAGAGTACCGATACTCGCATCAGCTCCGTTGTAGACCACAAGACCCCTTGTTGGGTTATTATTCGACAGTGTCCTTCATATTCAATAACCTTGTGATCATTTCCATGGATATATAATGCCTTTGGTAATTTGTATCTTCTGCTTGATAACCATACTCTACTTTTGAGCTGGTGATTTTACTCTTGAAGTTTGAGGTATATGTTTCTAAGATGCCCCGATGGATTGAACCTATACCTTCCCTAAAAACTGTATGAACCCGAAGGTTTTCACAAGTCATACCCTTCTGGTATTTTACTAGTTAATTTTCTACCATACAACTTCATCGAATGCGAGAAGTAAATGAAAGGTTATGCATTGGAGAAGTGGGAGTCGACCTTGAACTTTGTGTTCATGCCCATGGACACGATGTAGATCTTATCATTAAAGCTTCTCTTAAATTAATTATTCCCTTGGTATAAGTTCATCTTATATCTGGGATCTGGCCTTTTGCAATCGTGGTTCCGACCATGTTCTCCTTTAAATACCATTTCTCGTACAAGTTAAGCACTTGTCTTCTGCAGAGCAATACCCCAGTCCAACCTCTACTTTGGTTTGTCGTCGAGTATCACCCCCCTGGTATCTCGAGATTATCATGGAACTGCATAACTTCTTATGAGTTCTTCATCAAGTACTACATTCTCACTGATTCCAATTTTTCACGGGCTCTGAGTTATGAAACACTCAAAGACACCTATAACTGAACCGAGTCCGCACTATGGTTCAACAACTCTTAGTAATCTTCTTTACGTACGAGTTTGTACCTGATCACGCCATTCCTAGCCTATTTGGCTATATCATTGTCGAGATGATTTTAACTGTGCTACCTGGTCCTTATTCCCGGAGCATAACTTTCTACGCTGAGCTAAGCTTACGTCGATCTTCCTCGTCTTATCGTTCACCTCGAACAGCAAACTTGATTTTGAGTTTGTGTCCTACTCGTGGTTCCAATAACCTTTCGCTTTCATCATTCCTTTGACTTGATGTCATCGCCGATAGATTACATCTTCATGAAATCTCTCGACAAATGTGTCGTGATCAGCACCAACATTTTGAGCTCTTCCAGGATATCAATCGAAATTCAGGATGAGAAATACCATCCTTGCCCCTCGATGAATTGTGTTATCATCGACAACATTCTTGCCTTCCCCCAACACAAACTTGTTCATATTTTGTGTTGTATCTTGATTTCCCTACTATCCAACTTATGTTATGTTCTACCGTGGCGTATTACCATCTTTGATGTCAAGAATGTCGTGAGCATTACTCCACCTCTTAAGAATTCTTGGTACAGTGATACTTCTCACCATCACCATTCTTTCTTGGTCCCCATGTTGTTTCTAAACAAAATACCGACAAATGGTCTGTGACGTGTAAATTCTAAACTTCTAGCAACCATATTGCTTTGAAGTTATTGGTCTATAGTTTCATTCTACGTCTATCGCTTAATGAATCATCATTCGAACATTGATCGTGCTACCTAGCCCATATTTCGGGTGCACATTTCAACCAATGTTTAACTGTGTATGTTTTCCTCGAGCATACATCATTAAGTCATTCGATCTAGCTAATGTTATCTCCTTGTTCACATAGTTGTGGAAATCCATCTTTTGGAAATCTCAATGGATTGTCGCTGAGTCAATCAGTCACCTCCTCACCTCTCCTTGATTTAATGATGAACCCTTGTTCGGAACTCGCTTCCATAGTTCATCTCCCGAGAATCTTCGATGTCGTCTCGACAATTTGTGTTGCACCTTTCTTCTCAGGCATCCTGAGTCTGAGTTATCCTGACACCAATCAGATCTGAATCTCGGTCAGATATGATGGTTGGAACATATTTCCAAGAGTTATAACATTGGTCTATATATGACCCGGTAAGGTGATGTCATGCCTAACACACCTGGCCGGAGGACCTATTGTTATAAGTTTCCTTTTTAGCAAGGTTAGCTATTCTTCCATGAGGAAATTGTAAGACTTATTCTACAAGTTGTTCCTGATGAATCCTTCGTGTATCCAATGTCTGGCCTTTGCTAGAAGACCACATTAGTGCTATCTCGAAGCATGTCTGTGCTACTCCGATCTTCAATAAGAACATTTGAAGCACAATGCTAAAATTTCTTTATCAATTATCCAAACACCATTGTATGGGAAATGTTATGAAATTCCTCTCCCTTACCTAAATGGTTTTGTACTTTCTATCATGTCATAGATATCATGCTCTGCTTGTCCTTGGGGAGGATATACCCCTGAAATATGTGTTTAAACACATTGTCCTTTCCATTGTTTTGTTTAAACTTTCTTGTAATCTACTTAACTGAGCAGTGATAATCCCCTACTTAGGTAAGCACCACGGTGTACAATTCTGTCAGCAAGACCCTGTTACTATTGTTGATGACATTCTGGTAGCCACCGATGGACGAGGACTTTGCCTATTGGTCCGCCTCGTTCAACGAGCAGGATAATGGTTCTCTTCGTCCCTCGCCCTTGGTACCCATGTGGTTGCCGACATAACTGACAGGTTATCCTCTGACATGCCTTGCTTACATGATCGTGTAAGATGTCATCGCCTTCCTACTATTAACCCACATGGTGGGCCCATAACCCACAGATCCACAGGATCGAAACCTGACTCTCCTGTACACCCTGTTGTCAAAGTTATTCCTCGAGCTTGACTTCGTATGTAATTCACGGGCCACATGCCTAGTAATCTATTCTGGTATCAGACGCAATACTTACTCTCGCCGCTCTGAACCCCTTTCTCACTCTGGTTCAGACTTCGAGCAACTATCTATCCGCTGGGAACCTCTTATTTTACCTTCGTACCTTACTCTCGATGTATTTTATATGTTCAACTCGAGAGATAATCCTATGCTCATTCATGGGTTAACCCCAGATTGTTTTCCCTCATAAGCATTCTGTCGTAGCCGAGCTGCCCCTTACCTATTCGTAAGTACGTTGGAGATCCCGAACAAAGGATGACGGCTTGATCATGGTGACTTGAAGCAGAGAATTGAAGACATCAACGAAAGGGATCAACCTCTTCGAAAGGGCAGCCAAGACCGAGAAGACTCGTTAGGTTTTCGCTACCAACACTTTCCCCCCTTACTCCACCGCTTAAATCTCGGGACGAGATTTCTTGTAGTGGAGGAGAATTTTGACGCCCGGATAATTAAGCTACAGTAAACATCTGTTAACGATGCCACGTCACCATGATTACTGTTATTAATCTGGTGTTAGTTCGAAACCGATTATAATTCAAAATTCAAAATCAAGCAAACAATAAAAGTTTTCAAATATTAAAACTAAAATGTTCAATAAATAGTAGATAAATCAGAGGCTACGATAAAATTGTAAACAACATTAATGAAATTTGTTAAGTGACTTAAACAACCTCAAATAGTGGCTGAAAACATTATTTAATAACCTCTTTATTAATACAAAAGAATTATGAAATGATATTTACCCCAAACTAGTTTTTGGTGGTAGAATATATTGTACCGCGAATTGTGGGCCAGCTCTCATATTTTACAAAACTCATTTGGTGCCCAAACAATTAGCCGAAATAGAAAAGAATAAATAAAAAGTAAAAAACAAAACAAAACAGAATAAAAAGGAAACCCCCCCCCCACACACACACACACACACGCTGGACCAACTGGCCCAGCTAGCCAACCGGCCAGCCCACCTAAGTCGGCCAACCTCTCCCCGCTGGCCTATTTGGCCAAACCCTCCCCGAAACCCTAACTGCTACCCCCCCACTCCCCTCGATCCCCCACACCCCTCGATCCCCTTCCCCCATTTGGATCGGGGGCACCCAAGCCCGTCGCCCCGCCGGTGCCCCGCCACCTCGCGCGCCCTTCCCCTGGATCTGGCGTCGTCGCCGTTCGTCGCCGCCTCCTTGACCTCCTCCACGTCGTCGTCGCCTCGTCCTCGCCGTCGACCTCGTCTCTGCTCCGCGTCGCCTCCCCGACTCCCCCTCAACGGCCTCGTCGAGCCTCGTCGACCCCCTGCACAGCAACGGGGGTGAGCACCTCCCCATCTTCCCCTTGCTTCCGACGCCGTAGGATGCGCCCCACCTCCCCAGTCCGGAGCTCCGGTCATCACGCCCGCCTCGTTCCTGGCCGCAGCCGCCTGTCGCCATGCCCGCTGCCGTGGCTCCCCTCCCGCGCGCCCACACGCTCGCCTCGCGTCGCGGCTGTTGCCCCAGCGACCTGCAACGCCCTCGCTCACCTCCGGCGCCGACCACTAGCCCCACTGGATGCGCGCCGACACGCTCGTCCTGCTGCTGCTCGTGGGTGACCAAACGGTCGCCGGAACGCAACTCCGGCGAGCCTCCGCCGTGTTCCGTGGCGGCCGACGACTAAGCGTCGACGTCACTAACATGGCGCCTTTTGTTTATCCACTAACCCCCTGCATATGGGTCCCGCACTGCTTAATTAACCTGCTAATTAAAACGTTAAGAATAACTAACCTAGACACTGACGTCGGGCCCCACCGCTTAATTAACCTCTGGGTTAAATTCAACCTCTGTTGAATAAATAGTCCATGACAGGTGGGTCCATGCCACCATTTAACTGGATAAGGTTGACACGTCAGCCTGCTGACTCAGCAGGGGCCCCACCAGTCAGCCTCTGCTGCCTGGACTGTTGACCCAGTCAACTGGCCCACTAGTCAGCCCTTGTGTGGTCTGTCTAGGTACAAAACTGGGTACACATAGCAATTGCATTTAGTATAATTTCAAATGAAATTAAATTCAGAAATTCCAAAAAATCATTTAAAACTTTGGAAATCAATATAAAATAATCGGTAACTCGGATGAAAAAACTTTGTAAATGAAAGTTGCTCAAAACGACGAGACGATTCCGGTTACGCAGCCTGTTCGTCCGCTACACATCCCTAGCATAGCAAACACGCAACTTTCCCCCTCCGATTCGTCTGTCCGAAAACGCGAAACACCGGGGATACTTTCCCGGATGTTTCCTCCCTTCGCCGGTATTACCTATCCCTGCATTAGATCACCTCTAGCACCGCGTATTGCCATGTTATGCTTTGTGATGCTTTGATTGCTCTATTATTTATTGTGTTCCCCTCCGTTACTTCTTTCCGGTAGACCCCGAGACCGCTGCCGGTACTCCTGTGATCGACTACATCGACGACGAACCCTTCTTGCCAGAGCAAGCAGGCAAGCCCCCCCCCCCTTGATCACCAGATATCGCCTATTCTTCTCTATACTGCTTGCATTAGAGTAGTGTAGCATCTTACTGCTTTCGGTTAATCCTATTCTGATGCATAGCCTGTCATTGTTGCTACAGTTGTTACCCTTACCTGCTATCCTACTGCTTAGTATAGGATGCTAGTGTTCCATCAGTGGCCCTACACTCTTGTCCGTCTACCATGCTATACTATCGGGCCGTGATCACTTCGAGAGGTGATCACGGGTATATACTATATACTTTATATACATGACACATGTGGTGACTAAAGTCGGGTCGGCTCGTTGAGTACCCGCAAGTGATTCTGATGAGGGGGCTGAAAGGACAGGTGGCTCCATCCCGATAGAGGTGGGCCTGGGTTCCTGACGGCCCCCGACTGTTACTTTATGGCGGAGCGACAGGGCAGGTTGAGACCACCTAGGAGAGAGGTGGGCCTGGCCCTGGTCGGCGTTCGCGGAAACTTAACACGCTAAACGAGATCTTGGTATTTGATCTGAGTCTGGCCATTTGGTCTGTACGAGCTAACCAACTACGCAGGAACAGTTATGGGCACTCGGTGTCGTGGTATCAGCCGAAACTCTTCTTGACGTCAGCGACGGAGCGGCGCGCGCCGGATTGGACTGGAGCGCCTGCTAGGCTAGGTTTGCTTCCGGCCGCGTACGCAACGTGCAGGTGTGCAATGGGCGATGGGCCCAGACCCCTGCGCGCATAGGATTTAGACCGGCATGCTGACCTCTCTGTTGAGCCTAGGTGGGGCTCCGATGTGTTGATCTTCCGAGGCCGGGAATGATCCAGAAAAGTGTGTCCGGCCAAATGGGATCGAGCGTGTTGGGTTATGTGGTGCACCCCTGCAGGAAAGTTTATCTATTCGAATAGCCGTGTCCCTCGGTAAAAGGACGACCCGGAGTTGTACCTTGACCTTATGACAACTAGAACCGGATACTTAATAAAACATACCCTTCCAAGTGCCAAATACAACCCGGTGATCGCTCTCTAACAGGGCGACGAGGAGGGGATCGTCGGGTAGGATTATGCTATGCGATGCTACTTGGTGAACTTACCATCTACTCTCTTCTACATGCTGCAAGATGGAGGTGGCCAGAAGCGTAGTCTTCGACAGGATTAGCTATCCCCCTCTTATTCTGGCATTCTGCAGTTCAGTCCACTGATATGGCCCTTTACACATATACCCATGCATATGTAGTGTAGCTCCTTGCTTGCGAGTACTTTGGATGAGTACTCACGGTTGCGTTTTCTCCCTCTTTTCCTCCTTTCTATACCTGGTTGTCGCAACCAGATGCTGGAGTCCAGGAGCTAGAGATCCCGAGGATGATTCTACATGGAGTTCGGCTTCGAGGAGTAGTTAGGAGGTCACAGGCAGGAGGCCTTGCCTTTTCGATCGTTGCTACTTTTGTGCTAGCCTTCTTAAGGCAAACTTGTTTAACTTATGTCTGTACTCAGATATTGTTGCTTCCGCTGACTCGTCTATGATCGAGCACTTGTATTCGAGCCCTCGAGGCCCCTGGCTTGTAATTATGATGCTTGTATGACTTATTTATGTTGTAGAGTTGTGTTGTGATATCTTCCCGTGAGACCTTGATCTTGATCGTACACATTTGCGTGCATGATTAGTGTACGATTCAATCGGGGGTGTCACAGGGCATCTCCATAGCTCATTGATTAACCGCGTTGATGTGAGACTTTCTCCTTTTTGTCTTCTCCATATAACCCCCATCATTATATTCTATTCCACCCATAGTGCTATATCCATGGCTCACGCTCATGTATTGCGTGAAGGTTGAAAAAGTTTGAGATTACTAAAGTATGAAACAATTGCTTGGCTTGTCATCGGGGTTGTGCATGATGAGAGCATTCTTGTGTGACGAAAATGGAGCATGACTATAGGGATGAACTTTCTTTGGCCATGTTATTTTGAGAGGACATAATTGCTTAGTTAGTATGCTTGAAGTATTATTACTTTTATGTCAATATTAAACTTTTATCTTGAATCTTTCGGATCTGAATATTCATACCACAATTAAGAGAATTACATTGAAATTATGCCAACTGGCATTCCACATCAAAAATTCTGTTTTTATTATTTGCCTACTCGAGGACGAGCAGGAATTAAGCTTGGGGATGCTTGATACGTCTCCAACGTATCTATAATTTTTTATTGTTCCATGCTATATTATATTCTGTTTTGGACATTAATGGGCTTTATTATACACTTTTATATTATTTTTGGGACTAACCTATTAACCGGAGGCCCAGCCCAGAATTGTTGTTTTTTGCCTATTTCAGAGTTTCGCAGAAAAAGAATATCAAACGGAATCCAAATGGAATGAAACCTTCGGGAACGTGATTTTCGGAACGAACGTGATCCAGAGGACTTGGACCCTGCGTCAAGACATCAACCAGGAAGGCATGAGGTAGGGGCGCGCCTACCCCCCCCCCCCCCCCAGGCGCACCCTCCACCCTCGTGGGCCCCACGTTGCTCCACCGACGTACTTCTTCCTCCTATATATACCTACGTACCCCCAAACTACCAGATACGGAGCCAAAAACCTAATTCCACCACCGCAACCTTCTGTACCCGTGAGATCCCATCTTGGGGCCTTTTCCGGAGCTCCGCCGGAGGGGGCATCGATCACGGAGGGCTTCTACATCAACACCATAGCCTCTCCAATGATGTGTGAGTAGTTTACCTCAGACCTTCGGGTCCATAGTTATTAGCTAGATGGCTTCTTCTCTCTCTTTGGATCTCAATACAAAGTTCTCCACGATTCTCGTGGAGATCTATTCGATGTAATCTTCTTTTGCGGTGTGTTTGTTGAGACCGATGAATTATGGGTTTATGATAAAGTTTATCTATGAACAATATTTGAATCTTCTCTGAATTCTTTTATGTATGATTGGTTATCTTTGCAAGTCTCTTCGAATTGTCAGTTTGGTTTGGCCAACTAGATTGATCTTTCTTGCAATGGGAGAAGTGCTTAGCTTTGGGTTCAATCTTGCGGTGTCCTTTCCCAGTGACAGTAGGGGCAGCAAGGCACGTATTGTATTGTTGCCATCAAGGATAACAAGATGGGGTTTATATCATATTGCATGAGTTTATCCCTCTACATCATGTCATCTTACTTCAAGCGTTACTCTGTTCTTATGAACTTAATACTCTAGATGCATGCTGGATAGCAGTCGATGTGTGGAGTAATAGTAGTAGATGCAGGCAGGAGTCGTTCTACTTGTCGCGGACGTGATGCCTATATACATGATCATACCTAGATATTCTCATAACTATGCTCAATTCTGTTAATTGCTCAACAGTAATTTGTTCACCCACCGTAATACTTATGCTCTCGAGAGAAGCCACTAGTGAAACCTATGGCCCCCGGGTCTATCTTCCATCATATTAATCTTCCAACACTTAGCTATTTTTATTGCCTTTTATTTTACTTTGCATCTTTATCATAAAAATACCAAAAATATTATCTTATCATATCTATCAGATCTCACTCTCGTAAGTGACCGTGAAGGGATTGACAACCCCTTTATTGTGTTGGTTGCGAGGATTTATTTGTTTGTGTAGGTGCGAGGGACTCGTGCGTGGCCTCCTACTGGATTGATACCTTGGTTCTCAAAAACTGAGGAAAATACTTACGCTGCTTTACTGCATCACCCTTTTCCTCTTCAAGGAAAAACAACGCAGTGCTCAAGAGGTAGCAACACTCACAGATGCTTACTGTTTAGCTAAGGACATCGAGCCCTGTCATCCTCATGTAGCAGCAGCACCTAAGAAAACAGGGACAACGTTTAACAACTATCAGAAAACCAATTGGTCTACTCCAGTCAAGCAGAGTAGACCTGTACTGACACAGCAATTGCCAGTAAGACAAGCAGAGGTCCCTGTTACCAACACACATAAAATAAGAAAAGTGGGGGAGTGCTGGAGATGTGGGGACAAATGGGTGCATGGCCACAAATGTAGGTTAATTCCTAATGTCCACTTGTTATAGCAAGAAGGTGAGGAACAACAACAAGAAGAAATTGAAGAACTAACACAACAAGAACAAGGGGAGGTTGTGGAACAAGAAGAGCAAGTAATGTTTGTTTCAGCTCATGCTATGGGGCAAAGGTTGGCTGTTCCCACCCCAACCATTGTGATACATATCAATGGGAAGAGAGCAATTGCTGTACTGGATTCTGGCAGCGCCACCTCCTTCATTAATGCACAGTTTGCAGCAAAACTGAATTGCAATATGATTCCAGTGAAACCCAAAACTATTGAAGTTGCTGGAGGAGGAAAATTGTTGTCTACTGCTGTAATACCTAACTGTGAGTTTCAGGTAGCAAAAATCAAGTTATCTCACAATTTCAGAACACTGGAACTGCCCAGCCATGATGTCATATTGGGATATGACTGGTTCACTGCGGTGAGCCCAGTTTCATTTGACATTCCCAAGCAAAGTTTCAGTTTTACACAGCAAGGACAGAAAACTGTAACTACTGCCATTATACAAACCCTGAAACAACTAAAGAAATCCCAGTTGAGAGAGTGCAGAAGCAAATGGAAAAAGGAGCAGAAGTTTTCCTATTGCAAGTACACAATATCTTAATGGAAGCTCCTGAAGGAACTAAAACACCTCCTCAAATACAAAAGTTGGTCATGGAATATGCTGATTTATTTGAAGAACCAACTACACTTCCCCCTCATAGAGCTTTAGACCACAAGATTCCTTTAGTACCTGGTGCCAACCCTCCTCATATGAGACCCTATAGAGTGCCCCAACACCAGAAGAAGGAGATGGAGGAGCAGATCAAGAAACTGTTAGCAGCACATCTTATCAGACACAGTCGAAGTCCATATGCTGCTCCAGTACTGTTGGTCAAAAAGAAGGACAGCTCCATGAGATTGTGTACTGATTTCAGGAAGTTGAACTCCTTGACAATCAAGAACAAATTTCCAATCCCAGTTATAGAAGATCTGTTGGATGAATTACATGGAGCTAAGTATTTCTCTAAGCTGGACTTAAGATCTGGATACCACCAAATCAGGATGCACCCAGAGGACATACACAAAACAGCTTTTAGAACTTTTTTAGGCCATTTTGAGTATTTGGTGATGCCTTTTGGGCTCTCTAATGCCCCTGGCACTTTTCAGGAATTGATGAACACCATCTCTGGGCCTTACCTCAAGAAATTTGTGTTAGTTTTCTTCGATGACATTCTCATTCACAGCAGAAATCTCCAAGAGCACTTGGAGCACATCAAAATAGTTATGGATGTATTGAGAGAGAACAAACTCTTTGCTAAGCTGTCCAAGTGTGTCTTTGCAGTACAACAAGTGGAATATCTAGGGCATGTTATATCTGAAAAAGGAGTGGCCACTGATCCCCAGAAAATTGCAGCTATTGCTGAATGGCCTACTCCTGATACAGTCACTAAAGTGAGAAGTTTTCTTGGCCTGGCTGGGTATTATAGGAGGTTCATTAAGGGATATGGTCTCATATGCAGACCACTGCATGATTTGTTGAAAAAGGGACAATTCCTGTGGACACAAGTGCATGATCAAGCTTTTTCTCAGTTGAAGCAGGCCCTTACTACAACACCAGTACTTGCACTACCAAATTTCAATAAGCCCTTTGTGTTGGAAACTGATGCTTCAGGAAAAGGAATTGGAGCTGTATTAATGCAAGATGGCCAGCCAATTTCTTATTACAGCTCAGCCCTCTGCCCTAGAAATGCAGCCCTTTCCACTTATGAGAAAGAAGCCCTAGCTATCCTGGAAGCACTGAAAAGGTGGAGACACTATTTGCTAGGCAAGGAAGTGGTGATCAAAACTGACCAGCAATCACTGAAGTTTATCACAAACCAGAAGATAACTGAAGGAGTGCAGCACAAACTCATGATGAAGCTTTTGGAATTCAACTTTACAATACAGTATAAGAAGGGAGTTGAGAATAGAGTAGCTGATGCTCTCTCAAGGATTGTTCCTAAGTGCTTTGCTATCTCTGCTGTTACCCCTACTTGGGTTGAGGAGTTAATAGCTAGCTATCAACAAGACCAGCAAACCAGAACATTGGTAGAACAGTTGCTTGTGCAGAAACAGGGCACTAACTCTGATTATACAATGCATGTTGGGGTAATCAGATACAAGGGAAAGTTACTAGTGGGCAAATCAAGTGAACTCAGGAACAAATTAGTGTCAGCACTGCACAATTCCCCTGTAGGAGGACATTCAGGAAGGAGGGCTACTTACCACAGAGTTAAAAGCATTTTCTATTGGCCAGGACTGAAGGCTAATGTAGAGAGTTTCATTGCTGTTTGCCCTATATGCCAGAGAGCAAAGCATGAAACTTGCTTACAACCAGGGTTGCTAGATCCCCCCCCCTTTGGCTGACATGGCTTGGCAACATATCACAATGGATTTTGTCAAAGGACTACCAAAATCCAATGGTAAAGATGTGATCATGGTGGTAGTAGTCAGGTTCACTAAATACAGTCACTTTATTCCTTTGTCTCACCCATATTCAGTTTTATCTGTGGCTCAAGCTACATAAAGTTGAACATAATAAAATGAGAAATTGAAAGATTTCGTTGAAATTGTTCGTTTGGAAATTTCCCGAAAAGCTAATTATAGGTTCTTCTCTCCATCGGAACAATAGGGCCGTTATGCTTATTACTAAACTTGTTGAAGAGATGAAATAGAACCAAGGTCTATCTTTTTGATCAGAGGTTGAATCGATCATCAGAAGAAGAATTAGGCCAAAAATTAGGATACATTCTGGGAAAATGAAACTTCCATTGAAGAGAAGCAAATGAAACGCTTTCATAAAAATTCTCGTAGAATCGAGAAGCTTTTGTAGACAACATTATCAAACTACATGGACCTCCTAAGTTGATCATCTCTGACAAAGATAGGATTTTCACCAGCAAGTTATGAAAAGACATATTTGCTGCATTAAAAGTGGAGTTGAGGTACAGTACAACATACCACCCTCAAACTGATGGCCAGACTGAGAGAGTTAATCAGTGCCTTGAGACATACCTGAGATGCATGACTACTGATCAACCTCAGAAGTGGCTTGCCTGGCTATCATAGCTGAGTATTGGTACAATTCTACCTACCACACCACTCTCAAAATGTCTCCATTCCAGGCCCTGTATGGATTTCCCCCACCTTTAATCTCAGAGTTGGCAATCCCTGGCCCTGAGGATGAGGAAGCACAAGATTTCCTTTCTTCCAAACAACAGATGCTGGAACACTTGAAGGACAATTTGTGCAAAGCTCAAAACAGGATGAAGAGATATGCAGATCTCAAGAGAGTGGAAAGAATTTTCTCAGTGGGAGATATGGTTTATCTGAAAATGGCCTCATACAGATTAGCTGCTTTTGGATTCATAGGTGCTCTCAAGCTTCAGAATAAATACTACGGTCCTTTCCTCATAATTCAGAAGGTGGGCAATTCGGCATACAAGCTTCAATTCCCTCAAGGAGTTCAGATACACCCAGTATTCCACGTGAGCCAACTCAAGAAACACATTGGCAGCAAAGCAATTCCCAGCCCACTGTTGCCTATGGTTAACAGTGATGGCACAATCAAAACGGGCCCGGAAGCACTCAGGTCAGGCAGATACCGCGGAACAATTTACCCGTGGTGCAGTGGTTGATTCAGTGGCAAAACATGTCCGAAGAAGAAGCCACGTGGGAAGACGCTGATTTTATAAGTACTCCTTCCCGGATTTCTTCAAAACAACTACTCAATCCTGGAGGGCAGCAGCAACAACGACATGAGGACTCGTCGTATCTCAAGAAGGGGGCAATGTCAGGCCTCGACAAGTTCAGTTAACTGTAAAAGTTCAGAAAACCCTTCACAGCAATCAACGATCAGGATCGCTCCTCGCTAGCGCGTCGTCAGCCGTAGATCTTTACTTACCGTTATGAGGCCTTTACTGTTACGTCTCACCGTTTTGCCGGGTGAGGCTGTCCCTATAAATACAGCTGGGGTGTGGCTGTCATTCGCATTCTACTCTCTTCCAGAAGATTGCCTCGATGGCTTCTATTATACTCTTATAGTTCATACTTCTATTAATACAAAAGGGGATCTGAGAGCTAGTACATACGAGTTCTGATCATACTATACACAATTCTACACATCGATCATGGTTAGGTCTTGACAAAGACACCGCCGCCGCCGCCAACTCGGGTACCCACACACCACGATCTCGTCACGGATCAGCAAGACACCGCCGCCGCCGCCTCGAGTAGCCACACGCCACGGATCTCCGACGACGACGCCTACGGCGGCAAGCAGTGCAGGGCGTCTTCACTGATCAGTTTTCAACCTTGCTTTCTTAAAGGTACGTACGCTCATGATCTCGTAAAGATCACGCAACGCTGTCACCAGATGGAGCCATATACGATGGAGCCACCAGATGGAGCCATATACTCCCTCCGTTCCTAAATATAAGTCTTTCTAGAGATTTTAATAGACTACATATATAGACATAGTTTAGAGTGTAGATTCACTCATTTTGCTCCGTATGTAGTCTCTATTGTAATCTCTAGAAAGACTTATATTTAGGAACGGAGGGAGTATAAGTCTTTTTAGAGATTCCAATATGGACCCACGTACAGAGCAAAATGAGTGAATCTACACTTTAAAATATGTCTATATACGTCCGTATGTAGTCTATATTGGAATCTCTAAAAAGACTTATATTTAGGAACAGAGGGAGTACAATGGAGCCATACGAATAAATGTTCCCCATGTTCCCAGTTCGAACACCAAAAATACAATGTAGTCATTTCTTCCCCATGTTCCCAGCTGGAACACCAAAAATACATGGCAAGCCAATTGTTCAGTATACATACCACATCAATACTAATGCTGTTGAAAAATGATAGGTACGAATGGGAAATGCAAATAGCAAGGCGCCGTAAGAGAAAAAGGGGTCAGATGTGCCTATACCCCCTCTTGCTGACCTACATTCACAAGGGAGCCAAGGTACGTTAGAATAACATAAATGAGTCAGATGTCAAGGGTGCCCAACAATCATTGTATCTCGCTAATGTGTTGCAGGCCATAATGTCGACGGAAATGTTAATGAATACAACCCAGCAATCATTCCCGTAGCTGACAATGTTGACAATTATCAAATGACTCCAGGTATTGGAGTGTGTAAATACCCCTATCCGTTGTATCATATGGTTTTAACATGATCAATTGTGCCTAACAGACTTGGAAGCACACAAGGAAACAGATGGAACTGGCATGCCACGGTTAGAGCAGGACGAGCTTGCAAACCTAACCAAACACCCTCTTTCTGAGTTAACAATTGTTGATCAGCCTGGGCATGCGAGTTTACGTACGTGGGTTCCATATTTAAACACACTATCTACCCTATTCGGTTAGCAGGAAACTGCCTCATTCTGTACTGATTTTGTTATGTAGACAACCCATCAATCTCCTTCTGTAGCCCTGATGTTGCTTCGTTCCCTGGTCCGAGTACTCTCACAGATATTTGTGCCTGCGGCCTTGCAGGAAGTTCATTTGGTATGACCCGGGACGTGCATCATGGACAATGATCAAACGTCTCTATGAATGTACATGTTGACTAATTCTCATCTAGATTTGTTGTTTATACATCGTGCAGACAATAATGTGCCTTCGTTCCCGGATAGGAGTACTCTTGCATCACTTTATGCCACAGGTCACGCAGAAGGCGGCAGTGGTGTGAGCCGATATGCCTTTCATATGGCCAGATTTGTGCTTAAAGGGATGCATGTTCATGTATTAGCCTAATGGACATATTTTCTTTTGTTCCTGCAGCCAGAGAATCTGCCCGCAATGATGTGTGTCTTAATGCCCTTGGTTGTGGTGGTTCAGAGCTTGTGACATCGTCTACCCCAACATGTGATGTATACCCAACTCATTCCCAGACAACATGTGCTGTTGTGAATGACCAAGTGAGTTATAGCATAACAGAAGACAAAAGGGAGCAGAGAAACGCACGAAGGCGAGCAACTTATCGAAAGAAAAAGGATGAACAGGTCAAGCTCCAAAATGAAAAGCAGACTGTTTCCCGACCCCCTCTTGGTGATATCACTAATATTGATCAGCCTTCCGGTTCGATGCCAGGTACGGGTGTTTAAAGTTATGAGCTTACGGCGGTGACAAACCAAATTTGGGAATCAAATATTAGAATACGCACTTTTAGCTTTGACTTACAATAATTGATTCTATGAAGTTAAAAACTGGAGTTTGAAATATGAACGGTCAAGAAATGTCATATATCGGAACGCTTAAAAAAACATCTGCGGTGTTAGAAAGACGTAAATGGATTTAAAAAATTAAATTAGATTTACCGGCACTCAAAGACAGAAAGTAGCTTTTCTAAAAAAAATAAGAAATTTGCAAGAAGGTGAATACTATGATAGATGGTTCTCGATTTGTCTGAAAAAGAAACAAATGTGGAGTATGAAACATTAACTATCACAACGTCAGTAGCAAACGTTGATATGAAATAGATGTATAGTGCCCAAGATGGGTATATTATCAATTGGGCCAAGTTCTCCATTGGCACTGCATGTATATATTTTTTTTCTCTCGTTGCAATGGCAAAATAGAAGAATTTATGTAAGCGGACTTGCCAATGTTCAGAATACATATGGTCCTAAACTTCTTTAGATTAGCATAAAGAGCAATCAATCATAGTTTGCTAAACTGAAGAATATACTGACACTAATAACTGAATTCTCAAAGAGCATTTTACTTCTACATGCAAGAACAAGTATTAGACGAATTTGATGTTACCTTAGCAGTGAGCTACACATTAGTGTATTTCTTGCCAATAACAGAGGTCCAGCACTGAATGCCACGGTTGTGTATTTCTTGCCAAAAGTTCCTTTAAAAAACCTGCAAGTAAATGCCACTCAAAATTAGATAATCATTACAAAATACCGCAGGATTTCACATCAACTCACTGTAGTACGAAATACATGCTGGCTAGACAAGAAATATTAGGGCATTTACTAACGAAATACATGCTGGTTTTAATCTACGTATCGACAAAAAAACGGATCGACTCTCCTGTATGGAACGAGGACCCGATCCGCTCCTCGTTTCCCACGTCCGTCCTGGATCACGAGAACGCCGCTGCCGCCTCACATACGTTCACATCTCTGGAAGGGTATGCGCCAGCTAAGGCTCGTCACCAACATGAGGGCTCATAATGACACCTGGTTTGCGGATTACTTGCTAAGGGTAGGGAATGGCACTGAGGAAGTTGACGATCAAGGAAACATACGACTCCCTGAAGATATTTGTGTGCCATCTACAGGCGAGGGTGACGACCTAGAGAAGCTGATTAACCATGTGTTTCTGACACTAGATGACAACATGTCCGATCCGAATTACATGACTTCACACGCAATCCTCTCCACCACAAACGACAACGTCGACAAGATAAACATACGCATGGTAGAGCGTTTTCGGGGAGAAGAAGTAATCTACCATAGCTTTGACAGTGCAGAAGACGAACCATATGGCTACTACGCTCCCGAGTTCCTGAATGGGTTGACTCCCAACGGTCTGCCTCCGCATGCACTCAAACTGAAGCTCAAATGCCCTGTCATACTTCTGAGGAACATTGATCCAGCTAATGGTCTGTGTAACGGGACGAGGCTTGTGGTCCGAGGTTTCGAGAGGAACGCCATCGACGCAGAAATCGTGATCGGACAACACGCAGGTAGGAGGGTATTCCTTCCTCGAATACCCCTATCCCCGTCTGACAATGACATGTTTCCCTTCAAGTTCAAGAGGAAGCAATTTCCTGTAAGGCTTAGCTTTGCTATGACGATTAACAAGGCTCAAGGACAGACGATTCCGATTGTTGGCGTGTACCTACCTAATCCGGTGTTCTCTCATGGTCAACTCTATGTCGCGTTGTCTCGAGCCACCGCGAAGAGGAACATAAAGATCCTCATTGAGAAGGAGAAGGAGAAGGATAATGGCAAGAAGCAAAGTGGTAAATCAAAGAAGCGAAAAAGACCTTCCTTGTCCTTACAAACCTCGATGAAGAACATCGTCTATAAGGAAGTCCTTACAGGCTGAAATCCGCACTTACGAAACCGGCGGGTTTTGAATATGACAAGAGCATTTACTCATTCTACAGATAATTTGTTGCTCTGGAGCACTTTTGTACAGATGTTTATCTTTGTTTTTTATTTGACTGCAATCTTTATTTAAACGTGCGCGACCACTATCAGATTAAGAATGCCCAGCTTCAGTGGCGTTGCTACGGGCCAGTGCACTTCATCTTCAATTTTATCACGTTTTGCTCAGACTCTGAGGATTTAGATTATGCATCTATACAGTTTTTGCATCCAGTACACCTATGCTTTGGACGTCTCGAGATGTAGGTATAGCCAATATGACATGTTAGATAATAACATGAGACGATCGCCCCCTGTTTTAAGTCTATATGTTTCAGTTCGGTTAGTATACACTAGACAGATTTAATTATTGTGGCATTTTTGTCTATCAATAATGTGTGTGCATGTTTTCCTTAAGGAAACAACATATAGTTGTCTTCATCACCGGGAACACACTTTAGGTGCAGATCATGATATTTCAGTTGGGCAGTTTTGACATGGTACATTTTTTCAGTCAATATTTGTTTATCTTAAGCAGCAGTACTTCTCTCTTCAAATGACACTACGACACCATATAGAAGTTACATACATTTCAGCCGTTACTAATGTGACTACCATTGAAAATGTCGTGTCAGACTCGAATCACATCCTAATAGTTGTTATAAAAAAACGTACTATTGCTTGCCCACACATTGAAGTACTACATTTTTTATTACCCTGTATTTCTAAAAACTTTGCTACCATGCCGGTTTGTTGCTAAACTCGTAAAGGTTTTCAAAATTAAAATTGTGGTTCCTAAACCCTGTTATGCTTTTGTTTGCAGCACAATATGGAGATGCACAGTTACCACTTACCAGTAAAAGCAGTTCCTGTTTTAATTTTGAGTGAACTGTTTGTTGTGGCCACGAGATACTTTTAAGTTTAAGGCATTAATTAGTTTTTCTTGAATAACTTGTGGGTGCATGCAGAAAACACATACTTCAGCATTTAATTGAAAAGGCTACTATTCTTAAATAGTAGTCTCTGTTGTTTCTCTTAAATAGAGAGCTCATAGAATGAATAAACAGAAGTGTAGATGTGACGAATAGAGTAGATAGAAGTACTGATCTTACAATTCTGTCACGTGAAGTGCATCATCGATTACGTGGCAGAAAACTCCTGTCCAATTGAAGTGCATGGATTTTCTCAAGGTCATCACGTCTGGATGCAAACAAAAATAAGAAGGAATGTCAGGATGTAGTTTGTTAATTGTAAACATAAATAATATGGTAGCAGCCGCTTCTTGTTTTGAAAATTGCAGTGCTCGGTTGACTGTATCAGATTAAGAATGCCCTTTCGACTAATCCAAAATTCGTGGCTGTAATTTCAAATTGCAGTGCTCGGTGACTATAGCCAAGAAGTAAAATTTCATATCGCCTAGCTAGCCTGATGCATAATGAGTCATTTGAAATGCAGATGATGAAGGCAAACAAGTATTCGTCTGTCAGTAAGTAATAATTCTGTTAAGAACAGAACTAAAGGCAAGAAGAGTGCAAGTCAGAAAAAATTCAGATAACTAATACTAATTCTACTATATATGTGCATAATGTTCGGCAGCCATTAAATCCCTAGCAGGAAACTAATGTGTGTCCCTAAACTTACATGTGGTAGTTTACTTCGGCATCGACTGAAACTGGCCTTTATTTCAGGTAATTGAAACTTAGGATGCGCATTGAAACTTAGTATTCCCAATAGACTGCTCAGCTTCGATAGATGAAGGTTCTCCGTCATTAGCCTTATTCTCATCATCATATTTGGCTGATTCTTTCCTTTGATCTTGAACTACAGAAACCTGTAGTGTGGATATACTCAGTACATACTGACTGACAAGGTATCAGGGAAATAAAGGAGTAGAATACCAGAGTTTCAGAGGTAAATATAGACAGTAGCAGATTATATTATATGCTTATGAACAACTAACACTTGTAGGAATAACTAATACTAATTTAGTACTATGGAAAACACCACGGCTCAAAAAAAGACAATTACCTAACTCGCAAACAAATAAAACATTCTACTATATATGAAGATCGATCCGACCATAAGGTCTCTGATTATGTTGGATATCCCTGTACTACCTCGATGATATATACTCCCTGTTTATAAGTATTAAAAAAATACAGTAGTCAAATGTTTTATACTCCCATTCTGTCCATCCCCTAAAACTGAATCACAGGGATGTCATTGTTCTGCTCCAACAGAACAATTATTCCAATAGAACATTATTCCAACAGAAAAACTAATCTAACAGAACTTGTAATCAGGATGTCACATTACATATGAATCAATTTACCATCATTTGTTCAGATGATGCAAAATAGTATTTGTGAGTATAGGCCATGTTACAAGCAGAAGAAAGTAAACATGAAGAGCCTCACCAGCACGATTGCGTGCAAGTGCCGGCGGCAGAGACGATTGCAGGGGGAAGCTGGAGCTAGCAATGCCACACTGATGCCTCGTGGGCGACTTGTTGGACATGGAGCAGCAGAAGGCCGGCGTTGACTTTCTGTGCGGCAGCGGCGGCGGCTCACAGGATCCAAAACCGTCTTCCACGCCCATGGCTGTTGTCTCCGCGTCCGCCACGGCAGGCGTCTCCCCATGGCCGGCGCTGCTGCATCATTGGCCGGCTCTGCTTGCTGCTCGTGGACGCTGTGTCTGTGTGCTCCCCTGATGCCGCCGGAATGGAACCACCGCTGCGGCGACGCCAGGATTGCAGGAGCCACCTCCCGGACCGAACCACCGTCGCGTACCAATGGTTGGAGAAGCACGTCGCGGACGAGAGCGTATCAGATGAGGGCTTCCTTGGTTCAGGGAAGAGGGCAGCAGCAGGGATGAGGTCGAGGCGGAGCTCGAACTGGAAGGCAGTGGGCGTCGTAAATCCGAGCTCGGGGTGGGGAAGGTGGTGGCGGAGGGTGGGATGGGGCAGGGCCGGCGGCGTGCAAGCGCCAGAGCGTGGGCGGCACTTGGGTGCCGACGACCTCCAGCCGTCCAGCGGCGGCGAGCGGCGGACCACGACGCCTAGGCAGCAGCGCAGGAGGGCGGCGGCAGCGGCGGCGGCGGCGTAGTTGGGAGACGCACGTGGTGGGCGGCGCGGTGGGGAGAGGAGGGGGAGAGACTGAGAGGGACATCGGCCAACGCCATCGCGGGGGAGAGGAGGGGGATAGAGTGAGTGGCTGGGAGGGGGAGAGAGTAGGTGGGGAGAGGGTTTTTTTTCTGAGCATCGGGTGGGGAGAGGTGGCATGTTTAACTCAGGCCGGACCGTGCCGTTGCGGGCGGCCCATTTGGCCAGGTCTGGCTGTGAGGAGGAGAGAGTCGGGGAGGTCCGCATAAGGATTTCTAAAAAAAGGTCCGGATAAGGTTGTAGGGTGAAAAAAATGCAATTGAAAATATCTGTGTTAGTCTCACTTTTGTTTTTATTGTATATTATAGATGTTTATATAATGCAGTATAAAATATCATTATATTTTATATGTTTCACCTTTGTCCATCAGAGATAAACAGTGACGGACTCGAATGATGTTTCAAATATATCAACTGACATATGCACTGATGTAACGATGACGGCTCGGACCGAAACACCACGAGAAGAGGTGCTGTACATGTTAACGCAAAAGGTGCATTATTTTATATTATTGTTTTTCAGAATATAGGAGAGATAGATATGGATTTTGAAGATGCACAAAAAGAACCCATTGACAATGGTTCCGAAGCGACGTCGCTGAAAGGGACCACCGTTTTTTTTAACAATATAATGATATGAAAGCGGTGATATCTCATAAAAAACAAAAAAGATGTCAAATTAAAGTTCAAGTATTATGCAATTATGACCGTGTTATATTGTCTTTACCTGTGAAATTTAGCATGCATTATCTTTATATAACTTCATCAAACCATTTTATATAACTTCACTAAACTATTTCAGAAGCCCGTGGCAACGCACAGGCATTCTACTAGTAGATATAGTACCGTACTGAGAATGACAGGTTCAGTGTTTCTTCAACTTAATGTGCAAGTTTAAATTACTTGTGTTATGCGGAAAGAAAGGACGTCGATATTCAATACACGTATGGCACAATGGACACTCAACTACATGACTCGTCCGGTCATATCTAGGAGCCAGCCCACACGATTTTGTGTGGACGAACATTAAATCTGTCCACACGTTCGGGCGCAGCTACGACGGCCCACACGATCCTGTGTGGCAGCTGCTCACCCCCACCCTGTGAGTACGAACACGTATGTAATTAACTTTAATTGCCATGTGTAATTAACTGTAGTTGGCATGTCTAATACTGTAGTTGCCATGTGTGATTAGTTTTAGTTGCCATGTATCACTAAATATAGTCGCCATGTGTAACTAATTAGAGTTGCCACGTGTGGTGGTCAAACCACAGTTGACATGTATCGTCAACCATAATTGTCGTGTGTAATCAACTAGTTGCCACATATGCACAACTGAAGTTGCCATCTATCACCGTGCGAGCGTCGTGTGGATGAAGAGCAGTTTCACCCATACGTTCGGGCGATGAGCGCCCACACGTGTGGCACTAAATGATAGTAACACCCACACGATGTTGGGTGCTTACGTGGCTCTCAACCCAGATGGCAACTGCTGCAATATTCGTGCAAATGAATAAAACGACATCAATTACGTTTAGTCCATGTTGATAAATGCCACACATGTGGACGTTATCATTTAGGAAAAGAAAATCAATCAAACATCAACTCCATAGGCCAGCTACGTCGTTGTAGATAAACTATTTTGGATAATAGTCAAAATCAGGGGGACGGAGGCTTGCTATAAAGAAGAAAGAGGGAGGATGAAAATTCTTTTATGCAACACAGTATAGACACATGCACATATAAACTTATTTTTATGAACACGTGTATGCACATCATACCTTTTTGAGCAGCTTCGAAAGACTGGCCTGTCAAACCTTGAGATTGACCAAGATATCATAAGTGCCTCCATGTCGGCTGCTTACCATTGAAAGAATAATAAAACCGTAAAAGTCTAAATAAATACAAGAACTCGTAAAAAAAGATTACAATGATAAATTTAGGACTCGAACCCGACGAACGAGTTCCTAAAAAAAGACATTTAAACTATGCTTAGATAGCCAGAGAGTTCCTAAAAAAAAAGATAGCCAGAGAGAATGGATTAAACTGGTGGAACAAAACGTGTGCGACAAAATGTAGCACGTACCCCAGTTAGCGCGCAGCACATGCAGACGTGTCAGTTCCAGTAAGTTCCAGTCCAACAATGCCTACGTAGTTACTCGTAATAAGATTATCTATCTATCGACCGTTACCCGTAATAAACACAGTTGCTGTCAACCGACGCAACTGAAGTTTCAGAGGAGAAAATCGATCTGTCCGGGTCCAACCGACCAAAATTAATTTAGGATTAACCTCACCCAACGCGGTTTCGCATTCGGACGCCAGCTGCTTCAGGAACGACTGCGACATGATAGAATTTTCAACCGATCGAATGTTTGTCAAAATAAAAATTGTGAAAAATCCTAGCCTGATCCACTTATCGGGAACGAGACAAGCCGTCCGTTAATCAGGTGCTCGCCACATGAACAAACCGCGAGCGCGCGTGGCGCAAAGCTGCCTGTGGGCTGCGGCTACACGTTCGTAGTTTTACCGACGGTGTCAAGCACAAACGGCCGACGTGAGAGAGAGTTAACGTTTGAGCTTGCATGCAAGACGTGCCGCTGCCACGCGTTGGGTTGCATTTGTGAGTCATCCCATCTTTTTTAAAGTACCATCATAGATGCATGTACATCCCTAAATACTGAGCCGCAGCCCTGAAAAGAAAGGGCTAGTGCCGAGTTTATGACTTAAAACCTGATACTGGTTTCGCCGCAAGGAACCTAACCATATGAGTTACAAAAATGCTACACTTACGGGCAGCTCACACGCAAAGTAACTTACGAACTACCTCCTAACCAATCCCTTCGCCCTCATGATTTTATAGTGTGGGCCCTTGTCGGGGCGAACGACACCCATGGGATCATGGGGAATCCCTACTACGGTAGGCAGGGCGCGGGGTTGTGGAGCGGGTTTGGGAGATCAACACGGGGGAATTTTATCCAGGTTCGGGCCGCAAGCGATGCGTAATACCCTACTCTTGCTGGTTTGTGTTTATCTGATATTCTTGGACTAGTTACAAAGCGTGCAGGGTCCAAAAAGTCTGAATCCTTCCTCAGTACGCCTCGGGCCTCCTTTTATATATAGTTCAAAGCGGTCGCCACAGTGGCACACAGGAGGTGGAAAGTATGTACTGTACACAAGTCTATCCCTGGCACCGTAGGATAAAACGCATTTAATGCGCTGCCGACGTGCCCTCTCACTTTATCGGGGACGATAAGGAAGCTCGTCCCGTCCGTCGCCGTTTCGCCTCGCTCCGACGCGCGTCCAGGCTGACGAGGCGTGCAGCGCCACGCTGGCTGGCTAGCTACTGAGCTGGTGCGGTGGCAGAGTCTTCACAAAGATCTGCATGCCACCACGCAGGTGCTTGCTGAGTTGGTCTGGAAGCCGCACGTCGCCACACAGGTGCCTGCCTAGTTGGTGGGCTGACTGTTGTGGTGGAACGGCGGTGGAGTTTTGGCAAGTGTGGGCCTGGCTGTGGCCCCGCGGATGTCCCCGGCAAGGGTCTTGTCGGGGTCTCGCAGGTGTCCCCGGCAAGGGTCTTGTCGGGGGTCTTGTGAGAGTCCCCGGCAAGGATCTTGCCGCATCTTCTGGTTCTCATCCAGCCTTGTATGTTCTTGGTCTTTACAAAGATCTGCATGCCACCATGCAGGCGCCTCCCGAGCCTTGGTTCCAATGTCGTTGATGGTGTTGGAACTCTTAGGCTCAAGGGTGGCGGCCTCGCTGGTGTTGGGCAAGTTGCCCCGGCAAGGCTCTTGCCGGGGCTACGTAAGCTGCCCCGGCAAGGCTCTTGCCGGGGAAAGCCCACCTTGTCCCTTTGCTCCTCGTGCCTCTAGCTTGGCGCTGCTCTGGTTGTCTTGTGTCTTTGCTTCCTCTGCCTTGCCAAGCGTGGCCGCGGGCGTGGCTACAACTGCCCGCGCACAAGTAAAGGGGTATAGAAGGCCCCTACTTTTGTACACCGACAGGAGCCCCCGGGCCTGGGCCACACATAAGCGCAGAGCGTTGTTGGGCCAGGCCCAGAACGGTGTGCGGGCATGTGTGGCAGAGTCTTTACTGCGGTAATACCTTCGCCAGTTGCGCTTCCCCACGACCTGCGTTGAATGCGTGACGTGGGGGTCGTGCGTGGAGCGGTTGTTGCACGCTTGCATCACATCATGGTAAATGGTAAAGAGACGGCCCGCGTCTTTCCCATAAAAAGGAGAACTGCAGGGGCGCTGCTCATTTACCCTCGGTGCCTTTTTCAATCTCGGAACCGCCGTTCCCCTCTTCTTCTTCAAGCCCTTGCCTCTGCTCGCCCCCACCGCGCCCCCATTGCCCTTGACTTTCATTCCCTCTGAGCCGCTATGGCGCCCAAGACAAGCAGGGGCAAGGGAGCGGCCAAGGACGCCGGGGAGAAGGAGGCGCCAGGGAGCGAGTTGGCGGCGCTTCGGACGCAGCACGCCTACTTCCCCTCGACGGTCTATGCGGTCCACCTCAGGGACTACTTCAGGCCCCTGTGGGGGAGGGAGACGACGGGGCACCCTGCCACGCGCATCGTGCCTGCCGAGTTCGCCAAGCCCAGCCCAAATCGGTACCCCTTCTTCGTCGACTACTTCTCTTGCGGGCCATGTCCCCCTTTCTCTGATTTCTTCAACGACGTCATGCACACCTACGGCTTCCATCTTCTGGACCTCATGCCTTCTTCGCCCATCTCTGCGAGGGCTTCGCCGGAGTGCTCCCCAGCACGATGCTCTTCCGCCACTACTTCTATCCTCGCATCCAGCCAGGGGGCGTCATCTTCGGCTGCATCACCTGGATCCCGAGGTCTCAGGAGAAGGGCACGTACCCAGAGGGCGCCCAGAAGGAGAGGTGGGAGGAGTGGCGAAGCCGGTGGTGCTGGATCGAGGAGAAGGATCCACGGGAGTTCTGCCGGGTCCGCCGGTCCGCCGCAAGGACTGGAGCGACCTTGATGCCAACGACAAGAAGCTCTCGGTCGCCACCACCAGGATCCATCGCCTCACCACGGCCGGGCTCACTCTCGAAATGATTGGGGCCGATTTCATCCGCCGCCGGATTGCCCCACTGCACAATAAGGGGAGACCGGCCTGGGACTACAGAATGCGGCCGACATCATGAGGCTCCGCCCTAGCTTGAAGCACAACTTCACGGTGATGGGGCATGCTCGTTTTTGCCAAAGGCTCTTCCAGCTCAAGGTGGGCGACGACGGCAGGGCCGTCAAGGCGTCTCTATTTGGGTTGCCGGCGGGAGTGGTCCCGTTGAGCAACAATTCTCGCCAGACCGAGATTATCGCCATGATGCCAGACTTCAATGCGCACGGCCATGACCCAAGCTGGGCCGAGCCGGAAGCGGAGCGGGTGCAGGAGTTCTTCGACAATCTGTCGGAGAGGTACATCCGCGGCGAGTCGCTGCTCATCCGCGACACCACCAGGGGGAGCTGGACTACATCGCCACCAGGGCGGCGGAGGCGGCACTCGCCAAGGAGGCTGGCAGCACCGGCACCGCGGAGGACGAGGCTGACACGGCCGCGGAGGAGAAAGAGCTCGCCAGATGGGCGGAGTCTGCTGGGGAGGCCAGTAGCGTCGGCGCCGGGGCCCCCCTCGTCGAATACGTGGTCGAGGAGACGGCCGAAGAGGAGGCCGAGACGGACGATCCCCCGGCCACGGGGAAGAAACGCGTCCTGCGGCGGGCTAGCTCCGGCGAGCCGGTCTGGCCCAGCAGGACCGCGCAGCGGCAACAGGCTCAGGAGCAGCCCGTGCGCCAGACGAGGGCGATGAAGGTTGCGGCAACGATGAAGACGGCGAAGCCCGCGACAACAAAGAAGACGGCGGCTGCCTCTTCTTCGTCCAAGCGGCGCAGGTCCCCATCCCCTTCTCCTCCTCCTTCGGACAGCACCCTGGAGGCCGAGTTCGACCTCGGGTCCTTTAGCCCGAAGAGGAAGAGGAAGCTAGTGGAGGAGGAGGAGGTGGAGGACGAGTAAGTACTTCGCCCCCCATCATCTCCTGACCCCATGCCTATGTTATCCTCCTTTGACTTGATGTTATCTTCACAGGGAGATGGAAACGTTGGCCCAGAGGGTGGCGAAGAGGGTCAGGGCCTCGACGAGCAACAAGCCCCCGGCTGGTGCTCCGCACACGCCGGTGGTGGTGGAGATCAGCCCGGACAACAGCCCCCGACGCAGCCCCCGCTTCAGCCCCCAGCGTGAGTTCATCACTCACTCTTCGTTGACGGGCATCGGGACACGAATCCTTGGTGCTGACCTTACCGGGTTTGCAGGAGGAGAACGGCGGCAGGAGGAGGCACTGAGGGCCACTGATGCGGAGCATCCTATGAACATCACCATGTCAAGAGTCCGTTCGGCGAGTGACACGTGCGACATCTAGTTCACATACACAAAGGTGAATCATCTCCTTTACACGTGCTCACTTGACCCCTTCGAGGATGGTATATTACTTGACATTTCTCCCATGTGCACGCATAGGTATTGTCGGAATGCTACGGAAGACGTGGAGGAGTGCAAGCGCCAAGGAACACCTACACCATCCGCGACGGAAGCGTGGAAGCGAAGACGGAAGAAGATGGAGCTGCGGAGTCTACAGCGGCCGGACGTCCGACGTGCCACCAGATGTCCGACACTCTACAGCGCCCGGACGACCGGCCTCCATCGGACGACCGGCGCCTGAAGCCCAGCCAACGCCAGCTACAGCACCTCCCAGCGAGCGGACGTCCGGGCCCCACCGGATGGCCGGTAATATTAACGGAAGTCCGAGCATCTATGGACGTCCGGTGTCCCGATCACAGAACACTTTTAGCGGACGACCGACGCCCTCCGGACGACCGGACCCCCGCGAGCGACCGGACGTCCGACGCCGACCGGACGTCCGACCCTGCCTGTGCGCAGCCGGGCCTTTGGCCTTGTATCCCTCTCCCACTTACCCCTTCATGTCTTAGACTATAAATAGACCACCTCCTCATCCTTTCTAGGGTTAGCAAAGTGATAGCTCATTTGATTGAGAGCTTTGCTCCTTGTACCAATCTACTCTTGAGAGAGAGAGAGAGAGACTACTACTCCTTTGAAGGCCAAGACCTCCATCTAGGAGAAGATCCTGCGGGATATATCATCAAGACCCCCTCACGGGCGGACCCCTTCAAGACCTCCTCATGGAGATGAACTTTACCTTATATCTTTCCCTTTGTTGTTCATGTACCTTGTGGATCTTGTGTGTTTGATTGTCTAGCGGATGTGTGATTGGACTTGTTCTTGAGTGTTTCCCCTTGTGATTTCTCTCCGTTCTTCCCCGTGTTCTTCGAGGGATCCCACTCCAATCGTGAAAGATCGGCCTACATCGGGTTAGCCCCGTATCATATGGTATCATGAGCCACGTTGATCACGTATTTGGAGTCCCTCCCGACGTTTTCTAGCCTTGTTTTGTGTGATTTCGTCCTAAATTTCGAAAATCCCCACCAAAAATAGCCCCAATTTTTTTTGTGATTTGTTGGTTTGAAGAAGTTTTGTTGATTTTGATCCATGGATTTGCTTGGTTTCGAGTGGATCTAGCATTTCCCCAAGTTTCCCCATCTTTCATCCACGAAATCTCGTCAATTTTGACCCCAAAATCTCCATTTTCCGCCCAAAATCGCGTCCCAAAACTCGCATCTCGCGTTGACCCCGACCCACCGGACGATCGACGTTTTTACGGACGTCCGGAGCCTCCCGAACGACCGAACGTCCGCAACTTTCCGGGCGACCGGAGCCTTCCAACAAAATGAAAATAGCGGATTTCCGAGCCCGACCGGACGTCCGACGACCGGACATCCGTCCATTTACGGACATCCGTAACCTCTAGTTTCAGACTTCGGCTGATTTTTGTTTTGTCCATAACTAATTCATCCGAACTCTGATTTTGACGTTCTTTAGCTCGTTTTGAAGCTATTGACATCCTCCTTTTCAAAAAAATACCACCAACATCATTTGACTCCATAAAATTTTTGGAACTTTGGCATCTTTGCCTAGGGCCTTAACCACATCATCCGCTACACCACCACCGACTTCCGCAACTATACCTAGCCATACCTCGAGCCGGGCCGGGCTTCGGGCCGGGCCTAGCCAAGCCCGACGAAAAAATCCAGGCCCGAGCCCGGCCCGGCCCAGCCGTCGGGTCTGTTTTCTGGGCCCGAGCCCGGCCCGAACACGTAAAAGCTCGTCGGGCTTCGGGCCGGCCCGACCCGTCCTTCAGGAAAACGCGAAAACGATGGGCCCGGGCCCGGCCCGGCCCGGTCTTCGGGCTCAAAATCTAGGCCCGAGCCCGGCCCGGGAGCGGCGTCGGGCCGGGCCGGGTCGGGCTTTTTCGGGCCGGGCCGTTCGAGCCGGGCTACCCATGGCCAGGACTATCCGCAACCTAACACTTTTTGTTCCCCATAGCATTAGTGGTTGCTTGAGTAGTGATTTGAGTCTCCTAAGGTGTTTCGGCTACTTAGGGACGGTTGCTTCTTCATCAACCACCATCGCCACTTTCGCATAGGCTTACCCACCATACACTTCCACCCCAACTTAACCCAATTTTGTTTGAGTTGTGAGTTGTATCTCCTAAGGTGTTTCGGCTACTTAGGGACGGTGATCTCCAACTCCGACTCGCATCTCCCAATAACCCTCCACTTCTGCATTGCCTACTCGCATAACCCATCATTCCACTTCCGCATTGCCTAGTTGCAACACCACCACCGCATTCCGCTACCACCATTTGACATTTGTCATTTGAGATTTTGAGTTCGCGGTTTTTCCGTTTCCTAAGGTGTTTCGGCTACTTAGGGACGAGTCTCCATCATCTTGGTATCTACATCAAGAACACCACCACTCATCATCGCAAAGGACGGTAACCTCGACGACACCATTGTACATTCCCCTTGCAATTGCATTGATAACCCCTAGCCCATTTTGCGTTACTTGCCTATCGAGACTAGCCATTTGAGTATTGCCGGCAACGTTACTTGTTCACATTAGTGAACATCGATACACCTTCCATTGCATACTTACCATATCATCTTGGTATCATATCATCTCTTGTGTCACAAAGATTGTTCCCGGATATACACAATTGCTATCTTGGTTTGTGCATTTCGCATTGTGGCCACATCCAACAAAAAAAAGAATAAGCTTTTAAGCAATGAATAAGAGTGAGCAAAGAGCTTGTAAGCAAGAGCAATAGCATCGCATCATAGTGCATTACAATATATCATATGGTATCATACTTGATCATCTTGGATCATCGTGTGAGAAACACCGGGAACCATACATATATAGCATACTTGGGATAGAAAGTTGATACATTTTGCATCTTATAGGTTGTGCACAAGTGTCGTATCCGCCTATTGAGCAAACGTGCTAGCGTCTCTCTTGAGTTGTGCAACACGAGCGTTTTCCGTGGATTCCACATTTTGTGCTCATTCCTTGGTTGCACGACCCCATTTATCTATCCGTGTGTGCGTTTCCGTGTGCCATTCATTGCTATTGGTATACTTGTTTCACTTGCGAATTTGTGAATCTCATTCAACTTTATTGACTCTTGCTAACATTTTGCATCAAATTTTTGTGCCACTATCCTCACCGAGCTCCACCATAAGCTTTACTTGATAGGTGTGAGTGAACAAGTCCGGTACCAATTCCACTATTTTTTCATCTCACATTGAGTGAAACTGGATACATCCTCAACTTTGGGAAAAGGTAACTTGGTATTGTTTATCCCATTTCCTACTCACCTCTACTCGAGTCTTGTGATGGATAGGCAAGGCATTTCAACCTCGGTCTACAACAACAACAAAGAGTTCGATGCCACGAACAACTCCAACGACGCCAAGATGAAAGCTCAAAGGGAGGAGATCAAAGTCCTCATCAAGTCCTACAAGCGATCTTCCTCATCTTCGAGAAGACGCTCAAGAGCACGTGCTTCCGAGCTACCATCTCCGGCAAGGTCACATCGGCATCGGCACCACCACCGACAAAAACGTGAAGCTCAAGAGCTCAACACCAACAACCGCTCAACGACTTCACCATCTCCCTTGGCATCTTTGCCAAGCGTCTCCAAGGCATCTTCGCCTACGGACATACGACATCTTCGCCCACAAGCACCTCAAGAGAAGCTCCCCAAGCTCAAGTCCGCGACTTCCACGAGCTACTATGACCTCGACACCGACCACACAATTCCTTTCTATGGGACTCAAGAACCCGAGGAGTATCTCGAGTGGGAGCGCCTAATGGACGACTACCTCAAGCTACATCAAGTTCCTCCCGAAGATCAAGTAAAGTGCGCCACAAGAAACTTCCACGACTACGCCTTGACATGGTGGCTTCACACACCTTCGGCGAGCCACAACATGAGTTGGCCCAAGACGAAGAGAGTTTTGCGGCGAGAGTTCATGCCTCCAACCTACACGGAACATCTTCTACGCCAATTGGAGAACACCATCCAAGGATCCAAGTCCATCGACAAGTACTTCAAGGAGATGAAGATTGCCTTGCGACGAGCCGGCGTGGACGACCCCATTTTGATGAAGTTCTACTTCACGATGGGATTGAACAATGACATCTCCAATACTATCTTCCTCGAGAACTACAAGCCCTCGACGGCAACTACATTGGTGCTCTCAAGGCGGAACAAGAACTCATGAAGGCCAAGGCTTCTCCACCCCAAGCTCACTTCGCGACGACCAAGATCCATGAGAACGAGCATGAGGATAGTACCACCAAGATGTCCAAGCCCGACGAGCTCCAAGACGACGCTCCCAAGTTCGACTTCACCGCCATCCCTCTTTGTGGCATTGATGATGCCGAGTCTACCTCGACTCTTTTTCAAGACGGTGCGGTGACGACTACAACTACGGAGCCAATCAAGGAACATGCTTTGGAGGCAAGCGACAAGGTGGCGAGCAAGGATGATGCTTCCATCTTAGGAGGCGAGAGTGATGATGTGCCATCTTCGGCCTTCATCCACGACGACGATGATGAGATGATCGAGCATGGGATTTTCCCTTCGGTCATGGAGAAGAGTGATGATGTGCCTTCTTCGGCCTTCATCCATGGCGACGGTGATGAGATGGTTGAGTATTTCACCTCGACCACGGCGACCTATGATGATTTGAGTGACTTTTGCCACCTTATTGAGAGTGAGAGTGACTTCACCACTAGCCCCATATATGACGAGTTGCCCCAATTCCCATGTGAGGAGAGCCACAACCCCCACCACTTGAGTGAGATGAGTGACTCCACCATATGTGACATTGAGTGCACCTACCTTGAGGGAGTGAGTGAACCACCACATAGAGAGAGTGTGATAGTTGATAGGTCTCGTGAGGCCATTTGCATTTCTAACAACTTGACCTCTACCTCTATTGTGTCTTCTCATTTGGTGCTAGGTCCCATATATGATGACGCGTTGATACTCAACGACTTCTTCCTCCCTTTGGACAAGACGATGGCCATGGTGGAATATGATGCACCCCCCACGTGGTTCCATCAAGATGAAGATGACCACCATTTGGTCTTTCCCACCTCACCTACACCACTTGAGTGGAATGAACAAGGTAACATAGGTGAAGGTGACGCTCTAGTCCCACTAGTGGACATTCTTGACATTGATTGCTTGCATGATGTTGATCCTCCTATTGACATGCTTCATGCTAGTATGATTTCCCCATGCGATGATTTGCCCATTTATGATGAGTATGATGATTGCCATGTGGAGTCTCTTAGTTGTGATGCCATGTTACATAGGATTTCTTGTGACAATTCCTTAGGTGACATCATGTTTGACAACCCGCTTGACTTGTCATATGCTATGCACGAGATCAATCATATGTCATATTTTCAATCTCATCGTAGTGACTATGCATATGCCATTAAAATTAACCCAATTTGCACTTATGGCATAGATGACAAGCCCATGGTTATTGGCATTTGTTTTTCTTGTGATGATATTGATATGCTCCCTTTGCATCATTTATCTCATATGCCATGCCATGACCACCTAGCTTTGGATATGCATTGTTTTGGATGTTGTCCATTTTCTCCATGTGATGTTTACAATATTGCACATGAGGAGACCCCCATAGTTTCCTCATACATTTTAGGTGATCCATCCCATTCATTGCATGATCCTAATACTTGTGTGCACAATATGCTCCCCATGAATAAACATGCTATTGATGTGCCATATACTTGCATTCTCAATTTGTGTACCCATCGTGTCATACACAATAATTATTCTTTCATGATGGATGACATGTTCTTATACCATGCATCAAATTTTTTTGAGCGATGCTTACCTTGTGCTAACTCACACATGCACCTACACATCATGATGGATGATGTGTACATTTACCACGCGCACAATTTCTTTGGTTTGTGTCTCTTTTGTGTAGGTACCCATGAATACTTGTCAACCTCGCAATCCCACGAGTTGACAAAATGAGCTCTAGAGAGCAACGATGACTTGGGATCCCATGGATTGTCTTTCCCACCGCTCTCTTTGCGCCAAGACTTCGCACATTTCTTCTACATGGCCCTCACATGGTTATGGGTTATTGTCCATTATATATCATTTGCCCATCTTGCCATGTTCACTTTGCATGATATGCTCATTCCTATGCCTTTGCCATGCATTTGTGACCCATGCTTTGCATTACACATGATGATTGATTCTACTAGTTGTATGTGTATTTGCAAGCTTGGTGGAGATATCACTTGTTATTGCCATGTTTGCTTTGGGCCCCATGCCTATGATGATACTATGATCTTGCTTTGTGTTCGTGCTTGCGATATGTCATGTGCATTGTCTATGCCTATTATTTGCTCACATGACATGATTGCCATGATTTCACCTAGTGTGTTGCATCTTCGCTCCACTAGTTTGCACAACTTGATTCCTATGATTGCTTGCCTTGTTGCATCACCGATGGTTCATACTTGCTCATTTCATGCGGTTGATGACAACCATCTACATGCTTATCACATCATAGTTATTGCTTCTTGTCATATATCTCCATGTATTGCCTCTCTCATGATAGATGATTTGTCATGTATTGAGTGCAACTATGCCTTTAGTCTTGATAATGAGTTTGCCCCCATAGCATTCTCACATACAATTGGAGATTTTGACATATTCCTTGTGAAGCATGCTTGTCTTACCTCTCTGCACCATATACCTAGTGACATGAATATTGCCATTGTTGCATCATATTATTCATGCACTTGTGCTTCTAATGATTATGTGCAAGAAAAGAGAACCATCACGATGGATGATGTGTTTATCTACCATGCGCATACTTTCGTTGTTTTGTTTTGTGCATGTGTAGGATACTTGGACATTGTGTCGACTTCCACGTCACGTGAGTTGACCATTCGAGCTCTTGAGAACGAACCACCTTCTACCACAACGATTCTACATCGCACTTGCTTGTACTTCGGCATTGTGAAGAATGCACAAGGACACATCTTTAAGGTGACATCTTTCTTGAGCATGGATATTGCGGATCATCCTACTTGTGTTGCTTGCACCATGAGACTTATTGTTCATCTTGGAACACTTGATTGCACACATGTTAGAGATCTTGCTTCGACTTGTCATTTTCACCATTCCATGCATCCTGATATATATGCCTTGTGTGTTGCATCCAATTCTTGGATTAGATGGTCCTATCACATGTTTGGTTTCAACAATACCATTTATTCACATATGCCATGTCCCATTGCTTGTCACATGATTGACTTGATTGCCTCACACATGATGAACAATTTCTCTTTCTATTGTGTTGAGTGCCACACTATATTCACTACACCGTATGCACATTATGCTTGGTTTGTCTTGCACTTGTCCCATGTGTTTAGACACTTCATTTTATTTGGTGTTGTGAATGATTCTTATGCCTACCATAGACCTTTCTTTGAGCAATTTGTGAATGTTTGCTATGATCTTGAGGTAGATGCTTGTTCACTTGTTCAACATATTTGCATCACTACCTCACATTTACTGCTTGTCCCCATGATATCCTTGATTATGCTCAATTTATGTGCTTACATGCGATGTCACAATCCTTTGTCATACCATATGCTATGCTTGATGATGACACTTGTTGGGTGAATCACCTCTTGAATGCTTGGTTTTACACTAACGCTAACCACATTTGTTTTTCCAAGTGTTTGTTGCCTTTGCTCCTTTTGAAGGAATCACTAGACGGTGCGACATTGGAGAGTGCCCATTGCGAGCTTGAAGATGGTGAGTACTTGGTGAACGTCCACTTCTACATGGCGAAGCCATCTCTTTCCCATGGTGATTTGGTTTTCGATCCGAGGTCGGATCATTTCCAAGGGGGAGGAGATGATGCGGAGCATCCTATGAACATTACCATGTCAAGAGTCCGTTCGGCGAGTGACACGTGCGACATCTACTTCACATACAAAAAGGTGAATCATCTCCTTTACACGTGCTCACTTGACCCCTTCGAGGATGGTATACTACTTGACACTTCTCCCGTGTGCATGCATAGGTATTGTCGGAACGCTACGGACGACGTGGAGGAGTGCAAGCGCCAAGGAACACCTACACCATCCGCGGGGGAAGCGTGGAAGCGAAGACGGAAGAAGACGGAGCTGCGGAGTCTACAGCGGCCGGACGTCCGACGTGCCACCAGACGTCCAACACTCTATAGCGCCCGGACGACTGGCCTCCACCGGACGACCGGTGCCTGAAGCCCAGCCAACGCCAGCTACAGCACCTCCCAGCGAGCGGACGTCCGGGCCCCACCGGACGACCGGTAATATTAACAGAAGTCCGAGCATCTACAGACGTCTGGTGTCCCGATCACAGAACACTTTTAGCGGACGACCGGACCCCCGCGAGCGACCGGACGTCTGACACCGATCGGACGTCCGACCCTGCCTATGTGCAGCCGGGCCTTTGGCCTTGTATCCCTCTCCCACTTACCCCTTCGTGGCTTAGACTATAAATAGACCACCTCCTCATCCTTTCTAGGGTTAGCAAAGTGATAGCTCATTTGATTGAGAGCTTTGCTCCTTGTACCAATCTACTCTTGAGAGAGAGAGAGAGAGACTACTACTCCTTTGGAGGCCAAGACCTCCATCTAGGAGAAGATCCTGCGGGATATATCATCAAGACCCCCTCACGGGCGGACCCCTTCAAGACCTCCTCATGGAGATGAACTTTACCTTGTATCTTTCCCTTTGTTGTTCATGTACCTTGTGGATCTTGTGTGTTTGATTGTCTAGTGGATGTGTGATTGGACTTGTTCTTGAGTGTTTCCCCTTGTGATTTCTCTCCATTCTTCCCCGTGTTCTTCGTGTTCTTCGAGGGATCCCACTCCAATCGTGAAAGATCGGCCTACACCGGGTTAGCCCCGTATCAGCCACCCCCAACACGCCGCCCCCATCGACCACGCCGCCCAGAGGGGCATCCCCGGCAAGGGCACCAAGCACTGAGCCCATGCGCACGGAGGAGGAGGAGGCGAACTTGGGTGCCGGTGGCTCCGTCCCGGCGACAAACATTGGCGGGGAGGGAACCACTTCTTCCCAGCTCGGCACGGGTAAGTGGCCTGCCCCTCGTCCCTGTTTTTTCTTCTTCTTTTTTTGAACCTTGATTTTGGCTTCATCTCATTCTCCTTATCAGCATCCAGACCCTCCCTCGGCGGACTAGGAGGGTATTGATACCGTCTTCGAGGAGGTCGCCAAGGACGCCGAGGCCGAGGCCGACAAGATTGCTGCCGAGGAGGCCGCCAAGACCGCCGATGAGGAGGGCGCCAAGGGGCCTGTCGGGGATGCTGGCAAGGCCGCTGCCGAGGAGGCCGGCAAGGGGCCTGCCAGGGAGGAGGTGGCTGACGACCAACCTCCCTCCCCTGCTGCCCTGCCCCGGGCAAGTACTTGAAGGTGGGCGATGACCTGTTCGTCCACCTTCCAGGGACGGCGAGCACCAGGGCGCCAGCCGAGGGGGAGGTGTTCGACGACGAGGCGCTCACCACCTCCGGGCTCCAGGTTGTTGATGAACCGAGCGCTGGCGGTGGCGGTTCCCAAGAGGAGCAGCTTCTCCAGGCCATGAGCGTGAACTTCCAGAAGCTCCAGGTGCTCCACCGTGCCCGCCTAGACAAGCCGAAATCTAGGATGGCGGCAGTGGACAAGGCGGAAGTGAATCTTGAGGAGCGCGTCACTCAGACGCAGGCCTGGTTCCGCGAGGCTCGGGAAGAACTGAAGGCTGCCTAGGGAGAGCTAGCTGAGCGCAAACGAGAGCTCATCCTGAAGCAGGCTGATGTCGAGAAGGCCCAGGAGGTGGCGAAGGAGCAGGCTGCCATGGACGAGGCTGCTTGGCAATAGCACCAGGCTCTGCTGGACTCCCAGGAGGAGGACCTTGCTGCCCGTGAGGAGGCGCTTGCCGCCACACTCCGCGGCAAGGATGAGGAGGTCGAGAAGCTCGTCGCGCAGCGGACCCAGGAGCTGGAGCAGAGGCACAAGGACGCGCTCAGTGCTCTAGCTCGGGTTCACGCCGGCGAAGTGGAGAAGCTGGAGCTGGAGTGGGACGGGATGAAGAAGGTGGTCCCGAAGCTGATGGAGGAGAGGGACACGGCCAACCGCGCCTCGGCGGATGCGCAGGCCGCAGTCTCTGACAAAGCCAAACTGCTTTCCGAGGCCAGCGACTCCATCAACGATCTGAAGGTGAAGCTGGAGGGCCTAGAGGGGGAGCTTTCGGAGGCCAGGGCCCGTGAGGAGACCATGAACAAGGCCCTGGAGGACAAGAGGCAGCTGCGGAGCAACGACGCCGCCAATCACGGGGATTACGTGAAGAGCGTAAACCTCTGGATCAGCAGCCTCGTCGATGTTGCAGAGAGGCTCACCACGCAGCTGGCCACCATGGGCATGCTGAACTTCAAGTACTCCCCGAAGGTGAACATGAGCCCCAACGCCAGGCTGACCTTGTTCTCCGAGGGCGTCCTCGAAGCCCTGGAGCGGCTCCACTCCAACTGAGCAGTTTATCTGGCCAATGAGTCCCGGAGGCTCTGTCGGGGTGCCCTGACCAAGGTGCTCACCAAGGTGGCGTTCTGGAACCCCAACGTCGACTTCGCCGACGCGCTGGAGAGCTTGCCGGAGGATGCAGACCTCAGGCGCTCAAGGAGCGTATCGAGCCCATCATCAGCTGCGTCAACAGAGTCCAGAGGGTGGAGGGCCAGCGCCGGGACTAGGCACCCCGTTTCTCATCGCCGCTGCGGGTTCATGACCAAGACAATTTTATTTTAAGTTAGAACCGCAACAATTATTAATGTAATATAACTCTGCTGTACTTTAAGATGAAACGTGCTATCTTCCTGTGTTGATCTTTCTTTGTATGTATACGCCCTACGCCCAGTGGGATAGGTTTGCCGGCGCGTAAACCCATGCTATGGCGCTTTGAGGACGGATCCTTAGCAGCCTGCCGGGGGGCGCTTGCTGCCGGGCAAACCACCTTGCTGCTCTTAGCGCGGCCGCTTGAACTATTGAGTGGACTCGAAACAGAACAAGGGCGTTGCTAATAGCGGGCAGGCCACCTTGCCGTTCTCAGCGCGGCCGCTTGAACTGTTGAGCGGACTCGAAACAGGACAAGGGTGTTGGGGAACGCAGTAATTTCAAAAAAATTCCTACGCACACGCAAGACCCATCTAGGTGATGCATAGCAACGAGAGGGGAGAGTGTTGTCCACATACCCTCATAGACCAAAAGCGGAAGCGTTATGACAACGCGGTTGATGTAGTCGTACGTCTTCACGATCCGACCGATCCTAGCACCGAAGGTACGACACCTCCGTGATCTGCACACGTTCAGCTCGGTGACGTCCCATGAACTTTAGATCCAGCTGAGGTCGAGGGAGAGTTTCGTCAGCACGACGGCGTGGTGACGGTGATGATGAAGTTACTAGCGCAGGGCTTCGCCTAAGCACTGCAATGATATGACCGAGGTGGAAATCTGTGGAGGGGGCACCGCACACGGCTAAGACAACTGTCAACTTGTGTGTTCTAGGGTGCCCCTGCCCTCGTATATAAAGGAGCAAGGGGAGGGGGCCGGCGGCCTCATAGGGTGCGCCCCAAGGGGGGAATCCTACTCCTACTAGGAGTAGGTTCCCCGTTTCCTAGTCCAACTAGGAGGGGAAGGAAACAGGAGGAGGGGAGAAGGAAATAGGGGGCCGCCCCCCCAAGCCCTAAACCAATTCGGTTTGGGCCTAGGGAGGGCGCACCCCATAGCTCCCTTGCTGCCCTCTATTTCCACTAAGGCCCATGAAGGCCCATTGACCCCCCGGGGGGTTTCGGTAACTTCCTGGTACTCCGGTATTTATCCGGTGACCCCCGGAACCTTTCCGGTGTCCGAATATAACCTTCCAATATATCAATCTTTATGTCTCGACCATTTCAAGACTCCTCGTCATGTCTGTGATCTCATCCGGGACTCCGAACAACCTTCGGTACATCAAAACACATAAACTCATAATACAGATCGTCATCGAAAATTAAGCGTGCGGACCCTACGGGTTCGAGAACTATGTAGACATGACCAAGACTCATCTCCGGTCAATAACCAATAGCGAAACATGGATGCTCGTATTAGTTCCTACATATTCTATGAAGATCTTTATCGGTCAAACCGCATAACAACATACATTGTTCCCTTTGTCATCGGTATGTTACTTTCCCGAGATTCGATCGTGTGTATCTCAATACCTAGTTCAATCTCGTTACCGGCAAGTCTCTTTACTCGTTCCGCAATACATCATCTCGCAACTAACTCATTAGTCACAATGCTTGCAAGGCTTATAGTGATGTGCATTACCGAGAGCGCCCAGAGATACCTCTCCGACAATCGGAGTGACAAACCCTAATCTCGAAATACGCCAACCCAACAAGTACCTTCGGAGACACCTGTAGAGTACCTTTATAATCACCCAGTTATGTTGTGACGTTTGGTAGCACACAAAGTGTTGCTCGGGTAAATGGGAGTTGCATAATATCAGTCATAGGAACATGTATAAGTCATGAAACAGGAGTCGCACACAAAGTTTCTTCATGACTTATACATGTTCCTATGACTGAGATTATGCAACTCCCGTTTACCAGAGGAACACTTTGTGTGCTACCAAACGTCACAACATAACTGGGTGATTATAAAGGTACTCTACAGGTGTCTCCGAAGGTACTTGTTGGGTTGGCGTATTTCAAGATTAGGATTTGTCACTCCGATTGTCGAAGAGGTATCTCTGGGCCCTCTCAGTAATGCACATCACTATAAGCCTTGCAAGCATTGTGACTAATGAGTTAGTTGTGAGATGATGTATTACGGAACGAGTAAAGAGACTTGTCGGTAACGATATTGAACTAGGTATTGAGATACCGACGATTGAATCTCGGGCAAGTAACATACCGATGACAAAGGGAACTACGTATGTTGTTATGCGGTTTGACCGATAAAGATCTTTGTAGAATATGTAGGAGCCAATATGAGCATCCAGGTTCCGCTATTGGTTATTGACCGGAGACGTGTCTCGGTCATGTCTACATAGTTCTCGAACCCGTAGGGTCCGCACGCTTAAAGTTAGATGACGATCGGTATTATGAGTTTTGTGTTTTGATGTACCGAAGGTAGTTCGGAGTCCCGGATATGATCACGGACATGACGAGGAGTCTCGAAATGGCCGAGACATAAAGATTGATATATTGGACGACTATGTTCGGACACCGAAATGGTTTCGGCGAGTTTTGGACACATACCGGAGTACCGGGGGTTACCGGAACCCCCCGGGGAGACTAATGGGCCTATTGGGCCCTAGTGGAGAAGAGGAGGGGCGGCCAGGGGCAGCCGCGCGCCCCTTCCCCCAGTCTGAATTGGACAAGGAGGGGGGCGGCGCCCCCTTTCCTTTCCCCCTCTCTCTTCTTCCCTCTCCTCTCCTACTCCCACTTGGAAGGGGGTGTCCTACTCCTCCTACTCCCGGTGGGAGTAGGACTCCTCATGGGGTGCGCCTAGGGTGGCCGGCCCCCTCCCCCTCCTCCACTCCTTTATATACGGGGAGGGGAGCACCCCTTGGAGACACAACAATTGATCTCTTGATCTCTTAGCCGTGTGCGGTGCCCCCCTCCACCATATTCCACCTCGATAATATCTTAGCGGTGCTTAGGCGAAGCCCTGCGTTGGTAGCATCATCATCACCGTCACCATGCCGTCATGCTCACGGAACTCTCCCTCAAAGCTCGACTGGATCGGAGTTCGAGGGACGTCATTGAGCTGAACGTGTGCTAAACTCGGAGGTGCCGTACGTTCGGTACTCGGATCGGTCGGATCGTGTAGACGTGCGACTACATCAACCGAGTTGTGCTAATGCTTACGCTTTCGGTCTACGAGGGTACGTGGACACACTCTCCCCTCTCGTTGCTATGCATCACCATGATCCTGTGTGTGCGTAGGAATTTTTTTGAAATTACTACGTTTCCCAACAGTGGTATCTGAGCCTGGTTTTATGCGTAGATGTTATATGCACGAGTAGAACACAAGTGAGTTGTGGGCGATAGAAGTCATACTGCTTACCAGCATGTCATACTTTGGTTCGGCGGTATTGTTGGATGAAGCGGCCAGGACCGACATTACGTGTACGCTTACGCGAGACTGGTTCTACCGACGTGCTTTGCACATAGGTGGCTGGCGGGTGTCAGTTTCTCCAACTTTAGTTGAACCAAGTGTGGCTACGCCCGGTCCTTGAGAAGGTTAAAACATCACTAACTTGACGAACTATCGTTGTGGTTTTGATGCGTAGGTAAGAACGGTTCTTGCTCAGCCCATAGCAGCCACGTAAAACTTGCAACAACAAAGTTTTTGCAGGGTATGTTGTGATATGATATGGTCAAGGCATGATGCTATATTTTATTGTATGAGATGATCATGTTTTGTAACCGAGTTATCGGCAACTGGCAGGAGCCATATGGTTGTCGCTTTATTGTATGCAATGAAATCGCCCTGTAATTGCTTTACTTTATCACTAAGCGGTAGCGATAGTCATAGAAGCAATAGTTGATGAGACGACAACGATGCTACGATGGAGATCAAGGTGTCGCGCCGGTGACGACGGTGATCATGACGGTGCTTCGAAGATAGAGATCACAAGCACAAGATGATGATGGCCATATCATATCACTTATATTGATTGCATGTGATGCTTATCCTTTATACATCTTATTTTGCTTTGATTGAAGGTAGCATTATAAGATGACCTCTCACTAAATTTTAAATTTCAAGATAAAAGTGTTCTCCCTGAGTATGCACCGTTGCCAAAGTTTGTCGTGCCAAGACACCACGTGATGATCAGGTGTGATAAGCTCTACGTTCATCTACAACGGGTGCAAGCCAGTTTTGCACACGCAGAATACTCGGGTTAAACTTGACGAGCCTAGCATATGCACATATGGCCTCGGAACATTGGAGACTGAAAGGTCGAGCGTGAATCATATAGTAGATATGATCAACATAGTGATGTTCACCATTGAAAACTACTCCATCTCACGTGATGAACGGACATGGTTTAGTTGATATGGATCACGTGATCACTTAGATGATTAGAGGGATGTCTATCTAAGTGGGAGTTCTTAAGTAATACGATTAATTGAAATTTAATTTATCATGAACTTAGTCCTGATAGTATTTGCATAACTATGTTGTAGATCAATAGCTCGTGTTGTTTCTCCCTGTTTATTTTTATTTTGATATGTTCCTAGAGAAAAATATGTTGAAAGATGATAGTAGCAATGATGCGGACTTTGTCCGTGATCTGAGGTTTATCCTCATTGCTGCACAGAAGAATTATGTCCTTGATGCACCGCTAGGTGACAGAACTATTGCAGGAGTAGATGCAGACGTTTTGAACGTTTTGACAAAAGCTCGGTATGATGACTACTTGATAGTTTAGTGCACCATGCTTTACGTCTTAGAACCGGGACTTCAAAAATGTTTTGAAACGCCACTGAGCATATAAGATGTTCCATGAGTTGAAATTGGTATTTCATACTCATGCCCGTGTCGAGAGGTATGAGACCTCTAACATTACTTTCCCTACAAGATGGAGGAGAATAGCTCAACCAGTAAGCATGTGCTTAGATTGTCTGAGTACTACAATCACTTGAATCAAGTGGGAGTTAATCTTCTAGATAAGATAGTGATTGACAGAGTTCTCTAGTCACTATCACCAAGTTGCTAGAACTTTGTGATGAACTATAATATGCAAGGGATAACGGAAACGATTCCCAAGCTCTTCGTGATGCTAAAATCGACGAAGGTAGAAATCAAGAAAAACATCAAGTGTTGATGGTTAACAAGACCACTAGTTTCAAGAAAAGGGCAAAGGGAAGAAGGGAAACTTCAAGAATAACAGCAAGCAAGTTGCTGCTCAAGTGAAGAAGCCCAAGTCTGGACCTAAGCCTAAGACTAATTGCTTCTACTTCAAAGGGACTGGTCACTGGAAGCGGAACTGCCCCAAGTATTTGGCGGATAAGAAGGATGTCAAAGTGAACAAAAGTATATTTGATATACATGTTATTGATGTGTACTTTACTAGTGTTTATAGCAACCCCGCGATATTTGATACTAGTTCGGTTGCTAAGAGTAGTAACTCGAAACAGGAGTTGCAGAATGAACAGAAACTAGTTAAGAGTGAAGTGGTGATGTGTGTTGGAAGCAGTTCCAAGATTGATATGATCATCATCGCACACACCCTATACTTTCGGGATAGTGTTGAACCTAAATAAATGTTATTTGGTGTTTGCGTTGAGCATGAATATGATTTGATCATGTTTATTGCAATACGATTATTCATTTAAATTAGAGAATAATTGTTGTTTCGTTTACATGAATAAAACCTTCTATGGTCATACACCCAATGAAAACGGTTTGTTGGATCTCGATTGTAGTGATACACATATTCATAATATTGATGCCAAAAGATACAACATTAATAATGATAGTGCAACTTATTTATGGCACTGCTGTTTAGGTCATATTGGTGTAAATCGCATGAAGAAACTCCATGCTGATGGGTTTTTGGAATCACTTGATTATGAATCACTTGATTATGAATCACTTGATGCTTGCGAAACATGCCTCATGGGCAAGATGACTAAGACTCCGTTCTCCGGAACAATGGAGCGAGCAACTGACTTATTGGAAATATACATACTGATGTACGTGATCTGATGAGTGTTGAGGCTTGCGGCGGGTATCGTTATTTTCTGACCTTCACAGATGATTTGAGCAGATATGGGTATATCTACTTGATGAAACATAAGTCTAAAACATTTGAAAAGTTCATATAATTTCAGAGTGAAGTGGAAAATCATCGTGACAAGAAAATAAAGTTTCTACGATCTGATCACAGAGACAAATATTTGAGTTACGAGTTTGGTCTTCAACTAAAACAATGTGGAATAGTTTCACAAGTTCATGCCACCTGGAACACCACAGCATAATGGTGTGTCCGAACGTCATAACCGTACTTTATCAGATATAGTGCAATCTATGATGTCTCTTACCGATTTACCACTATCGTTTTGGGGTTATGCATTAGAGACAGCTGCATTCATGTTAAATAGGGCACCATCTAAATCCGTTGAGACGACACCATATGAACTATGGTTTGGCAAGAAACCAAAGTTGTCGTTTCTTAAAGTTCGGGGTTGCGATGCTTATGTCAAAAAGTTTCATCCTGATAAGCTCAAACCCAAATCGGAGAAATGTATCTTCATAGGATACCCAAAGGAGACAGTTGGGTACACCTTCTATCACAGATCCGAAGGCAAGACATTCGTTGCTAAGAATGGACCCTTTCTAGAGAAGGAGTTTCTCTCGAAAGAAGTGAGTGGGAGGAAAGTAGAACTTGATGAGGTAAATGTACCTGCTCCCTTATTGGAAAGTAGTTCATCACATAAATCTGTTCCTGTGACTCCTACACCAATTAGTGAGGAAGCTAATGATGATGATCATGTAACTTCAGATCAAGTTACTACCGAACCTCGTAGGTAAACCAGAGTGAGATCCGCACCAGAGTGGTACGGTAATCTTATTCTAGAGGTCATGTTACTTGACCATGACGAACCTACGAACTATGAGGAAGTGATGATGAGCCCAGATTCCGCGAAATGGCTTGTGGCCATGAAATCTGAGATGGGATCCATGTATGAGAACAAAGTGTGGACTTTGGTTGACTTGCCCGATGATCGGCAAGCCATAGAAAATAAATGGATCTTTAAGAGGAAGACGGGTGCTGATAGTAGTGTTACTATCTACAAAGCTAGACTTGTCGAAAAAAGGTTTTTGACAAAGTTCAAGGTGTTGACTACGATGAGATTTTCTCACTCGTAGCAATGCTTAAGTCTGTCCGAATCATGTTAGCAAATTGCCACATTTTTTGAAATCTGGCAAATGGATGTCAAAACTACATTCCTTAATGGATTTCTTAAAGAAGAGTTGTATATGATGCAACCAGAAGGTTTTGTCGATCCTAAAGGTGTTAACAAAATGTGCAAGCTCCAGCGATCCATCTATGGACTGGTGCAAGCATCTCGGAGTTGGAATATACACTTTGATGAGTTGATCAAAGCATATAGTTTTATACAGACTTGCGCTGAAGCCTGTATTTATAAGAAAGTGAGTGGGAGCACTACAACATTTCTAATAAATATATGTGAATGACATATTGTTGATCGGAAATAATGTAGAATTTTCTGGAAAGCATAAAGGAGTATTTGAAAGGAGTTTTTCAAAGAAAGACCTCGGTGAAGTTGCTTACATATTAAGCATCAAGATCTATAGAGATAGATCAAGACGCTTGATAAGTTTTTTCAAATGAGTACATACCTTAACAAGATTTTGAAATAGTTCAAAATGGAACAGTCAAAGAAAGAGTTCTTGCCTGTGTTACAAGGTGTGAAATTGAGTAAGACTCAAAGCCCAACCACGACAGAAGATAGAATGAGAATGAAAGTCATTCCCTATGCAACCATAGGTTCTATAAAGTATACCATGCTGTGTACCAGATCTATTGTATAAACTACCACTGAGTTTGGCAAAGGAGTACAATAGTGATCTAGGAGTAGATCACTGGACAGCGGTCAAAATTATCCTTAGTGGAATAAGGATATGTTTCTCGATTATGAAGGTGACAAAAGGTTCGTCCTAAAGGGTTACGTCGATGCAAGTTTTTTACACTGATCCAGATGACTCTAAGTCTCAATCTGGATACATATTGAAAGTGGGAGCTATTAGCTAGAGTAGCTCTGTGCAGAGCATTGTGGACATAGAAATTTGCAAAATACTTACGGATCTAAATGTGACAGACCCGTTGACTAAAATTATTTCACAAACAAAACATGATCACACCTTAGTATTCTTTGGGTGTTAATCACATAGCGATGTGAACTAGATTACTGACTCTAGTAAACCCTTTGGGTGTTGGTCACATATCGATGTGAACTATGGGTGTTAACCACATAAAGATGTGAACTATTGATGTTAAATCACATGGCGATGTGAACTAGATTATTGACTCTAGTGCAAGTGGGAGACTGAAGGAAATATGCCCTGGAGGCAATAATAAAGTTATTATTTATTTCGTCATATCATGATAAATGTTTATTATTCATGCTAGAATTGTATTAACCAGAAACATAATACATGTGTGAATACATAGACAAACATAGTGTCACTAGTATGCCTCTACTTGACTAGCTCGTTAATCGAAAATGGTTGAGTTTCCTAGCCATGGACATGAGTTGTCATTTGATTAACGGGATCACATCATTAGGAGAATGATGTGATTGACTTGACCCATCCCGTTAGCTTAGCACTTGATCGTTTAGTATGTTGCTATTGCTTTCTTCATGACTTATACATGTTCCTATGACTATGAGATTATGCAACTCCCATTTACCGGAGGAACACTTTGTGTGCTACCATACGTCACAACGTAACTGGGTGATTATAAAGGTACTCTACAGGTGTCTCCGAAGGTACTTGTTGGGTTGGCGTATTTCGAGATTAGGGTTTGTCACTCCGATTGTCGGAGAGGTATCTCTGGGCGCTCTCGGTAATGCACATCACTATAAGCCTTGCAAGCATTGTGACTAATGAGTTAGTTGCGAGATGATGTATTACCGAATGAGTAAAGAGACTTGCTGGTAACGAGATTGAACTAGGTATTGAGATACCGACGATCGAATCTCGGGCAAGTAACATACCGATGACAAAGGGAACAGCGTATGTTGTTATGCGGTTTGACCGATAAAGATCTTTGTAGAATATGTAGGAGCCAATATGAGCATCCAGGTTCCACTATTGGTTATTGACCGAAGACGTGTCTCGGTCATGTCTACATAGTTCTCGAACCCGTAGGGTCCGCATGCTTAAAGTTAGATGACGATCGGTATTATGAGTTTTGTGTTTTGATGTACCGAAGGTAGTTCAGAGTCCCGGGTATGATCACGGACATGACGAGGAGTCTCGAAATGGTCGAGACATAAATATTGATATATTGGACGACTACGTTCGGACACCGGAATGGTTTCGGGGAGTTTCGGACACATACCGGAGTACCGAGGGGTTACCAGAACCCCCCGGGGAGACTAATGGGACTATTGGGCCCTAGTGGAGAAGAGGAGGGGCGGCCAAGGGCAGCTGCGCGCTCCCTTCCCCCGCAGTCCGAATTGGACAAGGAGGGGGGGCCGGCAACCCCCTTTCCTTTCCCCCTTTCTCTTTTTCCCTCTCCTCTCATACTCCTACTTGGAAGGGGGGAGTCCTACTCCCGGTGGGAGTAGGACTCCTCATGGGGTGCGCCTAGGGTGGCCGGCCCCCTCCCCCTCCTCCACTCCTTTATATACGGGGAGGGGGGCACCCCTTCAAGACACAGCAATTGATCTCTTAGCCGTGTGCGGTGCCCCCCTCCACCATATTCCACCTCGATAATATCGTAGCGGTGCTTAGGCGAAGCCCTGCATCGGTAGCATCATCATCACCGTCACCACGCCGTCGTGCTGACGGAACTCTCCCTCAAAGCTCGGCTGGATCGGTGTTCGAGGGACGTCATCGAGCTGAACGTGTGCTGTACTCGGAGGTGCCGTACGTTCGGTACTCAGATCGGTCGGATCGTGAAGACGTACGACTACATCAACCGCGTTGTGCTAACGCTTCCGCTTTTGGTCTACGAGGGTACGTGGACACACTCTCCCGTCTCATTGCTATGCATCACCATGATCCTATGTGTGCGTCGAAAAGTTTTTGAAATTACTACATTTCCCAACATAAGAGGCAATGGATATCGTTTCGTCCCCAAAGGTGGGACGTTCCCTACTGAAAACCATCATGCTTGTTGTGAGAAGCTCCGGTTTGTGAGAAGCATATACCCAAACCTGCCCCAAATGGGACAAAATTTGTACCACGGCATGTTGATGCCGCTACATGATAGCATGCCAAGTTTCATGAATTTCAGACAAGTTTTGGATTTACTAGAATTTAAAAACCAGGTATCTCCATTTTTGTGGCCAAGTGACGGTGGCAGGGTGTTTGAAATCCATTCTCATTTCTTGCATGGGACCTAAGCATGCAACCAAGGACACATATTTGATTTTTCAATAAGTTTATATGCATTGGAGCATGTGCATGTAGTTCAAATTTGAATTATGCGCATAAAATACCTGGAAAACCCAGTTAATGTATAAAAATGTACAAACGAACCCTGAATAATTCCAATTTTTTTGACGACACACCTATAGTTGCATGTTCACTGCAGATAAAAGTTCTAACAATTCAAACACCATCCTTTGTAGCTGTGACCCATTACGTAATTCAAAGGATCAAGACGATAAATCAAGTAGATCGCACATAGTTTATTATCACCAACCGTGTGAGATGCACCACACAATATCTGGGAGCACCGTCGGTGTATAGTACGCCCATGCCTTAGGAGAGAAGGTGTGTCGGCTACAGTCCACAGCCGGCGTGTCAAGCACACTAGCTAGCTCACTCCCCAAATATCATTTCACTGTTCATTCGTCGCCTGTGAAAGATGGGGACGTGGACCCACGTCTTGAGGGCAACTTCGGCGGCCCACTCCAGCGAGAGCGTGGCCGCAGGCGCCAGGCGTGTGCTAACAAGTTTCGTGAGGGCGACCGCAGTCTACGTCCGGGCGGCCAAGGCAGCCCAAACGGCCGATGTTGCTTCTCAGGCGGCAGCGGCAACAACATCTGCCTCGGGGATAGCAACTGGCGAGAGCGGCACAGCAGCTGTCCGTTCCGCAGCGGCGGCCTTAGCCCTGCTAGGGGCCGCCCACTACCAGGTCGAGGCCGTCCACACCCAGGTCGTGGCGGTCACAGCACAAATCGAACGAAGCTTCTCCAACAACGGTCGGCAACCCACGGTCGAAGAGCTAGCAATCGCCGAGAGAGTTCGAGCAGCCGTCCGTTCCTGCGCGGCATACCTTGCCACGACAGAGCCCGTCAGAGCCCACATGGCGTCCGCCCACGCCCAGCTCGTGGCGGCCTTTTCCAAAGATATGGCGGACGCGGATGGCGAGATGCTTGCCGAGTATGGTGCAATTGATGCCATGGAGCCCCTTCCCCAGGACACTGTCGGGCGCGAGCTGGACATGGAAGCGGCGGCGGAGATCGACAAGCACCAGCCGTAGTAGTACTCTTTGTTTTGTTTAATTAAGAGCGCCGGTCTTTAATTTGTTAGAGTAATTTTTAGGTCAGCTAGCTCTGTTTAATTGTTGAACTTGCTCGATTAAGAAGTTAGTCTCCTTTGTGTACCCAAATTATGCAATGACGTGGATGACCACTGTAACCACGGAAATTCGAATCAAAATTTTTGACGTTCAAACTCAACACACACGGGTTAAGCTATCTGAATCGTTTGTGATGTTTACATATCGTACACAGTTCTAAATAAGGGACCGCGTCTGATGACACTTTGCGCGCCAGTTTTTTGGCTGAAGCGATTCCAAATTTTCGGCTTCCGCGGAAATATCTACCTCCCCCTCCCCCTTACCAAAAGCCACATTTCCCCTCTTTCCGCCTTCCTTTCCAAGTTGAAACCTTCACTCCTTGCTTGCAGCGCCGCCGCCTCCTCGTCGGCAACCCTCCTTCACGCTCCTCGGCCTCGCCTATCCAGGCAGGTAATCCACACCTGATCCCATCCTCCTCCTCCTTCCACATCCCACATGCCCCTACCGCCGGCGTTAGCGTGACAGCTTCCACCAAAATCACCAACCCCTCCACCAAATAAGTGCCGGCCTAAGCCATGGTGCACGCAGTATAGCCAGGACCTCAAGGAGCATTTGGCAGCGGAGAAGCAAATCGCGGCCGCACGCGCGGATGAGGTCGCGATGGCTGCCATTCGTGCCGACCCCCAGATCTTGAAGGAGCACCTTGCCATTTTCTAGCTACGCCGGTTAAGCATGCTCGGTTTACCTGTTGCGTGTGCTGCTCCTGCCTTTCCTTCACAAATTCTAGTGAATTGTGCTATCTAATTTTACCATGCAATCTGTTGCTCTAGTGTATATGTTCTATATGTCATGCAGTCTGGTGCTCACTTATTAACTGTTTTTGTTAATTAGTTGTCGTCTGCAGTTAACTGTTTGGTTTAATTCTGCAAATGTGATGTTCATTTCTTTAGGCTGCAATTTTGTATTGTCTTCCATGTGAGAAATAAATCGAATTTAGCTTTACAAAATTGTGGGTGCATTCTGTTATTGTATACCATGTGAGGAATAAATTGAATTTGGCTGTAGTAAATACATGAGAAACAAATACAATTGCTACAATTGGCTGTAGTTAACTATTTGGTTAACTGTCTGATCTTCTATTAGGAGTATGTTATATTGTGCAATGTGGTGCTCAGTTAATGTTTGGTTCATTTGTTGTGGTATTTAGTTAACTGCTTGGTTCAATGTTATATTGTGCAATGTGGTGCTCAGTTAATGTTTGGTTCATTTTTTGTGGTGTTTAGTTAACTGCTTGGTTCAATTCTGCAATGCGATGTCCACTTGTCGTGGGTAGAATTTTGTATTGTTGTGCATGTGAGGAATAAATCGAATTTGGCTGCACTTAATACATGAGAAACATATACAAGTGCTATATTTCCTACTTCTTAATCATGCTTGATTTGGGTAAATGGGTTTTCCCTGTGGCTTGAATTAATCTGATGAATCCGCAATGTGATTATTTTTCATCAACATATTTTACTGATAGCATGCGAACCCTTACTTAACCTGATGACTAACTACCTTATATGTGTTGCAGGGAAACAATGGGAAGCACTGAGGTTTGCAATCAAGGTTAGCATGTGCATGGTCCGTTGTCTAATAGCACATTATTGTGCAATTGCAGGAACCATTCTAATATTTAGGTTTTTAACTATTTGGTCTTGCACATGTAGGTCCTGCTGTCAGAGGTTTTGACCCATTGTTCGACCCTTTTTGCATATGGGGAAATGAGTTGTCCATGAATATCAGTCAAGTCAAGAAACTCAGAAAGATTGTTACGATAAAGAAATTAGCGACAAAAACAACAACATCTTTGTCTCCACAATGAAGAAGACATCAGTTCACTACGGGATGGTACTAACTGCTATACCTTGGCTTTTTAATTCATTTGCGCCATTTCAATCTAGAGAAGATATTTATGCACATCCTTGTTTTCAGGCCTTTCCAAAGCAGTTCACTGATGATTACCTCTCAAACCACCTGTATGGTCAGGAGGCGAGGAAGGTATTCATACAACACCCACGGTTCAATATTGAAGTGTTCCTGAAGAGGACGAAGGATGGACGGTCAATCATCCACAGGCACTGACCTAAAGTTACAAAGACCTTCAACATCAATGAAGGCTCAATATTCGCCTTCTGCTTCAGCAGTTTTCCAGATGAGATACATCTGTCTATGTACCGTCTATGATGCTAATTTCAAAAGGTTATAGATGTTGCATGTGAAACTTGGTCCTCGTGTAGTTGTGTAATGGGGTAGCTGAGTGCTGAAGCTATATGATGTTGTACTCTGATGTATTTCAATTATGAAAATGAAATATATTGTGTGCTTAATATGAACTGTCAATTAGATTAATAAATGGATTATGAATAACCGGATAATTAGCCTGCTAGTGGCGAATTATCCTGCTAATTGGGTTTTGCTAATGCAAACGGTTGTTGAAAAAATACCGTGGGCGATGGCGATGACCTCAGGCAATGCACACAGTTTCTAGGAATAAACCGTGTTGGGTCAATGAACAATCACACATGACTTTCTCTTGAAAAGTGTTTGTGTTAGGCCACCTTAAACAAACGTTTACCACATGAAAGCTGTGTGTGATGGACAGCCTTTGCCACACAGTTTCTTCCACTGACCGTGTGTGATATATTCAATAACGCAAGCGATTTAACGGGAAAAATTATGTGTGATGTACCTGTGAACGAAAAGTTTTCCTTCGAGCGACTGTGTGGGATGTACATACGAACGAAAACGTTTAGCGGGGACTGACTGTGTGGGATGTACTTGCGACCATAAACAATTTCGCCATATAATTGTATTCTTCTAGCTCTACTGTACGTATTTCCGTATTTGAGCGCTCGCCGGTCGCACACGACCTTATTTTGCCGAACGTGTGTGCCAGGAAGGCATAACCCCGACGGTTTCTGGGTCGTGTGGGAAGGACCCCCCCTATCGCCCACACTCACTTGGAGACGGTTCCAAGTGCCGTCGCGGAAAGGGGTTTTAAACCGTTTGTTTAGGAGCTCGTTGTACTAGTGTCTTGCCAAACTCATGGTGAGGTTCACAATAGGTCTGGTACACAGGATAGCATACTTTATAGAACCTATGACTGAGGCATAGGGAATGACTTTTCATTCTCTTTCTATTTTCTGACGTGGTCAGGTTTTGAGTCTTTACTCAATTTTACACCTTGCAACACAGGCAAGAACTCCTTCTTTGACCGTTCCATTTTGTACTACTTCAAAATCTTGTCAAGGTATGTACTCATTGAAAAAACTTATCAAGCATCTTGATCTATCTCTATAGATCTTGATGCTCAATATGTAAGTAGCTTCACCGAGGTCTTTCTTTGAAAAACTCCTTTCAAACACTCCTTTACGCTTTCCAAAAAATTCGACATCATTTCCGATCAACAATATGTCGTACACATATACTTATCAGAAAAGTTGTAGTGCTCCCACTCACTTTCTTGTAAATACAGGCTTCACCGCAAGTCTGTATAAAACTATATGATTTGATGAACTCATCAAAGCGTATGTTCCAACTCCGAGATGCTTGCACACTTTGTTAGCACCTTTTGGATTGACAAAAGCTTCTTGTTGCATCATATGCAACTCTTCGTAAGAAATCCATTAGGAATGCAGTTTTGACATCCATTTGCCAAATTTCATAAAATACGGCAATTGCTAACATGATTCGGGCAGACTTTAAGCATTGTTACGAGTGAGAAAATCTCATCGTAGTCAACACCTTGAACTTGTCGAAAAACCTTTTTGCGACGATTCGAGCTGTAGATAGTAACACTACTATCAGCGTCTGTCTTCCTCTTGAAGATCCATTTAATCTCAAAGGCTCGCCGATCATCGGGCAAGTCAATCAAAGTCCATAGTTTGTTCTCATACATGGATCTCATCTCAGATTTCATGGCCTTAAGCCATTTTGCGGAATCTAGGCTCATCATCGCTTCCTCATAGTTTGTAGGTTTGTCATGGTCTAGTAACATGATTTCCAGAACAGGATTACCGTACCACTCTGGTGTGGATCTTACTCTGGTTGACCTACGAGGTTCGATAGTAACTTGATCAAAAGTTTCATGATCATCATCATTAGCTTCCTCACTAGTTGGTGTAGGAATCACTGGAACTGACTTCTGTGATGTACTACTTTCCAACTCGGGAGAAGGTACAATTACCTCATCAAGTTCTACTTTCCTCCCACTCACTTCTTTCGAGAGAAACTCCTTCTCTAGAAAGGATCCATTCTTAGCAGCGAATATCTTGCCTTCGGATCTGTGATAGAAGGTGTACCCAACGGTCTCCTTTGGGTATCCTATGAAGACACATTTCTCCGATTTGGGTTCGAGCTTATCAGGTTAAAGTTTTTCACATAAGCATCGCAGCCCCAAACTTTAAGAAACGACAACTTGGGTTTCTTGCCAAACCACAGCTCATAAGGCGTCGTCTCAACGGATTAAGATGGTGCCGTATTTAACGTGAATGCAGCCGTCTCTAAAGCATAACCCCAAAACGATAGCGGTAAATCAGTAAGAGACATCATAGATCTCACCATATCTAATAAAGTACGATTACGATGTTCGGACACACCATTACGCTGTGGTGTTCCGGGTGGCGTGAGTTGCGAAACTATTCCGCATTGTTTCAAATGAAGACCAAACTCGTAACTCAAATATTCTCATCCATGATCAGATCGTAGAAACTTTATTTTCTTGTTATGATGATTTCCACTTCACTCTGAAATTCTTTGAACTTCTCAAATGTTTCAGACTTATGTTCCATCAAGTAGATATACCCATATCTGCTCAAATCATCTGTGAAGGTTAGAAAATAACGATACCCGCCGCGAGCATCAACACTCATCGGACCGCATACATCAGTATGTATTATTTCCAATAAGTCAGTTGCTCGCTCCATTGTTCTGGAGAACGGAGTCTTAGTCATCTTGCCCATGAGGCATGGTTCGCAAGCATCAAGTGATTCATAATCAAGTGATTCCAAAAGTCCATCAGCATGGAGTTTCTTCATGCGCTTTACACCAATATGAGCTAAAGGGCAGTGCCAGATATAAGTTGCACTATCATTATTAACTTTGCATCTTTTGGCTTCAATATTATGAATACGTGTATCATTACGATCGAGATTCAATAAACCATTTATATTGAGTGTATGACCATAGAAGGTTTTATTCATGTAAATAGAACAACAATTATTCTTTGACTTAAATGAATAACTGTATTGCAATAAACATGATCCAATCATATTCATGCTCAACGCAAACACCAAATAACTTTTATTTTAGGTTCAACACTAATCCCGAAGGTAAAGGGAGTGTGTGATGGTGATCTTATCAACCTTGGAATCACTTCCAACTCACATCATCACCTCGCCCTTAACTAGTCTCTGTTTATTTTGCAACTCTCGTTTCGAGTTACTACTCTTAGCAACTGAACCAATATCAAATACTGAGGGGTTGCTATAAACACTAGTTAAGTACACATCAATAACATGTATATCAAATATACCTTTGTTCACTTTGCCATCCTTCTTATCCGCCAAGTATCTAGGGAAGTTCCACTTCCAGTGACCATTTCCTTTGTAGTAGAAGCACCCAGTTTCAGGCTTGGGTCTAGCTTTGGGCTTCTTCATGGGAGTGGCAACTTGCTTGCCATTCTTCTTGAAGTTTCCTTTCTCCCCTTGCCCTTTTAATTGAAACTAGTGGTCTTGTCAACCATCAACACTTGATGCTTTTCTTGATTTCTACCTTCGCTGATTTCAGCACCGCGAAGAGCTCGGGAATCATTTTCATCATCCCTTACATATTATAGTTCATCACGAAGTTCTACTAACTTGGTGATAGTGACTAGAGAACTCTGTCAATCACTATCTTATCTGGAAGATTAACTCCCACTTGATTCAAGCGATTGTAGTACTCAGACATTCTGAGCACATGCTCACTAGTTGAGCTATTCTCCTCCATCTTGTAGGCAAAATACTTGTCAGAGGTCTCATACCTCTTGACTCGGGCATGAGTCTGAAATACAAATTTCAACTCTTGGAACATCTTATATGTTCCATGGCGTTCAAAACGTTTTTGAAGTCCCGGTTCTAAGCCGTAAAGCATGGTGCACTAAACTATCAAGTAGTCATCATACCGAGCTTTGCCAAACGTTCATAATGTCTGCATCTGCTCCTGTAATAGGTTCGTCACCTAGCGGTGCATCAAGGACATAATTCTTCTGTGCAGCAATGAGGATGATCTTCAGATCACGGAGCTAGTTCGCATCATTGCTACTAACATCTTTCAACTTATTTTTCTCTAGGAACATATCAAGAATAAAACAAGGGAGCTATACGCGAGCTATTGATCTACAACATAGACATGCAAAATATTATCAAGTACTAAGTTCATGATAATTTAAAGTTCAATTAATCATATTACTTAAGAACTCCCACTTAGATAGACATCCCTCTAATCATCTAAGTGATCACGGGATCCAAATCAACTAAACCATGTCCGATCATCATGTGAGATGAAGTAGTTTTCAATGGTGAACATCACTATGTTGATCATATCTACTATATGATTCACACTCGACCTTTCGGTCTCAGTGTTCCGAGGCCATATCTGCATATGCTAGGCTCGTCAAGTTTAACCTGAGTATTCTGCATGTGCAAAACTGGCTTGCACCCGTTGTATGTGAACGTAGAGCTTATCACACCCGATCATCACGTGGTGTCTCGGCACGACGAACTGTCAACGGTGCATATTCAGGGAGAACACTTATACCTTGAAATTTAGTGAGAGATCATCTTATAATGCTACCGCCGAACTAAGCAAAATAAGATGCATAAAGGATAAACATCAGATGCAATCAATATAAGTGATATGATATGGCCATCATCATCTTGTGCCTTTGATCTCCATCTCCAAAGCACCATCATGATCACCATAGTCACCGGCTTGACACCTTGATCTCCATCGAAGCATCGTTGTCGTCTCGCCAACTATTGCTTCTATGACTATCGCTGCCGCTTTGTGATAAAGTAAAGCAATTACATGGCGATTGCATTTCATACAATAAAGCGACAACCATATGGCTCCTGCCAGTTGCCGATAACTGTGTTACAAAACATGATCATCTCATATAACAATTTATATAATCACGTCTTGACCATATCACATCACAACATGCCCTGCAAAAACAAGTTAGACGTCCTCTACTTTGTTGTTGCAAGTTTTATGTGGTTGCTACGGGCTTAGTAAGAACCGTTCTTACCTATGCATCAAAACCACAACGATTTTTCGTCAAGTTTGCTGTTTTAACCTTCCACAAGGACCGAGCGTAGTCACACTCGATTCAACTAAAGTTGGAGAAACAGACACCCACTAGTCACCTGTGTGCGAAGCACATCGGTAGAACCAGTCTCGCGTAAGCGTACACGTAATGTCGGTCTGAGCCGCTTGATCCAACATTACCGCCGAATCAAAGTATGACATGCTGCTAACCAGTATGACTATTATTGCCCACAACTCTTTGTGTTCTACTCGTGCATATAACATCTACGCATAGACCTTTCTCGGATGCCACTATTGGGGAACACATTAATTTCAAAAAAAATCTACGCACACGCAAGATCCATCTAGGTGATGCATAACAATGAGAGGGGGGACTGTTGTCCACGTACCCTCGTAGACCAAAAGAGGAAGCGTTATGACAACGCGGTTGATGTAGTCGTACGTCTTCACGATCCGACCGATCCTAGCACCGAAGGTACGACACCTCCACGATCTGCACACGTTCAGGTCGGTGACGTCCCACGAACTTTAGATCCAGCTCAGGTCGAGGGAGAGTTTCTTCAGCACGACGGCGTCGTGACGGTGATGATGAAGTTACTGGCGCAGGGCTTCACCTAAACACTGCAATGATATGACCGAGGTGGAAATCTGTGGAGGGGAGCACCGCACACGGCTAAGACAACTGTCAACTTGTGTGTTCCAGGGTGCCCCCTGCCCCCGTATATAAAGGAGCAAGGGGAGGGGGCCGGCGGCCTCATAGGGTGCACCCCAAGGGGGGAATCCTACTCCTACTAGGAGTAGGTGAAGGAAATATGCCCTAGAGGCAATAATAAAGTTATTATTTATTTCCTCATATCATGATAAATGTTTATTATTCATGCTAGAATTGCATTAACCGGAAACATAATACATGTGTGAATACATAGACAAACATAGTGTCACTAGTATGCCTCTACTTGACTAGCTCGTTAATCGAAGATGGTTGAGTTTCCTAGCCATGGACATGAGTTGTCATTTGATTAACGGGATCACATCATTAGGAGAATGATGTGATTGACTTGACCCATTCCGTTAGCTTAGCACTTGATCGTTTAGTATGTTGCTATTGCTTTCTTCATGACTAATACATGTTCCTATGACTATGAGATTATGAAACTCCCGTTTACCGGAGGAACACTTTGTGTGCTACCAAACGTCACAACGTAACTGGGTGATTATAAAGGTACTCTACAGGTGTCTCCGAAGGTACTTGTTGGGTTGGCGTATTTTGAGATTAGGATTTGTCACTCCGATTGTCGGAGAGGTATCTCTGGGCCCTCTCGGTAATGCACATCACTATAAGCCTTGCAAGCATTGTGACTAATGAGTTAGTTGCGAGATGATGTATTACAGAATGAGTAAAGAGACTTGCTGGTAACGAGATTGAACTAGGTATTGAGATACCGACGATCGAATCTCGGGCAAGTAACATACCGACGACAAAGGGAACAACGTATGTTGTTATGCGGTTTGACCGATAAAGATCTTAGTAGAATATGTAGGAGCCAATATGAGCATCCAGGTTCCGCTATTGGTTATTGACTGGAGACGTGTCTCGGTCATGTCTACATAGTTCTCGAACCCATAGGGTCCGCACGCTTAAAGTTAGATGACGATCGGTATTATGAGTTTTGTGTTTTGATGTACCGAAGGTAGTTCGGAGTCCCGGATATGATCACGGACATGACGAGGAGTCTCGAAATGGTCGAGACATAAAGATTGATATATTGGACGACTATGTTCGGACACCGGAATGGTTTCGGGAGTTTCGGACACATACCGGAGTACCGGGGGGTTACCGGAACCCCCCGGGGAGACTAATGGGCCTATTGGGCCCTAGTGGAGAAGAGGAGGGGCGGCCAAGGGCAGCCGCACGCCCCTTCCCCCCCAGTCCGAATTGAACAAGGAGGGGGCGCGGCGCCCCCCCTTTCCTTTCCCCCTCTCTCTCCTTCCCTCTCCTCTCCTACTCCCACTTGGAAGGGGGTGTCCTACTCCCGCTGGGAGTAGGACTCCTCATGGGGCGCGCCTAGGTTGGCCGGCCCCCTCCCCCTCCTCCACTCCTTTATATACGGGGAGGGGGGCACCCCTTGGAGATACAACAATTGATCTCTCGATCTCTTAGCCGTGTGCGGTGCCCCCTCCACCATATTCCACCTCGATCATATCGTAGCGGTGCTTAGGCGAAGCCCTGCGTCGGTAGAATCATCATCACCGTCACCACGCCGTCGTGCTGACGGAACTCTCCCTCAAAGCTCGGTTGGATCGGAGTTCGAGGGACGTCATCGAGCTGAATGTGTGCTGAAATCGGAGGTGTCGTACGTTCGGTACTTGGATCGGTCGGATCGTGAAGACGTACGACTACATCAACCGCGTTGTGCTAACGCTTCCGCTTTCGGTCTACAAGGGTACGTGGACAACACTCTCCACTCTCGTTGCTATGCATCACCATGATCCTGTGTGTGCGTAGGAATTTTTTGAAATTACTACGTTTCCCAACAGTGGTATCCGAGCCTGGTTTTATGCGTAGATGTTATATGCACGAGTAGAACACAAGAGAGTTGTGGGCGATACAAGTCATACTGCTTACCAGCATGTCATACTTTGGTTCAGCGGTATTGTTGGATGAAGCGGCCCAGACCGACATTATGCGTACGCTTACGCGAGACTGGTTCTACCGACGTGCTTTGCACACAGGTGGCTGGCGGGTGTCAGTTTCTCCAACTTTAGTTGAACCAAGTGTGGCTACGCCCGGTCCTTGAGAAGGTTAAAACAACACTAACTTGACGAACTATCATTGTGGTTTTGATGCGTAGGTAAGAACGGTTCTTGCTCAGCCCGTAGCAGCCACGTAAAACTTGCAACAACAAAGTAGAGGACGTCTAACTTGTTTTTGCAGGGCATGTTGTGATGTGATATGGTCAAGGCATGATGCTATATTTTATTGTATGAGATGATCATGTTTTGTAACCGAGTTATCGGCAACTGGTAGGAGCCATATGGTTGTTGCTTTATTGTATGCAATGCAATCGCCCTGTAATGCTTTACTTTATCACTAAGTGGTAGCGATAGTCGTAGAAGCAATAGTTGGCAAGACGACAACGATGCTACGATGGAGATCAAGGTGTCGCGCTGGTGACGATGGTGATCATGACGGTGCTTCGGAGATGGAGATCACAAGCACAAGATGATGATGGCCATATCATATCACTTATATTGATTGCATGTGATGTTTATCCTTTATGCATCTTATTTTGCTTTGATTGACGGTAGCATTATAAGATGATCTCTCACTAAATTTCAAGATAAAAGTGTTCTCCCTGAGTATGCACCGTTGCCAAAGTTCGTCGTGTCGTGACACCACGTCATGATCAGGTGTCATAAGCTCTACGTTCATCTACAACGGGTGCAAGCCAGTTTTGCACACGCAGAATACTCGGGTTAAACTTGACGAGCCTAGCATATGCAGATATGGGCTCGGAACACCGGAGACCGAAAGGTCGAGCGTGAATCATATAGTAGATATGATCAACATAGTGATGTTCACCATTGAAAACTACTCCATCTCATGTGATGATCGGACATGGTTTAGTTGATATGGATCACGTGATCACTTAGATGATTAGAGGGATGTCTATCTAAGTGGGAGTTCTTAAGTAATATGATTAATTGAACTTTAATTTATCATGAACTTAGTCCTGATAGTATTTGCATAGCTATGTTGCAGATCAATAGCTCGCGTTGTTGCTCCCCGTTTATTCTTATTTTGATATGTTCCTAGAGAAAAATATGTTGAAAGATGATAGTAGCAATGATGCGACTTGGTCCGTGATATGAGGTTTATCCTCATTGCTGCACAGAAGAATTTATGTCCCTGATGCACCGCTCGGTGACAGAACTATTGCAGGAGCAGATGCAGACGTTTTGAATGTTTTGACAAAAGCTTGGTATGTTGACTACTTGATAGTTTAGTGCACCATGCTTTACGGCTTAGAACCGGGACTTCAAAAATGTTTCGAAACGCCACTGAGAATATAAGATGTTCCATGAGTTGAAATTGGTATTTCATACTCATGCCCGTGTCGAGAGGTATGAGACCTCTGACATTACTTTGCCTACAAGATGGAGGAGAATAGCTCAACCAGTAAGCATGTGCTTAGATTGTCTGAGTACTACAATCACTTGAATCAATTGGGAGTTAATCTTCCAGATAAGATAGTGATTGACAGAGTTCTCTAGTCACTATCACCAAGTTGCTAGAACTTCGTGATGAACTATAATATGCAAGGGATAACGAAAACGATTCCCAAGCTCTTCGTGATACTAAAATCGACGAAGGTAGAAATCAAGAAAAACATCAAGTGTTGATGGTTAACAAGACCACTAGTTTCAAGAAAAGGGCAAAGGGAAGAAGGGGAACTTCAAGAAGAACAGCAAGCAAGTTGCTGCTCAAGTAAAGAAGCCCAAGTCTGTACCTAAGCCTGAGACTAAGTGCTTCTACTGCAAAGGGACTGGTCACCGGAAGCGGAACTGCCCCAAGTATTTAGCGGATAAGAAGGATGGCAAAGTGAACAAAAGTATATTTGATATACATATTATTGATGTGTACTTTACTAGTGTTTATAGCAACCCCGCGATATTTGGTACTAGTTCAGTTGCTAAAGAGTAGTAACTCGAAATGGGAGTTGCAGAATGAACAGAAACTAGTTAAGAGTGAAGTGACGATATGTGTTGGAAGCAGTTCCAAGATTGATATGATCATCATCGCACACTCCCTATACTTCCGGGATTAGTGTTGAACCTAAATAAATGTTATTTGGTGTTTGCGTTGAGCATGAATATGATTTGATCATGTTTATTGCAATACGGTTATTCATTTAAATTAGAGAATAATTGTTGTTCTATTTACATGAATAAAACCTTCTATGGTCATACACCCAATGAAAATGGTTTGTTGGATCTCGATTTTACTGATACACATATTCATAATATTGAAGCCAAAAGATGCAAAGTTAATAATGATAGTGCAACTTATTTATGGCACTCCGTTTAGGTCATATTGGTGTAAAGCGCATGAAGAAACTCCATGCTGATGGGTTTTTAGAATCACTTGATTATGAATCACTTGATGCTTGCATGCCTCATGGGCAAGATGACTAAGACTCCGTTCTCCGGAACAATGGAATGAGCAACTGACTTATTCGAAATAATACATATTGATGTATGCAATCTGATGAGTGTTGAGGCTCGCGGCGGGTATCGTTATTTTCTGACCTTCACAGATGATTTGAGCAGATATGGGTATATCTACTTGATGAAACATAAGTCTGAAACATTTGAAAAGTTCATATAATTTCAGAGTGAAGTGGAAAATCATCGTGACAAGAAAATAAAGTTTCTACGATCTGATCACAGAGACAAATATTTGAGTTACGAGTTTGGTCTTCAACTAAAACAATGTGGAATAGTTTCACAAATTCATGCCACCTGGAACACCACAGCATAATGGTGTGTCCGAACGTCATAACCGTACTTTATCGGATATAGTGCAATCTATGATGTCTCTTACCGATTTACCACTATCGTTTTGGGGTTATGCATTAGAGATAGCTGCATTCACGTTAAATAGGGCACCATCTAAATTCATTGAGACGACGCCATATGAACTGTGGTTTGGCAAGAAACCCAAGTTGTCGTTTCTTAAAGTTTGGGGTTGCGATTCTTATGTGAAAAAGTTTCATCCTGATAAGCTCAAACCCAAATCGGAGAAATGTATCTTCATAGGATACCCAAAGGAGACAGTTGGATACACCTTCTATCACAGATCTGAAAGCAAGACATTCGTTGCTAAGAATGGATCCTTTCTAGAGAAGGAGTTTCTCTCAAAAGAAGTGAGTGGGAGGAAAGTAGAACTTGATGAGGTAACTGTACCTGCTCCCTTATTGGAAAGTAGTTCATCACAGAAATCTGTTCCTGTGACTCCTACACCAATTAGTGAGGAAGCTAATGATCATGTAACTTCAGATTAAGTTACTACCAAACCTCGTAGGTAAACCAGAGTGAGATCCGCACCAGAGTGGTACGGTAATCCTGTTCTGGAGGTCATGTTACTTGACCATGACGAACCTACGAACTACGAGGAAGCAATGATGAGCCCAGATTCCACGAAATGGCTTGAGGCCATGAAATCTGAGATGGGATCCATGTATGAGAACAAAGTGTGGACTTTGGTTGACTTGCCCGATGATTGGCAAGCCATAGAAAATAAATGGATCTTCAAGAGGAAGACGGACGTTGATAGTAGTGTTACTATCTACAAAGCTAGACTTGTTGAAAAAAGGTTTTTCACAAAGTTCAAGGTGTTGACTACGATGAGATTTTCTCACTCGTAGCGATGCTTAAGTCTGTCCGAATCATGTTAGCAAATTGCCACATTTTATGAAATCCGGCAAATGGATGTCAAAACTACATTCCTTAATGGATTTCTTAAAGAAGAGTTGTATATGATGCAACCAGAAGGTTTTGTCGATCCTAAAGGTGATTAACAAAATGTGCAAGCTCCAGTGATCCATCTATGCACTGGTGCAAGCATCTCGGAGTTGGAATATACGCTTTGATGAGTTGATCAAAGCATATAGTTTTATACAGACTTGCGGTGAAGCCTGTATTTACAAGAAAGTGAGTGGGAGCACTACAACATTTCTAATAAATATATGTGAATGACATATTGTTGATCGGAAATAATGTAGAATTTTTTGGAAAGCATAAAGGAGTATTTGAAAGGAGTTTTTCAAAGAAAGACCTCGGTGAAGCTGCTTACATATTGAGCATCAAGATCTATAGAGATAGATCAAGACGCTTGATAAGTTCTTTCCATGAGTACATACCTTGACAAGATTTTGAAATAGTTCAAAATAGGAACAGTCAAAGAAAGAGTTCTTGCCTGTGTTGCAAGGTGTGAAATTGAGTAAGACTCAAAGCCCGACCACGGCAGAAGATAGAAAGAGAATGAAAGTCATTCCCTATGCCTCAGCTATAGGTTCTATAAAGTATGCCATGATGTGTACCAGATCTATTGTATACCCTACCACTGAGTTTGGCAAAGGAGTACAATAGTGATCTAGGAGTAGATCACTAGACAACGGTCAAAATTATTCTTAGTGGAATAAGGATATGTTTCTCGATTATGAAGGTGACAAAAGGTTCGTCGTAAAGGGTTACGTCGATGCAAGTTTTTTACACTGATCCAGATGACTCTAAGTCTCAATCTGGATACATATTGAAAGTGGGAGCTATTAGCTAGAGTAGCTCTGTGCAGAGCATTGTAGACATAGAAATTTGCAAAATACTTACGGATCTAAATGTGACAGACCCGTTGACTAAAATTATCTCACAAACAAAACATGATCACACCTTAGTACTCTTTGGGTGTTAATCACATAGCGATGTGAACTAGATTACTGACTCTAGTAAACCCTTTGGGTGTTGGTCACATATCGATGTGAACTATGGGTGTTAACCACATAAAGATGTGAACTATTGATGTTAAATCACATGGCGATGTGAACTAGATTATTGACTCTAGTGCAAGTGGGAGACTGAAGGAAATATGCCCTGGAGGTAATAATAAAGTTATTATTTATTTCGTCATATCATGATAAATGTTTATTATTCATGCTAGAATTGTATTAACCAGAAACATAATACATGTGTGAATACATAGACAAACATAGTGTCACTAGTATGCCTCTACCTGACTAGCTCGTTAATCGAAGATGGTTGAGTTTCCTAGCCATGGACATGAGTTGTCATTTGATTAACGGGATCACATCATTAGGAGAATGATGTGATTGACTTGACCCATCCCGTTAGCTTAGCACTTGATCGTTTAGTATGTTGCTATTGCTTTCTTCATGACTTATACATGTTCCTATGACTATGAGATTATGCAACTCCCATTTACCGGAGGAACACTTTGTGTGCTACCAAACGTCACAACGTAACTGGGTAATTATAAAGGTACTCTACAGGTGTCTCCGAAGGTACTTGTTGGGTTGGCGTATTTCGAGATTAGGGTTTGTCACTCCGATTGTCGGAGAGGTATCTCTGGGTGCTCTTGGTAATGCACATCACTATAAGCCTTGCAAGCATTGTGACTAATGAGTTAGTTGCGAGATGATGTATTACAGAATGAGTAAAGAGACTTGCTGGTAACGAGATTGAACTAGGTATTGAGATACCGACGATCGAATCTCGGGCAAGTAACATACCGATGAAAAAGGGAACATCGTATGTTGTTATGCGGTTTGACCGATAAAGATCTTTGTAGAATATGTAGGAGCCAATATGAGCATCCAGGTTCCACTATTGGTTATTGACCGAAGACGTGTCTCGGTCATGTCTACATAGTTCTTGAACCCATAGGGTCCGCACGCTTAAAGTTAGATGACGATCGGTATTATGAGTTTTGTGTTTTGATGTACCGAAGGTAGTTCGGAGTCCCGGATATGATCACAGACATGACGAGGAGTCTCGAAATTGCCGAGACATAAAGATTGATATATTGGACGACTATGTTCGGACACCGGAATGGTTTCGGGAGTTTCAGACACATACCGGAGTACCGGGGGGTTACCAGAACCCCCCGGGGAGACTAATGGGCCTATTGGGCCCTAGTGGAGAAGAGGAGGGACGGCCGAGGGCAGCCGCGCGCCCCCTTCCCCCCAGTCCGAATTGAACAAGGAGGGGGCGGCGCCCCCCTTTCCTTTCCCCCTTTCTCTCCTTCCCTCTCCTCTCCTACTCCCACTTGGAAGGGGGGAGTCCTACTCCCGGTGGGAGTAGGACTCCTCATGGGGCGCGCGTAGGGTGGCCGCCCCCTCCCCCTCCTCCACTCCTTTATATACGGGGAGGGGGCACTCCTTAGAGACACAACAATTGATCTCTTGATCTCTTAGCCGTGTGCGGTGCCCCCCTCCACCATATTCCACCTTGATCATATCGTAGCGGTGCTTAGGCAAAGCCCTGCGTCAGTAGCATCATCATCACCGTCACCACGCCGTCGTGCTGATGGAACTCTCCCTCAAAGCTCGGCTGGATCAGAGTTCGAGGGACGTCATCGAGCTGAACGTGTGCTGAACTCGGAGGTGCCGTACGTTCGGTACTTGGATCGGTCGGATCGTGAAGACGTACGACTACATCAACCGCGTTGTGCTAACGCTTCCGCTTTCGGTCTACAAGGGTACATGGACAACACTCTCCCCTCTTGTTGCTATGCATCACCATGATCTTGCGTGTGCGTAGGATTTTTTTTGAAATTGCTACATTCCCCAACAGTAGGTTCCCCCTTTCCTAGTCCAACTAGGAGGGGAAGGAAAGAGGAGGAGGGGAGTAGGAAAGAGGGGCCCGCCCCCCAAGCCCTAAACCAATTCGGTTTGGGCCTAGGGGGGCGCACCCCACAGCTCCCTTGCTGCCCTCTATTTCCCCTAAGGCCCACGAAGGCCCATTGACCCCCCGGGGGGTTCCGGTAACTCCCCGGTACTCCGGTATTTATTCGGTGACCCCCGGAACCTTTCCGGTGTCCGAATATAACCTTCCAATATATCAATCTTTATGTCTCGACCATTTCGAGACTCCTCGTCATGTCCGTGATCTCATCCGAGACTTCGAACAACCTTCGGTACATCAAAACACATAAACTCATAATATCGATCGTCATCGAACGTTAAGTGTGCGGACCCTACGGGTTCGAGAACTATGTAGACATGACCGAGACTCATCTCCGGTCAATAACCAATAGTGGAACCTGGATGCTCATATTGGTTCCTACATATTCTACGAAGATCTTTATCGGTCAAACCGCATAACAACATACGTTGTTCCCTTTGTCATCGGTATGTTACTTGCCCGAGATTCGATCGTCAGTATCTCAATACCTAGTTCAATCTTGTTACCGGCAAGTCTCTTTACTCGTTCTGTAATGCATCATCCCATAACTAAATCATTAGTCACATTGCTTGCAAGGCTTATAGTGATGTGCATTACCGAGAGGCCCTAGAGATACCTCTCCGACAATCGCAGTGACAAATCCTAGTCTCGATCTATGCCAACTAAACAAAAACCATCGGAGACACCTGTAGAGCATATTTATAATCACCCAGTTACGTTGTGACATTTGATAGCACACTAAGTGTTTCTCTGGTATTCGGGAGTTGCATAATCTCAGTCATAGGAACATGTATAAGTTATGAAGGAAGCAATAACAATAAACAAAACGATCATAGTGCTAAGCTAACGGATGGGTCAAGTCAATCACATCATTCTCTAATGATGTGATCCCGTTCATCAAATGACAACTGATGTCTATGGTTAGGAAACTTAACCATCTTTGATTAACGAGCTAGTCAAGTAGAGGCATACTAGTGACACTCTGTTTTGTCTATGTATTCACACATGTACTAAGCTTCCGGTTAATACAATTCTAGCATGAATAATAAACATTTATCATGATATAACGAAATATAAATAACAACTTTATTATTGCCTCTAGGGCATATTTCCTTCAAAGGGCGCTGCCAATAACGGAAGGGTCCCATTGCGTGCAGGTTTTCCATACAAAGAGCAAGATCTTTCGAGGAGATAACTTTATATAAAAAGAAATTGTTCAAAGTTGTGCGTGACTTAGCTTTTCGGTCGCCACGCAGATGGTTGTTGCGGCTGCGGACAACATCGCCCCGCCTAGCCGATGGCATCGGAGCCGCCGTCGCCTTCCTCCCTCGAGCCATCACGACGGAGAAATCGATGACCTGACTCCAAAACCGAATTTTCACAGCTGCGCCCCCTACCTGGCGCGCCAAGGATGTCGGGGCGAACGACACCTATGGGATCACAGGGAATCCCTACTACAGTTGACAGGGCGCGGGGCTGTGGAAAGAGCGGGTTTGGGAGATCAACACGGGGGAATTTTATCCAGGTTTGGGCCGCAAGCGATGCATAATACCCTACTCCTGCTGGTTTGTGTTTATCTGGTGTTCTTGGACTAGCTACAAAGCATGCAGGGTCCAAAAAGTCTGAATCCTTCCTCAGTACGCCTCGGGCCTCCTTTTATAGTTCAAAGGGGTCGCCACAGTGGCACACAGGAGGTGGAAAGTATGTATTGTACACAAGTCTATCCCGAGCACCGTAGGACAAAACACATTTAATGCGCTGCCGACGTGCCCTCTCACTTTATCGGGGACGGCAAGGAAGCTCGTCCCGTCCGTCGCCGCTTCGGCTCGCTCCGAGGCGCGTCCAGGCTGACGAGGCGTGCAGCGCCATGCTGGCTGGTTAGCTGCTGAGCTGGTGTGGTGGCAGACTCTTCACGAAGATCTGCATGCCACCACGCAGGTGCTTGCTGAGTTGGTCTGGAAGCCGCACGTCTCCACGCAGGTGCCTGCCTAGTTGGTGGGCTGACTGTTGTGTTGGAATGGCGGTGGAGCCTTGGCAGGTGTGGGCCTGGCTGTGGCCCCGCGGATGTCCCTGGCAAGGGTCTTGCCGGGATCTCGCGGGTGTCCCCGGCAAGGGTCTTGCCGGGGGTCTTGTGAGCGTCCCCGGCAAGGATCTTGCCGGGGGTTTCCGTCTTCTGGTTCTCATCCAGCCTTGTATGTTCTTGGTCTTTACAAAGATCTGCATGCCACCATGCAGGTGCCTCCGGAGCCTTGGTTCCAATGTCGTTGATGGTGTTGGAACTCTTAGGCTCAAGGGTGGCGGCCTCGCTGGTGTTGGGCAAGTTGCCCGGGCAAGGCTCTTGCCAGGGCTACGTAAGCTGCCCCAGCAAGGCTCTTGCCGGGGAAAGCCCACCTTGTCCCTTTGCTCCTCGTGCCTCTGGTTTGGCGCTGCTCTGGTTGTCTTGTGTCTTTGCTTTCTCTGCTCCGCAAAGCGTGGCCGCAGGCGTGGCTACAATTGCCCGCGCACAAGTAAAGGGGTATAGAAGGCTCCTACTTTTGTACACTGACAGCCCTGCTGCACTTTGTTTTCCAATTAACCATTGCCAAATCAGTCTGTAACTTGCTTTCCATGGGATATGTCTGTAAGTGTAGCATAGTTGATATGAGTTGTGCTTAGTTCGTGTGAACCATCATATTGCTTGCCAAATCGGTTACTTGGTTCAAATAGTTGGTAGTATCATATGAGACAAGGTCAACTCTATTTATTGTTGATATCAAGGGTGAGAGCATCAACAACAACACAGTGTAGATTTCAGATATTCTTTAAGACATTTCTAGAATGATTAAACTGTTATCCTCAGCGTCCAATGGTATCGTAGCTTTGCAATAATCTTCTAATGTTATCTCCTGAATCGTAAGGTATCGATGGGTTGGAAGTAATCCATTCACTTCTCCTCCACAGGGGGATGGATTTGACCAGGTTTGGAGCTACTGGCTGATATGTAATTACCTTATCGGCTACCTAGGGCTAAGTGACCTGGTGCATGGTGAGCTTGGAAACAATCAGGTTAGCTAACCTATCCTTTACTTAATTTATGTTTTATTTCCAAAATCACTAATGGACTGATATGGCTTGCCTGTGTAGTCATGGTGACTCGGTGAGCTTGAGTGGGGGCTTGTGGGATTTGGAAACAATCAAGTTCCCATTACCGCATACAACCATTAGTATCTATATGTCGTTGTGCTAGAGTTCCTGTCTTCATCCATTTTTTCTAGTATATGGACCAAAGAAAAAAAGAATGAAGACATTTTCTTTTTTCTTAGTTGGCATGAAGACATTTTCTTTGCCTTGTTTGTTGTTTCCATGGTAGAATCATCTTCTTGCACAACCAAACATATGGTGAGGCTTGTTATAGCAGGCTATGATACTCTATAGGGCGTTTGATAAAATATTGCTTCTACTGTTGTTCTAGATTACACTAATAGATTCATATGTATATAAAAGTTAGATCCCCTAGCTTTCGAAGCATTTTTTGGAGCAATACTATGACTCTGTTTATGTAAGGGAACTTTTGTACTTGGTGGGCGCAGCACAGTTTCCTCCTATCTTATTATTGTTTATATTTTATTTGTGTATTCATGCCATCGAATATAGCACCCATAACCACAAACTTTGTTACGGTGCTGCAACCACGAAGTGTTTTGTACTACCACTGCCATTTTACCATTACCGTCGAAACTGCCTTCTATTGAGGTTGTGAAGACCATTATTGTTAGTATTGCTGATTATTCGTATATTACAGTCATGCTATATTGAATATTGATTGGTCAAATCATTGATTTGTATGACTTTTCAGACGAATAATGCAAGTAGATGTCTTAGTTCCATTGCATAGTTTTGTATTACTTTGTTGCAGTTTAATACTATGGTTTGGCCCGGAAGTTCTGGAAGGTGCGGACACCAACTACTACTTGTGGATTCTTTTTGTAGTGTTGCTCATATTTTATGTGTGCCAAGGACAATTGTTGCAAACATACTGAAGAATATCCTACTTTGCTGCTGGACATCTTGAAGTAAAGGGTGTTCTCATAATAATTGTTGGAGCCAAAACATGAAAGACTACAGAAAAATTACATTCTTGACATAGAAGTGAAGCCAAGAACATAGCTAGCGAACGTTCGCTGGGAGAGGTTAGCATTTGCCAATGTTTTTGGCAAGTTTAGTTGGATGAGGTTGGCAGTTTCTTAAAAAACATATGACAACTTCTGGGAAGAAGAGAAATTTTGCAGCAAAAACGCAGGATTTTCCATCCCTTATCAAGTAAACTTTCCGTAAAAACATTTGCTTACCACCCCCTTCCCAACTGACGTTCGTCAGATAACATTTTCGTTTATGAATTAACAAACAACCAACTGCAAAATTGTAGGGGAAAATGACATGGGAAGGTCGTTCGTATGCCTCTATTACCTTCGTCGGGGTTATTAGTCCTCATCATTTTTTGGGTCAAAATTTGACCACATATTTAACTAGCAAAATGTTAATATATGTAACAATAAAAGTACTGTTAAATTCGTATTTGCATATAATTTCTAATAATACTATTTTTGCTACATACACGGGTGGTCGAGAAGAAAACAACCCCCTCCCCCCCCCCCCCCCGACTCTCGTGTCGCTCCAGAGCGCGCAACCCAGGAGTAACCCTAGCCGCCGCCAGCAACAACTCCCACATTGGCGCTTCTCCTCGCCGCCGGCATGCACCGCGTCTCCTCTAGGGCCGTCGGACTTTGTTGGCCCTGCTCTTCTCCAGGGCGGCGGATGTGGCATCCCTTCGGTGTCTTGGTTGCGGATCCGGTGTGGCGGCGCCCTGCGTTGCTTCGTCGGCGCTGGTACCATGGGAATGGGGCCCCGCGGGGCATCTGCGCGGCATGTTGGGATGCGGGATGGCGGTCTTGTGTGGGTGTAACGCCCATGATGCGGCTATATCTCCCACGTGTCGAGGCACGACTTAGAGGCATAACCGCATTGTAGGTATTGTCGCAAGAAGGGTCATCTTCACACAATCCCATGTAATGAACAAGAATGGGATAACGAGAGTTGGCTTACAATCGCCACTTCACACAATACATAAATTAATTCATACATCATCCAAAATCCACACATAGACCGACTACGGTCAAATCCAAATGAAAATAAGATAACCCCAAATGCTAGATCCCCGATCGTCCCAACTGGGCTCCACTACTGATCATCAGGAAAAGAAACATAGTAACGACCACGTTCCTCGTCGAACTCCCACTTGAGCTCGGTTGCGTCATCTGCACTGGCATCGTCGGCACCTGCAACTGTTTTGGTAGAATCTGTGAGTCACGAGGACTCAGCAATCTCACACCCGCGAGATCAAGACTATTTAAGCTTATAGGAAAGGATGGTGTAATGAGGTGGAACTGCAGCAAGCACTAAGCATATATGGTGGCTAACATACGCAAATGAGAGCGAGAAGAGAAGCAACGCAACGGTCGCGAAGCTAGAAATGATCAAGAAGTGATCCTGAAACTACTTACGTTCATACATAACTCAAACCGTGTTCACTTCCCGGACTCCGCCGAGAAGAGACCATCACGGCTACACACACGGTTGATGTATTTTAATTAAGTCAAGTGTCAAGTTCTCTACAACCAGACATTAACAAATTCCCATCTGCCTCATAACCGCGGGCACGGCTTTCGAAAGATAATACCCTGCAGGGGTGTCCCAACTTAGCCCATTATAAGCTCTCACGGTCAACGAAGGATAAACCTTCTCCCGGGAAGACCCGATCAGTCTCGGAATCCCGGTTTACAAGACATTTCGACAATGGTAAAACAAGACCAGCAAGACCACCCGCTGTGCCGACAAATCCCGATAGGAGCTGCACATATCTCGTTCTCAGGGCACACCGGATAAGCTAAGCGTACAGGTACCAACGTAACCCAAGTTGCCAAGGGACGGTCCCGCACGGTGCTCTAGTTTGGACCAACACTCGGAGGAGCACTGGCCCGGGGGGTTAAAATAAAGATGACCCTCGGGCTCGCGAAAACCCAAGGGAAAAAGGCTTAGGTGGCAAATGGTAAAACCAAGGTTGGGCCTTGCTGGAGGAGTTTTATTCAAGGCGAACTGTCAAGGGGGTCCCATAAATCACCCAACCGCGTAAGGAACGCAAACTCAAGGAACATAATACCGGTATGACGGAAACTAGGGCGGCAAGAGTGGAACAAAACACCAGGCATAAGGCCGAGCCTTCCACCCTTTACCAAATATATAGATGCATTAATTAAATAAGAGATATTGTGATATCCAAAATATCCATGTTCCAACATGGAACCAACTTCAACTTCACCTGCAACTAGCAACGCTATAAGAAGGGCTGAGCAAAAGCGGTAACTTAGCCAAACAACGGTTTGCTAGGAAAGGATGGTTAGAGGCTTGACATGGCAATATGGGAGGCATGATATAGCAAGTGGTAGGTAGCGCAGCATAGCAATAGAACGAACAACTAGCAAAGCAAAGATAGAAGTGATTTCGAGGGTATGGTCATCTTGCCTGCAAGGTTCTCAGAGTTGTCGAAAGCTTGATCCTCGTAAGCGTACTCAACAGGTTCCTCGTTCACGAACTCGTCTCCCGGCTCTACCCACAGCAAGAACACAAGCAATGGAACCACAATCAATCACGGAAAATGCACAAGCAACATGATGCAAAACATGCATGATATGCGAGATATGATATGCGATGCGTATGCGTGCTCCGGAAGAAAAAGGATGAACAAGGCAGTAACTTGGCAAACCAAGTATGCCACTGGAAAGATGAGATGATTTCGGTCGAAATCGATATAAAGATCACCGGAAACGGATGCACGGTTAGCAAATGGCAAGCAAAACAAGAATGACACGATTTTGCGATTAACAGCATGATAGCACTTAAAATACATCAAGTAACTATGCTACATCACTCCAACATAGCAACAAAGCATATGGCAGTAATCTAGAAGAGATGCTTGACAAAATATGAACACTGAGCTACGACTAGATCACAACATAACAGGTTCAAACAAGCATGGCAAAAGTGCAAAAGATATCAGCTTAACAGACTTGGAGAAAATACTGGACATGGCTGAAACAGCATCAGGTAGCAAAGTTCAGAGCAAGCAATCAACATGCTACAAGAACTTAACATAGCAAAACCAGGCATGGCATGAATCTACTAAAAGCATAGAACAAAAGTCCCTTACTGACCATGAGCCAAAAAGGACCAGAAGATATGATGGCACCTATGTAGACATAGCAAATTTCGTTAACAGGTTTCAGACTTAGCAGAAAACAGAACATGGCATTAACAGAATTATGAAGGCATCTTTGTGAGCTTGATGCACTCATCACAAAGTGATGCATGACAAAACAAGCATACCTACAGCAATATGGCATGTTTATGAAGCTACCATGGCAAGAGCAAGTTCATAGCATGTATGGATCAACTACAACAACCTTGGCAAAATTGAATATCATGTTAACATTTTGCCAGGAACATTTTGTAGCAAAAGTAGAGCAACATTAATACATGCTATGGCACTCTAAAATTTCAAACAGGGGCATGGATGGATAGAGAACAACTATATCTACAAAGCATCCTTACTGAAGATACTCAAACTAAGCATGGATCTCACTGTAGACACATGGATACATGGCAACAAAATAACAGCAGTCACAGACGGCAAAATTCTAAGACCCTGAAAACAGAAACATCACGAAGCCTAGTTTGCATGCTTGTGCTAGTCACCACATAGATCAAAAAAATACATGGCATACACCTCTGTAAAGATGGCATGGCATATTTCAAAACACCTGTAGAGCTCATGCCCATAAAATGCACACACAAAATGCAATAAAAAAGACAATTCACCAAGTTCTGATAAGTAACAGCAGTTAACATCATATAGCACTCTTGCACCAGATATTTGGGCATCAAGATGGACTCAAACGAGCATGGCGCAATGTAACAAAATTAAGAGCATCTTGTGACGAACATTTGATATATCATGCACACAAAACGGAGCAGTATCCAATGAGATATGATACAATGAACAGAGCAATATAATGTAAAAAATTCGGGACTTGGAGGATTTTCGGGGTCAACCTCTCCCAGATCTGGATCCGCACGGAAACCGAGGTGCGGCGCGAGCTCGCCGGAGTTGGACGGAGGAGAGGGCCGGAGCTCGGGGAAGAAGGAGGGACGGCGGCGAGGGTCGCCGGGCGGTGGCGGAGTGACCGCGCGGGCTTGGGGGCGCGGCGCCGAGGCGCGGCGGACGGCGGAGGCGGACGGGCCCCGCGGGAACGGCGGCGGCGGCTGGGAGCCGCGGCGGCGCGGAACGGCCTCGGGGCGCGGGCGACGCGGGTGGACAAGGGGCGGCGGCGCGGCCGGATCGGGCCAGGCGGGCCCCGCCTGGGCCCCGGCGTGCCGCGGGAGGCGGCGCGGTGGAGACGGCGCTGGCGGGGTGACGTGGCGAGAGCCGATTGGCCGGAGGCGGCGATGTAGACACGTCCGGCGGCGAAAATTTGTCCGGTGGCGCGAGGAGGACGAAGTCTAGGGTTTGGACGCAAATTTCGGAGGGTGATGTGTTTATATAGGCATAGGGAGCTAGGAGAGTCCAAATGAGGCATGGTTTTCGCCCACACGATCGTGATCAAACGACCGAGAGCATGGAAGTGACTTAGGTGGGTTATTGGACTGTTTGGAGGGGGGTTTTGCTGCAACACACAAAGGCCTTTGCGGTTACCCGGTTAACCGTTGGAGCATCAAACGACCTCCAAATGGAACGAAACTTGACAGGTGGTCTACCGGTGGTGTACCAAGGCCACTTGACAAACCTCGGTCCATTCCGAGAACGTTTAACACCCGCTCACGAAAAGAGACAAGAGGGGGTGCGCCGGTGCATGTGGGAGTGCCGGATTGCAAAACGGACAACGGGGAAAATGCTCGGATGCATGAGACGAACACGTATGCAAATGAGATGCACATGATGACATGATATGAGATGCATGACATGAACAAAATGCAAAACGAAAGACAAAACCCAACCACGGAGGGAATATCATAACACATAGCCGAAAATGGCAAGAGTTGGAGTTACAAATATGGAAAGTTACATCCGGGGTGTTACAACACTCCACCACTACGAGAGGATCTCGTCCCGAGATCTAGGACTGAAAGAACTCCGGATATTCGGAACGGAGGTGGTCCTCGCGTTCCCAGGTGGCTTCTCGGTCGGAATGGTGCGACCACTTCACTTTCAGGAATTTGATTGACTTGTTGCGAGTCTTGCGCTCAGTTTCTTCAAGAATAGCAACGGGGTGCTCATGATAAGACAGATCTTCTTGGAGGTCAATCTCTTCGAAGTTGATGGTGCGCTCAGGAGTCTTGAAGCACTTGCGAAGCTGTGACACGTGGAACACATCGTGCACGTTCGCGAAGTTGGAGGGAAGCTCAAGTTGATAGGCGAGGTCGCCTCTTTTGCCAATGATCTTGAAAGGACCCACGTATCTAGGGGCAAGCTTCCCTTTGATACCGAAGCGACGAGTGCCTTTCATTGGAGAGACGCGGAGGTAGACATGGTCTCCGATCTCGAAAGCCAAGTCACGGTGCTTGCTATCATAGTAACTCTTCTGGCGCGATTGCGCGGCTTTGAGATTTTCACGGATGACTTTACACATTTCTTCAGCCTCTGTGATTAAGTCATTGCCAAGAAGTTGGCGTTCACCAGTCTCTGACCAATTGAGAGGAGTACGGCACTTTCTGCCATAGAGAATCTCGAATGGGGCCTTGCCCGAACTCGCTTGGAAGCTGTTGTTGTAGGAGAATTCGGCATATGGAAGACAATCTTCCCACTTCATGCCAAAGGAAATGACACAAGCCCTGAGCATATCTTCAAGGATTTGATTGACTCGCTCGACTTGGCCACTAGTTTGAGGATGGAAAGCTGTGCTGAAGCGAATGTTGGTGCCCATGGCCTTCTGGAAGGAGTCCCAGAACTTAGAAGTGAAGATGCTTCCACGATCTGAAGATATCAATTGTGGAATGCCGTGCAAGGAGACAATCCTGGAGGTGTATAGCTCTGCCAACTGAGCTGCTGTGATAGATTCTTTGATTGGAAGGAAATGAGCCACTTTAGTAAGCTTGTCGATGACAACGAAGATAGCATCATTTCCGCGCTTGGACTTGGGAAATCCAGTCACGAAGTCCATTTCGATATGATCAAACTTCCATTCTGGGATAGCAAGAGGTTGGAGGAGACCAGCTGGTCGTTGGTGTTCTGCTTTCACCCTTCGACAGACATCACATTCATTCACGAATTGAGCGATTTCTCGCTTCATTCGAGTCCACCAATACGACTGCTTGAGGTCATGGTACATCTTCGTACTTCCAGGATGAATGGAAAGAAGAGAATTGTGCGCCTCGTTCATAATGACTTTCCTTAGATCACCTTTAGGAACCACAATCCGGTCCTCGAAGAATAAAGTGTCTCTGTCATCAATGCGATAGCACTTGTATTTGGAAAGACCCTTGTCGATACCACGTTTCACCTTCTTCACCATGGTATCCAGGAGTTGTGCCTCACGAATTTGATCTTCCAAAGTAGGAGAGACTATGAGGTTGGCAAGAAAGCCTTGAGGAACAACTTGGAGATTCAGCTTGCGGAAAGCTTCACAAAGATCCGGTTGGAATGGCTTGAGAATTAAGCTGTTGCAATAAGCCTTCCTGCTCAAAGCATCTGCAATGACATTGGCCTTGCCTGGAGTATATTCAATACTCGGATTGTACTCTTGAATCATTTCGACCCATCGAGTTTGCCTGAGGTTGAGGTTGGGCTGAGTGAAGATGTACTTGAGACTCTTGTGATCGGTGAATATGTCCACTTTTCTTCCCAACAAGAGATGTCTCCATGTTATTAATGCATGGACAACTGCCGCCAACTCAAGATCGTGAGTGGGGTAGTTCTTTTCGTTGGGCTTCAACTGACGAGAGGTATAGGCCACAACTTTCTTCTCTTGCATTAACACAGCACCGAGACCTTGAAGAGAAGCATCACAGAAAACTTCGAATGGCTTGGATTCGTCAGGAGGAGTTAAGACAGGAGCTGTGACGAGTTTCTCTTTGAGAGTGTTGAAAGCAACGTCACACTCAGGAGTCCAGACATACTTCACATGCTTCTGGAAGAGGTTGGAAAGAGGCTTTGCAATCTTAGAGAAATTCTCAACGAATCTTCGGCAATAGCTTGCAAGACCAAGAAAACTGCAGAGCTGCTTGACATTCTGAGGAGGTTCCCAATTCACAATTGCAGACACCTTCTCGGAATTAACAGCGATACCCTTGGCAGAGATGATATGACCAAGGTAAAGAACTTCATCAAGCCAAAACTCACATTTGGAAAACTTCGCATAGAATTGATACTCTCTGAGCTTGTCGAGCACCAATCGCAAATGTTTGGCATGATCCTTCTTATTCTTGGAGAAGACCAAGATATCATCGAGATACACCAGGACAAATTCATTGGTATAGGGGTTGAAGATGAAATTCATCATTCAAGAGAATGTTGGAGGAGCATTGACAAGGCCGAAAGACATGACAGTATATTCATAAGAACCAAAGCTTGTTCTGAATGTTGTCTTGGGAATATCTTCTTCACGAATGCGAATCTGATGATAACCCATTTGTTGAGGATATAGACCTTAGAGTCACCCGCCAGGAGGGGCCGGGTTACTCATATGGTCATTTCCAGAAGCCCGGCTCCAAGCTTAAAGACGGTGGGCCAAAGATGGGCTTAAGACCCGGATATGGCTTAAGGCCCGTAGTTACAATCATTATTATGGTAGAACTTGTAGTGTAAGGCAAGGATAGTTGAGAGTCCGAGCCGGACACTCTTATGGGCCAGCCGGGACTCTGAGAGCTGCAGGGCGTCAGCCTCCTTATATAAAGGGACGACCCGTCAGCAGTTTAAGGGCGACAACAATCTCATCGAGAGCCGGGCATAGCAGTTTAGCTCCCTGGTGATCGTAACCCTAATCAATACCACCTCAAACTGGACGTAGGCTTTTACCTTCACCGTAAGGGGCCGAACCAGCATAAACCCTCGTGTTCCTTGTCCCGCATTAACCTCTTCAAGCTTCCTAGCTGCGATGGCTCCACGACTAAGTCCTAGCTCGAGGACATCTGCCGTGACAATTCCACGACAGTTGGCGCCCACCGTGGGGCCTTCGCACGGTGGATTCGAGTTCTTAAAGGGCAGCTTCGAAGGGCTCAAGGGATACGCTGTGGGCCGGATGACCAAGAGTCGTCGCGGCAAGCTCTACATCGACGATGCAAACTGGGGCCCCGACGCCGGCTCAATTGAGTATGGGTACAGGGTCCCCTTCGGCGGAATTCATGTTTTCATTGGCAAGATTGGTGAGCCGGGCCCTGAGCCGGATCTCTGCGCCGATCTCATCGAGACGGCTCAGCGTGCACGACCCGCCCGGGCCCGGCCTGCCTTAAGGCATGCTTTTGTGGGATGTATCCATGGAGGACTCTCTGATCGATCTGGATCTGGTGATGAGACGGCCGCCGGCTCTGACGGCGAGTCGGCCACCGATGAGTCAAACTCGTTGTATCAACTTCAAGATGGCAGGCTCATGGGTTGTTCCGATGGTGACAGTATTCCGGACCCTTTTGAGCCGCCAAGCCGGGTTGGAATCTTTATGGCCGGTGCGCAGCCTGTTCAGAACCCTGCTGCTGGAGCGGGAAACCCGGTGCCTTCTCCGGCTCAGGTGCTGATGGATCTCACGGACAAGATGACGGCCCTGTTAACCGCCACGGTTGACCCGGCGGATCAAGCTCAGCATGATGCGGAGGTGGCACAGTTAAAATTGGATCTAGTGAAAGCTAAGGAGGATCTGGCAGCGGAAGGGATCAGGATGGCTGCGGAGAGGGCGGCTCTCGATGCCCAAACTCAGTTGATCCAGGCGCAGTCCTTCCGGCTCACGATGGATCAGAACGCGTCCAATGAGGTCATGAGAAGGAGGCATCAAAAGGCCCAATCTCGACTCCCTCCGGTTTACGACCCACGCAACCTCTTCAACACGCCAGGTGCAGGGTCTAGTAACCCGCCAGGGGTCATAGTGCCCGGGTCTGGGACCCCTATTCAGCCACAAGTGATGGGGCCTCCCCAGGTGCCCCCTGCCCCGCCTCAGTACGTGCCAATACCCCCGGGTCATTATAATAACCCGCTGGAGAACATGGTCGCTGCGGCAGCACGGCTGGCGGCTCTCCCAGTTGACGGCGACTCTCCGACGGCTATTGAAACCCGCCGGGTCAGGGAACTCCTTCAGACAGCACTGGCGCAGCAAGATGCGTACTCCTACAGCCGGGATAGGATCCACTCGACCCCTCGTCCGGGCTGGAGCCCGAGTTACAGCAGGCACATGGTCTCAGCGACCGGCTCAAGTAACGTCCGACGCCATGACCCGCCCCCTGGCCATGGCCCGGCTTCATAACGGAGCCTTTCACGCAGCAGACCAAGACAGAGCGCGGCAAGAGGCGGAGCAGGTGCCTCAGTTGACGGCTTACCAGACTCCCCCGGCTTATCCGACGACTTCCGTCGACGTGGGTATCCCTACCAGGACTGGGGGCGTCCCTTGTTTAGTGCCAGCTATCCGCAATGAACGTCTACCTAAGGACTTCAAAGGCCCTAGGAAGGTGCCTAATTACACAGCTGACTTACAACCCGCAGCCTGGATCGAGAGTTACGAGATGGCCATGGAACTGCTGGAGGTCAGTGAGGCGGCAATGGCCAAGTACTTCACCATGATGTTAGATGGGACTGCCCGCACTTGGTTGAAAGGGCTACCACCGAATTCCATTGGGTCTTGGGCTGAGCTGAAGGCCCGGTTCATCCAAAACTTCAAGATACCTGTAGGCAGTCTATGTCAATTGTGGATTTGACTAACTGCAAGCAGCAGGAGGGTGAGTCTACGACACATTGGGTTCGCCGGGTTAAGGAGATCATACATTCGTCAGATAAGATGGATGCCGGCTCTGCAGTCTTAATGTTGGAGCAGAATTGTCGTTTTGTGCCCCTGAAGATGAAACTCGGGCGGCTTAAGCGCGACTGCAATGATATGGGTACACTGATGGCGGCTCTTGTCAAGTACGCCGATTCTGATGGTACCAAGGACCCCGCTTCAGATGATGAAAGGACAGGGAAGGGAAAGAAGAACGGCAATGGCAAGGGTCCTCAGCATAACCCGGGGAACCAAGGAGGAGGCAAGCGCAAGGCCGATGGCAGCCTAGAGTTTGTAGCCAACGCCAGCTCACAAGGTAATAACCAGCGACGCAAGGGGAGGCCCCCTCCCCGAGGCGGCGGGTCAGGCCCGACGCTGGAGCAGCTGTTGAATGAGCCTTGTCCAAGGCATGGCTCTAGAGAGAAGCCAGCGACTCATCTATGGAAGGATTGTGCAATCATGAAGGCCTTTAAGAATTACAATGGCCCGGGCGGCGGCTCAGGCGCCGGCGGCTTTCATGGCCCGGGCGGCGGCTCAAATTCTAATCCTCAGAACGGTCAAGGGGGCTTTAATCAGCAGTCTGGCCAGGGTCATCAACAGCAGCAGGGGGGTTATCAGACCAATCCAAAGCAGCTTAGCGGTGGACAGTACCATGTGTTTACCACCAGTCTGTGTAAGCGAGATCAGAAGCTTCATAAGAGGGCTGTGAATGCTGTTGAGCCGGCGGTTCCACGCTACTTGCGGTGGTCTGAGCAGCCTATAGTGTGGAGTAGGGAGGATCACCCTCCCCGGGTGGATAATCCGGGTCACTTGGCCTTAGTGGTGGCTCCTCAGGTGGGAGGATATAAGTTCACTAAGGTGCTCATGGATGGAGGCAGCAGCATCAACATCCTCTATTATGAGACTTTCCGTCGTATGGGGTTGATTGATAAGAACCTCAGCCAGTCAAACACTATTTTCCACGGTGTGGTACCTGGTAAGTCGGCTTATCCAGTCGGCAAGATCGAGTTGGAAGTGGCCTTTGGAGATGAGAACAACTACAGGGTGGAAAAATTGACCTTTGAGGTGGTCAAGATAAGAAGTCCGTACCATGCTATATTTGGGCGGCCGGCTTACGCCAAGTTCATGGCACGGCCGTGTTATGTTACTTACAGCTCAAGATGCCGGGTCATAATGGGACCATTACGGTTCACGGCAGCCGGAAGGTGGCCTTGGAATGTGAGGAAGGCGATGCAGCTTATGCAGAATCTGTTTGTGCAACAGAGGAGTTGAAGTTTTACAAAGACAATGTTGACCCAACAGATATGACCTCTCTGAAAAAGCCGACTACGGAGCAATGAGCCGGCGATGAAATTTAAGTCGGCTGATGAGACTAAACTTGTTGATTTCGTTCCAGGAGATTCATCTCAGCAGTTTAGCATCAGTGCCAATCTGGATCCAAAATAGGAAAGCGCGCTCATCGAGTTCATCCGTGAGAATAGGGACATCTTCGCATGGAAACCTTCTGACATGCCAGGTGTACCTAGAGAACTCGCTGAGCACACTCTCAATGTTGATCCGAAATTTAAGCCGGTCAGGCAGTTCCTTCGGCGGTTTAATGAAGAGAGGCGGAAAGCTATTGGTGAAGAGGTGGCCCGGCTCTTGGCGGCCGGGTTTATTGTTGAAGTCTTTCACCCAGAATGGTTAGCTAACCCGGTGCTCGTACTCAAGAAGAACGGCACTTGGCGGATGTGTGTGGACTACACGGACTTAAACAAGGCGTGTCCGGCTGATCCTTTTGCCCTTCCCCGTATTGATCAAATTATTGATGCTACGGCCGGTTGTGCGCGCTTAAGTTTCCTGGACGCTTATTCCGGATATCATCAGATTAAAATGGCAGTTAAGGACCAGGAGAAGACGGCGTTCATCACTCCCTTTGGAGCCTTCTGCTATGTGTCCATGCCCTTTGGACTCAAGTGTGCACAGGCGACTTATCAGCGTTGCGTGCAGAACTGTCTTCATAAACAGATTGGGCGCAATGTTCATGCTTATGTGGACGATATTGTGGTTAAGTCCATAAAGGAGGAAACCCTGATAGATGATTTGAGAGAAACCTTTGATAATCTCCGGGTCTACAAGATGATGCTTAACCCGGCCAAGTGTGTTTTTGGTGTTCCTGCAGGCAAACTCTTGGGTTTTTTGGTTTCTGACAGAGGCATTGAAGCTAACCCGGAGAAGATCAAGGCCATCACCTCCCTGGCTAAGCCGGCGTGTATAAATGACGTTCAGCGCTTGGCGGGTCGCATCGCTGCTTTAAGCCGGTTTATAAGCCGTTTGGGTGAGAAGGCCATGCCATTATATCAGTTGATGAAGAAAACTGATAACTTTGTCTGGAATGATGCAGCTAATACTGCCTTTGAGGATTTGAAGAAGCAGCTGGCAGAGCCCCCAGTCCTTGCTGCTCCGGTTGATAAGGAGCCCTTATTATTATATGTGGCGGCGAACACACGAGCCGTCAGTGTGGCTGTGGTGGTGGAGCGCAAGGAAGAGGGTAAGGAGCATCCGGTTCAGCGGCCGGTTTATTATGTCAGCGAAGTGCTCATTGAGTCCAAGCAGCGGTATCCGCATTGGCAGAAGCTTGTTTATGGTGTGTTCATGGCGAGCCGGAAGCTTAAGCATTATTTCCAGGGTCATCCCATCACTGTGGTCAGTTCTGCCCCTCTTGGTGATATCATTCAAAACAGAGAGGCCACAGGGAGAGTGGCTAAGTGGGCTATAGAGCTCGGACCTCATGGTCTCAAATACGTGCCACGCACTGCTGTTAAATCTCAGGCCCTGGTGGATTTCATCAATGATTGGACAGAGTCACAAGTGCCCGAGCAAAAGCCGGATAACACATATTGGACTATTCACTTTGATGGGTCCAGGCAGTTGGAGGGCTCGGGGGCTGGAGTCGTGTTGGCTTCCCCTAAAGGTGACAAGTTCCATTATGTGCTACAGTTGATGTTTCCTTGCACTAACAATGCGGCTGAGTACGAGGCCTTGCTCCACGGTCTTCGGATGGCTAAGGAGATGAGCTTGAGCCGGGTAAGGTGCTTCGGTGACTCAGACTTGGTGGCTCAACAAGTATCAGGCAAGTGGGACTCTAAGGACCCTCTCATGGCGGCTTATCGCCGCGAAGTTGATGCCATTGCTGGGCACTTTCAGGGTTACCAAGTGGAACACATCGATCGCAGGAAGAACGAGGCGGCTGATGCTTTAAGCCGGCTGGGCTCTCAGCGAAAGCCGGTGCCGCCTAATACTTTCCTGGACGTCCTGTATAGCCCTTCTGTTAAGTTGCCTACAGAGGAAGACTTGGCTGTCCCTGACCCGGAGGCACGACTGGTGGCGGCTCTCCATATCATACCAGACTGGACAATGCCCTATCTGGCTTACATGACCCGGGGCGAGTTGCCTGAGGATGAAACTTTGGCCAGGCAAATAACCCGGCGGGCTAAGTCAATGATTGTTATCAATGGCGAGTTGCATCACCGCAGTGTTACGGGAGCGTTTCAGCGTTGTGTTTCCCCTGAGGAAGGTCAAGAGATCTTGCGTGAGATCCATGAAGGGGATTGTGGCCATCACGCCGGCTCAAAGTCTCTTGTGGCCAAGGCTTTTCGTCATGGTTTTTATTGGCTTGACGGCTCATGCTGATGCAGAGGACTTGGTCAGTAAGTGTGATGGTTGCCAAAGGTTCTCGCGACGGGCTCATGTACCGGCTCAAGAGCTGAGGATGATCCCAATTACTTGGCCCTTTGCGGTCTGGGGGCTTGATATGGTTGGGCCTTTCAAAAGGTCCAAGGATAAGAAGACCCACCTTTTGGTGGCAGTTGACAAGTTTACCAAGTGGGTTGAAGCGGAGCCAGTTAGCAAGTGTGATGCAGCCACGGCGGTTCAGTTTATGAAAAAGGTGATCTTTCGCTTTGGTTTTCCGCACAGCATTATAACTGACAATGGCACCAATCTATCCAAAGGCGCCATGGAAGAGTTTTGTCAACGAGAGCATATCCGACTTGATGTTTCCTCAGTGGCTCATCCTCAATCCAATGGTCAAGCTGAGAGAGCTAATCAGGAGATTCTGAAGGGCATCAAGCCCCGGCTTTTGGTCCCTTTGCAACGGACGCCGGGTTGTTGGGTGGAGGAGTTGCCCTCCGTGTTATGGAGCATCAACACTACTCCTAACAGGTCTACAGGTTTACGCCTTTCTTCATGGTTTATGGGGCAGAAGCAGTCCTCCCCAGTGACATCCGTCATGACTCACCTCGAGTGGCGGCTTATGTTGAGGCGGATAATGAACAGGCGCGCCAAGATGCTCTTGACTTGTTGGACGAACAGCGTGATGTGGCAGCAGCCCGTTCAGCGATTTACCAACAAGACCTGCGCCGTTATCATAGCCGCCGGGTTAAATCCCGGGTCTTCCAGGAAGGCGATCTCGTGCTCCGGCTCATCCAGGATCAAACAGATGCACACAAGCTATCCCCGCCTTGGGAAGGGCCCTTTGTGGTCAGCAAGAACTTGCACAACGGGTCATATTACCTCATTGACATTCGGGAGCACAAAGATTCACGTAAGTCGGAGGAAGAGACCCGTCGGCCGTGGAACATAGCTCAGCTTCGGCCTTACTACACTTGAGCCACCGGCTCTCATGATGTACATATTTCTCTCAGCCATGTATATATTATGATAAGCAATAAAGCAGGACCTCTGTCCTTTTTCTCCTCCAAATGTGCACGTGTTGTTTTCATTGCAAGATTACATGATAACTTGAAGGAGGATCCGGCTTATGATCGTATTCGAATCTAGCCGTAGGCAATAAGGTCACTTGGGGGCTTCCTGTTCAAACATGGGTCGTATTCGAACCCAAGAGAACATAGCTGCGATACCCATTTGATTGGCAAAGTGCCGAGCTCATTGGGGAGTTTTCTTTGATCATATTTGAATCATAGTTTAACCCCTTTGAGAACCGACGTGGATCGTATTCGAATCAGCGTCGTTAAACAATTCTTAAAGTCACTTGGGGGCTTCCTGTTCAACCATGGGTCATATTCGAACCAAAGAGAACATAGCTGTCGATACCCTCTTGATTGGCATCGCCGCACCCACTGGGGGCTATACGATCGCATTCGAATCCTAGCATAACCCCTTTGGGCCGGGTCTCTGGTCGTATTCGAACCGGAAGCCCCTAAGTTCTTCTGTTTATAGCAAGTTTCTTCTGATTATTTCAAAGTGTGTACGGCCGGGTCTCACTTTGCCGGCTTAACTTTGATTTACAGTGTTAGTTGAACACAATGGGTGTCATTAAGACAAGTAAATCGGAATTAAGGTACCAACCTTATTACCCGGGTTATCTAAACCGGAAGTATGCTTGCAGGCCGCTAAGTGTGTTATTACGGCTGTATTAAGGATATAATTGAGGACCAGTCTTTTTTGATTCATATTCCGGGTTATATATCTAAAACATATGATTCTCAGGGCGGTAAGCCGCCTGGAGACTTGTGATTCGTCTTTCTATGCAGGATAGTTAAAGACAATTATTTGAGACTAAGGTGAATGAATGACCCGGAGAAATATAAAGGAGACAACTTCAATAAAACTTCAAGCATTCAAGACGTGCACGATGGCACGGCAAGATAAAGTGTTGGTCCTACTCTATTACAAGACTCGTTGAGTCCAAAAGGGTGAGGCATTGTTTGGTAAACCGCCAGCCGAGTTACGACGCTGGCTGAGTTGAAGTCTCTGGCTCGTCCCTATCTTCTCCTCCGGCTGATCCCAAGACCTGGAAAGTTGATGACTTCCAGTCGATGCCGCTGAGAGCTTCGAATTGGGCTTCCTCGTCAATTAACCCGGCCGGGTCAATCTCCGGGGCGAAAGTGTGCTGACGAGCCGGCGGGATCAAGTTGAGGGCTTCATAGCGAGGGGTTGGGATCCTCTGATTCTCCGCATTGTAACCCGGCTGGTACTTGGTCAGATCTGTATCGTTGCCAAGAAGAGTAGCCACCGGGCGTACAGCCTTCACGCAAGCTGCGAAGTCCTTCTGATCAAAGGCGGTGCCGTCTTCCTTCAGGCTTGGGTAGCCGAGGGCGATGTCCGCCAGGTCTAGCTCTGGCAAGAACGCCTTCGCCCGGCTCAGCGCAACGATTGCTCCGGCTCTTGCAGAGGCCCGTCGCAGCTCTTGGATCCGCTGAGGCAGAACGGCGAGCCGGCGCAGGACTTCCGCTAGGTGAGTCGGCACCTCGTTGGAGAGGGCCACCACAGCCAAGGCACGTTGTGACCCGGTGTAGAGTTGCTCCACCAGGGTGTATACGGCCTTCAGCTTGGTCACCACACTCTGATTCAGGTTGGCACTTCTGGGACCTATTTTACAGAGTCAGATAAGCCGCCGACAAGGATGGAATTATGAAATATAAACATTCTAAACTTGATGAAAGCCGGCGAGACGACTTACCGAAGATTGCGGCCACCATCTGGGACACCTGGCGCTTTAGGCCGGAGAGCTCGGCGGTCTTCTCGGAGAGAGTCTTCTCCGCCTGTTCCGCCCGGTTCACCAATGCGGCCTTTTCTTCGGCCCACGCCTTCCGCTCAGCGTCGAACTCTGTCTTCAGCTTCTCTTGCGCGGCGATGCTGGACACGAACTTGGCGTTTGCCTTCCGGGTCTCCATCTCTTGCATCTTCAGCCGGCTCTTGAGATCAGCAAGGTCAGCCTCTAGCTTCTTGCCAGCAGCCTGCATACATTTCCAGGTTATGACATGAACAGTTACTATATAAATTTAAGTCCCAAGCGTTTTCCAAGCAAAGACACTTGGCACTTGGGGGCTAATGCATATTGAACGTATCTATCTACAACTGCCGGCTCAATTGAGTAAGCCGGAACCTAAGTCTACAACATATTCAATCATAAGTCGTCGACTTGGGGGCTAGCATGGTAAAGGTAACTATGCAGTAAGTAAGAGGACAGCAGAATGATACCTCAGATTTCTGCTGGATCTGGTTCACCATGGCAACCTCTGCGTCCCGGCTCTTGTGCACTTGGCTGATGTAGCCAGAGACGAGCTCTCCAATGCTCAGGTTGGTGTAGTCGGAGAGGTCCAGGTTCACCCGGTGGGGCTGCAGCAACTCCCCCTTCGCGGAGCACTTAGCCAATGCGGTAGGTCTCCCCGGCTCAACAAATTCCGTCCGGGTGATTACCACGTCCGGGTCATTTGTTGGCTGAGCTGAGCCGGAGGCCTCCGGGTCAGCAGAAGCTTCTACAGGTGCCGTGTCCATTGGAGTGGTGGCTTCGGGGGCGGAGGCAGCTGGCGGTTCTTGGACCGTCACCTCCGGCTCAGGCAAATCCGGCTCTCCGGCCGACTTGGTTTTCTTCGCCCTCTTGGTGAGCTTTGCCTGGGCACTGAAAGAACAACAAAGGTTAGTATAAAAAGTATGAGCAAGGACCAGAACAAATATAAGAGGGTTATCATTACCCGGGCACGGTCTTGAAAGCCGGAAGACTCGACTGCATAGAGTCGCCCGAAGAGGGGGAGGTCTCCTGATAATTGGAGTCAGAAGAATTGAGTGGCTGACGGATAACACCCGCCAACGGATGAAAAGGGTACAAGTGGAAAATAACCTCAGTTCGGCGCTTCCTTGATGCGTCAGGTAGCCCGGAGGAGAGGTCGGTGTCCTTGTTGGTCCGGGTGTGACGCCGGCTTTCATGAACCTGTCGCTTCAAAATAAATTGAGGGTCTTGATAAGCTAAAGGATGTGAAAAGCTTACTTTCCGGGTTACCCTTCGGACTTTCAGCCTTGGCAAGGGCTCCGAGTCGGAGGAAAGTGACATTACCTCTTCAACCACCGGGTTACTTGCGCCGGTGTCATCCTGTCAATGAACAAGTATTGATAAGGCGGACAGCAACAAACAACAAATACAGCAAGGACTTAAAGGCTCAGGGGTTACCTCTGACTCGGAGCTGTCGCTTAATTGCATCAGCTCTGAAGCAGTAGGCCTGCTTCCTTTCTTGCGAGGGGCGGCTTTCTTGGCGGCTTTCTTCGCCTTCCTGGCCTTCTTGGCCGCCTCATGGTCGTATTTGACCCGCCAGAACTTATCATCAGCCTGAAAAATGCAATGAGGTTTTCTTAAAACAATTCAGATGAAAGTTATGTACAGATAAGATGTTCAGATCAGCGGCTTACCGCTGGGGCTGGGTTGGTCTTGCAGAAGGGGGCTAGCCCGGTCCTTCCGCAGTCTGCCAGGCTCTCGTTCAAAAGAGCCTTGGTCATTTCTTCTGCAACGTCTTCAGGAAGATCGTTGCGGCTGTGTCTCTGAGGGTCATCTTTTCGGCCCGTGTACTCACACATTAAGCCGGGGCGGCGGCTCAATGGGATCACCCGCCATGAGATCCAGACCCGGACCAGGTCGATTCCATTCAGACCATTGCCCAGGAGAGCCTTGATCTTGTTGATAGTGGGGAGCAGAGGTTGGCGCTCCGCTTGAGTCAGCTTGTCTGACAGTGGGTGAGTCGGCTCCAGACGCGAGGGGCGAAAGCCGGGCAACGGACTCTCGTCAGCCGGCGACGTGTCTTGGCAGTAAAACCACGTCAGATTCCAGTCCTTGGGGTGGCTGGGCGGCTCTGCGTAAGGGAACAGGCAGTCCCTACGCCGCTGGATGGAGATGCCACCTAGCTCCAGACTTGGCCCATTGGCGCACTCATTCTGACGGTTCAAATAAAAAAGCTCTCTGAAGAGCAGCAGACTAGGTTCTTCTCCAAGGTAAACCTCGCAGAACACTTGGAAGTTGCAGATGTTGGACACTGAGTTGGGTCCTATGTCCTGAGGCCGCAGTCGAAGAAGTTCAGAACGTCTCTGAAAAACTTTGAACCGGGCGGTGCGAAGCCCCGGCTCATATGATCCGCAAAAATCACTACCTCCCCGTCCTTTGGCTGTGGTCTCTCTTCTGACGGGTCGGGGGCACGGTAGGACATGACGTCCTTCTTGGGCAGGTATCCGGACTTAACAAAATTTGCTAGTGTCTCACTGGTGACATTGGACCTCATCCAGTTGCAAGTGATGGAAGCTTTGGGAGCTTTGGGAGGCATGGTGAAAGTCGGCAGTCTATGATAAAAGGAAAAATGTCCGGGTTAATTATGAGCCGGAGGAAATCTACAGTTCAATGTCAAGGTGGCGGCTTATGAAGGGGACTAATGGTATACACTTAAGTGCATCGGGCTATTTAAGCCGCCGAGGGATTGAGGGTAATTTGATCGTCTACAGGCCTTATCACAGCTAAGCCGGAAATTTTTATGGCGCATGGCTTTCTTTAAGCCGGACGGTTCTACGGCGCGTGGTTTCTTTAAGCCGGAACTATAAACCGGTGAGATTCAATGATTGTAGTTTTTTTACTAAGTGTGGTAAAACAGGTTTCACACATTGCAGTAACTTTTTGGATCAAAATGGTCAGGCAAAAGAAAAATTTCTAGACCTAGAAACAGAAGCGAGGGAGTTCTTGGGCTCAAACAAAGTTCCTATGCAGTAAAAAGAGAGGTGCTTGCGTGTAAAATGGGTGCTAAACAGTCACCACAATAGTTCTATGCAGATCTAAGATCAAAAGGAGCAGTAAGAAAGAAAACTACCGGAGTTTGTGGCAATGGCGACGAACACGAAGAACGCGGACGAACCCTACGGCAGATCTATTCTATGGGACAAGCAGGACTTACAGGAGCTGCAGAGCTGCGGAGGTTGTCATGTTTCTCTGGTCCGATCAGGGTGATGCAGCGGCCTGAGCTGGTGACGACGAGAAGACCCGCGGCGGCGACGGCGGCGGAGCTCGAGCAGCACGGGACAGTGAGAGGAAGGAGACGACAGAGGAAGGAGAGTGAGAAAGGCCCGTCGGGCCGGCCTATTTATAAGGCGAGCTCGTAAAGCGGGCGCGAGAATCAAGGAGACCGTGGCGTGGTTATCTCCCCACGCAACGCCTCGATTTTCGGGACGACAGTAAAGGTAAAGATCCGTTGCGGATCTGGCGGAGTAATAAACGGATTTAATGGAAGATGACGTCACGGCGGATTACCCGGAGTCCAGAGGATGACGTCACGCCGGGTTATGGCCTTCATACAATTGTAAGCCGGAGTTTTTTCTGTCGAAGGAGTTGAAGATTGACATGAGCCGGCTCAAATCAATCTGGGGCCGAATGTTGAGGATATAGTCCTTAGAGTCACCCGCCAGGAGGGGCCGGGTTACTCATATGGTCATTGCCAGAAGCCCGGCTCCAAGCTTAAAGACGGTGGGCCAAAGATGGGCTTAAGACCCGAATATGGCTTAAGGCCCGTAGTTACAATCATTATTATGGTAGAACTTGTAGTGTAAGGCAAGGATAGTTGAGAGTCCGAGCCGGACACTCTTATGAGCCGGCCGGGACTCTGAGAGCTGCAGGGCGTCAGCCTCCTTATATAAAGGGACGACCCGGCAGCAGTTTAAGGGCGACAACAATCTCATCGAGAGCCGGGCATAGCAGTTTAGCTCCCTGGTGATCGTAACCCTAATCAATACCACCTCAAACTGGACGTAGGCTTTTACCTTCACCGTAAGGGGCCGAACCAGCATAAACCCTCGTGTTCCTTGTCCTGCATTAACCTCTTCAAGCTTCCTAGCTGCGATGGCTCCACGACTAAGTCCTAGCTCGAGGACATCTACCGTGACAATTCCACGACACCATTCGAAGGTCAAGCTTGGAGAATACTTTAGCACCTTTAAGTTGCTCGAATAGCTCATTGATGTTGGGAAGTGGATATTTGTTCTTGATTGTCTTCTTGTTCAATGGACGGTAGTCGACACAAATTCGGTCCGTGCCATCCTTCTTCTGGACAAAAAGAACACCACAACCCCACGGAGATGAACTCGGTCTGATCAAACCCAGACGCTCTTGTTCATCGAGTTGTTTCTTCAATTCTTTCAGCTCCTTGGGCCCAAGCTTGTAAGGACGCTTGCAAACGGGTTCAGTGCCGGGCTCAAGATCGATAACGAACTCAACTGGCCGGTGAGGAGGCATACCCGGAAGCTCTTCTGGAAAGACATCTTGGTACTCACAAACGACTGGAATTTGAGAAATAGCATCCAGCTCGCCCTTCTCATTGAGAGAAAACAACCGAATGGTTTCATCACGAGTGGCATAGATGATAACATCCTCAGAAGAGTGTGTCAATTGAATTTCCCTGGCCGCACAATCAAGTTGAGCCTTGTGCTTAGAAAGCCCGTCCATCCGAGAATTAGATCAATATCCGAGTCACCAAGAACAATTGGAGAAGACAGAAATTTATAGTTTCCCATCTTGATGGAAACATCCGGAACCACCAAACTAGAACTCAAACATTTACCCGGAGAAACGACATGCATGGATTTACCCAAATATGAACAAGTGAATTCATGCTTGGCAAAAAACGGTCTTGACATGAAACAAAGCGAAGCACCAGTATCCAATAAGACTTTTGCAGGAATATAATTAACTGAGAGATTACCCATTATCACATCAGTAGATTCCTCCGTTTGAGCTGCATTCATCATGTTCACCTTTGCAGACTTGGGATTATGCTTGACCACTGCATTGCTGGAAGATCTCACAGGAGGAGGAGGAGGCGGAAGATGCCTTTGGTTGAAGCACTTGTTAGCATAGTGACCTTTCTACTGACACTTGTTGCAAGTCACCTCTGAGAGTGGATGATGATAAGGAGCATTCGACTTTGGAGCTTGATTCTGAGACTTGTTTTGATAGCCAGGGTTGGGTGGGTGGGAAGATCCATGGCCACCTTTGTTCTTCTGCTGGAAAGGCTGACGAAACGGAGGAGGAGGAGGAGGCAACCAGAACTTCTGTTGCTTAGCAGCCACTAGTGAGGAAGAAGAAGACTGAACTGCGTCCCTAACTCTCTTCTTAGAAGCCTCACACTTGAGCTGAGCAGCCTCTTGCTTCAGTGCCATATTGTAAAAATCATCATACTTGGTCGGCTCAAAAAGCACGAGAGGTAATTGCAGATCCTCTCTAAGGCCACCTCTGAATTGATAGATCATGCTCTTTTCATCAGGAACGTCTTGCCTAGCGAAGCGAGCGAGTTTCTAAAATTGGGTATTGTATTGATACACAGACATGCTGCCTTGCTTGAGACCGCGGAAATCCTCACGCTTGCTCTCAACAACACTTTGTGGAATGTGGTGAGCTTTGAAGTCTCGGCGGAAATCATCCCAGGTAATCACACGACCTCCTCTGGAATCTTTGTATTGTTGATACCACTCGGCAGCTTGATCCTTGAGTTGAAAAGAAGCGAACTTGACAAAGTCCTCAGGCCTGACATTGCTACATTCAAAATGCTTGTTGATGTCCACGAGCCAATCATCGGCGTCTGTGGCCTCGGCACAGTAGCTGAAAGACTTCGGTTGATTTGCGAGGAACTGGTTGAGGGTAGCAAAATGAGGCTGATTGTTGCCTTGGCCTTGATTTCCTTGGTTGCCTTGCCCTTGGGTGCGCTCTTGCAAGAGTTGCAAAATCATCTGAGCATTGGCGTTGGTGGCTGCCATGATAGCTTGCCATGCCTCCGGAGGCGGAGGTGGTGGCGGAGGGTTCGCCTGACTCCCCTCATTGCGTTCCGGATTCTGACGCGTTGGCGGAGCCATCTTGAAGAGGGTGACATCCGTTAGCATCTTGATAGAAAAATAGGCAAGTTGAATCAACGGTTAGAAATTGCAACTTATAGTCTTCACAATAAACATTCGAACGAGGATGAACGAATGAATTCCATAGTAAATCATCACACTTCCATAAGGTGAGAAGCCACTTGATAAGAGATTGATGAATAAAATAACAAGGTACGAGTGGAACAAATAAGTGGTAAGGATTACCCAATCACAAACCAAATATTTGTGGGAAGAAATGCTAAGAGCTACATGAATCCCAGCTATAAACTCCCGAAACTTTCTGGTTATGCAATCTGGTGTTGGCGATACAGGGGACACAAAATATATCACCCAAACTAGCAATCCCTAGATCCAGCTGTATCCATCCGTCAACACATAACCAAGAAACCTTCGGAAATCGTGTACCTCAACCTTCGAAAAGCATCTGTCGGGGATATACCCCGCGGTATGACCCGGCCGGGAGTATGACCAGGCCAGACTTGGCATTTCACCGATGACCCGGCGGAGGACTAGCGACTCATGGGTCTGGCGGCTCATTGGTCAGACAGCTCATGAACCAGACGACTCATGGATGGCCCCGACGGCGAGTCAGATAGAAGACTAGGCCCAAGGCCCAGAAGGCCGGCTCATGTATGGTGGGCCGGCTTAAGAGGAAAGCGTAAGGAATATTCCCTTACAAAGAAAGCAAGACTAGGACTCCACTTGTAATTGAGTAATCCTAATCCTACTAGGAGGGGCAGGGCACCCCAAAGAGGGACAAGTAACAAGAAACAATCTCTAGGGCTAGACACCGAGAGCCGGTTCCCGGCGACTCCCCCGTGATCATAATGAGACCTAGCCTCAAACAGCATGTAGGGTTGTTACCGGATGATGTTTCCTGGGGCCCGAAGCTGTCTAAATCCTTGTCTTGTGTTGCGTCTCTCGATTCCGCCCAACCCCTCTCAAGCTACCACATAGATGTGCTGGCCTCGCGACTAAGTCCTGACACTAAGGACATCTGCCGTGACAATCCACGACAGTTGGCGCCCACCGTGGGGCCCGTGCACGGTGGTGTTGAGTTCTTGGAGGGATTTTTCCCATGGATCGAGGAGTTCATAATTTTCCAGATGAGGAAGAGCCGGTTGGAGAGGATCTACATCAGCTTCGAGTTCATCGGTTCTGATTCATAGTTTATGAGATTTAAGGTTCAAGAAAATCGAGGTTGCGAGATGTTTGCTGCCGCAAGTCGCCAAGTCAACAGGAGCCATCGACCTGAACCAGATCGACTCCCTTTGCGTAAGCTAGTCATCACCAAGACCGTTTGGATACCCTGCAAGTCTAGAGGCCATCAATCGAAGGTATTGTTTACTCCAGGAGGAGATCAAAGACAAGCCAACTACTCCCGTCAAAATCAATCGAGTAGTACTATTATTCATCCGGAAGCAACGCTGGCGTTCGGATCCGCACGTGCGCAGCCAAAACGCAAAGGTCAAAACTCAACACGACTCGGACAGGTTTGTTGAAACCGGCCACGACATGGAGAAGGACCCATGCGAAATCACGGACTCGGATGTTTCTGCGACGCCAACCTTGCCCTGAGCCGCCATATGCTGCGTCAGGATAAGACTATGCTAGAGGAGACTTGGCATCCACTCCCATGTGAAGTTAAGGAAGAATAAAAAAAGGGGATCAAGTGATGAAGGATCCAATCCAGATTGACAGATAGCAGTTCTAGTACTAGTCAAAAGATCAACCAAGGAATCAAATGGCCACTCGGATGCCAAGCGAGCCATCGCTCTGAGCAGCCGTTTTCAGACCGGCCAGGCCTCAGTTGAGCTGCCGTGGCCTGTCTCTGTTGAGACCCGCCGTCGAGCCTGCCTTCACTGTAACTTTGGTTCAATGCACCCGCCTAGGTTGACCCGTCTGCCTTCGTCACCGCTGCAACATGGTTTGTTTTAAGCTGCCCTCACCAACACGCACTGAGCCGCTGAAAGGTTGACCCGCTACTCCTCTGATTGTTTGCTGGGCTTGACTGCTGGCTCGCTGCGCCTGGTTCTTTTTGGATGCGTCCCGTGGGTGTATTGACTGATCAAAAGACTCCTGCGGTGGCGAGGGACAGTGGCAGCCTTGTTTATCTGGTCTACATACGGTTACACAAGATGCACCCGAAGGCAGACTGCAAAACACTGGTGTTGTGGATACATTATATAGTACTGCTAGCGCTACATGGGGATTAAAAGCTGCTGCTGTTTCTTCATCTCATCAAGACAAATGAGTTTTTATGGATGGAATAAAAAAAGGAATGATCATTGCGGCAGTCACGAAGGCCACATGGGGTGCTACTGCTACATCAGCTAGACGTACATGCAGGCAGTTTATTTCCTGACCAACTACGTCCAGCATTATCCACCATCAGTATCCGTATTCATCCGATAAAAATACCAGGTGCTATTTATCCTGCTTATTTTTAAAAGCACAAATTAATTCATTCGAGCACAACTACTCTGCTCTACGGTGTTTTTTATATGCAGGGTAACCATTTACTACAAAAGTGGCATTATACCGCGGATACGGACCACACCGGCTTAAAACATCGTGGCCGTTTCTTGCGACCGCGCCGGTTTACAACGAGGAGGACAATTTGCCCGTTTGCACCGGCTTACAATGCCACGGCCGACTCATCCGTCTGCTCCTGCGGGCGACTCATCCCTGATTGATTTTAGCTTCACCGTGGGATCATTAAACTCCACGGTGGATAATTTCCAGCCTAACATATCAGGTGATATCCATCTAAGGTCTATTTTATTAGGCATATTATTTTTGTCAAGGAACAATTACTCTGGCTTGTGATGTTTTTCAAGTAGGACAATTGTTCACTACATCAACACAACGTGGTTGACTTGCCCATCCGCGCGGCTTACCGCGCCGGCGATCGATTCGCCCGTCCGGACCGGCTTACAACACCACGGCCGGCTCATCTGTCTGTGCCGCCTCTGATGCAACGGTCGTCTTTACCATCCATCTCTCGCGGGTTGGTCCATATAAACACACTGGGCCGCACCTGTATGCATGAGCTGTTTATTGAATATGAGCGAGTCACTGTTTGGGAAGCCCGGTTTTCTTCCAACAAATTGGAGGCGAATTATCATGTATTATCAGCCGCCGTCTGCACTGGATGGTTCAATGGGCAGGCGCACAAGTCGCCGCCACTACAGTTTGGTTAACTTCAAAACATCCAGTTGGAAGGAACCATTGGCCGAGTTGCTGACACGGCTCATACGGGATCATTTATAACCCGCCGCAGTCACTTCAACCTTCTGTGGATTCACATCGCGCTATCAATACCAATGATATACACCTTATGCTATGATCAATATGGAGAATCTCAAAGCCAACTCCTCGAGTCGTCTTGAGACTCGGGGGCTACAATGATATGACTCGGCAGCATTGGTCGGTTCCAATGCATTCAAAGAACTCCGGGTCATTGGAGGGAAAAATAACCCGGTCCCGGAGGCTACCGCCATATTGGTAAAAAGTTTAAAGGCCGTCGGAAAATTTCCGGCTTAAAAAGAAGGATTCCGGTTTAGATCCGGCTCAAGAGACTTGACATCTCCCACAAAGCACTGAAGCTCTTAAATATCCGGTTTAAAATCCGGGTCAAGGGAAATTTATCCGCCACAAAGTTTTGAAGCTCTCAAATCCGGTTCAAAATCTGGTTTAAGGTAAATTTGTTTATCACAAAGCTTTGAAACTCTCAATATCCGGTTTTTCCGGTTCAAAAAGAATTTATCTCTCGCAAAAGTTCGAATTCCCAGGAAAAATTAAAAGGACCAAAGAGAGTCGGTTAGAAAGCACAACTCAAACATAGGTACCCTGCTTTAATGGCCATTGGGAGCTGATCGTATTCGAATTTAGCTTAACCCTTTTGGTGTGACCCTGGTCGTATTCGAATCAGAGTCGTTAAATATTCTCATGATCACTAGGGGGCTTCCTGTTCAAACATAGGTCGTATTCGAACCAAAGAGAACATAGTTGTCGGTACCCTTTTGATTGGCACACTACCGAGCTCACTAGGGGGCTTCTTGATCGTATTCGAATCATAGCTCAACCCCTTTTGGGAACCGACGTGGATCGTATTCGAATCAGCGTCGTTAAACAATTCTCAAGGTCATTTGGGGGCTTCCTGTTCAAACATAGGTCGTATTCGAACCAAAGAGAACATAGCTGTCGGTACCCTCTTGATCGGCAACGCCAAAGCCACTGGGGGCTATATGATCGTATTCGAATCTTAGCTTAACCCCTTTGGGACGGTTTTCTGATCGTATTCGAATCAGAAGCCTCAAAATTTTTGAAGTCTCTTTTTGCAAACAATTTTTGGATTTTATTTGAAGCTCTTTTTCATATCTAAAGTATATATGAGTGGTTGTTATTTAACCCGGCTTGATTTTCAATGATAAATCGCCAGCTTATGACAATCATCATCTATGTGGAAGCATTGGCTTCTAAGGATTGGGTTATCACCCTTACTGCACAGGTCATGTAAACCGGCAGTACAAATTCAATATCACAGTGGTTATATGTGAGATATTATGACCCGCCCTGCGGTAAACCGCCAAGGGATCTTGTGATCTACTTGTGTGCAGGATAAGACTACATTTGGGTGGTTACCCGCCCTGGCTTTTGACGTTAAGTCGTCAGGGCATATGTTGTTTAAACTCTGTGCAGGATTTACAGAGCTATGACTTACATAAATGATTAAGTTCAAGCCCATCATCAAAGACTGAAATTGGTGTCTCAAAAGGGTTATCAATTCTTGATTTTCTCAAAGGCTATAAGCCGCCGGGTTATAAAAATTCCGGCTTACAATGGAGGCGTATTAAATCGCCATCGACCAAGAGCCGCCGGGTATTTAAACTCCGGATTGACTTATCAACAGATGAAGTATTCAAAGTCGCTTTGGCGCAATGGCTATTATTTTATCAATGAATATGATTTATTCTACAATGGAAAGAATAGTCCCAAGTCGCTGCAGGCTTACGACCCGGCACTTGGGGGCTACATATGTGGAATATTCAGTTTATGACTAATGATTGAGATGAATAACCCGGATTTCTTCAAAGTTACAACACTTATATTGAAGCAAGTCTTAAGTTATCACTATGTTTTCCTCTTAAGACTTGGGGGCTACAGGTGATATGCATATAAGGGAGAAAACAAATCTTCAAATTCTCAGTTTGGAGTAGACTAGATTAATCCGGTGTCTGCAACAATCATGACCCGGCATCATTTATTTATAACCCGGCAATTTTGGCAATCATAAATCGGCAAGATCTACATCTTTAAGCCGGCTGAATATCAGTTGAATATTTCAAGACCAATATTTTTGTCAAGTCAGAGCATTGAAGGCCGACTCAAATGGATTATTTCTTATAATATTTCTCTACAAGAGCCAATGTCAGCAAATTGGTTATGAAGCTGGCCTATTGACCCGGATTTTTTAGAAGAAGTGCCTGGATTTTTGCATGGGCAAGGTTTGGACATATCTGTTAAAGGAGATTTGCTATAAGATCTTAAGTATGCATCCAAGAGGAAATGACAAGGACTTAAATATGATCAGGTGCCGGTTCAGGAAAATATTTAACCCGGAGCACAACCTATCAAGTTTGTTCTTGTGTCTATTTTACAGGGTCAGTTTAACATGGATAAATCCAAATTAAACTAGGGGCTAATGTCGGGGATATACCCCGCGGTATGACCCGGCCGGGAGTATGACCAGGCCAGACTTGGCATTTCACCGATGACCCGGCGGAGGACTAGCGACTCATGGGTCTGGCGGCTCATTGGTCAGACAGCTCATGAACCAGACGACTCATGGATGGCCCCGACGGCGAGTCAGATAGAAGACTAGGCCCAAGGCCCAGAAGGCCGGCTCATGTATGGTGGGCCGGCTTAAGAGGAAAGCGTAAGGAATATTCCCTTACAAAGAAAGCAAGACTAGGACTCCACTTGTAATTGAGTAATCCTAATCTACTAGGAGGGGCAGGGCACCCCAAAGAGGGACAAGTAACAAGAAACAATCTCTAGGGCTAGACACCGAGAGCCGGTTCCCGGCGACTCTTCCGTGATCATAATGAGATCTAGCCTCAAACAGCATGTAGGGTTGTTACAGGATGATGTTTCCCGGGGCCCGAAGCTGTCTAAATCCTTGTCTTGTGTTGCGTCTCTCGATTCCGCCCAACCCCTCTCAAGCTACCACATAGATGTGCTGCCCTCGCGACTAAGTCCTGACACTAAGGACATCTGCCGTGACAATCCACGACAGCATCCGTTATACGAGTTATGGCAATACTCACGAACTCCCGCCCTAGTACTGGGTGGCGTCGAGGTGATCTCACCAACAACTGCATAAAAGAGGTTTTCGATGTCAGCGAAACTCAGGTATTCCAGAACTGCAACGATAAAATTGTGACGACAACACCTCGGAGCTCAACTCCCCGGGACACTGCCACAACCCCTAAATGTCAGGAGGCACCAAGAACAATGTTCTCGTCACAAAACCATCGAAACGATTCCAAGATACCCGCGTGATCCTAAAAAAATATTAGCGAAATTTGAGGAGAGAAGAGTCAAAACTTCTACGTCAGGAGGCCTCACCAGAGCGACGAAGGGACTGAGGACTAAAAAGAATCCTACTCTCCGATATATATAATCCTAAGACTCAAAACATTTTTTGTTCTAGACTCAACAACGCCAGCCATTCGATCAAGCAGGGGGCTCCTAAGTCGGGGATGGCTCTGATTACCAACTTGTAATGCCCACGATGCGGCTATATCTCCCACGTGTCGAGGCACGACTTAGAGGCATAACCGCATTGTAGGTATTGTCGCAAGAAGGGTCATCTTCACACAATCCCATGTAATGAACAAGAATGGGATAACGAGAGTTGGCTTACAATCGCCACTTCACTCAATACATAAATTAATTCATACATCATCCAAAATCACACATAGACCGACTACGGTCAAAACCAAATGAAAATAAGATAACCCCAAATGCTAGATCCCCGATCGTCCCAGCTGGGCTCCACTACTGATCATCAGGAAACGAAACATAGTAACGACCACGTTCCTCGTCGAACTCCCACTTGAGCTCGGTTGCGTCATCTGCACTGGCATCGTCGGCACCTGCAATTGTTTTGGTAGAATCTGTGAGTCACGAGGACTCAGCAATCTCACACCCGCGAGATCAAGACTATTTAAGCTTATAGGAAAGGATGGTGTAATGAGGTGGAACTGCAGCAAACACTAAGCATATATGGTGGCTAACATACACAAAAGAGAGCGAGAAGAGAAACAACGCAACGGGCGCGAAGCTAGAAATGATCAAGAAGTGATCCTGAAACTATTTACGTTCATACATAACTCAAACCGTGTTCACTTCCCGGACTCCGCCGAGAAGAGACCATCACGGCTACACACACGGTTGATGTATTTTAATTAAGTCAAGTGTCAAGTTCTCTACAACCGGACATTAACAAATTCCCATCTGCCTCATAACCGCGGGCACGGCTTTCGAAAGATAATACCCTGCAGGGGTGTCCCAACTTAGCCCATTATAAGCTCTCACGGTCAACGAAGGATAAACCTTCTCCCGGGAAGACCCAATCAGTCTCGGAATCCCGGTTTACAAGACATTTCGACAATGGTAAAACAAGACCAGCAAGACCACCCGCTGTGCCGACAAATCCCGATAGGAGCTGCACATATCTCGTTCTCAGGGCACACTGGATAAGCTAAGTGTACAGGTACCGGCGTAACCCAAGTTGCCAAGGGACGGTCCCGTACGGTGCTCTAGTTTGGACCAACACTCGGAGGAGCACTGGCCCAGGGGTTAAAAATAAGATGACCCTCGGGCTCGCGAAAACTCAAGGGAAAAAGGCTTAGGTGGCAAATGGTAAAAACCAAGGTTGGGCCTTGCTGGAAGAGTTTTATTCAAGGCGAACTGTCAAGGGGGTCCCATAAATCACCCAACCGCGTAAGGAACGCAAAAATCAAGGAACATAATCCCGGTATGACGGAAACTAGGGCGGCAAGAGTGGAACAAAACACCAGGCATAAGGCCGAGCCTTCCACCCTTTACCAAATATATAGATGCATTAATTAAATAAAAGATATTGTGATAATCCAAAATATCCATGTTCCAACATGGAACCAACTTCAACTTCACCTGCAACTAGCAACGCTATAAGAAGGGCTGAGCAAAAGCGGTAACTTAGCCAAACAACGGTTTGCTAGGAAAGGATGGTTAGAGGCTTGACATGGCAATATGGGAGGCATGATATAGCAAGTGGTAGGTAGCGGAGCATAGCAATAGAACGAACAACTAGCAAAGCAAAGATAGAAGTGATTTCGAGGGTATGGTCATCTTGCCTGCAAGGTTCTCAGAGTTGTCAAAAGCTTGATCCTCGTAAGCGTACTCAGCAGGTTCCTCGTTCACGAACTCGTATTCCGGCTCTACCCACAGCAAGAACACAAGCAATGGAACCACAATCAATCACGGGAAATGCACAAGCAACATGATGCAAAACATGCATGATATGCGATGCGTATGCGTGCTCCGGAAGAAAAAGAATGAACAAGGCAGTAACTTGGCAAACCAAGTATGCCACTGGAAAGATGAGATGATTTCGGTCGAAATCGATATAAAGATCACCGGAAACGGATGCACGGTTAGCAAATGGCAAGCAAAACAAGAATGACACGATTTTGCGATTAACAACATGATAGCACTTAGAATACATCAAGTAACTATGCTACAGCACTCCAACATAGCAACAAAGTATATGGCAGTAATCTACAGGAGATGCTTGACAAAAAATGAACACTGAGCTACGACTAGATCATAACATAACAGGTTCAAACAAGCATGGCAAAAGTGCAAAAGATATCAGCTTAACAGACTTGAGAGAAAATACTGGACATGGCTGAAACAGCATCAGGTAGCAAAGTTCAGAGAAAGCAATCAACATGCTACAGGAACTTAACATAGCAAAACCAGGCATGGCATTAATCTACTAAAAGCATAGAACAAAAGTCCCTTACTGACCATGAGCCAAAAAGAACCAGAAGATATGATGGCACCCATGTAAACATAGCAAGTTTCGTTAACAGGTTTCAGACTTGGCAGAAAACAGAACATGGCATTAACAGAATTATGAAGGCATCTTTGTGAGCTTGATGCACTCATCACAAAGTGATGCATGACAAAACAAGCATACCTACAGCAATATGGCATATTTATGAAGCTAACCATGGCAAGAGCAAGTTCATAGCATGTATGGATCAACTACAATAACCTTGGCAAAATTGAATATCATGTTAACATTCTGCCAGGAACATTTTGTAGCAAAAGTAGAGCAACATTAATACATGCTATGGCACTCCAAAATTTCAAACAGGGGCATGGATGGATAGAGAACAACTATATCTACAAAGCATCCTTACTGAAGATACTCAAACTAAGCATGGATCTCACTGTAGACACATGGATACATTGCAACAAAATAACAACAGTCACAGACGGCAAAATTCTAAGACCCTGAAAACAGAAACATCACGAAGCCTAGTTTGCATGCTTGTGCTAGTCACCACATAGATCAAAAAAATACATGACATACACCTCTGTAAAGATGGCATGGCATATTTCAAAACACCTGTAGAGCTCATGCCCATAAAATGCACACACAAAATGCAATAAAAAAGACAATTCACCAAGTTCTGATAAGTAACAGCAGTTAACATCATATAGCACTCTTGCACCAGATATTTGGGCATCAATATGGAATCAAACGAGCATGGCGCAATGTAACAAAATTAAGAGCATCTTGTGACGAACATTTCGATATATCATGCACACAAAACGAAGCAGTATCCAATGACATATGATACAATGAACAGAGCAATATAATGTAAAAACTTCGGGACTTGGAGGATTTTCGGGGTCAACCTCTCCCAGATCTGGATCCGCACGGAAACCGAGGTGCGGCGCGAGCTCGCCGGAGTTGGACGGAGGAGAGGGCCGGAGCTCGGGGAAGAAGGAGGGACGGCGGCGAGGGTCGCCGGGCGGTGGCGGAGCGACCGCGCGGGCTTGGGGGCGCGGCGCCGAGGCGCGGCGGACGGCGGAGGCGGACGGGCCCCGCGGGAACGGCGGCGGCGGCTGGGAGCCGTGGCGGCGCGGAACGGCCTCGGGGCGCGGGCGACGCGGGTGGACAAGGGGCGGCGGCGCGGCCGGATCGGGCCAGGCGGGCCCCGCCTGGGCCCCGGCGTGCCGCGGGAGGCGGCGCGGTGGAGACGGCGCTGGCGGGGTGACGTGGCGAGAGCCGATTGGCCGGAGGCGGCGATGTAGACACGTCCGGCGGCGAAAATTTGTCCGATGGCGCGAGGAGGACGAAGTCTAGGGTTTGGACGCAAATTTCGGAGGGTGATGTGTTTATATAGACATAGGGAGCTAGGAGAGTCCAAATGAGGCACGGTTTTCGCCCACACGATCGTGATCGAACGACCGAGAGCATGGAAGTGACTTAGGTGGGTTATTGGACTGTTTGGAGGGGGGTTTTGCTGCAACACACAAAAGGCCTTTGCGGTTACCCGGTTAACCGTTGGAGCATCAAACGACCTCCAAATGGAACGAAACTTGACAGTGGTCTACCGGTGGTGTACCAAGGCCACTTGACAAACCTCGGTCCATTCCGAGAACGTTCAACACCCGCTCACGAAAAGAGACAAGAGGGGGTGCGCCGGTGCATGTGGGAGTGCCGGATTGCAAAACGGAAAACGAGGAAAATGCTCGGATGCATGAGACGAACACGTATGCAAATGAGATGCACATGATGACATGATATGAGATGCATGACATGAACAAAATGCAAAACGAAAAATAGAACCCAACCACGAGGGGAATATCATAGCACATAACCGAAAATGGCAAGAGTTGGAGTTACAAATATGAAAAGTTACATCCGGGGTGTTACAGTGGGCTCTCGGCGGCGGCCACCATGGCCGTTCGGGTGGCTCGACTGTTGGCTTTCTGGTTGGGGAGGCGGCAGGCAGCATTCGGTGTCTCCTGGGTGAGAGCCTTAACTGAGGTGGGCAACGATGGTACCTTCGGCGTCGTTCCCTTCTTGAAGGTGCCGCATTGGGAGATAGTTGGCTGGTGGACACCATTTGGTTGGCATTGGCGGCAATCTGGATCAAAAAGTGGTGCGGTGTGGCATCTACCGCGTCGACAACGACGAGTCTCGGCGGTGTGGCACAACAGGATCTCGGCGTTGGATGTGTGTTGATGGACGCGTAGGATGGTGGCGTTGTCTGTCTTCGTGGTGGCATCGACGGTAGTTGGACCTAACAAGATCAATGCATGGATCTCTCCTGAAGTTGAAACGACGAAAGATGGCAGTGGCGGATTCTGGAGCATGTGTATGTGGTGTGTGCTGAGGGTCGGCTAGACCAGTTGGTGCTCTCGGCTCACCATGAGGCTGTTTGATGAGGCTCCGGGTTAGATAGTGTGTGTTAGTGTGAGGTCAAGGCACATCATCATCCAAAAAAAAGTTACTGTAGTGACATTGTTCACCAGGTTACTTCAAATTGATCCATCTATTTTTTTTGTTAGACTTGTTAAATAATATAGTAGAGATGGTTGTGTGAATCACAACGACCGGTATCCTCTTTACAGAAAAACGTTATATTTTATTAGTTAATCTTATGATTAAAATACGATTTGAAATGTGAGGGGACTATTAAATCCGGACGGATGTACTGCTGGGCAGAGTAGGGATTCGTATTAAAAATGGCGAGGCATCGTGGACCCGTGGCAAACAGGTAAGCGTCGTGGACTCGTGGCAAGCGCCTGAAAGGTCCAGACTGCGGTGCGACAGCCGCGCACGCGATAAAGCATGCAACACGACGTGTGGATTCCGTGGAGGCATGCCTGGTGCCCCGTCCAGTCCATGCCCTCAGGCAGAGACAGCTCCGTTACCCTCTCCGGCTGGGGCCTGCCCGTCGTAAACGGCGACCATCCGCCTGTTAACGCCACCCTGCACCGCCCCAACCCACCGCCTATATAAACACCGGGAAGATCCAAGTTTTAACATTTCTCCCTCACGCTTCCCCCTACTACTCTGCTCCGTTCTGCTCACCGCTCAGGATCGTAACTCCGCCCAATTCCTGCCATCGACCGGCCGATAGAGATACTCTTGATAGCTGATACGGTTTCGTCGGGGTTTGAGCTCGATTCGGCCCTTCTACAATTCCGAGCCAGCCCGCCGATGGCGCACGACTTGCAGGACGACTTGGAGTTCGTCGCCGCCGGCCACGATTACGACGACTTCGAGTTCGACGATGCCGGTGGCAACGGGTTCCGAACCTCCGGCGGCGCTTCCCAATACCAGCTGGTATGATTCCTGGCTCCTCTTTGGTTCACTGCCTAATCTGAGCAGCACAATCACCTGCTAGCTAGAACGACAAAGGGAAAACTACACAAAATTTCTTCTCTGCTAGTAGGAGTATTACTGTACGCCTAGCGGTGGGAAGGTGTTCAAGATCTAACAGTTTTCTTCTTTTCCGATCGTAGGATACTGAGATGAACGACACTTCAGCCTTGGAGTACAGACAAGGGAAAGACATGCAAGAGATACCCTGGGAGAGGTTGAACTACAGCAGGGATCAGTACCGTCAGATGAGGCTAAAACAGTACAAGAACTACCAGAGCCTCGCTAGGCCGCGAGATACACTGGAAAAGGTGAGATGGGATCCACTGCTCACTTTTTGTGTGTAAATCATGTCATCTTCAATAGTTGTTCTTCGTCGTGTCAGTTTATTAGTATTTTTAGTAGTTAAGCAACAGCTGATTTATCATTTGTGTTAGTCAGGTATGGTCTTTTTTGTCTTCTACGGTATTTGACTAGCAAAACATGTATTACACGCCAAAAATATATATTTATAGATTCGTCGTTGAATAAAGTTTGTAAACATAGTATTTCTTATGGCATATTACACATGTTATGTTTGTCCGGCTAACAAACCCGGATGGAGTTCTCACAAAAAAAAGAAACTCAGATGGAGGGATTTTTTTTTTCAAGCAACTGCCAAGAACTCTGCCATTTCATCAGAAAGAAGAGAATTGACTAGTTTATAGTTCATGAGGGAAATTGACCATCATAAAACCATCATTTTGTTTATAGGAATGCCAACGAGGAGAGACAAGAGACGCCTTCTACGATTTTCACTTGAATACAAGACATGTCAAGCCAACAATAGTGCACTTTCAGGTACCAATTTTTATGGATATCTCTTTCAGGCCTTGGCACTCACATCCATATGACCCCCTCCGTCCGGAAATACTTGTCATCAAAATGGATAAAAGGGGATGTATCTAGAAGTATTTTAGTTTTAGATACATCTCTTTTTATCAATTTTTTATCAATTTTGATGACAAGTATTTTCGAACGGAGGGAGTACTTGACACCTACATAAAGTTGTTGTGAGATTGATTTAACCTAATTTCTTTGTATTTTCATCACAAATTATTTATGTTTGTTCGCATGGACAAACTGACACTGATTTGGAAAATTGGTACAACTTTGTACTGAAGTTGTACTAAATCAGCAACAAGTAATATGGATCGGATCGGAGAGAGTACTAGTATTTGCTAACTTACCAGTCACCACACTGTGTCATAGATTATGACATCTTGTCATGCATGGCGCGCCTCTTCTGTTTCCATGCTGGCCTTCATGTGTAGCTAGCTATTGTACTTGCCGAAAGTGGCTTTGTTAGGGAATTCTTGGTCTGCTAACAGGGACGATTAACCTGATCAACAGTGTTTCGTGGGTAAAGGTTTTTTATTCCTTATCACTGTTAGGGTATGTTTGGTCATCTAGCTTATAGGTAGGCTTTGCTCCGCCAACATAATTCAAGAGATTTTTTCCAAAGTCTGCAAATTTTCAAATTTGTACAGATCTAACATGTAAATGACAACGGCTCTTCACCGCAAAAAAATAAATGAAACTAACAGGCTCCAACCTCAAACCACGCGTGCTTGGCGTAGTAGTTGTGTAGACAGCTCTCAATTTTTCACACCGTTGTGTTCTGCGTTAATTCATGTTTCCTCTGTGTGTATGCATGCGTAAAGTCTGTTGCAGGGCATATGATGAGTGGGTCCTAAGATGGAACTGTAGTTTTGGTGTCAGCAATTAAACAGTGATAATAGGGCAGCTGCAATATTCGGCCATTTCATATCAGGTCGACAAGCGAGTGGACGAGGATCCCCAGAAGGCGGCATTATTGTGAATCACCATGGAAGATGGTATGGTGGGAAAGTTCTACGACAGGCAAAGAAGAATCTCCTTGAATTCCTTTTTGCAGGTTACACAAGAGAAGAGGATTGATACTTTACATACTATCTTATGATTCACTGTTACCCCCTCTATAAAGAAATATAAGAGCGTGATCTAAACACTCTTATGTTTCTTTATAGAGGGAGTACTATTTAACACTATTTTTTTGTTGGATGATACGTTTCCTAATGCTATGAAAATAGTGCGCAAATAGATCTCCTTGTTATGGCCTATGTATATTGTATGGCAGGCCTTGACCTTTTAAGGGCATGTACAATGGTGGCAGCACCTAGGTGCTGCCCCAACCCAGCCACATGAGCACATACTGCTAAAGCACCGTTTAATTTCTCATACACCCAGTGCACCTGTAGCCCCATGACGTGAGCCACCACATGGCTGGATGAGCGTCCGGACGACATCTCTCTCTCTTTCTTTCTCTCTCTCATTGCTTTTTCTGCTCGAGCAACTAGTTCTTTTGCAAGCTACACTGACACGTTTAAGGCATCTACTTTTAGTCCACGGTGGCATCTGAACCTAGTTGGCACATAGGGCACTAGGTCTAGGGCTATGCATTGAGCATGCCCTAAGGCCTCTTTGATTGAAAGCAGTGGCGGAGTTACGTTGTAGCCTACAGGGGCCATGGCCCCCAGCCTTAGTAAAAAATAGGAATAAATATTTTTTAAGGGGTGTTGGATCCCCCCCAAGATCCTGCCTAGCTCCGCCACTGATTGAAAGGATTTTCATACAGTTTTTGGAGGATTGAATAGTATGTTGGTTGTTTGATTTATAAGATTGAATCCTATAAAAAAAATTAAGGAATCATTTGTAATACATTCCATAGGAAATCTAGCATCCACTCTAACCTGTTGGAAAAAAACTTTATTTTTCTTGTGATGCAATCAAACTAAATCAAATCGTGTATCCTAGTTATGCCGAGGCTGGGTGTGTGCTCACTGTGTTTGTACCTCTTGATGTTTCATTTTGAGCAAAAAAATCCACCCTTTATCGAAAAAACTCAAATCGTGTAGGATTCGAATGGGCATGACATTCCATTACCGTGCTCTTCCTATCCTGCAAATCAGATTAGTCCTTAACTATTCTGGTGTGCTAATGCGTATGAACTGACTGGTTTACCTGGAGTTTTTTTCTTGGAGTCTGGGTTCAGATTAACAACTTATATGAACTTTGGTTGCAGAGCTCTAGCTCCTTACTAATCTGAAGGAGATCTAGATTAACAATAGCATCACACAGTTGTAATTACCCGAGTGAATTTTAACGGAAGCTCACTGTTATGTCCTCCATCCGCGATCTTGTTTGTTATCATAGTCCTCCATCGGAGTAGAATTTAGTGTGGTGGCAACCACTTGAATGAAATGGGGTGGTTTGACTTCGGTGAAGGAGTGGTGGCGAGCCAATGCTTCTGGGACCTCACGACCACGAAGGGCGTTGACTTTCATCATGCTACTGATTTCTTGGGAAATATGGAAAGAGCGACCACGTGTGTTCCGTAACAACACAATTCCAGTGGGTGTGCTTGTTGCTCGAATCAAAGAGGAAGCCTCATGGTGGTGCCGTGCCGGGGCAAAATATTTGTGTAATGTAATGCCGCGAGAGTGAGGATTGTAACTCGGCCGCTGGCCTCGACTCTAAAACCTTCCTCTTATTCAATGAAAATGGCAAGTCTTTTGCCTTGTTTCAAAAAAAAAAACTTGAATGAAATGGCACTCATTTGCATCATTGTATTTCTGCAGAGTTTTGAGAATAATTCTGGTACGAATGCACTGACCGTGTACTTCTCCATATGCAGCTGAGAAACCTCCTGTGGGCTACGTCCAAGCATGATGTCTACGTGACACAGAACTATTCTGTGATGCATTGGTCATCCCTACTCCGGAGAGGAAAAGAAGTGCTCAATGTGGCAGGCCCAAATCAGGTGATCTACCACAGAGCGATGTGATAATCCTGCATCGTCGGAATGTCGATCAATCTCTGATCCACTGTGCAACCACAATGTGCAGGATATGCGGGGAGGTCGGCCCTTGTCAAGGGTGCAGATCAGCACCATGACGGTAAAAGACAACCTCCTGGCGGCTGGTGGTTTCCATGGGGAGTTGATCTGCAAGGTAAGGAGGAGTAGGCACGCAGTGCAGACCTGTGGATGTTGTTCTGGATAATCTTATCTAAGCTGATGATTGTATCTTTGCGTTAGTATGTCGATCAACCTGGAGTGGCGTTCTGTACGAACCTGGCCGGCAACAAGAAGTCCATCACCAACGCCGTCGAGATCTACGAATCACCTAAGTGAGAAGACACATTATACACAGTAGTAATTTATCTTCCGAATATGTGCATGGAAACTGATTTGCTAACCGAATTCGTATCGTCTCGTAACACAGCGGCTCCACCCGGGTGGTGGCTGCCAACAACGACTGCGTTGTTAGAACTTTTGACACGGAGAAGTACAGCCTGCTCACCCAGTTCCCCTTTGCGTGGTCCGTCAACGTGAGTACCCTGCGCCGCTTCTGGTTGAATATAGGCCTACGGTGTTCTCTGCCGGTCTTGGTTGCTCATGCCATATGCTTCATGGTGCAGAACATGTCCGTCAGCCCCGACGGGAAGCTGCTCGCGGTGGTCGGCGACAGCTCCGACTGCCTCATCGCCGATTCAGGGTCCGGCAAGGTAAACAGAAAAGATGCAGTGCAATTTGGCTCGAGATTTCTGTACAATGGTTGCTCACCGTGGTGGCGTTGGTTCAGGAAATCGCGAGCCTGCGCGGCCACGCGGATTACTCGTTCGCGTCGGCGTGGCACCCGGACGGGCGCGTGCTGGCCACGGGCAACCAGGACAGGACGTGCCGGCTGTGGGACGTGCGCAACCCGTCCGAGGCGTTCGCGGTGCTGGAGGGGAGGATCGGCGCCGTCAGGGGGCTCAGGTTCTCGCCGGACGGCCGCTTCCTGGCCGCGGCGGAGCCGGCGGACTTCGTCTGCGTCTACGACGTGGCGGCGGGGTACGCACGCGCGCAGGAGATCGATCTGTTCGGGGAGATCGCCGGCGTGTCCTTCAGCCCCGACGACGGCGCGGAGGCGCTGTTCGTGGGCGTCGCCGACCGTACGTACGGCAGTCTGCTCGAGTTCCGCAGGCGACACCGTCACGCCTACCTCGACTGCTACCTGTGAAGTGTACGGCGTATTTCGCGTGCCAATCTTGTACTACTGCTACTTTTTTTGTACTGCTACTACTTGAGAGTAGGGCTAGAGCAAAGTGCGTCCCGTGTTTCGACATTTTTCTGCGTCGAAATGGCAGGTGACTGTATATGTTTGACGGGGTTCGCATCCGCAAACCTCTTTTTACCTGGACGGTCCACCTCTCATATAGCACTGTATTTTCATAACCCACCTCTCGAATAGCACCGTAGCACTGCCGAACGATCTGCCTCCTGCGTTCTGGTGGCCCATCTATTGTATAGCACTGTATTTCCGTAACCCGCCTCTCGCATAGCACTGTTGTATGTCAGATGGTTGGCCCACATCTTTTCTCTACCTCGTGCGTTCTGGTGGCCCATCTCTAGTATAGCACTGTATTTTCATAACCCGCCTCTTGTATAGCACTGTAGTATGTCGGATGGTTGGTCCACATCTTTTCGCCACTTTGGACTACAATGTCAGCTACGGCTACGGTTTTTATAACGACTGAAAATCAGTTTTCTAAAATAAGTGAAATAATTCAAGCATTTCTTTTCAAATGAAATGAGCAAAATTAGTATTTTTAAATGAGTGAAATCAGTTTTCTAAAATGAGTGAAATGATTATTTTTGTGAAACTCTTTATTTCAGTGTGTATATTGTGAGTGTAATGTGTTTTTTGAAACAAGTGAAATGAGTGAAATCTATCTTTTGTAACAAGTGAAATCACCTTTTTGAAACAAGTGAAACTAGATGATACCCCGCGCGTTGCTGTGAAAATTGTAGCCGAAAAAATTGGATATATTAGACAAAGAAAATATAAATAATTTGAAACACCTGTTAAGTATGCTGTCTCCTAGCTAAAGTAAAACCATTTCATGCACAACTCGCTTGAAAATAAAAATGTATTCCGTGCGTAGCAGGTTAGAATTGCCCATCATTGAGAGGAATTTTAACAAAACAAAAAGTAACCTGCAAACACATGATATTTTGATTATCTAAAGATACATCCAGCATACATTAGTAATCACAAATAGATGATTTGTTGAATGACAAATAAGATTATGGAAGCCATACCATCAAAGGAGATTTGTGCAATATTCGCAAAAAAAAGGAGATTTGTGCAAGCTAATTTCTTCACACGTTAGCAGGTTGTGTGTTGAACGACAAAGGAGGTGTGTGGAAGCCATACCATGCATCAAAGGAGATTTGTATCACCATAACGTGGCTAGAAGGTTAGAATTACCCATCATTAAGAAAAAAATTAACAACAAAAGTAACCTGCAAACACTATTTTAATTATGTAGAGATACATGCAGAATACATTAATAATCACAATAGATGTGATGAACGATAAAGAAGATAATGGAAGCCATACCAAAGGAGATTGCAAGCTAATTTCACATGCCTTCAGGAAAATCAGTGTAATCCTGGTAACAAAACTGGGGGACTGGAGTTACCTTAAGTTACATGATTGACAGAATACGCTAGCCAATCTGCAACTTGACCTTGAGGTTGTGCACAATGGATTAGATGGTCAATTGGTCATCATGTTGTACTTGACGGCGTGGCCCTTCACGAGCAAACCTGCACAGGATGGCTAGCCGCTAGCGCCATATTCATCTGCAGGTACAGCGAAGCGTTCCGGAGCACCGTCGCCGCCAATCCATCGGTCTGGCCAGAAGCTAGCGACGTTGACGGGCTTCATCAAAACTGTTGAGTATAATGTTTATTAGGAAAGACGAGATAAACTAGGATTTGTTCTGACTTGTCTTATACTCCAAGTAGATCATTGTACTTCTATATATATGCCCACGAGACTCAAGCAATACAATGAAATATTCCACCAATCCTCTCTCTTCCTTCTAACATGGTATCTATCGCAAGTCGATCCTAAACCCTAGCTGCCGCCGCTTCCGCACCTGCGCGCCGCCCCCGGGGCGGTCGACCTCCATGACCGCCGTCGGGGGCCGCGCCGCCCGTACCTAGAGTTCGTCCGCCGGCCGTGTTGGCCGGCTGCCCTAGAGAGTCTTTTTTCCCGATCCTTTGATCCGGGTTTTCTCTCTCTCGCCGGTCGCTTTGACTGGCGTCTACTTTTTGGTTTTCCGGTCTATGTGATCCGGTTTGCGTCGCCCACCGCCGTCGTCGACCCCGTGCGCCTCTACTCCAACACCGGCGCGATTGGCCGGCTTCTTCACCGACCCGGCGTCCTCGCGCGTCATCCGCGCGTCTGCCCGTCGGTCGCGCCGACTCGGCGGCCTCGCGCGTCGTCCGCGCGTCGGCCCGCCCGTCGCCCCGACCCGGCGGCCCTTCACCGCCGCTGTTCGCGCGACGGCCCGCCCGTCGATCTACGCCGGCCGTCACCGCCCTGCTCCGACCGGGACTCCTGCATCACCCCGACCCGGCGGCCTCGCGCCATGCGGCGGCCAATCATAGCCGCCCTGCTGCCCGCCGTCGCCGGCCTCATCGCGGACTCCGCCGCCACCCCGCCTCCACCGAGCGGCGTCCCCGACCTTGCGCGCGATCGGCTTGATCACCCGCTCGCCGCCGCGATCCGCCTCATCTACGCCGCGTGACCGACCTGGCCCGTTGGTTACGCGCGCCTCCGCAGGTCCCGTGAAGATCGTCTCCGAGTTCAGCGCGCCCCTCCACCGATCGAGCAACGGGCTGCCGCTGCGTCGCCCCGTCGGGCCGCAGCGCCGCCGCCCCATGGTTCTCCTCGCGGCTGCATCGACTCGTGCGTCGCCGCTGCGTCGCCCCTACGGACCGTAGTGCCGCGATACACGGTCTCTGCCGCCGCCCGAGGCCGTCCCCGTGGCTGCACCGACTCGCGCGCCGCTGTTGCGTCGCCCCTTCGGCCCGCAGCGTCGCGGCTCGCGGTCCCCGCCGCCGCCCCGAGATCTTCCCGCCGTCGCCCCGACCCGCCTACCGCCGCTGCGTTGCCCCTTCGGGTCGTAGCACCGCGGCCCGCGGTCCACTCTGCCGTCACCGCGCGTCGACCTCCCGTGGTATGCACCGCGCCGTCTCCCTTGGCGCGGAAACGCCACCGTCCGCGCCGGTCTTCGTCACGCTGTCAGGATTCTTCGCCTACTTCGAGCACCGCCGCCGCACTCCTAACCTAGCTGCCGCCGCCGCCGTCAGGCCGCCGCCGCCGCTCTTCTTTGGCCGCTGCCGCCGCTACCTTTGTAGCCGCCGCCCGTCCACCCCCTTCGTCTTCGTCCAAGCACCAGCCCGCCGCCAGCGTCGCCGTCATCTACCTCGACCGCTTCATCTACTCCGACAACCGTGGGCGACATTGGCCCCGCGCCGATTGGCGCCGCAACCGTCGTCGAGTCCTTCTCTGCTGGCCTCTCTGACCTCTTCGACATGGCGTACAACTCGTGCAGGTCCCAGTCTACGCATGCCCGGTGCTGGCAACACCGCCGTGTGCCTTCGTCCACGACGTGTCCCCGGGCCTAGCAAGCCTAGTGCGGCGCTTCGTCAACTTTGTCTTCGTCGGTCTACGCATGCCCGGTGCTGGCAACACCGGTGCGTGCCTTCGTCCACGATGTGTCCCCGGGCTTGGCAAACCCGCCGCGACGCGTCGTCAACAACATATTCTTCCTGGCGCACCACTACTTCGACACCACTGCGCCCATGCTAACTCGGCGCCCTCTTGCACCCGCGGCTCCACGGCGACTTCCTCGACACCGGCCACCCCGACTCGACATCGACCACGGCATTCTTCGCACGGCCACCTCGACCACGGCTCCACCACCCACGCTCTCGGCTACATCGACAAACGGCACAAAGGGCTACCGCCTGCTTGAGCAACCTCGTTGGTTTCCACTCCAGCCAAGACTCCGCGATGCGTCGACCGTTATGACTGTGGAGGGGTGTCCGTCGGTTGCCTTCGGATTCTTCTCCAGTCTCACCGTCTGCGTCGCTACCGTTGTGACTGCGGGGGGATGTTGAGTATAATGTTTATTAGGAAAGACGAGATAGACTAGGATTTGTTCTGACTTGTCTTGTACTCCAAGTAGATCATTGTACTCCTATATATATGCCCATGAGGCTCAAGCAATACAATGAAATATTCCACCAATCCTCTCTCTTCCTTCTAACAAAAACAGTGTGAGAACGATCAGAGCCCCTGCGGCGGCAGCGACGACGAACCCCATCGCCGGCCCGCGGGACTCCCCGGCGCCGTCGCAGCCGGCAGGGACGGTACCTCCCGTCGTTGAGCCCCCCGCGACCGTGACAGTGATGGTGAGCTTCCTGCCATTAGCGCAGTGCCGAGGATGGCGCAAATGAGGTACTACACGCCGGCTGTCGCGAGCGTGATGGTGGTCGTGCCGCTGTCGTCATTGCTCATGGAGTAGCCGCCCGAGTAGGTGTCATAGCGGCTCTTCTCGCGGGCGCGCACCATGGTGTCATCCGGTAGCACCTTTCCCTCAATGGCGCCGATGACCTGGCTCACGAGGAGCCGGTTCCCTTATATTAGCGAAGATGAAGATCATCCGTGGAGAGTAATGGGAAACCAATCGTGGGGAAGTTAATTAGAGAGACGATAGGACGGCAGAAACGTTGGAAAATTAATCGATGGAGTTACTGGGAGGTGAGAAGACAAGGAAGGAAGACCCAACGGGAGAGGTCTGGAGCATGGTAGAGGTCAACTCTTCGGCTGTAGATCTGCCACCGAGAATTTGTGAGGGTCGGCCTATGAGGGAGCCCGTGGTCAGCCTATGTGGGTCCTTCTTCTGGTGGTAACTGAACGCTAAGACTAGCCACAGTGGGAGTAACTTCAGCAGTAACTTCAAGTCCAACTCAGCAAATTTGTCTATGTAGCAATGAGTTAATGAAGAGAGAGGTAGTTTTAGTAACTTAGCTAGTTACTGTAGCATCACACATATCAAGGCAAGATGAGTCTATAGCATAATAAATGAAGTGTTGCATGTTACTACACATATGTTACTTCACACTATAGAGATAGTAACTAGAGTAGTAACATGCTCATGTTACTACTCTATGTTACTACCCATTGTGGCTAGTCTAACGTGATTGCTTTGCACACAGTCGACCGCTGACTGTAGGAGGAATAAGGCTGATTGGTGGATTTTTGCAAACTGATTGATGATGTGGCATAAAGCTGATGTGGACAGTGTGCATGTTGAGAGAATAGGTAGAAGTGGGGAGCAACTTCTTAAGAATGTTAGATATGGTATTCCATTTGAGTGAGTGTAATATGTTTTCTGAAATTAGTTTCTTGAAATATTATATACCAGCTTTTTCATTTGAGTGAGTGTAATATGTTATCTGAAATTAGTTTCTTGAAATCATTGTTTGAATGAGCGAAATCATTTTTAAAATGAGTGAAACATAATTTTTGAAACGAGCAAAAGTTGTCTTATGAAGCGAGCGGATTTTGTTTTTTGAATTGAGCGATATCGGGTTTTTGAAATACTTGAAATGAGTTATTCGAAACGAGTGTAATCAAATGAGTGAAGTTTATTTTATGAAATGATTTAAGTTTTTTTGACATATACAAGCTTCTTGAAACAAGATTTTCTTATTTGTAATGAGTTAAATTAGCTTTTGAAAATTGTTGTAACATGTTTTTCTTTCAAACGAAACAACTGAAATCAGTTGTATCGAATGAGTGAAATCATTTGTTTGATGAAATCAGTGAAATTGGTTTTTGAAATGTGTGAAATAAATTTTGGAATGAGTGAAATCCATCATTTTGAATGGGCCTAAACCCATCTTCTGAAAGTGAGTGAGATATGTTTTATCAAATGAGTGAATTAGCAAAACTGTCAAGAACACCTTTATGAAATAGCGAAGCAATTTTATGTTTTATGAAAGTGATTTCAAAGATAATTGAAATATATAAAATAAACAAGTAGTCCAAATATATCCAAAATTGATCTTCATCCGAAGATCTTGTCACCATGATTTCAAATATATAAAAAGTTTCAAAAATGAACATTTGGTTTGAAACATATCAATCATTTAAAAAACGAAGATAAAATAAAATGCATGTCATTATGTGGGCAGAACCAGCGCATGCATGCGCAGTCACTCGAGCAATACTACACAGACGATACATGTGTGCACGATTTGTGGACGATGGACAACAGCACCATTGGATTGTAGAGCACTGCTACACACACGATAAATTCATGCACGATCTGCGCACGACAACACATCTACACCCTTGGGTTGCCTCGTTTCGTAAATCTCTGTGGCCCAAATCATGTCGTGTGTGGATCGTGCATGCACGGATCGTGTGCACAGCACTTCCGTGGATTGTATTGTTTAACAAATCTGCACTGTTCAAGAAAGCCATCGTCCAGATATCGTGCATGCATAGTCGTCTGTAGAGTAGTTTCGCAGTCACTCTCCATGGTCAGGACGTACTCTCTCTCTCTCTCTCTTCTCAGCCAAAAAGCTGACATGCAGGATGTATTCTCGAGTATTGTTGTTGGAAAGAATTCTCTTGTTTATACCTGATCGGTTGCACCAATCTCGATGAATTTAACGGACGATGGATTGTGCATCGGTACATATCGGTTCCGGTAAATTCACTTATTCGGGTTCGCATCCTCGACTGCCTCGTCATATATTGAGTTCTGTACAGTTTTCTACTACCATTATATAATCAAATACATAGTACTTTCTTTTAAAAAGAACTCAATACACAGTATGCTTGATCTGTGCGTGCACGGACAAGTGTCTGATCTGATTTTTTGGTTCTGACTGGGAGTTGTTCAAGAACTATGTGCTGGCTCTTGTGTACCAAACCATAATTTGTAGATCGAAATTGAACAAAATAATAAGGGCTTTTTTAATCGACCCCTTAGCCGAAATACTAAACCAAATAGAGGAAGATAAATTTTACTCCGGCGTGTATCCATCCCTTAAATTTACTACGTCTGTTGTGACCGAGTAAAAGTTTCTTCGCGTGAAGGCCTCTTTGTGGTCGGTCGGCGACTCACGGGAAGCTCCCTTGTGGCCGGTCAGCGACTCACGTGAAACTCCCTTGTCAACGGCGGCGACCTTGGGTGTAGCGCCCAAAATGCAATTCTACCCCGATCACGTAATGAATTCATGATTGGGGTAGAATCGTATTCGAAAGCATAACAAGGTGGATATCATTACAACACACCATATACTAAATAGATAAGAATATCAGATAACGGCTTACACTCGTCACAAGCTATAGTAGCAATCATCATACAGAACAGCAGGATCCGACTACGAATAAAATCAAGCAAAAAAAAGGACATCCACCCTGCTAATCCTAGGCTCCCGACCCGGAACCCATCCTATGATCGACGAAGAGGAAGAAGCAGAAGAAGAATTTCAAAAGCAAACAAGCATCGCTCTCACTTCAAAGCTTCACTTTACCTGTACATGCACCTGTTGTTGTAGTAATCTGTGAGCCACGAGGACTCAACAATCTCATTATCATGGATATCAATACTAGCAAAGCTTAATCGGTATGGAATGGTTAAGTGGTGAGGTTGCAGCAGCACTAAGCATTTCTATGTGGCTAACTTATGATACAAGAATAAGAAGAGTAAACAACGCGTAAACACTGGTAAATTAATATGATCAAGAAGTGATCCTAAACTACCTACGAGTCAAACATAACCTCATCGTGCTCTCTTCCCGACCTCCCTCGAAAAGAGACGATCATGGTTACGCACGCGGTTGGTGTATTTCCTTGAGTTTAGTGTCAAGTTCTCTACAACCAAATATTATAAATTTTCAAGTTGCCACATAACCGCGGGCACGGTTTCGGAAAAGATTTAACCTGCAGGAGTGTTCCAAGTACTCCATTATAAATTACCACACGGATCCAATGGAACATCCTCACACCATGATAACACGAGGCTTACGATGAGGAATCCTGATGGACAAGCCATTCGTCAAAGGAAAAAGTAAACCAGCAAGACCACCTGGTGTGTCATCACCCCGATAAGGGTCGCGCTTATCTACACAACCGTCTATGCATAGTGGACGATAGCCAAAAGACCTCGAGTTGCTCCGAGGCGGCACCGCCGACTGCTAGGTAGGTGGACCAACACTCATGAGGAGCACCGGCCCGGTTTATTGATTAATTATCCACGGCGTCCGGAAAGTCCCTATGCAAGTTTTATTAGGTTGACGAATGGTAAAACCAATATTATATTGGGCCTTGCTGGAAGAGTTTTATCCTAAGTGAATGGACAAGGGGGCATAATACCCCACATGTGTTAGAAGCGCTCATCAAGGAACATAACACTGGTATAACGGAACTAAGCCAGCATAAGTGGAACAAAACACCAGGCAAAAGGCCGCGCCTTTCACCCATTACCAAGTATATAGATGCAATAATTAAATAAGAGATATTGTGACATCCCATGATATCCATGTCCCAAACATGAAACAACCTGCGACTGCACCTGCAACTTGCAACGCTATAAGAGGGGCCGAGCAAAGCGGTAACATGGACAATCAATGGTTTGCTAGGAAGGGGAGGTTAGAAGCTGTATCATGACAACTTGGGAGGCTTGACAAACAAGAGATACGTAGCGCGACATAGCGATAGCATCGAGACAACTAGCAAGCAAAAATAGTAGTGATATCCAAGGTAATGATCATCTTGCCTAGAATCCCGCTACGAAGAAGATCGAATCCGTGAAGTGGACGAACCAACGTAGTCGAACAAATCCTCTCAATCGCAACAATACTGAAACTATCGAGAAGAAGCACAACTGAAAAGAGGCAAACAACACGGTAAATAAATATAATATAACCATGGCATGATGCACAATCAAATATGTTGCATGTCCATTTTAACAAGGCTGGCATGGCAAAATGCAACAAACAATACTACAAATTAAGTGGAGCTCTTATATTGACAAAACACCATATTCAATTATTTAGTTCGCTCTCGTTTATGTATATGACAAGATTAAATGTTGGTTAACATGGTAAGAGGTGAAGCCAGCTCGTCTAGCCCGTCGCGTTCTATGGATGGCCGGCATTTCAGAGGCGTCGTTGACTAGCAGGGCTGCTTCAATGCCTTTTCACTACCTTCGCGGGGCCATCACATCGCGGACGGCGCAGCTGGAGGTCTCAGACGAGGAGGATGGCTGGGTGCGTGTCCGATCGGGCGACAGGCTGTGACGCACGGCTTTTCCAAGCCCCGATTTGAAGCCTCGGCCGCCTGCATGGATGGAGCGGCTGTGCTTCTGCTGCCTCGAGGAGGGGCATAGGGCACCCACATGTCACGACCCCTTCAAATGCTCCAATTGCTTCCAGATCGGCCACTGCGGCAAGACCTACGCCAACCCGCAAGCACCCAATCATCCTCTCGTGTGTAGGTCACCTCCGAGAGCCGTTGCCTGTCCTGATCCTTCTCGCAGAGCCGAGCTTCTTCCGCTACAGCCGACTACTGCGACTCCGCATGACATGTCACGGCTCAGGGATGCGGACCATCGTCCGGCGGAGGATGAGGTGGTCATCTCGTTTTCTTCAACCTTTTCAAGAATACACATTTCAAAATTGCAACTACGGGTAAGGAAAAACAATCCAGGTAGTGTTGCACATCAGATGGTTCAAGACTTCATCAAGAACGTTGACATGGTCTTCATCATAAGATAATTTTCCAAAATGAAGGACTTCAAGATCATTTTAAACGGGACCATTTTTGTGAGACAAAAAAGAGAATTTTTTGAGCGAATAGAAAAGACAAATTTTAAGACTAGAATTCCGGTCGGCTCGGGAAAAAACTACTCTCTCTGTTTCATAATATAAGAACGTTTTTGATACTATACTAGTGTAAAAAACGTTTTTATATTATGGGACGGTGGGAGGAGAACCTACCAAATGACAATTTCATCTGCCGCGGCAGGGCCGGTTACGTTCCAGCCATAGGCCCAACGCTCCAAAAAGCAGCAGTTTCCAGCACATTCCAGGATAGACAAAGACGCTCCAGACCCCTCGCCGTCACGGCCCAGGCAAAGTGAAACAACGAAAAGCAAACAGCACATCCGAAGCATCCATCCCCTGAGTTTGACAGCTTCCTAATCGCAGTTCGTCCTCGCCCAAATCGAGCAGCCATGTCGCTGATTCCCCGCGGCAACGCCTTCGACCCCTTCTCCCTCGACCTCTGGGACCCCTTCGACGGCTTCCCCTTCGGCTCCGGCGGCAGCAGCAGCGGTGGCAGCCTCTTCCCCTCGTTCCCGCGCATCAGCTCCGAGACCGCGGCCTTCGCCGGCGCGCGGATCGACTGGAAGGAGACGCCCGAGGCGCACGTGTTCAAGGCGGACGTGCCGGGGCTGAAGAAGGAGGAAGTGAAGGTGGAGGTGGAGGACGGCAACGTGCTCCAGATCAGCGGCGAGCGCAACAAGGAGCAGGAGGAGAAGACGGACACCTGGCACAGGGTGGAGCGCAGCAGCGGCAAGTTCCTGCGCAAGTTCAGGCTCCCGGAGGACGCCAAGGCGGACCAGATCAAGGCGGCCATGGAGAACGGCGTGCTCACTGTTACCGTGCCCAAGGCGGAGGCCAAGAAGCCCGAGGTCAAGTCAATCCAGATCTCCGGCTAGGCTGCTTGAGATTAAGGTTAAGGTTCAATTCGCTGGTGTGAGGTTCAACTCGCTCTTTTGTGCCTTTTGCTCGTGTGGATTTGGGTCCGTGTTGAGTGTCGAGTGTGCCCTTGTCAGTGCCGTGTTCAACGCCCGTCTCCCTTGTTAAGTCATGTAGTAATGCGAGCATCGAGTCCAAAGTGTGCTGTACTGCTGTGATCAACTTCTGTGCTGATTTGAACGAGCGAGTCACAGTTCCCTCTTAACTGCTTTTGGAACTTCGATTTTATTTCCGTGTTGAAGTCGAATGCACCTCTAATTCCGTCGACCAATCTGCCATTGCGGAGCTCTCGCAGCATGGAAACTCTGTTCTTGTGTTGTACTGTGGGCGTCCACATGTAGTGGCACGTTAACTAGAAACTCTGGCAAACGCATCAGAACTACTAGTACGCACCTTCGATTACATCGAGTATTTCTTTCCAAAGACACGAGAGAACTGCTGTGATTTCATTGAAGTAGAAGAACGGCATCGGCCAAGTACAGGTTAACTTAAAAATAACCCCTCCATACACTTTAAAATTTGTTAAAAAAAAGGTGGGATCACTAGTAAAAAAGAGGCTTCCATATGCCCCCATTAGTCTCTAAAATAATCGAACCGCGACCAAAGGGGTTCGGGAGGAGACCCGCGACCAACTATCTGGGCCCAGCGCGCTCGGTCGACAGCTGGCGGACGGGAGGGGCTTTAGTCCCGGTTGGCCTAGCCAACCGGGACTAAAGGTCCTCAGGCTGGCCCGAAGGCCTTTAGTTGCGGTTGGCCAGGCCAACCGGGACTAAAGGCCCATCCCTATATATAGGACTCAGCTCACTTCACTTAACCACAATTCAGAAGGGGGTGGTGGGTTTGCTTTTGGTTCCTCCTATGCACACAAGGTGTTCGATGAAATGCCCGAGAGCATGAAACAAGCATGATATGAAGTGTCCGAGCCACACTTGAGCTTTCTCATTTATTTTTCCTCCGCGATCGCGGTTAACAACTTGAACCTTTCATGTGTCATTGATAAAATATGCATGTGTGTAGTTCATTGTTTAATTTGTATTATTTCTAGCTAGTTAGTTTAACAAATGCATGATGGTTAATTATATACTTTATATAATAATAATGCAGATGAATTGGCAATGGATGTACGGTCCCTGATGTTGGAAATATGCCCTAGAGGCAATAATAAATTGGTTATTATTATATTTCCTTGTTCATGAAAATCGTTTATTATCTATGCTAGAATTGTATTGATAGGAAACTCAGATACATGTGTGGATACATAGACAACACCATGTCCCTAGTAAGCCTCTAGTTGACTAGCTCGTTGATCAATAGATGGTTACGGTTTCCTGACCATGGACATTGGATGTCGTTGATAACGAGATCACATCATTAGGAGAATGATGTGATTGACAAGACCCAATCCTAAGCCTAGCACAAGATCGTGTAGTTCGTTTGCTCAGAGCTTTTCTAATGTCAAGTATCATTTCCTTAGACCATGAGATTGTGCAACTCCCGGATACCGTAGGAATGCTTTGGGTGTACCAAACGTCACAACGTAACTGGGTGGCTATAAAGGTGCACTACAGGTATCTCCGAAAGTGTCTGTTGGGTTGGCACGAATCGAGACTCGGATTTGTCACTCCGTGTAAACGGAGAGGTATCTCTGGGCCCACTCGGTAGGACATCATCATAATGTGCACAATGTGACCAAGGAGTTGATCACGGGATGATGTGAGTTACGGAACGAGTAAAGAGACTTGCCGGTAACGAGATTGAACAAGGTATCGGGATACCGACGATCGAATCTCGGGCAAGTAACATACCGATAGACAAAGGGAATTGTATACGGGATTGATTGAATCCCCGACATCGTGGTTCATCCGATGAGATCATCGTGGAACATGTGGGAGCCAACATGGGTATCCAGATCCCGCTGTTGGTTATTGGCCGGAGAACGTCTCGGTCATGTCTGCATGGTTCCCGAACCCGTAGGGTCTACACACTTAAGGTTCGATGACGCTAGGATTATAGGGAATAGATATACGTGGTTACCGAATGTTGTTCGGAGTCCTGGATGAGATCCCGGACGTCACGAGGAGTTCCGGAATGGTCCGTAGGTAAAGATTGATATATGGGAAGTCCTGTTTTGGTCACCGGAAAAGTTTCGGGTGCTATCGGTAATGTACCGGGACCACCGGGAGGGTCCCGGAGGTCCACCAGGTGGGGCCACCAGCCCCAGAAGGCTGCGTGGGCCAAGTGTGGGAGGGGACCAGCTCCAGGTGGGCTGGTGCGCCCCCCCACCAAGGCCCAAGGCGCAGGGAGAGTGGGAGGGGGCAAACCCTAGGTCCAGATGGGCCTTAAGGCCCACCCTAGTGGCGCCCCCTCTCTTTTCCCCTTGGCCGCACCCTAGATGGGTTTTGGGGGCTGCCGCCACCCCTGGGGAGGGAACCCTAGATGGGGGCGCAGCCCCTCCCCTTCCCCTATATATACTTGAGGTATTTGGGGCTGCAAACACACGAGATGATCTCTCTCTTGGCGCAGCCCTACCTCTCTCCCTCCTCCTCTCCCGCGGTGCTTGGCGAAGCCCTGCAGGATTGCCACGCTCCTCCATCACCACCACGCCGTCGTGCTGCTGCTGGACGGAGTCTTCCCCAACCTCTCCCTCTCTCCTTGCTGGATCAAGGCGTGGGAGACGTCACCGGGCTGCACGTGTGTTGAACGCGGAGGCACCGTTCTTCGGTGCTTAGATCGGAATCAATCGCGATCTAAATCGCTACGAGTACGACTCCTTCATCCGCGTTCTTGCAACGCTTCCGCATCGCGATCTACAAGGGTATGTAGATGCACTCCCCTTCCCCTCGTTGCTAGATTACTCCATAGATTGATCTTGGTGTTGCGTAGAAAATTTTGAATTTCCGCTACGTTCCCCAACACCCGACTCTCCGGCGAGTTCACTACGGGTTTGAAAGATTTCCTCGTAGTGGCAAATGCAAACAAGCAGCGAGGTTTTATTATCTGTCCATGTGCTGTCTGTAAGAATCAGAAGGGTTACTCCTCCTCAAGAGACGTTCACATGCACCTGCTTCGGCACGGTTTCATGCGAAGCTATAATTGTTGGACCAAGCATGGAGAAAGAGGGGTTAGAATGGAAGAAGATGAAGAAGGGGATGATATCGATGACAACTATCATGATCATTTCGGTGATACTTTCATGGAGGATGATGCTGAAGGTGGGGAAGGGTTAGGTGAAGGTGAAGAAGAGGCACATGATGAGCCCGCTGATGATCTTGGTCGGACCATTGCTGATGCATGGAGACGCTGCGAAACTGACAAGGAGAGGGAGAATTTGGATCACATGTTAGAGGATCACAAAAAGTCGTTGTACCCAGGATGCGATAATAGTCTGAAAAAGCTGGGCTGCACACTGGATTTGCTAAAATGGAAGGCACGGGAAGGTGTAGCTGACTCATCATTTGAAAATTTGCTGAAAATGCTGAAGAATATGTTTCCGAAGAATAACAAGTTGCCCGCCAGTACGTACGAATCAAAGAAGGTTGTCTGCCCTCTAGGTTTAGAGGTTCTGAAGATACATGCATGCATTAACGACTGCATCCTCTACCGCGGTGAATACGAGAATTTGAATGAATGCCCTGTATGCACTGCATTGCGTTATAAGATCAGAGGCGATGACCCTGGTGACGATGTTGAGGGCGAGAAACCCAGGAAGAGGGTTCCCGCCAAGGTGATGTGGTATGCTCCTATAATACCACGGTTGAAACGTCTGTTCAGGAACAAAAAGCATCCCAAGTCGTTGCGATGGCACAAAGAGGACCGTAAGTCCGACGTGGAGTTGAGACACCCCGCTGATGGAACGCAATGGAGAAAGATCGATAGAGTGTTCAAAGATTTTGCAGCTGACGCAAGGAACATAAGATTTGGTCTAAGTACTGATGGCATGAATCCTTTTGGCGAGCAGAGCTCCAGCCATTGCACCTGGCCCGTGACTCTATGCATCTACAACCTTCCTCCTTGGTTGTGCATGAAGCGGAAGTTCATTATGATGCCAGTGCTCATCCAAGGTCCAAAGCAACCCGGGAACGACATCGATGTGTACCTAAGGCCATTAGTTGATGAACTTTTACAGTTGTGGGGCAGACCTGGTGTACGTGTCTGGGATGAGCACAAAGAAGAGGAATTTGACCTACGAGCGTTGCTTTTTGTAACCATCAACGATTGGCCTGCTCCCAGTAACCTTTCGGGACAGACAAATAAGGGATACAATGCATGCACGCACTGCTTACATGAGACTGAAAGTGTACGTTTGGGTAATTGTAAGAAGAACGTGTACCTGGGTCATCGTCGATTTCTTCCCCGAAATCATAACGTAAGAAAGAAAGGCAAGCATTTCAACGGCAAGGCAGATCACCGGCCGAAGCCTGCGGAACGTACTGGTGCTGAGATATTTGATATGGTCAAGGATTTGAAAGTCATCTTTGGAAAGGGTCCTGGCGGACAATCAGTTCCGCGGGGAGTTGACGGGCACGCACCCATGTGGAAGAAGAAATCTATATTTTGGGAGCTAGAATATTGGAAAGTCCTAGATGTCCGCTCTGCAATCGACGTGATGCATGTTACGAAGAATATTTGCGTGAACCTGCTAAGCTTCTTGGGCGTGTATGAGAAGACAAATGATACAAAGGAAGCACGGCAGGACCAGCAACTTTTGAAAGACCCAGATGACCGGCATCCGGAATGGTTTCAAGGTCGTGCCAGCTACGCTCTTACCAAAGAAGAGAAGGTCATTTTTTTGAATGCCTGAGCAGTATGAAGGTCCCGTCTGGCTTCTCGTCGAATATAAAGGGAATAATAAACATGGCGGACAAAAAGTTCCTAAACCTGAAGTCTCACGACTGCCACGTGATTATGACGCAATTGCTTCCGATTGCTTTGAGGGGGCTCCTACCGGAAAATGTTCGAGTAGCCATTGTGAAGCTATGTGCATTCCTCAATGCAATCTCTCAGAAGGTAATCAATCCAGAAGATCTACCACGGTTACAGAACGATGTGGTCCAATGCCTTGTCAGTTTCGAGTTGGTGTTCCCACCATCCTTCTTCGATATTATGACGCACCTCCTGCTCCACCTAGTCGAAGAGATTTCCATTCTCAGTCCTGTATTTCTACACAATATGTTCCCCTTTGAGAGGTTCATGGGAGTATTAAAGAAATATGTTCGTAACCGTGCTAGGCCAGAAGGAAGCATCGTCAAGGGCTATGGAAATGAGGAGGTAATTGAGTTCTGTATTGACTATGTTCCTGACCTTAAGCCGATTGGTATTCCTCAATCGCGGCACGAGGGGAGACTAAGTGGAAAAGGCACGATCGGAAGGAAATCAACGATATGTATGGACGGTCATTCTATGACTGAAGCACACCACACAGTTCTGCAAAATTCCAGCTTGGTGGCTCCGTACTTCGAGCAACACAAGAATATTTTACGCTCGGACAACCCGGGGAAGCCTGAATCCTGGATTAGAAAGGCCCACATGGAGACTTTCGGCAGTTGGTTGCGAAAACATTTAATGAATGACAATGATGTTGGAGATCAGCTGTACATGTTGGCCAAGACACCATCTTCGACTATAACGACTTTCCAAGGGTACGAGATAAATGGGAATACATTTTACACCATCGCCCAAGATAAAAAGAGCACCAACCAAAACAGTGGTGTCCGCTTTGATGCAGCAACCGAGAATGGGCAAAAGGTCACATATTATGGTTACATAGAGGAGATATGGGAACTTGACTATGGACCCTCCTTTAAGGTCCCTTTGTTCCGGTGCAAATGGTTCAAGCTAACAGGAGGTGGGGTAAAGGTGGACGAGCAATATAGAATGACAATGGTGGATTTCAACAATCTTGGTTACCTTGACGAACCATTCGTCCTTGCCAAAGATGTCGCTCAGGTTTTTTATTTGAAGGACATGAGTAGCAAACCGAGGAAACGGAAAGATAAGAAAACGATCAGTACATCATGCGATGATCCAAAGCGCCACATTGTTCTTTCAGGGAAAAGAAACATCGTGGGAGTGGAGGACAAGACAGACATGTCAGAAGATTATAATATGTTTGGTGAAATTCCGCCCTTCAAAGTGAACACTGACCCAAGCATTAAGTTAAATGATGAGGATGCTCCATGGATACGGCACAATCGTAAGCAAGCAGGGACACAAGGGAAGAATTGATGTGTAATAATTTATTGTACCAAACTTTGTTGAATGGATCATGTGAATTAAAACGTACGATGGCGAATCCGGATGATTTGTATTTGGTCGATGAACTGAATGATGTATCAAACCTTTTGTCAAACCTTCAAGGGATCGAGGATGTAGAACAAAACAATCGGTATCGCCATCATACAGCCCTGCCGTGGCTACTGAGTGCATATATGCATACCAAATGCACAGCAAGACGTATGATGGCGAATCCGGATGATTTGTATTTGGTCGATGAACTGAATGATGTATCAAACCTTTTGTCAAACCTTCAAGGGATCGAGGATGTAGAACAAAACAATCGATCTGAATTTTTAAAATGAATTAGTTTTATTTTTCTGGATTTTTATATATTATTTGTATTTTTAAGATTTTAAAATGAATTAGTTTTATTTTTTTGAATTTTTTGATATATTATTTCTATTTTTAAGATTTTAAATGAATTAGTTTTATTTTTCTGAATTTTTGATATATTATTTGTATTTTTAAGATTTTCAAATGAATTAGTTTTATTTTTTTGAATTTTTTGATATATTATTTCTATTTTTAAGATTTTAAAATGAATTAGTTTTATTTTTCTGAATTTTTTGATATATTATTTGTATTTTTAAGATTTTAAAATGAATTAGTTTTATTTTTTTGAATTTTTTGATATATTATTTCTATTTTTAAGATTTTAAAATGAATTAGTTTTATTTTTCTGAATTTTTTGATATATTATTTGTATTTTTAAGATTTTAAAATGAATTAGTTTTATTTTTTTGAATTTTTTGATATATTATTTCTATTTTTAAGATTTTAAAATGAATTAGTTTTATTTTTCTGAATTTTTTGATATATTATTTGTATTTTTAAGATTTTAAAATGAATTAGTTTTATTTTTTTGAATTTTTTGATATATTATTTCTATTTTTAAGATTTTAAAATGAAAAGTATATGAAAAAGGACCTTTAGTCGCGGTTCGTGACATGAACCGCGACTAAAGGCTCTTTCCGCGCGGGAACGAAAGCGGCGCGAAAGAACCTTTAGTCGCGGTTGGTGACACCAACCGCGACTAAAGGTACCCTTTAGTCGCGGTTGGTGTCCCCAACCGCGACTAAAGGGGGGCATTGGTCCCGGTTGGTGCCACGAACCGGGACAAATGCTCTGTCTATATATACAACACTTAGTAAATTTTCCCCCACCTCCCATTCTCCTCTCGACGCCGACGCCCTGCCCCGACGCCGATCGACGCCGACGCCGCCAGGCTACTGCTGCGCCGCCCTTCCCCGAGCCTGCACGCTCCCCCAGTGAGCTCCGCCGCCCCCAGTGAGCTCTGCCCCCACTTCCCCTGCCCTACGCCGCCGCCCTTGCCCTGCACTGCCGCCGCCGCCCCTGCCCTGCCCTGCGCGCCGCCGCCACCGCTGCCCCTGCCCCTGCGCGCTGCCGCCGCCGCCCCCCAGTGAGCTCCGCTCCCCTTCCCCCTGCGCCGCCGCGTGCTGCCGCCCCTTCCCTGCGCTGCCACCGCCGCCGCAACTTCCCTGCGCTGCCACCGCCGCTGCCACTGCCGCCCCTAATTAAAAGAAAAGGAAAAAGAAAATGGCATAACTAATTAAAAGAAAAGGAAAAACATCAATTTTCTGTTCTGGTCATAAAAGAAAAGTTAAAAGAAAATGGCATAACTAATTAAATAATTATCAAAAAATTATGTTTAATACCTCAAAATGTTCAGTGAAACATTTGGCACATGTTTTCAACCTTATACATGCAGTTTGACATCTAAAGTATTTCTGTTTTTGTTGTTTTCCAAAAATGGCTGAAATGAAAGCAAAAATGGCGGACGATGAAAGCAAAAACCGTCGCTGCTCCTCCTCTATGTCCCCTTAATCTTATTTTTTAATTCCTTTATACTTAATTAATTTTTACTACATGCAGGAGTGACATATGGCGGACGATAGAGCCGAGCCGCTTAGGGATCCGGAGGCTGAACGTTATTTAATGGGCATCATAAACAACGAGATTCCTTATGTGCCGGGCTCAGAATATGAGCAAGAAGAGGATGTAGTCTCTTCTTTTCTGAACCTTGACGGTGGAACAGACATTGTCGATGATCAAGAAGGTGAAGGAACGGACATTGTCGACGGAGGTCAACCGTCAACAAACGACGATCTCGAATTGCAAGTAGCAACCACCTCCGGCGAGGTATATATATACATTGAGCCTCTCGTGATACAAACTTACTGAAATGTGAATACATATGTATTAACGCGCGCGACTCTCTTTCTTTTTTTAGCCCTCGGCCGGATCGAGTACGACAAAGCGTGGCAAATCCAAGGCGATGAAAACAGGAGAAACATATGCCATTGATTTTGTCAGTGAAACCGGCAAGCCCCTACAGCACACCTCAAAGTTTATCAACCAATGCGGAGTCGTTGTTAGAGACAACGTCCCGATCACCGTCCAGGAATGGAAGGAGCCAAAGAAGGCACGTCTTGGTTTCAGTTTTGTCGACAAGAGAACGAAAAAGGATTGCTGGAGAAAGCTTATGGAACATTTCATTCTACCTCCGGAATACAACAAAGTCGATGAATTCGGTAACGAGGTTCGGGTGGACGTGAGAGGAGGAGGCTAGTTAAAGAGTTCGCTCTTCAGAAGATGGGCGAAGCATTCCGGAACTTCAAGAAAAATTTAACCCGTGACTATGTCAACAAGGGCAAGACTCCGGATTTCAATGGACAACATGAGAAACTGAAAGATGATTGGCCAGAATTTGTGAGGCAAAAGAAATCGGAGCATTTCAAGGAAATATCGAAAAAAAATAAGGATAATGCGAGTAAGAAAAAGTTCCATCATATTATGGGGCCAGGAGGATACCGCCTTTCGGAGCCTAAGTGGCAGAAGATGGAGGAGGACCTGAGGGTGCGAGGAATCCCTCTAGGTACAGAGGGATGGGACCCAAGGGCCAAAAGCTGGTGGTACGGGCATGGGGGATCGCTAGACCCGGAGACAGGGGTGTGTGTTCACCGGAAGAAAAAGTTTGCTCCCACCCAAGCCCTTATTGACGCAATGACCCAAGCTCAAGAGGGCTTGATCAAGTTCAACAGAGAGAAAGACGCACTGACAACAGCCCTCGGGAATGATGAACACGGAGGACGTGTACGAGGCAAAGGCAGAATTCCGTGGAAAGTAGGGTTTTCCCAGGACAATGACCCGTACTGTTACAGAAGCCGTAAGAGAAAGACGGACCGGGATGCAGATCTTTTGGCGAAGTTTGCATCGGAACTCCATGAGTTGAAGCAGACCGTGCATGAACTAGTAAAAGAAAAATCGGCTGCAGGGCCGCATGAAGATCATGAAGCGGATCGCGGAAGCCAGCAGCGGAGAAGCAGCGTGGCTTCCACGGATGCCCCGCCTGGTGCTAATGCACCGATGATCGAGATTCGTGCACCGGAGCCTCACTACCCCGTGGATGATGTAAAGGAGATGAAAGAATGTGATCTGCATTATCCCGTGGGGAACGTTTCCACGAAGGTAGCTACCGGCAGTGCTTTACCCTGTACACCTGGAGCACTCCACCACAACAACCCCATTGCATATGGCTATGCTCGTGTCACGGTGGAAGACATAGTCCAAGAGTTTGAGGACCTGGAGATTGACAAAGCTACACCCGAAGGGGAGAGAAGACTTGGAGATGTCAAGCGCCAGATCATTCTATGGAAAAAGAAGTACATAGTGTTTCCAGGCGAGGCGCCAAGGCTAACAAGTCCACCCCCCTCCGATGGTGGTGGTGGTGGTGGTGGCGGTGGTGGTGGTCGTGGTGGTTCACCTACACCTCCTTCACGCCATTCGACGCCGTCCCCCGATCCACAACCTCCGGCGGGTAAGCAGCCGCCGCCCCCCAATCCTCCTCCGGCGGGTACGACGCCCCCCAATCCTCCTCCGGCGGGTACGACGCCCCCAATCCACCTCCGGCGAAGAAGCAGAAGCAGGCGGACAGCAAGGAAACCCGCTCCTGGACTATTAACCCGGACCCTTATGTACCTAAGACCACAAGGGTACCGGAGCCATCACTGAAGCCTCTCCTCCCAAGGCCTTGGGAACTTAGTGAAGCTGAAACCAAATTGGCCGCGTCTGCTCATTATGAGAAATGGAAGGCGGATACGAAGGCGATAAAAGAGCCTGAGCCCAAGCAAGTATTCACTGAGAAGCAAAAGAAGTGGGCTAAGGATTTTTTGACGACACCGTCCCAAGCCGAGCTGAATATGCCTGACGACTATGGACATGAACTTCGTAGGCAAGCAAAAATATTGAAGGAGGAGAAAGAAGAAAGTAAAAAAAGCGGGAAACAAGTTGACCAGCTCGGGATGCAGAATAAACAATCGATCCCCCCGCTCATAGTGAAAGCCGGTCCGGAAGAGGACCCCGAGATCATAGCAGCTGCGGCAGCACTTGGATTGACTGTAGCGAGTGCCATGAAACAAGCGTCCGAGATGGGTTTGACTCTTCGTGCCTTCTTAGGCCTTGAGGATGCGCCAGTATGTGAGATAGCATTACAATATGTGCGGAATGGGCCTCTCGTCGAGCCTGCGCGGGAAAAGAGTCTACCACCACAAATGCGAAATCTGCTACGTTGGTACAAGCAATTCATAACATGGGCCGACAAAGAATATGTTTATGCGGATGTTACAGAGGAGCATCACACCAAACGGTACTCTGTACAAGTTCATATGAGTGAATTGTTCCAGCTGTTCAATCTGCGCGAGCTCGACAAATCTATCCTGAGTTGCTACGTTCTGTAAGTGATTTATTTCTACCTCATCTCGTTCTTCATTGCCTGCACTATATATATATATTGTCCTAACTATATTGTTGCGTACGCTATTATGCAGATTGAAGATTTGGGAATGCAAAATAAGAAACATCCATGATGTTGGGTTCATTGACCCACATATCGTTAATGGACATGTGTTACAAAATCACCCCGAAGACGTGGAGAAAGACTTGTACAAGTTTCTTAGAAAGCATCAACTCAAAAGTCATATTCTATTTCCTTACCATTTTGGGTGAGTGTTTCTCTCTTGTGCCCATTCTCTTTTGTTTACTCCATGCATGGTATGTCTAATCGATGAGTTATGCATGACTGTGCATGTAACGTGTCCGCAGGTTCCACTGGATTCTGCTAAATATTGAACTTCACACCTCCAGAGTTCTAATCATGGACTCTATGGATTCGGATCCAAAGCGTTGGGCCGACATGAGAAAAATGCTGCAAAAGTAATTATTTTCAATCATTTGAGCTCTATATCGATCGGTCTCTTTCGTTCATTTCCTAATATCAAGTAACTAATAACTCCCTTGTTCATTTAATTTTCTTTGCCCTGTAGGGTTTGGAGACGGTTCTCAGAAGAAATTGTCGGTGAATTCAAACATGAGCTAGATTTTAGAAGGTTAGTTAATGTGGATAAGCAGCCACCGGGGACCAATCTATGTGGATACTATGTTTGTGAGAACATCCGGAGACACACCTCTGAGCGGAAGGCATCGGATAGCGTGCGGAAGGCGACGGATAACTTGCGGAGGAGGCTTAGTCCAGAAGCTCGCTTCCGACCAATTCAAGATGAATTAGCAGGATTTTTCATGAGGGAAGTCATCAATCCTAAAGGAGAACACTATACCGAGGACGAAGAAATTTATATGCATACCCGAGATTGAAACTTGTTCGAAGTTGTATATGGTCATCCATCCTAATTGTGTATGGAAACTTGTTCGAAGTTGTATATGGTCACCCGAGATTGAATATATATTATATATTCCTCTTGAATTCTTCTTGTTTGAAATTTCATATGCATGTATATAGTAGCGTAGAATATGTGTACTGAAACTTCATCAAAATTAAAATAAAACACAAAATAAAATATAAAAGAAATAAAACACTACAAATTAAAAAGAAACCAGGTTTAGGGGGGCTAAAACCCTAAACCCGCGGAGGAGGCCTTTAGTCCCGGTTAGCCACGAGAACCGGGACTAAAGGTCCTCCGCCCCGACGGACTCCTGGCGCCCACGTGGACGGGCCTTTAGTCGCGGTTCGTAAGAGGCGCGACTAAAGGGGGGAGCCTTTAGTCGCGCATATTTAGTCCCGGTTGCACAGCCGGGATTAATGGCCTTTGCGAACCGGGACTAAAGGCATATTTTCTACTAGTGGATGCAAAGTTTCTGCTCCCGGACTCAGCTGCACCCGCACTAACAAAAAAATTTAAAATAAATAGTAAAAAATTTAATTTCTTTTTGTGTGGTAGATAATTTGATGGGTGAGGTCCGCTTCAAGTTTCAACTCATTAGAATATTTGAGCAGCACAAAAAAGACAAAATAAGGGTCCGGAAAAAGTATACTGTTCACGCATTGTTTTGACCTGATTTGTCTTTTTGACGAGAGCTGCTCAGACGTCCAAATGAGTTGAAATTTGCAGCGGACCTCACGCATCAAATTATTTACCACACAAAAGAATTTGGATTTTTTTATTTTTCTAGTATTTCTTTTGATTTCTTTTTACCGGGAGTAGATGAGCTTGGGCACCGAGTTGGATTTCCGGTACTTCTATAATTTGTCCACAAACGAGTATACTTCTATCTCCCCAATGCACTTTAAAGTAGCAAAAAATACTTCTCTCTCTTCACACGATAATTAAGATCTATAATATTCTACACATGGTCTTCTTAATTTGTACATGCACTTAGACTACCCACACTGGGAGTAACATAGATGGTAACATCACACTTATCTAGGCAAAATAGATGATGTGGCATGTAATTAATGAAGAAAGAGAGGTATGTGGTAACATATCTAGTTACTGTAACATCACACATATCAAGAAAAGATGAGTCTATAACGTAATAAATAAAATGATGCATGACACAACACATATGTTACTACCCACTGTGGAGGTAGTAACATAGACTAGTAACATATGCATGTTACTAGTCTAAGTTACTACCCATTGTGACTAGTCTTAGCTCATTAGGGTTGGCTAATTAAAGAGGAGAGAGATGCTGGTTTTTACATTTTCAATGTATTTTTCCTGTACTTCATAATTTATCCTAAAATTTCTATTTATACATTTTTCATCGGATGGAGGGAGTACGACTGTAGCGAGCTTTGCTCAGCCCTCCACGTCGGCAGTGGCCACGAAATTGGGCAGCCGGCCAGGTTCCAGGTTGCTTTCTCCTCTCGGATGCGGATGAGTAAGAGCATCTCTAGCAGATCCCAAGTTTGTTTTTCCGGCCGTTTCACGGGATGGACCAAAAATATGGTCCGCGTAGATCCGTTGCAAAGGTCCTGGCACGTAGAACTTTTACAGGCGGCCCGTAAACCGCCCTTCATTCCTCCATTTATGCGAACGTGGGGGCTTTTTAGAGTTCCCGTCCCGGTTCCTGTTCTGGTGAGAAATCCCTACACCTCCGGCTGCGATTTGCGCCACCTCTTCTCGTGAAAAATCCGTACACCTTCGACTGCAATTTGTGCCGCATTTGACCACCGCCAGTTGCCGGAGATGGCGTCAGCAGGTGTCGGCCATGGCGGCGGCAGGGGATTCGGCGGCCGCAAGCGGCGCAACGATGACGAGGCCGGAAGCTCGTCCCACGTCACGCAGGGAGCAGGCGTGTCGTCATGTCGTGCGGTCCCGGAGCACCGGCGTGGGCGAACTTCCGTCGCCTCGGGCGGATCTTCTATCGGGCCATCCAGCGCCTCCGGGCGGCCGAGTGCGCCTGGTGGGAAGCGAAAGGGGCCGCCACCGTCGGAGATGCAGCTGCAGTCGCGCGTCGCGGTGCTTTGCGAGGAGTACGAACTCCAGCAGACCCTCTCCAGCACGCTCATCTACCACACCCTCCACGGCAACGAGCCCCCGCCCCGCGAAGACGACGAGGGCAACTCCGGTGACGAGTAGATGTAGTATGCTAGTTTAATTTCCGTTTAATTTTGGTTTGTATTGAACTCCCTTATGGTATGTACTAGATGAACTCGCATGTGCTATGTTTGATGAACACGGGTGATCTATGTTTCAACGCGAACTATAAGTTTGAATATGCGGTATTGGTTGCAGGATCTGTTCTGGTTATGCGTTCGACGTCTAGTAAAAATCGTTTCCAGGATACCGTAAACAATTTTTGTGGGACGGCGGGTTGCGGGGATCTACTAGAGATGCTCCAACGCCGCTCCAGGAAGCTCCTTGCGCTTAAAGATTCTTCTATTCAGTTCTAACCATATCTCCCAACAGATCAAGGGCGTAAAGAGCATCTACCACCGCAGACAGCAAATTTGTTCCTTAAACGTCCGAGGACGCGCCGCACAGTGTTTAGACGTGCCTTAAATTTGTCATTTGCAACCACAAACCTTATATTTCCAAAACACTAGTTCGAGTGTAGACGACCCCAATGGACAGTCTGTGTTTGGCCGGCTGGATTGTTCGTACTTAGATTTCCAGTGTATATGTCCGTGTTGGCCCGGCAGGGTAGGGCGTTTAGTCCCATCTCGCTGAGCAAGGAGTGAGGCGACCGACTTAAATAGCCGCGTCGTCCAAAACTAATAAGCATCGGGCATCATTGCATCTTTTTTGAAGGTTAATGACTATGAATCTTCTCCTCACAAAAGGCGCATTGATGGCCGCTCAACTCTTTTTTGCTTCATAGGTGCAGTGTAGTCCGGCGGCGGAGGGCAAGATTTGGGGCAAGGGTGGCGACGAAGGTAGCAAATGTCTGGCGCCGAGGAGCAAGTGAAAAGGGGTAGGTCGGAGAGGGATTTGGTCACCTTTTGTTGGGGTCGGGCTGTCAGTTTTGACGTGGTGGATGCACCCGGTCATGCTCGGTCCCGCTCATACGACATGCTTGCTGAGAAGTCTCGTTTGACCGGTTTCAGGCATCATTTTTTTCGTGATCTGCATGTTGTGTCGAGTTTCTAGGCATCGGTCTTGAGATGTCAAGATTCTTTGCACCTTTCATTATTGGAGTGTTGGAAATATGCCCTAGAGGCAATAATAAATGGTTATTATTATATTTCTTTGTTCATGGTAATTGTCTATTATTCATGCTATAATTGTATTGTCCGGAAATCGTAATACATGTGTGAATACATAGACAACACCATGTCCCTAGTAAGCCTCTAGTTGACTAGCTCGTTGATCAATAGATGGTTACGGTTTCCTGACCATGGACATTGGATGTCATTGATAACGGGATCACATCATTAGGAGAATGATGTGATGGACAAGACCCAACCTAAGCATAGCATAAAAGATCGTGTAGTTTCGTTTGCTAGAGCTTTTCCAATGTCAAGTATCTTTTCCTTAGACCATGAGATCGTGCAACTCCCGGATACCGTAGGAGTGCTTTGGGTGTGCCAAACGTCACAACGTAACTGGGTGACTATAAAGGTGCATTACGGGTATCTCCGAAAGTGTCTGTTGGGTTGGCACGGATCGAGACTGGGATTTGTCACTCCGTGTGACGGAGAGGTATCTCTGGGCCCACTCGGTAATGCATCATCATAATGAGCTCAATGTGACTAAGGCGTTAGTCACGGGATCATGCATTGCGGTACGAGTAAAGAGACTTGCCGGTAACGAGATTGAACAAGGTATTGGGATACCGACGATCGAATCTCGGGCAAGTAACATACCGATTGACAAAGGGAATTGCATACGGATTGATTGAATCCTCGACACCGTGGTTCATCCGATGATATCATCGTGGAACATGTGGGAGCCAACATGGGTATCCAGATCCCGCTGTTGGTTATTGACCGGAGAGGCGTCTCGGTCATGTCTGCATGTCTCCCGAACCCGTAGGGTCTACACACTTAAGGTCCGGTGACGCTAGGGTTGTAGAGATATATGTATGCGGAAACCCGAAAGTTGTTCGGAGTCCCGGATGAGATCCCGGACGTCACGAGAGGTTCCGGAATGGTCCGGAGGTAAAGATTTATATATGGGAAGTCTTATTTTGGTCGCCGGAAAAGTTTCGCGCTTTATCGGTATTGTACCGGGAGTGCCGAAAGGGGTCCGGGGGTCCACCAAGGGGGTCCACCAGCCCCGGGGGGCCACATGGGCTGTAAGGGGTGCGCCTTGGCCTATATGGGCCAAGGGCACCAGCCCCAAGAGGCCCATGCGCAAGAGATAAGAAAAAAGGGAGAGTCCTAAAGGGGGAAGGCACCTCCGAGGTGCCTTGGGGGGGAAGGACTCCCCCCTGGCCGCACCCTTCCTTGGAGGAAGGGGCAAGGCTGCGCCCCCCCTCTCCCTTGGCCCTATATATAGTGGGGGGAAGGGAGGGCAGCAACATCTAAGCCTTGGGCGCCTCCCTCCTCCCCTGCAACACCTCTCTCTCTCTCAGAAGCTTGCGAAGCCCTGCCGGAGAGCCGCTACATCCACCACCACGCCGTCGTGCTGTTGGATCTCCATCAACCTCTCCTCCCCCTTGCTGGATCAAGAAGGAGGAGACGTCGCTGCACCGTACGTGTGTTGAACGCGGAGGTGCCGTCCGTTCGGCACTCGGTCATCGGTGATTTGGATCACGGCGAGTACGACTCCGTCATCCACGTTCATTGGAACGCTTCCGCTCGCGATCTACAAGGGTATGTAGATCCACTCCTTTCCCCTCGTTGCTAGTAGACTCCATAGATGCATCTTGGTGAGCGTAGGAAAATTTTAAATTATGCTACGATTCCCAACAGTGGCATCATGAGCCAGGTCTATGCGTAGTTACTATGCACGAGTAGAACACAAAGAAGTTGTGGGCGTTGAGTTTGCCAATTCTTCTTGCCGCTACTAGTCTTTTCTTGTTTCGGCGGCATTGTAGGATGAAGCGGCCCGGACCGACCTTACACGTACACTTACGTGAGACAGGTTCCACCGACTGACATGCACTAGTTGCATAAGGTGGCTAGCGGGTGTCTGTCTCTCCTACTTTAGTCGGAACGGATTCGATGAAAAGGGTCCTTATGAAGGGTAAATAGAAATTGGCAAATCACGTTGTGGTCATACGTAGGTAAGAAACGTTCTTGCTAGAAACCTACAAACCACGTAAAAACTTGCAACAACAATTAGAGGACGTCTAACTTGTTTTTGCAGCAAGTGCTATGTGATGTGATATGGCCAGAAGATGTGATGAATGATATATGTGATGTATGAGATTGATCATATTCTTGTAATAGGAATCACGACTTGCATGTCGATGAGTATGACAACCGGCAGGAGCCATAGGAGTTGTCTTTATTATTTTGTATGACCTGCGTGTCATTGAATAACGCCATGTAAATTACTTTACTTTGTTGCTAAACGAGTTAGCCATAGAAGTAGAAGTAATCGTTGGCGTGACGACTTCATGAAGACACAATGATGGAGATCATGATGATGGAGATCATGGTGTCATGCCGGTGACAAAGATGATCATGGTGCCCCGAAGATGGAGATCAAAGGAGCATGATGATATTGGCCATATCATGTCACTATTTGATTGCATGTGATGTTTATCATGTTTTGCATCTTATTTGCTTAGAACGACGGTAGCAAGTAGGATGATCCCTTATAATAATTTCAAGAAAGTGTTCACCCTAACTGTGCACCGTTGCGAAGGTTCGTCGTTTCGAAGCACCACGTGATGATCGGGTGTGATAGATTCTTACGTTCGAATACAACGGGTGTTGACGAGCCTAGCATGTACAGACATGGCCTCGGAACACACGCAATACACTTAGGTTGACTTGACGAGCCTAGCATGTACAGACATGGCCTCGGAACACGGAGGACCGAAAGGTCGAGCATGAGTCGTATAGAAGATACGATCAACATGGAGATGTTCACCGATCTTGACTAGTCCGTCTCACGTGATGATCGGACACGGCCTAGTTGAACTCGGATCATGTTTCACTTAGATGACTAGAGGGATGTCTATCTGAGTGGGAGTTCATAATCAGATGAACTTCATTATCATGAACATAGTCAAAAAGTATTTGCAAATTATGTCATGGCTTGCGCTTTAGTTCTACTGGTTAAGATATGTTCCTAGAGAAAATTTAGTTGAAAGTTGGTAGTAGCAATTATGCGGACTGGGTCCGTAAACTGAGGATTGTCCTCATTGCTGCACAGAAGGCTTATGTCCTTAATGCACCGCTCGGTGTGCTGAACCTCAGCGTCGTCTGTAGATGTTACAAAACATTTGACATACACGTTTTGATAACTACGTGATAGTTCGGTGCGGTTTAGAATTGTGGCACCAAAGACGTTTCTGAAACGTCGCAGAACATGTGAGATGTTCCGAAGACTGAAATTGGGATTTCAGACTAGTGCCCACGTCAAGAGGTATGAGACCTCTGACAAGTTTCTTAAGCCTGCAAACTAAGGGAGAAAAGCTCAATCGTTGAGCGTGTGCTCAGATTGTCTGAGTGCCACAATCGCTTGAATCGAGTGGGAGTTAATCTCCCAGATGAGATAGTGATAGTTCTCCATAGTCACTGCCACCAAGCTAGTAGAGCTTCGTGATGAACTATAACATATCAAGGATAGTTATGATGATCCTTGAGCTATTCGCGATGTTTGACACCGCGAGAGTAGAAATCAAGAAGGAGCATCAATTGTTGATGGTTAGTAAAACCACTAGTTTAAGAAGGGCAAGGGCAAAAGGGATACTTCATGAAACAGCAAGTCGTTTGCTGCTCTAGTGAAGAATCCCAAGGTTGAACCCAAACCCGAGACTAAGTGCTTCTGTAATGAGAGGAACGGTCACTGAAGCAGTACTACCCTAGATACTTGGTAGATGAGAAGGCAGGCAAGGTCGACAAAGTATATTGGATATACGTTATATGAATGTGTACTTTACTAGTACTCCTAGCAGCACCAGGGTATTAGATACTGGTTCGGTTGCTAAGTGTTAGTAACTCGAAATAAAAGCTGCGGAATAAATGGAGACTAGCTAAAGGTGAGATGACGATATGTGTTGGAAGTGTTTCCAAGGTTGATGTGATCAAGCATCGCATGCTCCCTCTACCATCGAGATTTGGTGGTTGCGCTGAACATGATTGGATTATGTTTACCGCAAAACGGTTATTCATTTAAGGAGAATAATGGTTACTCTGTTTATTTGAATAATACCTTCAATGGTCTTGCACCTAAAATGAATCTCGATCGTAGTGATACACATGTTCGTGCCAAAAGATATAAGATAGTAATGATAGTACCACATACTTGTGGCACTGCCACTTGAGTCATATTGGTATAGAACGCATGAAGAAGCTCCATGTAGATGGATCTTTGGACTCACTCGTTTTTGAAAAGATTGAGACATGCGAACCATGTCTATTGGTATATATGCATGAAGAAACTCCATGCAGATGGATCGTTTGGACTCACTTGATTTTGAATCACTTGAGACATGCAAATCATACCACATGGGCAAGATGACTGAAAGTCCTCGTTTTCAGTAAGATGGAACAAGAGAGCAACTTATTGGAAGTAATACATTTTGATGTACGCAGTCCAATGAGTGCTGAGGCATGCAGTGGATATCGTTATGTTCTTACTTCACAGATGATTTGAGTAGATGCTGAGTGTATTTACTTGATGAAACACTAGTCTGAATTATTGAAAGGTTCAAGTAATTTCAGAGTGAAGTTGAAGATCGTCGTGACAAGAGGATAAAATGTCTGTGATATGATCATAGAGATGAGTATCTGAGATACGAGTTTGGCACACAATTGAGACATTGTGGAAAGTGTTTCACAATTAATACCGCCTGGAACACCATAGTGTGATGGTGTGTCCGAACATCATAACTGCACCCTATTGGATATGGTGCATACCATGATGTTTCTTATCAAATTACCACTATCGTTTATGGGTTAGGCATTAGAGACAACCGCATTCACTTTAAAAGGGGCACCACGCAATTCCGTTGAGACGACACCGTTTATAGAAACCTAAGTTGTCGTTTCTTAAAAGTTTGGGGCTGCGATGCTTATGTGAAAAAGTTTCAGGTGATAAGCTCGAACCCAAAGCGGATAAATGCATCTTCATAGAATACCCAAAAACAGTTGGGTATACCTCCTATTTCAGATCTGGAAGCAAAAGTAATTGCTTCTAGAAACGAGTCCTTTCTCGAGGAAAAGTTTCTCTCGAAAGAATTGAGTGGGAGGATGGTGGAGACTTGATAAGGTTATTGAACCGTCGCTTCAACTAGTGTGTAGCAGGGCACAGGAAGTTGTTCCTGTGGCACCTACACCAATTGAAGTGGAAGCTTATGATAGTGATCATGAAACTTCGGATCAAGTCACTACCAAACCTCGTAGGACGACGAGGATGCGCACTAGTTCAGAGTAATGCGTGATCCTGTCTTGGAAGTCATGTTGCTAGGCAACAATGAACCTACGAGCTATGGAGAAGCGATGGTGGGCCCATATTCCGACGAATGGCTCGAGGCCATGAAATCCGAGATAGAATCCATGTATCAGAACAAAGCATGGACTTTGGTGAACTTGCCCGATGATCGGCAAGCCATTGAGATAAATGGATCTTTAAGAAGAAGACGGACATGGACGGTAATGTTACCGTCTATGAAGCTCGACTTGTGGCAAAGAGTATTTTCACAAGTTCAAGGAGTTGACTACGATGAGTTTTTCTCATCCGTAGCGATGCTTAGGTCCGTCGGAATCATGTTAGCATTAGCTGCATTTATGAAATCTGGCAGATGGATGTCAAAACAAGTTTCCTTACCAGTTTTCGTAAGGAAAGGTTGTATGTGATACAATCAGAAAGGTTTTGTCGATCCTAAGGATGCTAAAAGGTATGCTAGCTCCAGCGATCCTTCCATGGATTAGAGCAGCATCTCGGAGTCAGAATATACGCTTTGATGGAGTGATCAAAGTTTTGGGTTTATACAAAGTTTGTTGGAAACTTGTATTTACAATAAAGTGAGTGGGAGCGCTACAACATTTCTGATAAGTATATGTGATGACATATTGTTGACCAAATGATGTAAAATTTCTGGAAAGCATAAAGGGTTGTTTGAAAGGAGTTTTTCAAAGGAAGACTGGATAAAGCTGCTTACATATTGGGCATCAAGATCCATAGAGATAGATCAAGACGCCTGATGATACTTTCAAAAGACAGCACACCTTGACATGATTTTGAAAGAGTTCAAATAGATCAGCAAAGAAGGAGTTCTTGGCTGTGTTACAAGGTGTGAGTATTGAGTGAGACTCAAGACCTGACCACAGCGGAAGATAGAGAAAGGACGAAGGTCGTCCCCTATGCTTTAGACATAGGCTCTATAGTATGCTAATGCTGTGTACCGCACATGTAGTGTGCCTTGCCATGAGTTGGTCAAGAGGGTACAATGGTGATCCGGGAAAGGATCTCATGACAGCGGTCGAACTTATCCTTAGCACCTAGTGGATTAAGGAATTTTCTCGATTATGGAGGTGGAAAGGAGTTCGTCGTAAAGGGTTACGTCGATGCGAACTTTGACACTAATCCGGATGACTCTGAGTAGTAAACCGGATTCGTATAGTAGAGCAATTATTTGAAATGGCTCCAAATAGCGCGTGGTAGCATCCACAAGATGACATAGATATTCGTAAAGCACACGGTTCTGAAAGGTTCAGACCCGTTGACTAATAACCTCTCTCACAAGCATAACATGACCAAACCAGAACACATTGAGTGATAATCACATAGTGATGTGAACTAGATTGTTGACTCTAGTAAACTCTTTAGATGTTGGTCACATGGTGATGTGACCAGTGAGTGTTAATCACATGGTGATGTGAACTAGATTATTGACTCTAGTGCAAGTGGGAGACTGTTGGAAATATGCCCTAGAGGCAATAATAAATGGTTATTATTATATTTCTTTGTTCATGGTAATTGTCTATTATTCATGCTATAATTGTATTGTCCGGAAATCGTAATACATGTGTGAATACATAGACCACAACCATGTCCCTAGTAAGCCTCTAGTTGACTAGCTCGTTGATCAATAGATGGTTATGGTTTCCTGACCATGGACATTGGATGTCATTGATAACGGGATCACATCATTAGGAGAATGATGTGATGGACAAGACCCAATCCTAAGCATAGCATAAAAGATCGTGTAGTTTCGTTTGCTAGAGCTTTTCCAATGTCAAGTATCTTTTCCTTAGACCATGAGATCGTGCAACTCCCGGATACCGTAGGAGTGCTTTGGGTGTGCCAAACGTCACAACGTAACTGGGTGACTATAAAGGTGCATTACGGGTATCTCCGAAAGTGTCTGTTGGGTTGGCACGGATCGAGACTGGGATTTGTCACTCCGTGTGACGGAGAGGTATCTCTGGGCCCACTCGGTAATGCATCATCATAATGAGCTCAATGTGACTAAGGCGTTAGTCACGGGATCATGCATTGCGGTACGAGTAAAGAGACTTGCCGGTAACGAGATTGAACAAGGTATTGGGATACCGACGATCGAATCTCGGGCAAGTAACATACCGATTGACAAAGGGAATTGCATACGGATTGATTGAATCCTCGACACCGTGGTTCATCCGATGATATCATCGTGGAACATGTGGGAGCCAACATGGGTATCCAGATCCCGCTGTTGGTTATTGACCGGAGAGGCGTCTCGGTCATGTCTGCATGTCTCCCGAACCCGTAGGGTCTACACACTTAAGGTCCGGTGACGCTAGGGTTGTAGAGATATATGTATGCGGAAACCCGAAAGTTGTTCGGAGTCCCGGATGAGATCCCGGACGTCACGAGAGGTTCCGGAATGGTCCGGAGGTAAAGATTTATATATGGGAAGTCTTATTTTGGTCGCCGGAAAAGTTTCGCGCTTTATCGGTATTGTACCGGGAGTGCCGAAAGGGGTCCGGGGGTCCACCAAGGGGGTCCACCAGCCCCGGGGGGCCACATGGGCTGTAAGGGGTGCGCCTTGGCCTATATGGGCCAAGGGCACCAGCCCCAAGAGGCCCATGCGCAAGAGATAAGAAAAAGGGAGAGTCCTAAAGGGGGAAGGCACCTCCGAGGTGCCTTGGGGGGGAAGGACTCCCCCCTGGCCGCACCCTTCCTTGGAGGAAGGGGCAAGGCTGCGCCCCCCTCTCCCTTGGCCCTATATATAGTGGGGGGAAGGGAGGGCAGCAACATCTAAGCCTTGGGCGCCTCCCTCCTCCCCTGCAACACCTCTCTCTCTCTCGCAGAAGCTTGCGAAGCCCTGCCGGAGACCCGCTACATCCACCACCACGCCGTCGTGCTGTTGGATCTCCATCAACCTCTCCTCCCCCTTGCTGGATCAAGAAGGAGGAGACGTCGCTGCACCGTACGTGTGTTGAACGCGGAGGTGCCGTCCGTTCGGCACTCGGTCATCGGTGATTTGGATCACGGCGAGTACGACTCCGTCATCCACGTTCATTGGAACGCTTCCGCTCGCGATCTACAAGGGTATGTAGATGCACTCCTTTCCCCTCGTTGCTAGTAGACTCCATAGATGCATCTTGGTGAGCGTAGGAAAATTTTAAATTATGCTACGATTCCCAACATGAGTGTTCCTCTTGAAGAGCATGACCTGCAAGAAAGATGCATCCGATAGACTTGTACAGAGGTGATATCCAGACGTAGGCATCATGTCACTCAAGAGCATTTGGATCCTCGATCAACGGTTTCGTGATGTTTTGAAGCTACCGGAAGACTTACCTGGTGATATGGGGAGGCTAAGTGATTAAGGGAATCTTGGTGACACGTTAAATCTCAGCCCCCTAACCAGATATATAGTTGTCACAACAACTGGAACTGGTCAAACAAATCCTTGTCTTCACCGAGCAATTGGTTCTATCTCTTCACTACTTTACTTTCAGTTTTGTATTGTGAAGTCTTTGCTTGCTCATCTGTGTGCGAAGACATTGCTTGAAGACATTCCCATTGATCCCATCTTTGTCTTCCTATTTGTTGTTCTCAATGCTCTATGCTACCTAGTTTGTCAGCGGTCTTTGTTTCTTATGCCTTTAGTCTCGCATTGATTGCATGCCTAGTGTAGCTTTACTCCTGTTATGCCTTGTTTAGTTTATGTTTTAGTTTCCACATCTTCGAAGACATTGCCTGTTTTCAGTACTTTCATAAAAATCTCCCATTCACCCCCTTTGGTCGATAACTAGCATTTTCACACACGCCACCACCATTCCTTCGTAATGCTGGTGACGGCAATGATGATTTTGGGTGTACCTGTGGACTCCGTTGGTCCACAATCGATAGCCAGGGAAGGAGAGAGACAACTTCTGTCACCGCAATACCTCCTCAACCAACCTTCGCAAAGACAATAGCATCATTCTCATCCATAAAGACTTCACACAACATTAGGAAGAATAGGTAACATATGTTGGAAATATGCCCTAGAGGCAATAATAAAATGGTTATTATTATTATATTTCCTTGTTCATGATAATTGTCTATTGTTCATGCTTTAATTGTGTTATCCGGAAATCGTAATACATGTGTGAATACATAGACCATAACATGTCCCTAGTGAGCCTCTAGTTGACTAGCTCGTTGATCAATAGATGGTTACGGTTTCCTGACCATGGACATTGGATGTCATTGATAACGGGATCACATCATTAGAAGAATGATGTGATGGACAAGACCCAATCCTAAGCATAGCACTAGATCGTGTAGTTCATTTGCTAAAGCTTTTCTAATGTCAAGTATCATTTCCTTAGACCATGAGATCGTGCAACTCCCGGATACCGTAGGAATGCTTTGGGTGTACCAAACGTCACAATGTAACTGGGTGGCTATAAAGATGCACTACAGGTATCTCCGAAAGTGTCTGTTGGGTTGGCTCGGATCGAGACTGGGATTTGTCACTCCGTATGATGGAGAGGTATCTTTGGGCCCACTCGGTATTGCATCATCATAATGAGCTCAATGTGACTAAGTAGTTAGTCACGGGATCATGCATTACGGAACGAGTAAAGAGACTTGCCGGTAACGAGATTGAACGAGGTATTGGGATACCGACGATCGAATCTCGGGCAAGTAAAGTACCGATTGACAAAGGGAATTGTATACGGGATTGCTTGAATCCTCGACATCATGGTTCATCCGATGAGATCATCGTGGAACATGTGGGAGCCAACATGGGTATCCAGATCCCGCTGTTAGTTATTGGCTAGAGAGGTGTCTCGGTCATGTCTGCATGATTCCCGAACCCGTAGGGTCTACACACTTAAGTTCTAGGGTTATAAGGAAGGTTTGTATGTGATTACCGAATGTTGTTCGGAGTCCCGGATGAGATCCCGGACGTCACGAGGAGTTCCGGAATGGTCCGGAGGTAAAGATTTATATATGGGAAGTAACCATACGGTCACCGGAAATATTCGGGGGTATACCGGTATTGTACCGGGACCGCCGGAGGGGTTCCGGGGGTCCACCGGGAGGGTCCACCTGCCCCGGAGGGCCTTATGGGCTGTAGGTGGAAGGGAACCAACCCTTAGTGGGCTGTGCGCCAACCCCCCTAGGGCCCATGCGCCTAGGGTTTGGGGGGAACCCTAAAGGGGGGGCGCCCCCCTTGCTTGGGGGGCAAGCTCCCTCCCCCCTTGGCCGCCGCCCCCCCTCTAGATCTCATCTAGAGGGGCCGCCCCCCTTCCCCCTTCTCCCTATAAATAGAGGGGTGAGGGGAGGGCTGCAGCACCACATCCAAGGCGCAGCCCCTCCCCTCCCCAACACCTCTCCTCCTCCGCGTGTGCTTGGCGAAGCCCTGCCGGAGAACTGTCACACCACCACCACCACGCCGTCGTGCTGCTGTTGGAGCCTTCTTCCTCAACCTCTCCCTCCTCCTTGCTGGATCAAGGCGTGGGAGACGTCACCGCTCCGTACGTGCGTTGAACGCGGAGGTGCCGTTCGTTCGGCGCTTGGATCATCGGTGATTTGGATCACGACGAGTACGACTCCATCAACCCCGTTCTCTTGAACGCTTCCGCTCGCGATCTACAAGGGTATGTAGATGCACTCCTCCCCTCTTGTTGCTAGTAACTCCATAGATTGATCTTGGTGATGCGTAGAAAATTTGAATTTCTGCTACGATCCCCAACAACATAAACATAAAAGGAGGATGTTGTAACTTTTATCGATGTTCGGCTCTTACACATACTAGGGTTCATCCATATCCCTAAGAGCTAGGGGGTTACTCAGACATCCCATATACAAATAAAAAAGTGGTTTAAGAAGGCAACATGCATCATCAAAGTATCCATGGTAATTGCGGATGAATGAGCTAGGGGGTTATTCATGGTAATTGTGGATGAACATGTTTTGTGATGATGATGTGAAAGATATCTTGTCCATCCCAATCCGAAGTGGCATGGATGATCTTGTGGCCTGGCACTATGACACAAAAGGGATTTTCTCGGTTAAATTCGTTTATCACATCGGGACAAGAATCCGCAATGCAGGCTGTAATAGGGACGCGAGCGCTCATTTGGTTTACCTACGACACATGTAAAGTGGAACTGATTGTGGAGCTTGAGGTTTCTACCAAAGGTAAGAACATTCCTATAGAGATTGTCACATAATAGCTTGCATCTTGGATCGAATAAAGAGAAAGTATGTGGAGCTAAATAGCCTTTTATATAGCTTTACATGCTTTCTCTTAGATAGCCCGCCTCTTGTTGCCCGATGCATTTGAGGCTTGATGAGGATGGAGGGCACTTGTTTTTGAGATGCAAGCTCGTGAAACGTGTGTGGCGAGGGCTGCTGCTAGAAGATGTTAGAATGGCTCTGCTTGAGTGCCCAAACCCCATGGTTGTTTTAGATCACTTATGGACTCTAAAATAGGAACGACGATAACTCGCATTGTTGATGATGTGGGAATGGTGGAATGCCTGTAACAAATTGAAGGTTGAGGATAAAGTTAAACCATGTTAGGAAGTTTGTTTTGCAATCATAAGGCAGGACTTTTGCATGGGAGAAGAGTCACCAAATGAGCATGATATGATCCCGGATGTGCCAACCTGGAGCCGTCCACAAACAGATTTCATCAATATCAATTTCGATGCGGCTTTTCACGTGGAAGAGGCAAGAGGCGCACAGGGATGCGTAATGTGTTTGGATCAGGGGACCTTTCATTTCAGCTTGTTCCGGCAAGTTCGGTCATACTGTCTCCCCTCTGCAAGCAGAAGCAACGGCGTGTGTGAAGGTTGTTGTAGTTGTCAATGGTTTGGGAGTTCACAGGGCAATATTTGAATGAGACTCACTCCCACTGATGAATGCTTTGAAGTGTGGAGAGTATGATATGTCTTCTATAGTTGTTCTCCTTCGTGAGATCGGTAGTCTGTGCGTGGCACTGTTTGATGTCTTTGAGTTTATTTTTGTAAGAGAGATTGTAACAAGATGGCCCATAAGCTAGTTGAATTATGGCTATCGAGCGGACATTCTTTGCTCATGGTGGCATGAAGAAGCTGCTGACTTTGTTACAGGTTTGGTCGTCAATGATTCAACTGAGTGAGGTTAAGTAATGGAATGTGATTTTCAGGTCGAAAGAAAAAGTATGCCAAAATGTGTATGTTAATATGCAAGATTTCAATAAAACTATAAGGATCAGTGATCTTTTTTCCCGCAAAATGAAAAGATCAGCGCAGTTCTACTTTTTTGTGTGAGGATCAGTACAATTCTACACCCCCCCGCGCCCTTTTTGTTTTGGAGACAATGAACAATTCTACTCAGAGTCCGGAAGCTGCTCGTGTCTTCTCCACGACACCGGGCCGAACCAAATCCGGCCCAAACGACAAACACAATCCAGCAACCTCGAGTCTTCACGAGAAGACGAGAGAATTCTCCAGAAGCATTGCTTTCTCCTTTTCTCCATATACATCCCCGGCCCTCTATAAATTCTGCCACTCCGATCGACAGACACCAAAAGAAAGTCTGAAGAAAGCACCGACCAAAGAGCTACCACAAATCAATCGTCACCCTTCCGCTTCCAACACCAGCCAAATCGTCGATTCCTTTCGCCAGCAGCTCGAATCCCCACAGACAATGTCGCTGATCCGCCGCAGCAACGTGTTCGACCCCTTCTCCCTCGACTTCTTCGACCCATTCGAAGGCTTCCCCTTCGGCTCCGGCAACAGCAGCAGCGGCAGTCTCGTCCCGCGCACCTCCTCCGACACAGCGGCCTTCGCGGGCGCGCGCATCGACTGGAAGGAGACGTCCGAGGCGCACGTGTTCAAGGCGGACGTGCCGGGGCTGAAGAAGGAGGAGGTGAAGGTGGAGGTGGAGGACGGCAACATCCTCCAGATCAGCGGCGAGCGGAAGAAGGAGCAGGAGGAGAAGACCGACACCTGGCACCGCGTGGAGCGCAGCAGCGGCAAGTTCCTGCGCAGGTTCTGCCTCCCGGACAACGCCAAGGCGGAGCAGGTGAAGGCGTCCATGGAGAACGGCGTGCTCACCGTCACCGTGCCCAAGGAGGAGGCCAAGAAGCCCGAGGTCAAGTCCATCCAGATCTCAGGCTAGGCGTCGGCGTGCTCGCTGCTGCGCGATGAGATGACTGCAGTCTGCAGAGCAGCGGTGTGGAGTTTCGACCCGGTCGTCGCGATGAAATAAAATCAGGGGTAAAATCAGAGTCCGGCTGTCTAGTGCTCTAGTGTTGTGTGCGAATGGTCCGATGTTGCAGTCAGTGTTTTGAGCCTCTCGCGTCTGTGTTTTGAGTCCACTTTGTTCATCAGTCTGTACTTATTCCATCAGCAACAAATTAAATCCATTAGAGCAACTTCAATGGCCGATCCAAACGGAAGGCGTTTTTGTCTGCTTTTGTCCGTTTGGGTCAGGCGTCCGTCTTTTTTAATTTAAATCTGCAATGCGCCCAACGCGCTGATCTATTTCATGACCGCACGCGCTTTAGGTCATGCCAGCAGCCATTTTGGCGCTCCAGCGTTGGGGGGGGGGGGGGAATCGGCCTAGCGCATGCTGATTTTGATACTCCAGTGCGCGAGAAAGGTACGCACGCTTGGCGCGCCGTAGCCGGCGCTTGTTATAAGAAGGTGCTCCCTCCACATTTTGTTCGTCGCCCACTCATCTCGCCCCCTTTCGCTAGCCTTGCCGCCTCTGCGCCACCATATCGATGCGCCGCCTGGGCGCTTCGGATTTTCGCGGAGTCCGCGAGCGCCGTTCCGGCGCCTTCTCTTCCAAGATCTGGTTTGGCGAGAAACGCCTCATCCTCGGCACCTACGACACCGCAGAGGAGGCGGACGCCGCGTGGCGTCTCCTGAGGCTTTGCCGGGAGATGAATTTTCCCGACGTGTCGAGCCAGCGGGCGCAGGATCTCGTGCCTCTCCCGCCGCTTTTCACCAACGACGATCGTCGTGTCCACCGGAGACGGCAGCGTCGCCTTGCCATCGTCGAGATGGACGTGGAAACCATGGTGGTGTGGTGCGAACGCTTCCCGCGGGACATCGTCGACGAGCGCCAGTTCTACAAGTAAAGAAGGACGGAGAAGGATGCGAGGAGGATGGAGCGAGCCGCCTATCGGAAGGACAAGCGTGCGCGGAAACAGGCCGCTCAATTGAAACTGAAGCTACGAGAAACGTCGGGATAGGACTTCGAGGACGAGCGGTATATTGACGCCTACATTCAGACGTCGGAGAAGGACATTGCCGAGTCGGAGTCGGAAAGCAACGAGTAGTTAATCTTTTCTTTTATCTATGTATGTTAGAACTATCTATGTATCCTTTTTCTATCGGAAAAAATGGCCGGCGGCTTCGACGACGAAGCAGGCGGGCGAGGGTGTGCTGTCGGATGTTGAGAGGCCAATGTGCCACTGACCAGCGGGCCTGAGGAAGAGAGAGGGCGAGCGCGCGCGTCCGTCTTGTGTCCGCGCCGACGCAAATTCGATCCGAAAATGGGCCGGGAATGGGTCGGCAGGCGGACGAAAGCGTCCGTTTGGGTCGACGCGTTGGGCCGACTTTTCTGTCCGCACCGACCCAAACAAACTGCGTCAGACGAAATGGGTCGTCCCATTAAAGTTGCTCTTACCTTCTCTGCTAATTTTCCGCCAAAGGTGGGATGCGCGGTAGTAGGAGTAGCACGGCGAGCAGGGGCGGACGACCAACAACCAGTGTGATCTGTTTTGTCTTCCCGGTAGCTCGTCAGGTGTGAAGAATTCATAAAGGAGCTTGAGCCGTGAGCCTCGGTGCTTTCTTTTTTTTGACAAAAGTGCCTTGCTCGAGGGAAAACCCTATTTGCGGCTCTTTGCGACAAGTTGTCCTTGTTACCCAGCGACCGTTCGAGGGTGGGCTGGCCCGTTTAGCATTTCAGTTCTGTTATACCGGTTTTGGGAACCATGATGTTTTCTAGCCATTTTTCTTCCCGGTTTTGGGAACTTTCTAGTAGGTTCCTGACACCCTTTTTTTCTTTTTCAGTTTCTTTTTCTTTTTCCTATTTCTCTTATTTTTCATTTTTTCATTTCTTTTTTCTGTTCTATTTGTTATTTTTTTTTCACTTTTATTTTTCATTTTTTATATTCCAAACAAGATTGTTCAGAAGTTCTAGAGAAGTTTATAATTTTAAATTTGTTCGCTTCTCTTGAAGAAAAATAAGAAAATTCTAAAAATATTAGAATCCAAATTTTGTTTGCTTCTTTTGAGAAAATGACCGAAAATACTTAAAATTGAAGAATTTCATATTTTTTTGCATTTTAAATTTATTCACAAATAAAAAATGTTTAAGAACTTCAATACAAAGGTTCCCATTTACGAAATTTGTTTGCATATTAAAGAAATGCTCATCATTCAGTTTTTTTCAAAAATTTAAAAAATGTTCGCACTTTTAAAATTTGTTCACAAAGACAAAAATACTCGATAACTTCCAGAAATGTTTCTATTTTCTAAATTTGTTCACAAATTCAACAAAGGCTATAGCTTTGGAAATTTGTTCACAAATTTTAAAAAACGTTCATGTATAAAAATTCGAAAATTCAAAAATGTTAGGGGGAATATCAAAAAACTTTATTGAGTTTTTGTAAAAAAATCGTAATTTTGGAAAATGCTTACGTTTTCAAAAAAAAAACTTGTTTTTCAAAAAATGTTTTGCGTTTTCAAAAAATTGTTCGTAATTTCAAAAAAATGCTCTCCTATTCAATTTTGTTCCTTTTTCCATAAAAATAACGAGTTTCCAAAATCATGTTTGAAAATTTAGAAAAGGATAAAATCTACAGTGACTTATGGTTCATATATACCGGCTGCCCGTTTCACACCAAAAATTAAAGAACATGTCGACAACTGTAGAACTTAAAATCATGGAAAAAATCTACAGTGACTATTTTCGATGTGGTTCTTGTTTTTAAGTTCTACAGTTGTCGACATGTTCTTTAATTTTTGCTCTGCAAACCTTGAACTTGGGTTAGCAAGTCGGGGTGGCTAACGTAAGAAGCTAATTACGAGATGTCACGTGTTCGGTTCCTATCGCTAGTGAGTTGTTCTTTTCGCTATTTTCCACCTCGTGGCGGAGGAGCCAGAGCAAATGGGCCAGCACAGGTAAGTTGCCCTGTGCGAAACCGCGACTCCTCGCTATAATAAGCGGCGTATATGAGGTCCCATCCCGAGCTATGTTTTAAGCGAGTGCAGACAAGGGAAGGACATGTAGGAGATACCCTGGGACATGCTGAAGAGCAAATTGCTCAAAACCATCACATTTGTGGCTAGGATATTTCAAAACCACCGTTTTAGCAAAAATTACAAAAGACCACCACTTCTGCGGCAAGTGAGTAACAAATCACACTAATTCAAAATTGGGTTTTGCCTAACAGCAAAACTGACGGGTGGGACCCACCAGCCAGGCTGACTTATGATACGTCTCCAACGTATCTATTTTTCTCACGCTTTTCCTCTTGTTTTGGACTCTAATTTGCATGATTTGAATGAAACTAACCCCGGACTGACGCTGTTTTCAGCAGAACTACCATGGTGTTGTTTTTGTACAAAAATAAAAGTTCTCGGAATGGAACGAAACTTCGCGAGAATTTTTTATGGAATAAATGAGAATTTCTGAAGCCAAGACCCACTAGAGAGGGGCCCCTGGTTGGGCACAACCCACCTGGTGGCCCCGCTGACAACACCCCTATACTATAAAATCACATATTTCCAGAAAAAATGAGGGAGAAAGAATTATCGCGTTCCACGAGACGGAGCCGCCGCCAAGCCCTATTCTTCCTCGGGAGGGCAGATCTGGAGTCCGTTTGGGGCTCCGGAGAGGGGGATCTTCGTTCTTCGTCATCACCAACCAATCTCCATCGCCAATTCCATGATGCTCCCCACCGGGAGTGAGTAATTCCTTCATAGGCTCGCTGGTCGGTGAGGAGTTGGATGAGATTCATCATGTAATCGAGTTAGTTTTGTTAGGGCCTGATCCCTAGTATCCACTATGTTCTTAGATTGATGTTGCTTTGACTTTGCTATGCTTAATGCTTGTCACTTTGGGCCGAGGTGCCATGAACTCAGATCTGAACCGTTTATGAATTCATCATTATATCCATGTTTTAGATCTGATCTTGCAAGTTATAGTCACCTACTACGTGTTATGACCCGATAACCCCGGAGTGACAACAACCGGGCCCACTCTCGGTGATGACCGTAGTTTGAGGAGTTCATGTATTCACTATGTGTTAATGCTTTGTTCCGGTTCTCTATTAAAACGAGGCCTTAATGTCCCTTAGTTTCCAATATGGACCCCGCTGCCACGGGAGGATAGGACAAAAGATGTCATGCAAGTTCTTTTAATAAAGCACATATGACTATTTACGGAATACGTGCCTACATTATATCGATGAACTGGAGCTAGTGCCGTATTGCCCTAGGTTATAACTGTCACATGATGAATATCATCCAACAAGTCACCGATCCAATGCCTACGAATTTATTTATATTGATCTTGCTGCGTTACTTTTGCTATCATCACTGTTACACTTGCTACAAAATTACTGCTATCACTGTTATTGTTACCGTTGTTGCTGCTACTATCATCAAAACTATCAAACTACTTTGCTACTGATCACTTTGATGCAGATAATTAATCTCCAGGTGTGGTTGAATTGACAACTCAGCTGCTAATACCTTCAAATATTCTTTGGCTCCCCTTGTGTCGAATCTATAAATTTGGGTTGAATACTCTACCCTCGAAAACTGTTGCGATCCCCTATACTTGTGGGTTATCAAGACCTTTTTCTGGCGCCATTGCCGGGGAGCATAGCAATATTTGTTGAGTCACATGGGATTATTATCATATTATCACTATGAAGAATCTGAAGGATCCAAAGACTAAGATATTTCCCTCAAAGACGAGGGGAGGTAAGGAACTGCCATCCAGTTCTGCTTTAGATTCACCTTCTATTATGAGTAAACTTGCAACACCACCACATGCTACCAATTCTAATATGTCGCAAGTTATTGATGATGCTACTTCTGCTATGGAAAATGCTTATGATGATGCTAGTACCTTGCTTGATAATGATGATGTGCCACTTGGTGAATTTCTTGATGAACAAATTACTAGAGTAATACAACATGATGTTGTTGAATCTGATGATGAGCTTGAAACTGAAACATCTGGAACACCTACTAGAACTAGCCTTCCTAGATATGAATTGCCTAAGGTACCGAAAGGTTATGTTATGAATGAGGAGACAACTAGAGATATTCTTGCTTTTAAGGATAGAGATGATCTAGAGAAATTACTATGCAAGTATAAAGAAAAATCTCGGAATGCTAGAATGAAGTATGATCCTAAGTTTGCTACTTCACCTAGTTTTATTGCTGACAAGGATTATGAATTCTCTGTCGACCCAGAGTTAATTACTTTGGCTGAATCTGATCCTTTCCATGGTTATGAAACTGAAACTGTTGTGGCACATCTTCCTAAGTTGAATGATATGGCTACCCTTTTTACTCATGATGAGAAAACTCACTATTATTTTATTCTCAAATTATTTCCTTTCTCATTAAAGGGTGATGCTAAAGCTTGCTCCTGGTTGTGTGCGTAGTCCCCAGGATATGATTTATTACTTCTCTGAAAAATATTTTCCTGCTGATAAGAAACAAGCTGCCTTGCAGGAAATATTCAACTTTGCATAAAACTAAAGAAGAGAGTCTCCCACAAGCTTGGGGGAGGCTTTGCCAGTTACTTAATGCTTTGCCTGATCATCCTCTTAAGAAAAATGAAATACTTAATATCTTCTATAGTGGACTAACTGATGCTTCTAGGGACTTCCTAGATAGTTGTGCTGGTTGTGTTTTCACGGAACGGACTATTGCTCAAGCCGAAGAATCATTGAATAAAATATTGAAAAATTATGATGATTGGACTCTTCCTGAACCACCGCCTAAACCCACTCTGAAGAAGAGGGGTATATTATATCTCAGTCCCGAAGATATGCAAGAGGCAAAGCAATCTATGAAGGAAAAAGGTATTAAAGCTGAGGATGTTAAAAATTTACCTCCTATTGAAGAAATACATGGGCTTAATACACCACCACTGCCTAAGGTGGTAGAGGTAAATTCTCTTATGAAATTCAATGAAAATGACAATCCTCACAATATGCATCCTAGTCAATGCCTTTTATAAGTTTGAAAACTACATTAGAAAATAAGATCACTTCAATGCAAATGTTATGAAACAATTGACATATAATTCTGATATGTTTGCTTGCTTGAGTGACTTGTTATTTAGAATTTCAAATGATGTTAGAGGTGTTGGAAAACATGCTTCTATGGTTCAAACCCAGCTAGAACAAGTTGCTAAATCACAAAGAGAATTGCTTGATGAAATGAATCATAATATGCATGACTTTGCTGTTAGAGTTGCAACTAGAGGAGGTAAAATGACTCAGGAACCACTTTATCCCGAGGGACACCCAAAAATAATTGAACAAGACTCACAAAGAAGGAACACTAGTGCACCTAGTCCTTCTAAAAAGAAAAAGAAGAAGAAAAATGATAGGACTTTGCATGCTTCTAGTGAACCTGAAATAGAAAAACCTCCTGATAATGAAAATGAAACTTCTATCTCAGATGCTGAAACTCAGTCTGGTAATGAACATCCACCTAGTGATAATGAAAAAGATAATGTTGATGTTAACGAAGATGCTCAACCAAATGAAAAAGAACCAGATAATGATGTTGAAATAGAACCACCTGTTAATCTTGATAAACCACAACCTAAAAATAAAAGGTATGATAAAAGAGACTTCATTGCTAGAAAACACGGTAAAGAAAGAGAACCGTGGGTTCAAAAACCTATGCCTTTTCCACCCAAGTCAACTAAAAAGAATGATGATGAAGAATTTGAACGCTTTGCTGAAATGCTGAGGCCAGTCTTTTTGCGTACTCGCTTGACTGATATCTTTAAAATGCCTCCTTATGCAAAGTATATGAAAGACATCATCACAAATAAGAGAAAAATACCGCAAGCTGAAATCTCCACTATGCTTGCTAATTATACTTTTAAAGATGGAGTACCTAAAAAACTTGGAGATCCGGGAATACCAACTATACCTTGCTCTATCAAAAAGAATTATGTGAAAATTTCTTTATGTGATTTAGGAGCTGGTGTTAGTGTTATGCCTTTCTCTTTATATAAAAGACTTAACTTGAATAAAATCACACCTACTGAAATATCTTTGCAAATGGCTGACAAATCAACCGCCATACCTATCGGTATCTGTGAGGATGTGCCCGTTGTTGTTGCTAATGTTACTATTTTGACTGACTTTGTTATACTTGAGATGCCCGAGGACGACAATATGTCGATTATCCTTGGAAGACCCTTCTTGAATACTGCAGGGGCTGTTATTGATTGCAATAAAAGCAAGTTCACTTTTCATATTAATGGTAATGAGCATATGGTGCACTTTCCAAAGAAACAATTCCAAGTGAATGGTACAAATGTTATTGAAAAATCTCGGACAATCACTATTGGAAGTTTTCAAATACCTCTTCCTACTGTCAAAAAGAAATATGAAATTCTTATTGTTGGGGACATTCATATCCCCATTGAGGTAACTTAGTGATTTACGAAAGTTCTTCGGTTTCATGCTAATCGAAAGTGGTTGTTAATAAGACCTAATCAACCTTATTAATGAATCATTTTTGAGCGGTATGAAGTTGATGAATTTAGTAAGCACTACCTTCTGTCCCTACTTTTTGTTTTCTGTTTTTATTAGTTAAATAAAATAAAATGCCATGATTTGTCTGTTTTCTGAATTTCCCGTGCAATAAAAAATGACCCAAAAATAAAAGTTCTCAGAATGCCCTGAAAATTTTATATGATTTTTTTCTGAATATTTATGAATTTTTGGTGCAAATAATACCAGAGGGAGGTGCACCAGGTGGGCACAACCCACCTGGGCGCGCCAGGACCCCCAGGCGTGCCCTGGTGGGTTGTGGTCCCCACGTGGCCCCCGTCACTTATCTCTTCATCCCACATCATCACTTACCTCCAGAAAAAAATCCCCATTGCTCTCTCTCCCGTGTTCTTGAGCTCAAACCTGCGGATTTCGATCTCTTTGCTCGAAGCTCCATTTTCGAAACTGTTTCGGGGGATTGTTGTTTGGTATGTGACTCCACCATTTGTCCAATAAGTTTTTGTTTTAGTGGTTTATACTTTGAATAATTAGCTACTTTTGGTGCTGCTGTAGATGTGCTTGCATGTTCAATTATTAGTGTTCTAAGTAGTTTGAATGCTTGCTATGGCCTCTATGCATCCCTATGAGTAGTTGCTATTAGTTTTGTTGAGAAAATTTTATGAGCTAAAAATTCAGATTTTTGTTCATAGGAAAAATTGTACGCGGACATGAATATCTTCGAAGTTTGGCTCTAAGAAGAACTCCAAGGGTGTTATTGGGGAGTCTTCTGACAGTGATCTCCACCCTCGAAGGTTGGCGGAGGTACGACCGTGCGAATGGCCGCACACCCCGTTCCTGCAAGAGGCTGGAATTCTTGAGGAGTTCATGCAATATATTGCTAATGCCAGCCTCACCGACTTCATCGCAGATGAGTGTGACCAACACCAAATCCTCACAAATATCTTTGTTCAAAGTTTTACTTTCTTGCCTAGGAATAATCCTCCTGAAGTGAGCTTTGACTTATATGCTGAAAACCATCAGATACCACTTACTGAATTTTGTGACATATGCATGATCCCATCTGATGGGAGCTTGTTTGAGCCTAGGCCGGCTGAGTTTGAGGCCTTCTGTCGTACTTTGACAGTGGGTGATGAGAGAGGAGTGTCAGCCATCACTGTCGGTGGCTTACATTTTCCTGCTGTTTGATGACCCACAAGTATAGGGGATCTATCGTAGTCCTTTTGATAAGTAAGAGTGTCGAACCCAACGAGGAGCAGAAGTAAATGATAAGCGGTTTTCAGCAAGGTATTCTCTGCAAGCACTGAAATAATAAGTAACAGATAGTTTTGTGATAAGATAAATTGTAACGGGTAATAAGTAACAAAAGTAAATAAAGTGCAGCAAGGTGGCCCAATCCTTTTTGTAGCAAAGTACAAGCCTGGACAAATTCTTATATAGAGAAAAGCGCTCCCGAGGACACATGGGAATTATCGTCAAGCTAGTTTTCATCACGTTCATATGATTCGCGTTCGGTACTTTGATAATTTGATATGTGGGTGGACCGGTGCTTGGGTGCTGTCCTTACTTGGACAAGCATCCCACTTATGATTAACCCCTATTGCAAGCATCCGCAACTACAAAAGAAGTATTAAGGTAAACCTAACCATAGCATGAAACATGTGGATCCAAATCAGCCCCTTACGAAGCAACGCATAAACTAGGGTTTAAGCTTCTGTCACTCTAGCAACCCATCATCTACTTATTACTTCCCAATGCCTTCCTCTAGGCCCAAAAAATGGTGAAGTGTCATGTAGTCGACGTTCACATAACACCACTAGAGTAGAGGCAACATACATCTCATCAAAATATCGAACGAATACCAAATTCACACGACTACTAATAGCAAGACTTCTCCCATGTCCTCAGGAACAAACGTAACTACTCACAAAGCATATTCATGTTCATAATCAGAGGAGTATTAATATGCATAAAGGATCTGAACATATGATCTTCCACCAAATAAACCAACTAGCATCAACTACTAGGAGTAATCAACACTACTAGCAACCTACAGGTACCAATCCCAGACTTAGAGACAAGAATTGGATACAAGAGATGAACTAGGGTTTGAGAGGAGATGGTGCTGGTGAAGATGTTGATGGAGATTGCCCTCTCCCGACGAGAGGAGCGTTGGTGATGGCGATGGCGATGATTTCCCCCTCCCGGAGGGAAGTGTCCCCGGCAGAACAGCTCTGCCGGAGCCCTAGATTGGCTCCGCCGCCGCCTCGTGGCGGCGGAGTCTCATCCCGAAAGCTTGCTTATGATTTTTGTTCGGACGAAAGACTTCACATAGCAGAAGATAGGCACCGGAGGGCCAACAGGGGGGCCCACGAGGCAGGGGGCGCGCCCCCCACCCTCGTGGACAGGTGGAGGCCCCCCTGACGTGGATTCTTCTTCCAGTATTTTTTATTATTTCCAAAAATAACTTTCGTGGAGTTTCAGGACTTTTGGAGTTGTCCAGAATAGGTCTCTAATATTTGCTCCTTTTCCGGCCCAGAATTCCAGCTGCCGGCATTCTCCCTCCTTGTGTAAACCTTGTAAAATAAGAGAGAATAGGCATAAGTATTGTGACATAATGTGTAATAACAGCCCATAATGCAATAAATATCGATATAAAAGCATGATGCAAAATGGACGTATCAACTCCCCCAAGCTTAGACCTCGCTTGTCCTCAAGCAGAAGCCGATAACGATAAGTATGTCCTCATGTTTAGAGGTAGAGGTGTCGATAAAACAGAATACGGACATGAGGGCATCATGATTATTCTCATGACAGCAACATATATGGACAATGTCATATGATCTCTTATGCTCAAGTAATAATCTATTCACAATGCAAAGTATGAATCAGAAACTTTATTGAGAACTAACAAACTATAATCTCAATCATTGAAGTAATTGCAATTTATCATAACATCAGAAAGAGTCTATTTCAGAGCTTTCTAGCAAGTCCACATACTCAACTATCATTTAGTCTTTCACAATTGCTAATACTCACGCAATACTTGTGGTTACGGAGTTTTAATCGGACACAGAGAAAGATAGGGGCTTATAGTTTCGCCTCCCAACCTTTTACCTCAAGGGTAATGTCAACAATAATAATTCATGCTAACCCACATCCAATTAGATATATATATCAGGATCTTTCCAACATCCTGTGCTTGCCAAAGGATAAAATGTAAAAAGGAAAGGTGAAGATCACCATGACTCTTGCATAAGGTAGAAGATAATAATAAAAGATAGGCCCTTCGCAGAGGGAAGCAGAGGTTGCCATGCGCTTTCTGGGGTGGATGCACAAAATCTTAATGCGAAAGAACGTCACTTTATATTGCCACTTGTGATATAGACCTTTATTATGCAGTCCGTCGCTTTTATTTCTTCCACATCACAAGATCGTATAAAGCTTATTTCCTCCACACCAATCAATCATACATATTTAGAGAGCAATTTTTATTGCTTGCACCAATGAGAACTTACTTGAAGGATCTTACTCAATCCATAGGTAGATATGGTGGACTCTCATGGCAAAACTAGGTTTAAGGGTTTTTGGAAGCACAAGTAGTATCTCTACTTGGTGCAAAGAATTTGGCTAGCACGAGGGGGAAAGGCAAGCTCAACATGTTGGACGATCCATGACAATATACTTTATCTCAGATATAAGAAAACATAACCCATTACGTTGTCTTCCTTGTCCAACATCTGTTGGGGAACGTAGCAATAATTCAAAATTTTCCTACGTGTCACCAAGATCAATCTAGGAGATGCTAGCAACGAGAGAGAGGGAGTGCATCTTCATACCCTTGAAGATCGCTAAGCGAAAACGTTACAAGAACGCGGTTGATGGAGTCGTACTCGCGGCGATTCAAATCGCGGAAGATCCGATCTAGCGCCGAACGGACGGCGCCTCCGCATTCAACACACATACAGCCCGGGGACGTCTCCTCCTTCTTGATCCAGCAAGGGGAGAGGAGAAGTTGAGGGAGAACTCCAGCAGCACGACGGTGTGGTGGCAACGGAGCTCGTGGTTCTCCGGCAGGGCTTCGCCAAGCACTACGGAGGAGGAGGAGATGTATGAGGAGGAAGGGGCTGCGCCAAGGGAAGGGTGTGGCTGCCCTCCCACCCCCTCACTATATATAGGGGGAAGGGGAGAGGGGGCCGGCCCCTCTAGATGGATCTAGAGGAGGAGGCGGCGGCCAGGGGAAACCCTAGATGGGTTTGGGCACCCCCACCCCCTAGGAAACTTGCCCCCCAAGCCGGGAGGGGCGGCTGCCCTAGGGGTGGCGCCCCCACCTCTCCTGGTTACATGAGAGGGGTTGGGAGGGGCACACAGCCCCTTAGTGGGCTGGTTTGCCCCTTCCCCTTGGCCCATAAGGCCCCCCCCAACGCTTGCCGGGGCCTCCGAAACCCCTTTCGGACATGCTGGCCATAGCCTGGTACCCCCGGAACAATTCCGGACTCCAATACCCTTCGTCCAATATACCGATCTTCACCTCCGGACCATTCCGGAGCTCCTCGTCATGTCCGGGATCTCATCCGGGACTCCGAACAACCTTCGGTAACCACATACTATTTCCCATAACAACTCTAGCATCACCGAACCATAAGTGTGTAGACCCTACGGGTTCGGGAACCATGCAGACATGACCGAGACACCTCTCCGGCCAATAACCAATAGAAGGATTTGGATACCCATATTGACTCCCACATGTTCCACGATGATCTCATCGGATGAACCACGATGTCGGGGAATCAATCAATCCCGTATACAATTCCCTTTGTCTATCGGTATGTTACTTGCCCGAGATTCGATCGTCAGTATCCCAATACCTCGTTTAATCTCGTTACCGGCAAGTCTCTTTTACTCGTTCCGTAACGCATGATCCTGTGGCTAACTCATTAGTCACATTGAGCTCATTATGATGATGCATTACCGAGTGGGCCCAGAGATACCTCTCCGTCATACGGAGTGACAAATCCCAGTCTCGATTCGTGCCAACTCAACACACACTTTCGGACATACCTGTAGTGCACCTTTATAGCCACCCAGTTACGTTGTGACGTTTGGTACACCCAAAGCATTCCTACAGTATCCGGGAGTTGCACAATCTCATGGTCTAAGGAAACGATACTTGACATCAGAAAAGCTCTTAGCAAACGAACTACACGATCTTGTGCTATACTTACTATTGGGTCTTTTCCATCACATCATTCTCCTAATGATGTGATCCCGTTATCAAAGCATACATTCCAACTCCGAGATGCTTACTCCAGTCCTTAGAAGGATTGCTGGAGCTTTGCATACTTGTTAGCATCTTTCAGGATTGACAAAACCTTCTGGTTGTATCACATACAACCTTTCCTCAAGAAAATCGTCGAGGAAACAATGTTTTTGACATCCTATCTGTAAGATTTCATAAATAATGCAGTAACTGCTAATATAATTCCAACAGACTCTTAGCATCGCTCTGAGTGAGAAAATCTCATCGTAGTCAACTCCTTGAACTTGTCGGAAAACATCTTAACGACTAGTCGAGCTTTCTTAATGGTGACACTTACCATCATTGTCTGTCTTCCTTTTAAAATCCATCTGCACCCAACAGCCTTACGACCATCAAGTAGTTCTTCCAAAGTCTATACTTTGTTTTTATACATGGATCCTCTCTCGGATTTTATGGCCTCGAGCCATTCGTCGGAATCCGGGCCCACCATCGCTTCTCCATAGCTCGTAGGTTCATTGTTGTCTAGCAACATGACTTCCAAGACATGATTATGTACCACTCTGAAGTAGTAGCATCCTTGTCGACCTACGAGGTTTGGTAGTGACTTGATTCGAAGTTTCATGATCACTATCATAAGCTTCCACTTCAATTGGTCTAGGTGCCACAGGAACAACTTCCTGTGCCCTGCTCCACACTAGTTGAAGTCATGGTTCAATAACCTCATCAAGTCTCCACCATCCTCCCACTCAATTCTTTCGAGAGAAACTTTTCCTCGAGAAAGGACCCGTTTCTAGAAACAATCACTTTTGCTTCCAGATCTGAAATAGGAGGTATACCCAAATGTTTTGGGTATTCTATGAAGATGCATTTATCCGCTTTGGGTTCGAGCTTATCAGCCTGAAACTTTTTGACATAAGCGTGGCAGCCCCAAACTTTTAAGAAACGACAGCTTAGGTTTCTCTAAACCATAGTTCATACGGTGTCGTCTCAACGGAATTGCGTGGTGCCCTATTTAAAGTGAATGTGGTTGTCTCTAATGCCTAGCCCATAAACGATAGTGGTAATTTGATAAGAGACATCATGGTATGCACCATATCCAATGGGGTGCAGTTATGATGTTCAGACACACCATCACACTATGGTGTTCCAGGCGGTATTAGTTGTGAAACAATTTCCACAATGTCTTAATTGTGTGCCAAACTCGTAACTCAGATATCTCTATGATCATATCATAGACATTTTATCCTCTTGTCACGACGATCTTCAACTTCACTCTGAAATTACTTGAACCTTTCAATAATTCAGACTTGTGTTTCATCAAGTAAATATTCTTAGCATCTACTCAAATCATCTGTGAAGTAAGAACATAACGATATCCACTGCGTGCCTCAGCACTCATTGGACTGCACACATCAAATGTATTACTTCCAACAAGTTGCTCTCTTGTTTCATCTTACTGAAAACGAGGCCTTTCAGTCATCTTGCCCATGTGGTATGATTTGTATGTCTCAAGTGATTCAAAATAAAGCGAGTCCAAACGATCCATCTGTATGGAGTTTCTTCATGCATATCTACCAATAGACATGGTTCGCATGTCTCAATCTTTTCAAAAATGAGTGAGTCCAAAGATCCATCAACATGGAGCTTCTTCATGCGTTTTTATACCAATATGACTCAAATGGCAGTGCCACAAGTATGTGGTACTATCATTACTATCTTATATCTTTTGGCATGAACATGTGTATCACTACGATCGAGATTCAATAAACCATTCATTTTAGGTGCAAGACCATTGAAGGTATTACTCAAATAAACACAGTAACCATTATTCTCCTTAAATGAATTACCGTATTGCGATAAACATAATCCAATCATGTCTATGCACAACGCAAACACCAAATAACAATTATTTAGGTTTAACACCAATCTCGATGGTAGAGGGAGCGTGCGATGTTTGATCACATCAACCTTGGAAACACTTCCAACACATATCGTCATCTCACCTTTAGCTAGTCTCCGTTTATTCCGTAGCCTTTTATTTCGAGTTACCAACACTTAGCAACCGAACCGGTATCTAATACCCTGGTGCTACTAGGAGTACTAGTAAAGTGCACGTTAATATAATGTATATCCAATATACTTCTGTCGACCTTGCCTGCTTTCTCATCTACCAAGTATGTATGGTAGTTCTGCTTCAGTGACCGTTCCCCTCATTACAGAAGCACTTAGTCTCGGGTTTGGGTTCAACCTTGGGTTTCTTCACTAGAGCAGCAACTGATTTGCCGTTTCATGAAGTATCCCTTCTTTCCCTTGCCCTTCTGGAAACTAGTGGTTTTACTAACCATCAACAATTGTTGCTCCTACTTGATTTCTACTTTCGCGGTGTCAAACATCACGAGTTGCTCAAGGATCATCATGTCTGTCCCTGATATGTTATAGTTCATCACGAAGCTCTAATAGCTTGGTGGCAGTGACTATGGAGAACCATCACTATCTCATCTGGAAGATTAACTCCCACTCGATTCAAGTGATTGTAGTACTCAGACAATCTGAGCACATGCTCAACGATTGAGCTTTTCTCCCTTAGTTTGCAGGCTTAAGAAACTTGGCAGAGGTCTCATACCTCTTGACGTGGGCACTAGTCTGAAATCCCAATTTCAGTCTTTGGAACATCTCATATGTTCTGCGATGTTTCAAAAACGTCTTTGGCGCCTCAATTCTAAACCGTTAGCATTACGCACTGAACTATCACGTAGTCATCAAAACGTGTATGTCAGATGTTCGCAACATCCACAGACGACGCTCGAGGTTCAGCACACCGAGCGGTGCATTAAGGACATAAGCCTTCTGCACATCAATGAGGATAATCCTCAGTTTACGGACCCAGTCCGCATAATTGCTACTGTCAACTTTCAACTAAATTTTCTCTAGGAACATATCTTAAACAGTAGAACTAAAGCGTAAGCTATGACATAATTTGCAAAGACCTTTTGACTATGTTCATGATAATTAAGTTCATCTGATTATTAATGAACTCCCACTTAGATAGACATCCCTCTAGTCATCTAAGTGATACATGATCCGAGTCAACTAGGCCGTGTCCGATCAACACGTGAGACGGACTAGTCATCATCGGTGAACATCTTCATGTTGATCGTATCTACTATACGACTCATGTTCGACCTTTCGGTCTCTTGTGTTCCGAGGCCATGTCTGTACATGCTAGGCTTGTCAAGTCAACCTAAGTGTTTCGCATGTGTAAATCTGGCTTACACCCGTTGTATGCGAACGTTAGAATCTATCACACCCGATCATCACGTGGTGCTTCGAAACAACGAACCTTCGCAACGGTGCACAGTTAGGGGGAACACATCTCTTGAAATTTTAGTGAGGGATCATCTTATTTATGCTACCGTCGTTCTAAGCAAATAAGATGTAAACATGACAAATATCACATGCAAATCATAAAGTGACATGATATGGCCAGTATCATCTTGCGCCTTTTGATCTCCATCTTCGAGGCGCGGCATCATCACCTTCGTCACCGGCATGACACCATGATCTCCATCATCGTGTCTTCATGAAGTTTTCTCGCCAACTATTACTTCTACTACTATGGCTAACGGTTAGCAATAAAGTAAAGCAATAAATTAAGACAACTCCTATGGCTCCTGTCGGTTGTCATACTCATCGACATACAAGTCGTGATTCCTATTACAAGAACATGATCAATCTCATACATCACATATATATAATTCATCACATCCTTTTGGCCATATCACATCACATAGCATACCCTGCAAAAACAAGTTAGACGTCCTCTAATTGTTGTTGCATGTTTTACGTGGCTGCTATGGGTTTCTAGCAAGAACGTTTCTTACCTACGCAAAAGCCACAACGGTGATATGCCAATTGCTATTTACCCTTCATAAGGACCCTCTTCATCGAATCCGATCCGACTAAAGTGGGAGAGACAGACACCCGCTAGCCACCTTATGCATCAAGTGCATGTCAGTCGGTGGAACCTGTCTCACGTAAGTGTACGTGTAAGGTCGGTTCGGGCCGCTTCATCCCACAATGCCGCCGAATCAAGATAAGACTAGTAATGGCAAGCAAATTGAACAAATCATCGGCCACAACTACTTTGTGTTCTACTCGTGCATAGAATCTACGCATAGACCTGGCTCATGATGCCACTGTTGGGGAACGTAGCAATAATTCAAAATTTTCCTACGTGTCACCAAGATCAATCTAGGAGATGCTAGCAACGAGAGAGAGGGAGTGCATCTTCATACCCTTGAAGATCGCTAAGCGGAAGCGTTACAAGAACGCGGTTGATGGAGTCGTACTCGCGGCGATTCAAATCGCGGAAGATTCGATCTAGCGCCGAACGGACGACGCCTCTGCGTTCAACACACATACAGCCCGGGGACGTCTCCTCCTTCTTGATCCAGCAAGGGGAGAGGAGAAGTTGAGGGAGAACTCCAGCAGCACGACGGCGTGGTGGAAATGGAGCTCGTGGTTCTCCGGCAGGGCTTCGCCAAGCACTACGGAGGAGGAGGAGGAGATGTATGAGGAGGAAGGGGCTGCGCCAAGGGAAGGGTGTGGCTGCCCTCCCACCCCCTCACTATATATAGGGGGAAGGGGAGAGGGGGCCGGCCCCTCTAGATGTATCTAGAGGAGGAGGCGGCGGCCAGGGGAAACCCTAGATGGGTTTGGGCGCCCCACCCCCTAGGAAACTTGCCCCCCAAGCCGGGAGGGGCGGCTGCCCTAGGGGTGGCGCCCCCACCTCTCCTGGTTACATGAGAGTGGTTGGGAGGGGCGCACAACCCCTTAGTGGGCTGGTTTGCCCCTTCCCCTTGGCCCATAAGCCCCACCAACGCTTGCCGGGGCCTCCGAAACCCCTTTCGGACATTCTGGCCATAGCCTGGTACCCCCGGAACAATTCCGGACTCCAATACCCTTCGTCCAATATACCGATCTTCACCTCCGGACCATTCCGGAGCTCCTCGTCATGTCCGGGATCTCATCCGGGACTCCGAACAACCTTCGATAACCACATACTATTTCCCATAACAACTCTAGCATCACCGAACCTTAAGTGTGTAGACCCTACGGGTTCGGGAACCATGCAGACATGACCGAGACACCTCTCCGGCCAATAACCAATAGCGGGATTTGGATACCCATATTGGCTCCCACATGTTCCACTATGATCTCATCGGATGAACCACGATGTCGGGGATTCAATCAATCCCGTATACAATTCCCTTTGTCTATCGGTATGTTACTTGCCCGAGATTCGATCGTCGGTATCCCAATACCTCGTTCAATCTCGTTACCGGCAAGTCTCTTTACTCGTTCCGTAACGCATGATCCCGTGGCTAACTCATTAGTCACATTGAGCTCATTATGATGATGCATTACCGAGTGGGCCCAGAGATACCTCTCCGTCATACGGAGTGACAAATCCCAGTCTCGATTCGTGCCAACCCAACAGACACTTTCGGAGATACCTGTAGTGCACCTTTATAGCCACCCAGTTACGTTGTGACGTTTGGTACACCCAAAGCATTCCTACAGTATCCGGGAGTTGCACAATCTCATGGTCTAAGGAAACGATACTTGACATTAGAAAAGCTCTTAGCAAACGAACTACACGATCTTGTGCTATGCTTAGGATTGGGTCTTGTCCATCACATCATTCTCCTAATGATGTGATCCCGTTATCAATGACATCCAATGTCCATGGTCAGGAAACCATAACCATCTATTGATCAACGAGCTAGTCAACTAGAGGCTTACTAGGGACATGTTGTGGTCTATGTATTCACACATGTATTACGGTTTCCAGTTAATACAATTATAGCATGAACAATAGACAATTATCATGAACAAGGAAATATAATAATAACCATTTTATTATTGCCTCTAGGGCATATTTCCAACAGTCTCCCACTTGCACTAGAGTCAATAATCTAGTTCACATCACTATGTGATTGTAATGAATCCAACACCCATGGGGTTTGTTCATATCTCGCTTGTGAGAGAGGTTATTAGTCAACGGGTCTGAACCTTTCAGATCCGTGTGTGCTTTACAAATCTCTATGTCATCTTGTAGATGCAGCTACCACGCGCTACTTGGAGCTATTCCAAATAACTGCTCTACTATACGAATCCGGTTTACTACTCAGAGTCATCCGGATTAGTGTCAAAGTTTGCATCGACGTAACCCTTTACGACGAACTCTTTTACCACCTCCATAATCGAGAAAATTCCTTAGTCCACTAGTTACTAAGGATAAGTTCGACCGCTGTCATGTGATCCATTCCTGGATCACTCTTGTACCCCTTGACTAATTCATGGCAAGGCACACTTCAGGTGCGGTACACAGCATAGCATACTGTAGAGCCTACGTCTAAAGCATAGGGGACGACCTTCGTCCTTTCTCTCTCTTCTGCCGTGGTCAGGTCTTGAGTCTTACTCAATACTCACACCTTGTAACACAGCCAAGAACTCCTTCTTTGCTGATCTATTTTGAACTCCTTCAAAATCTTGTCACGGTATGTATTCATTTGAAAGTATTATTAAGCGTTTTTGATCTATCCTTATAGATCTTGATGCTCAATGTTCAAGTAGCTTAATCCAGGTTTTCCATTGAAAAACACTTTTCAAATAACCCTGTATGCTTTCCAGAAATTCTACATCATTTCTGATCAACAATATGTTAACAACATATACTCATCAAAAATTCTATAGTGCTCCCACTCACTTCTTTGGAAATACAAGTTTCTCATAAACTTTGTATAAACCCAAAATCTTTGATCATCTCATCAAAGCGTACATTCCAACTCCGAGATGCTTACTCCAGTCCTTAGAAGGATTGCTGGAGCTTTGCATACTTGTTAGCATCTTTCAGGATTGACAAAACCTTCTGGTTGTATCACATACAACCTTTCCTCAAGAAAATCGTCGAGGAAACAATGTTTTTGACATCCTATCTGCAAGATTTCATAAATAATGCAGTAACTGCTAATATAATTCCAACAGACTCTTAGCATCGCTACGAGTGAGAAAATCTCATCGTAGTCAACTCCTTGAACTTGTCGGAAAACATCTTAACGACAAGTCGAGCTTTCTTAATGGTGACACTTACCATCATTGTCCGTCTTCCTTTTAAAATCCATCTGCACCCAACAGCCTTACGACCATCAAGTAGTTCTTCCAAAGTCTATACTTTGTTTTTATACATGGATCCTCTCTCGGATTTTATGGCCTCGAGCCATTCGTCGGAATCCGGGCCCACCATCGCTTCTCCATAGCTCGTAGGTTCATTGTTGTCTAGCAACATGACTTCCAAGACAGGATTACGTACCACTCTGAAGTAGTACGCATCCTTGTCGACCTACGAGGTTTGGTAGTGACTTGATCCGAAGTTTCATGATCACTATCATAAGCTTCCACTTCAATTGGTGTAGGTGCCACAGGAACAACTTCCTGTGCCCTGCTACACACTAGTTGAAGTGATGGTTCAATAACCTCATCAAGTCTCCACCATCCTCCCACTCAATTCTTTCGAGAGAAACTTTTCCTCGAGAAAGGACCCGTTTCTAGAAACAATCACTTTTGCTTCCAGATCTGAAATAGGAGGTATACCCAACTGTTTTGGGTATTCTATGAAGATGCATTTATCCGCTTTGGGTTCGAGCTTATCAGCCTGAAACTTTTTCACATAAGCGTCGCAGCCCCAAACTTTTAAGAAACGACAGCTTAGGTTTCTCTAAACCATAGTTCATACGGTGTCGTCTCAACGGAATTGCGTGGTGCCCTATTTAAAGTGAATGCGGTTGTCTCTAATGCCTAACCCATAAACGATAGTGGTAATTCGATAAGAGACATCATGGTATGCACCATATCCAATAGGGTGCAGTTATGATGTTCGGACACACCATCACACTATGGTGTTCCAGGCGGTATTAGTTGTGAAACAATTTCCACAATGTCTTAATTGTGTGCCAAACTCGTAACTCAGATATCTCTATGATCATATCATAGACATTTTATCCTCTTGTCACGACGATCTTCAACTTCACTCTGAAATTACTTGAACCTTTCAATAATTCAGACTTGTGTTTCATCAAGTAAATATTCTTAGCATCTACTCAAATCATCTGTGAAGTAAGAACATAACGATATCCACTGCGTGCCTCAGCACTCATTGGACTGCACACATCAAATGTATTACTTCCAACAAGTTGCTCTCTTGTTTCATCTTACTGAAAACGAGGCCTTTCAGTCATCTTGCCCATGTGGTATGATTTGCATGTCTCAAGTGATTCAAAATCAAGCGAGTCCAAACGATCCATCTGTATGGAGTTTCTTCATGCATATCTACCAATAGACATGGTTCGCATGTCTCAATCTTTTCAAAAATGAGTGAGTCCAAAGATCCATCAACATGGAGCTTCTTCATGCGTTTTATACCAATATGACTCAAATGGCAGTGCCACAAGTATGTGGTACTATCATTACTATCTTATATCTTTTGGCATGAACATGTGTATCACTACGATCGAGATTCAATAAACCATTCATTTTAGGTGCAAGACCATTGAAGGTATTACTCAAATAAACAGAGTAACCATTATTCTCCTTAAATGAATTACCGTATTGCGATAAACATAATCCAATCATGTCTATGCTCAACGCAAACACCAAATAACAATTATTTAGGTTTAACACCAATCTCGATGGTAGAGGGAGCGTGCGATGTTTGATCACATCAACCTTGGAAACACTTCCAACACATATCGTCATCTCACCTTTAGCTAGTCTCCGTTTATTCCGTAGCCTTTTATTTCGAGTTACCAACACTTAGCAACCGAACCGGTATCTAATACCCTGGTGCTACTAGGAGTACTAGTAAAGTACACATTAATATAATGTATATCCAATATACTTCTGTCGACCTTGCCTGCCTTCTCATCTACCAAGTATCTAGGGTAGTTCTGCTTCAGTGACCGTTCCCCTCATTACAGAAGCACTTAGTCTCGGGTTTGGGTTCAACCTTGGGTTTCTTCACTAGAGCAGCAACTGATTTGCCGTTTCATGAAGTATCCCTTCTTTCCCTTGCCCTTCTTGAAACTAGTGGTTTTACTAACCATCAACAATTGATGCTCCTACTTGATTTCTACTTTCGCGGTGTCAAACATCGCGAGTTGCTCAAGGATCATCATGTCTGTCCCTGATATGTTATAGTTCATCACGAAGCTCTAATAGCTTGGTGGCAGTGACTATGGAGAACCATCACTATCTCATCTGGAAGATTAACTCCCACTCGATTCAAGCGATTGTAGTAATCAGACAATCTGAGCACATGCTCAACGATTGAGCTTTTCTCCCTTAGTTTGCAGGCTTAAGAAACTTGGCAGAGGTCTCATACCTCTTGACGTGGGCACTAGTCTGAAATCCCAATTTCAGTCTTTGGAACATCTCATATGTTCTGCGATGTTTCAAAAACGTCTTTGGCGCCTCAATTCTAAACCGTTAGCATTACGCACTGAACTATCACCTAGTCATCAAAACGTGTATGTCAGATGTTCGCAACATCCACAGACGACGCTCGAGGTTCAGCACATCGAGCGGTGCATTAAGGACATAAGCCTTCTGCGCAGCAATGAGGATAATCCTCAGTTTACGGACCCAGTCCGCATAATTGCTACTGTCAACTTTCAACTAAATTTTCTCTAGGAACATATCTTAAACAGTATAACTAAAGCGCAAGCTATGACATAATTTGCAAAGACCTTTTGACTATGTTCATGATAATTAAGTTCATCTGATTATTAATGAACTCCCACTTAGATAGACATCCCTCTAGTCATCTAAGTGATACATGATCCGAGTCAACTAGGCCGTGTCCGATCATCACGTGAGACGGACTAGTCATCATCGGTGAACATCTTCATGTTGATCGTATCTACTATACGACTCATGTTCGACCTTTCGGTCTCTTGTGTTCCGAGGCCATGTCTATACATGCTAGGCTCGTCAAGTCAACCTAAGTGTTTCGCATGTGTAAATCTGGCTTACACCCGTTGTATGCGAACGTTAGAATCTATCACACCTGATCATCACGTGGTGCTTCGAAACAACGAACCTTCGCAACGGTGCACAGTTAGGGGGAACACATCTCTTGAAATTTTAGTGAGGGATCATCTTATTTATGCTACCGTCGTTCTAAGCAAATAAGATGTAAACATGACAAACATCACATGCAAATCATAAAGTGACATGATATGGCCAGTATCATCTTTCGCCTTTTGATCTCCATCTTCGAGGCGCGGCATCATCACCTTCGTCACCGGCATGACACCATGATCTCCATCATCGTGTCTTCATGAAGTTGTCTCGCCAACTATTACTTCTACTACTATGGCTAACGGTTAGCAATAAAGTAAAGTAATTACATGGCGTTTTTCATTGACACGCAGGTCATACAATAAATTAAGACAACTCCTATGGCTCCTGTCGGTTGTCATACTCATCGACATACAAGTCGTGATTCCTATTACAAGAACATGATCAATCTCATACATCACATATATATAATTCATCACATCCTTTTGGCCATATCACATCACATAGCATACCCTGCAAAAACAAGTTAGACGTCCTCTAATTGTTGTTGCATGTTTTACGTGGCTGCTATGGGTTTCTAGCAAGAACGTTTCTTACCTACGCAAAAGCCACAACGGTGATATGCCAATTGCTATTTACCCTTCATAAGGACCCTCTTCATCGAATCCGATCCGACTAAAGTGGGAGAGACAGACACCCGCTAGCCACCTTATGCATCAAGTGCATGTCAGTCGGTGGAACCTGTCTCACGTAAGTGTACGTGTAAGGTCGGTCCGGGCCGCTTCATCCCACAATGCCGCCGAATCAAGATAAGACTAGTAATGGCAAGCAAATTGAACAAATCATCGGCCACAACTACTTTGTGTTCTACTCGTGCATAGAATCTACGCATAGACCTGGCTCATGATGCCACTGTTGGGGAATGTAGCAATAATTCAAAATTTTCCTACGTGTCACCAAGATCAATCTAGGAGATGCTAGCAACGAGAGAGAGGGAGTGCATCTTCATACCCTTGAAGATCGCTAAGCGGAAGCGTTACAAGAACGCGGTTGATGGAGTCGTACTCGCGGCGATTCAAATCGCGGAAGATTCGATCTAGCGCCGAACGGACGGCGCCTCTGCGTTCAACACACATATAGCCCGGGGACGTCTCCTCCTTCTTGATCCAGCAAGGGGAGAGGAGAAATTGAGGGAGAACTCCAGCAGCACGACGGCGTGGTGGAAATGGAGCTCGTGGTTCTCCGGCAGGGCTTCGCCAAGCACTACGGAGGAGGAGGAGATGTATGAGGAGGAAGGGGCTGCGCCAAGGGAAGGGTGTGGCTGCCCTCCCACCCCCTCACTATATATAGGGGGAAGGGGAGAGGGGCCCGGCCCCTCTAGATGTATCTAGAGGAGGAGGCGGCGGCCAGGGGAAACCCTAGATGGGTTTGGGCGCCCCACCCCCTAGGAAACTTGCCCCCCAAGCCGGGAGGGGCGGCTGCCCTAGGGGTGGCGCCCCCACCTCTCCTGGTTACATGAGAGGGGTTGGGAGGGGCGCACAACCCCTTAGTGGGCTGGTTTTCCCCTTCCCCTTGGCCCATAAGCCCCCCCCCAACGCTTGCCGGGGCCTCTGAAACCCCTTTCGGACATGCTGGCCATGGCCTGGTACCCCCGAAGATACTACTAAAAGGATCGAACTAAGAAAAACTGTAAAAATAGGAGTGTGATGGTGATACGATACCGGGGCACCTCCCCCAAGCTTGGCAGTTGCCAAGGGGAGTGCCCATACCCATGTGAATATGTCTCCTTTGTTGGTGAAGAATATGGTGGTAATGATGGGTAGTCGCACATCGAGCGTAAGAGATCCTCCAACTTGCGGATAATGCCCTTGAGTGCGACGATATGCTCCTTCAACAAAATATTTTCACGTGTGAGATACTTGTTTTGTATATGAGCTAACTCAATCATCTTGAAAGCTTCGATCTCAGTTGGGGTAAGAAGATTGTGATCAAGTTGAAGAGTGTCTTCTGCTGCCAGAGCTTGGTCCTCCGTGGCCTTCTTGATCCCTTCATCCTTGTTGATCTCCATGGGTTCTTCCCTCTTCAGCTCTATCTTCATTAGCCAAGCATCGTTGTCACCATTGTTGGAGGAGGTGACAACATAATGCCTAGCCTTGACAACCCTGACAGAAAACAGCTCGAAACAAGAACAGAGGATATTTGCGTGATACCGGGGTCAAAACCTTCAGGAGATTATATAATGAATTTTTACCGACCAAAATACGTATCATGCTAGAAAATGGAGTCCGGAGAGCGCACGAGGTGCCCACGAGGCAGGGGGCGCGCCCAGGGGGGTAGGGCGCTGTGACGCCCTCGATTCAATCGTACACTAATCATACACGCAAATGTGTACGATCAAGATCAAGGACTCACCGGAAGATATCACAACACAACTCTAGACACAAATTAGAATAATACAAGCTTTATATTACAAGCCAGGGGCCTCGAGGGCTCAAATACATAAGCTCGAATACACAAAAGTCAGCGGAAGCAACAATATCTGAGTACAGACATAAGTTGAATAGGGATGCCTTAAGAAGGCTAGCACAAAAGCAACACGATCGAAGAGGCACGACCTCCTGCCTGGGAGCCTCCTAACTACTCCTGATCGTCTTCGGTCTCCACGTACTAGTAGGCATCGACGGTGGCATCTGGCTCCTGGGCTCCGACATCTGGTTGCATCAACCGGAAAGAAGAAGAAAGGGGCAAAGGGGGAGCAAAGCAACCATGAGTACTCATCCAAAGTACTCGCAAGCAAGGATCTACACTACATATGCAACATTATCAAAGGAAGGTTGTATATGTGGACTGGGCTGCAGAAATGCCAGAATAGAGAGAAGGCCTAGTCCTATCGAAGACTAGCATCTTCTGGAAACCACCATATTGCAGCAACTGGAGGGAGTAGAGTAGCATAACTAAAGTAGTAGTAGTGTTATCAACCTCGGCCAGAGATCCTTTCTCGACTCCCTGCGAGAAAGCAATCCCAGAGCCATACTATCCAGTTATCATCACAATCCATTACTCATCACAAGTATCCAGTTCTAGTTGTATCGATTGGGATACAACTCCAAGTGTCCGTTACCGTAGGACATGCTATCTATAGATGTTTTCTTCCCTGCAGGGGTGCACCAACTTACCCACCACGCTTGATTAACTCCGGCCGGACACACTTTCCTGGGTCATGCCCGGCCTCGGCCAAACAATACGCCGCAACCCGACCTAGGCTTAATAGAGAGGTCAAGCATGCCGGACTAAACCTATGCCCCCAGGGGTCATGGGCCATCGCCCCGGGAACTCCTGCACGTTGCGTGGGCGGCCGGTGAGCAGACCTAGCTACCTCCTTAAAAAAGGCGGGAGCTTACCAGTCCAACCCGGCGCGCGCCACTCAGTCGCATGACGTCTATTAAGCTTCGGCTGATGCATACGACGCAGAACGCCCATACTATGCCCACGTGATGGTTAGTGCTATCAGGCCAGAGGCCCCTCGGATCAAATATCCAAATTGTAGTGGATTGGGAACGCGCGGTAACAAGCAGAGACTCACGAAAGATGTGACCCCGTCGCCCCGTCTCGAGGACTTGCGGCAAGGGCTAGGAATGCCCGGCCACGCCTCGTAATTACCTCGCGGGCACCTTCTAGGTCAACCCGACTCCACATCACTCGCAATTATGCTCACGCGGGTACCCCTCAGGGTCGACCCGTCTTTAGTAACATGGTTCAGTGTAAAGTCATAGTAACCATAATAACCGTGTGTCCAAACATCAAGGGCAAAACCCGAGGAATCACCCCCGGTGAATTCCACTCGATGTAATCATCAAGGTGAACGTAAGAGGGACCACCCTCGAGGTTCACACTTGAGGGGTTGCACGACAGAGTCATATCGGAAGTGGTTAAGGCGGAATCACCCTCGATGACCACGACCGAATAACTACACTAGCGGGTTAACATCAGAAGTGCCGATGAGGCCTCACCCTCGGCACTCGGTAGTAACCCAGTAGTGTCGAGAAACTAAGGGGAAGTGATGTGCGGTGTCGGGGCCTGGTCTTCGATCCCGTTGATCGGGTCTTCGATAGTGAAGCAGGGGCAACAAGGACAAGGTGGGGGTCACTGGTGGATCACTAACCAACCTATACTAAGCAGTTTAGGATAAGCAGGTAGGTAACAATAAGCAGGTTACAATAAACATGCTATGCATCAGAATAGGAGCAAACAATAACAATAGCAAAATCTAATGCAAGCATGAGAGAATGGAATGGGCGATATCGGGATGATCAAAGGGGGGGCTTGCCTGGTTGCTCTGGCAAGGAGGGGTCGTCGTCGACGTAGTCGATCACCGGGGCATCATCGGCCTCGGGGTCTATCGGAGAGAATAGCGGGAAGAAACAGTAAATATAAGCAAACAGATGCAACGCTAAGCATGACATGGCGATAAGCAGAACTAGGGTCGACCTAACGTAGTACTACGCGTTGCAGACGGAGGGGATAAACATCCGGGGATGAATTCCCGACGTTAGGTGGATTTCGAACAAAGGAAAAGAGGGGGAAGTTCCAAGTTCATCATGCTAGGGGCATATGACAGATGAACGGACCACGTATCCGGATTCATTGGATTTTTCTGAGCAACTTTCATGCAGAAAACATTTTCATCCGAGGTACGGTTTATTTTCTATGAATTTTCAAAGATTAAAGCATATTTCTGGAATTACTTAAATTAACAAAAAAGGAATATGACGTCAGCATGACGTATGAGTGACGTCAGCAGTCAACAGTCCGGTTGACTGGTGAAAACTGACACGGGGGACCCACCTGTCATAGACAGTGGGTTAAACAGAGCTCAAACTAATCTAAATTTAGTTAGTAAAACTACTGGGCCCACCTGTCAGTGTCTAATTAACTAAACTAATTAGTTTTAATTATTAAAATGTTTTAATTAGAGGATTAAGAGGTGGGACCCGCACGTCTGTCTCACTGGGCAGCCTGGCAGCAGTTGACCGGGTCAACCCAATCAACTGGGACCCGCGGGGCCCACTGGCAGTGGCTCTGGGGTGGCCCCAGGCTAGCCACGTCGGCGGCCGGCGCCGGAGTGACTCCGACGACCCGAAACACGGCGGCGCGACCACGGGGTTCGTCGGGAAAGGACTACAGGGCACGGGGAAGAGCGCGGCTAGGCCCGTTCGAACGGCCACTCGACGCCGCGTCGTTTGGTGGTGGTGGCACGGCCGGGCTTGGCCGGATTCGGCGCCGGCGATGAGCGGAAGCGGCGGCGCGTACGGGAGCTCGATGAAAACGGGGCTACGGCGAGCTAGCGAGCAAATGGAGAGGCTGGGGAGGATCTATGGGGCGCGGTGAGTGTAACCGGCACTGGCTCGGGACCATTTGGTCGCCGGAAACTCGTCGGCGATGAGCTCCCGCGGTGATGGGCTCGGGCACGTACGAGACGGCAACTACGGGCACGTTGGGGCGAGGAGAAGAGAGCGGGGAGGAAGGAGAGCTCACCGCGGAGCACAAGGAGGCTCAGTGGCGGTTTAGGAGCTGCAGGGGCAGCGCCGGAGACGAAGAAGATCGACGGCAGCCGGAGATGGGGACGAAGGGGATCCGATGCTGCAGCGCCTCCGAGCTCCAGCTGAGGCCATCAGTCAAAGGAGTCGACCCTGGCGGAGATCACCGACAGGGTCAGCGGGCGCGGGGCCACCGGTGGCCGCGACAACGACGAGGACGGCGGCGACCGCGCTCGGGCGTGGATGGGGAACCGGGGGAGAGGAAGGTGAGTGCGTGGGCGAGAGAGAGAGGGAGGGGCAAGTGGAGAGGGCAAGTGGGTGAGGGGAGACGAGGGGAGCCCGAGGCGTCGCCCTTATCCTCTCCCGGCGAGGCCGGCGAGGTGGTCGGGGTCGACCTCGCCCCTGTAGCGACACGGAGCAGAGGAACAGGAAGGGGAGGGAGCGACCAGTGAGGGGGGAGTGGGCCGGCCTGCTGGGCCAGCTGGCTCGGGTGGGCCGAAGCCCAAGTGGGGCAGGGGCTTTCTCTCTCTGCTTTTCCTTTTTCCTTTTCTTTGTTTTTCTTTCTGTTTTTCTTTTTATTTTCAGCAGCTTTTGCATTTTCTTTTTAGCCAATAATGACTTTGCAAAATTATGCCACTGGCCAAAACAGATTCAAAGAATTAAAGTGCACTGCCACAAAAAGGTTGGGAGGCTTTTGGAATAGTTGCCAATTTTATAAATTAAAAAGGGCATTTAATTTATTGCTTAGGTCACTGTTTTAAGTAGTTTAGGCCACTTAAACCCTTTGCAAAAATGTTGGTTCACCACCAATATTAGTTGTGGAATATTTGGCACTTGATGGACATTTTTGTTTTCATGTTTGAGAAATTTTGAATTTCACTGAGCATTTGAATTTGCATTCAAAGGGGAAGTTGAAAGAAACATGAGATAATAATGATCAGGCACATGTTTAGCAAAAAGATTAACTTAACCCCAGGGGTTACTGTAGCATCATTATACCGGGGTGTTACAGGTGCGCCCTCCACCCTCGTGGAGCCCTCATGTCCTTCCCGGACTGCTTCTTATTTTTCTATTTTTCTAAATATTCCAAAACGGAGAAAAATTGCCTTTAGAACTGTTTTGGAGTCGGTTTACTTACCGTACCACATACCTATTCCTTTTCGGAGTCTGAAGCGTTCCCGAAAGTGTCCCTTATGTATTCCTCCGGGGTTACGGTTTCAATAACATTGGTTTCAACATTTATGGGATTACCTGAGATATAATGTTTAATTCTTTGACCGTTCACCACCTTCGGATTTGTGCCCTCGAAGTTGTTGATTTTTATGGCACCGGAACGATAGACCTCCTCGATAACGTAGGGGCCTTCCCATTTAGAGAGAAGTTTTCCTGCAAAAAATCTTAAACGAGAGTTGTATAGCAATACATAATCACCTACATTAAACTCACGCTTTTGTATTCTTTTGTCATGCCATCTTTTAACCTTTTCTTTAAACAACTTGGCATTTTCATAGGCTTGGGTTCTCCATTCATCAAGTGAGCTAATGTCAAATAACCTCTTCTCACCGGCAAGTTTGAAATCATAGTTGAGCTTTTTAATGGCCCGATATGCCATATGTTCTAGCTCTAGAGGTAAGTGACATGCTTTTCCATAAACAATTTTATATGGAAACATACCCATAGGATTTTTATATGTAGTTCTATAGGCCCATAATGCATCATCAAGTTTCTTGGACCAATTATTTCTAGATCTATTAACAGTCTTTTGCAAAATTAATTTGAGCTCCCTATTACTCAATTCTACCTAACCACTAAACTGTGGGTGATAAGGAGATGCAATTCTATGATTAACATCATACTTAGCAAGCATTTTACGGAAAGCACCATGAATAAAATGTGAACCGCCATCAGTCATTAAATATCTAGGGACTCCAAACCTCGGAAAAATAACTTCTTTAATCATCTTAATAGAAGTGTTATGATCAGCACTACTAGTTGGAATAGCTTCTACCCACTTAGTAACGTAATCAACAACAATTAAAATATGTGTATATCCATTAGAGGCAGGAAAAGGTCCCATATAATCAAAGCCCCAAACATCAAATGGTTCAATAACAAGTGAATAATTCATAGGCATTTCTTGTCGTCTACTAATATTACCAATTCTTTGACATTCATCACAAGATAAGACGAACTTACGAGCATCCTTGAAGAGAGTAGGCCAATAAAAACCGGATTGCAATACCTTATGCGCAGTTCTATCTCCAGCGTGGTGTCCTCCATAGGCCTCGAAGTGACACTTGCATAGGATCTGTTCCTGTTCATGCTCAGGTACACAACGTCTAATAACACCATCTACTCCTTCTTTATAAATATGTGGGTCATCCTAGAAGTAATGTCTTAAATCATAGAAAAACTTTTTCTTTTGTTGGTATGTGAAACTAGGTGGTATAAATTAAGCAACAATATAATTAGCATAATCAGCATACCATGGAGCAGTACGAGAAGAATTTATGACATTTAATTGTTCATCAGGAAAGCTATCATCAATAGGTAGTGGGTCATCAAGAACATTCTCTAGCCTAGACAAGTTGTCTGCCACGGGGTTCTCAGCTCCTTTTCTATCAATAATATGCAAATCAAATTCTTGTAGCAAGAGAACCCATCTAATAAGTCTAGGTTTAGCACCTTTCTTTTCCATAAGATATTTAATAGCAGCATGATCCGTGTGAATAGTTACTTTAGAATCAACAATATAAGGTCTGAACTTATCACAAGCAAATACAACTGCTAAGAATTCTTTTTCAGTAGTAGCATAATTTATCTGAGCATTGTCTAGAGTTTTACTAGCATATTGAATAACATTTAATTTCTTATCAACTCTTTGCCCTAGAACCGCACCTACAGCATAATCACTAGCATCACACATAATTTCAAAAGGTAAATTCCAATCAGGTGGCTGAACAATAGGTGCGGAGATCAATGCTTTCTTAAGTATTTCAAATGCTTCTACACAATCATCATCGAAGACAAAATATATATCTTTTTGTAATAAATTAGTCAGAGGCCGAGAAATTTTTGAGAAGTCCTTAATGAACCTCCTATAAAATCCCAAACTTCTTATACCTTTGATGTCCTTGGGACATGGCATCTTTTCAATAGCATCAACCTTGGCTTTAGAAACTTCAATACCTCTTTCAGAAACTTTATGCCCCAAGACAATACCTTCATTAACCATAAAGTGGCACTTTTCCCAATTCAAGACAAGATTAGTTTCTTCACATCTCTGGAAAACTCGATCAAGGTTGCTCAAGCAATCATCAAAAGAGGATCCATAGATGGAGAAGTCGTCCATGAAAACCTCGCAAATCTTTTCACAAAAATCAGAGAATATAGCCATCATGCATCTTTGAAAGGTAGCAGGTGCATTACATAAACCAAAAGGCATACGTCTATAAGCAAAAGTACCGAAAGGGCAAGTAAAAGTGGTCTTTGATTGATCATCGGCTGACACAGCTATTTGAGAGAAACCAGAATAACCATCTAGAACGCAAAAATGTGTATGTTTGGATAATCTTTCTAGCATTTGATCGATAAAAGGTAAGGGGTAATGATCCTTTTTAGTAGCTTTATTTAGTTTGCGGAAATCAATTACCATCCTATAACCTGTAATAATTCTTTGCGGAATCAATTCATCTTTATCATTAGGAACGACAGTAATACCTCCCTTCTTAGGGACACAATGGACAGGACTTACCCACTGACTATCAGCAACGGGATAAATTATACCTGCCTCAAGGAGCTTTAATATTTCCTTTCTTACCACTTCTTTCATCTTAGGATTCAGCCGTCGTTGGTGATCACGAACTGGTTTGGCATCTTTCTCCAAATTTATTTTGTGTTGACATAGTGTGGGACTAATGCCCTTAAGATCATCGAGAGTATATCCAATAGCAGCATGGTGCTTCTTCAGAGTTTTTAATAATTTTTCTTCCTCCTTTTCTGAAAGGTTAGCACTAATAATAATAGGATATATCTTATTTTCATCAAGATAAGCATATTTAAGAGTATCATGCAATGGTTTAAGCTCAAACATGGGATCACCCTTGGGTGGAGGAGGATCCCCTAGGATTTCAACAGGCAAATTGTGTTTCAGGATGGGTTCCTGTTTGAAGAATACTTCATCTATTTCCCTTCTTTCATTCATAAACATATCATTTTCATGGTCTAGCAAATATTGTTCTAAAGGATCACTAGGAGGCACGACAATAGAAGCAAGACCAATAATTTCATCCTTACTAGGCAATTCCTCTTCACGGTGTTGTCTACGAAATTTAGAGAAATTAAACTCATGGGACATATCACCCTAACCAATGGTGACAACATCCTTTTTGCAGTCTATCTTAGCATTAACAGTGTTCAAGAAGGGTCTACCAAATATAATGGGACAAAAGCTATCTTGTGGGGAACCAAGAACAAGAAAATCAGCAGGATATTTAGTTTTCCCACACAAGACTTCAACATCTCTAACAATTCCAATGGTGCGATTGTAATCAGAAAGCCGAGCATAAAAATTTTGAATAATTATTTCTCTTGGGAGCTCATGATTGGGGCATGAATATAACATTGATTTAATCCTCCCCCAAGCTTGAGGGATGCTTTCTCCTTTGCGAGGCCAAAAATTATATATATAATTGCGATCATGATGAACAAGATGCATAGGATAAAACTTCTGATGAAATTCCAATTTCAATTGTTTGTAGTTCCATGATCCCATATCATCACATAGCCTATACCATGTCAATGCATCTCCCTTCAAAGATAAAGGGAAGACCTTCTTCTTAATAACATCACCGGGCACACCTGGAAGCTTAAATAATCCACAAACTTCATCCACATATATTAGGTGCTCATCAGGATGCATTGTTCCGTCTCCTGCAAAGGGACTAGCTAGCAGTTTTTCTATCATACCCGAAGGAATCTCAAAGTAGACATTTTCATTTTCAGTAGGTTCAATAGGTTGAGGAGCAACTCTTTGCTCTACTGGTCGGGGTGAAGATACCCCGAACAAGCCCCTCAGAGGATTACTTTCCATAGTAACAAGTGACAGTAAATTTCAGCACACTATATAAATTTTTCCTTACCAAATTCCACCTACCAAAGGCGCTTCACTCCCGAGCAATGGCGCCAGAAAAGAGTCTTGATGGCCCACAAGTATAGGGGATCTATCGTAGTCCTTTTGATAAGTAAGAGTGTCGAACCCAACGAGGAGCAGAAGGAATAGATAAGCGGTTTTCAGCAAGGTATTCTCTGCAAGCACTGAAATAATTAGTAACAGATAGTTTTGTGATAAGATAAATTGTAACGGGTAATAAGTAACAAAAGTAAATAAAGTGCAGCAAGGTGGCCCAATCCTTTTTGTAGCAAAGGACAAGCCTGGACAAATTCTTATATAGAGAAAAGCGCTCCCGAGGACACATGGGAATTATCGTCAAGCTAGTTTTCATCACGTTCATATGATTCGCGTTCGGTACTTTGATAATTTGATATGTGGGTGGACCGGTGCTTGGGTGATGTCCTTACTTGGACAAGCATCCCACTTATGATTAACCCCTATTGCAAGCATCCGCAACTACAAAAGAAGTATTAAGGTAAACCTAACCATAGCACGAAACATGTGGATCCAAATCAGCCCCTTACGAAGCAACATATAAACTAGGGTTTAAGCTTTTGTCACTCTAGCAACCCATCATCTCCTTATTACTTCCCAATGCCTTCCTCTAGGCCCAAACAATGGTGAAGTGTCATGTAGTCGACGTTCACATAGCACCACTAGAGGAGAGACAACATACATCTCATCAAAATATCGAACGAAATACCAAATTCACATGACTACTAATAGCAAGACTTCTCCCATGTCCTCAGGAACAAACGTAGCTACTCACAAAGCATATTCATGTTCATAATCAGAGGACTATTAATATGCATAAAGGATCTGAACATATGATCTTCCACCAAATAAACCAACTAGCATCAACTACAAAGAGTAATCAACACTACTAGCAACCTACAGGCTCACTTCGAGGTTGAGATACGCCCTAATGATTACCCTCTGGCTAAGGTTTATCTGGACCGTGCAGCCATGGATCACCACCACTTTCTTTCACATGATCATCCTGATATTGCCATTCCTTATAACCTGGTCTATAGCGTTGAAACTCGTGATGTTATCCCCTTGCCTGCACCTGCTTTGTTTGATTCGGTTGCCAGGGGTGGATACCGGATTATGCCTGTAGACATCATCGCATACTGGAACGCTCACGCTGCTGCAGAGGCTGCTTAGGGACCTCGGCAGTGGGATGAGTGGATGCCCGCTCCTCAGGATCCCTACTACCATCCAGGCTACTGATTGACTACCAAGTTAGGCCAAAAGCCTAAGCTTGGGGGAGTACGTGTTCTCACCGACATTACATTCATGTTCACTTATATCATTCTATCTGTCGGTGTTCACAGTTTTTCATTGTATCATCCATGCTTATATTTATTTTCTTGCTTTCTTCTTGTGTGTTTGAAAAACTTTAGAAAAACTAAAAAAAATTAGTTGTAGTAAGTTACTTTCCATGCATGCTTAGTGGTAGCACTAAAAAGAAAACCCAAAAAGATTTCCTTATTCTTCTTTTGCTTGTTGGGAGCTTTCCCGTGTAAATAGTTTTTCTCGTTTTTTATTTTCCCTTTTATTTCCTTGTTCAAGAAAACCCAAAACTCCAAAAATATTCCAGTGTGTTTCTCTGAATTTCTTTTCTTTTTATTCGAGTCCTACCGAGGAGAAGACCACGATGAAAATGTTGAGTGGATCTCATATGAATAACTATTGAACTAATAAAGAGCCCATTTTACCTTGGCTTCTCCTGTTGAAGAAAATGTTTTGCAGATTCCAGCTTAGTCCATGGCATTCTTGCACTATTATTTTCATATCATTCGGTCGTGCAAGTGAAAGGCAATAATGACGATATTCGATGAACTGGCCGTGGCAGAGAGAAACTGGTATGAACTCGACTTGTTCTGTTTGTGTAAATATGTTTAACCTAGTATCCACGCTTCAGCCCATTATGATTAAACATGTTTGCAATGACAATTAGAGATTATAGTTTCTCATGCCATGCATAAGTAGCTGGGAGTTGATAATGATTTATCTTGGATATCAACATAGCGTTAAAATGATTGTGATGTAGTATGATGATATGGTATCCTCCTCTGAATGTTTGAGTGGCTTGACTTGGCACATATTCATGCATGTAGTTGAATCAAAACCAACGTAGCCTCTATAATATTTATGTTCATGGTGTTCATATCCTACTCATGCTAGTGTCCAATGTTACTTATGCATAATGCCTGGTTTATGATCGTTGTTGCTCCTTAGCTGGCCGCTTCTCAATCTTAATTGCTAGCCTTTGCCTGTACTAAGTGGGAATTCTGCTTGTACATCAAAAACCTTGAACCCGAAGTTATTCCACATGAGTCCAACATACCTACCTATATGCGGTATTACCCTGCCGTCCTAAGTAAATTTGCATGGGCAACCTCTAAAAACTTCTAAAAATTATCCTTTTTGTGTGCCTGGATCGTTCATGGAACGACAGGAGGTGGTCGATATCTTTCGTACTAAGCGGGTTATTCTCAGGTCGAATGTTTATTCACTCGCCATCGCACGAGAAAATGGGTGGTAATAGGGACTCCCAGTCCCGAACTCAAAATGCAAATAATTAAACAAAACTCCCCCCGGGACTGATGTTGGTATGGACGGCACCCGTTGTTTCGGACAAGCCGTGGAGTGTGATTGATGGTGGAGGGGGAGTAAACCTTTACTTTTATCGCTTGGTAACCGCCACTAGTGTGCTTAGCATGGAAGATGTTGATAACTGATAGTCATGAAGTAAATGAGAAGGGTGCATGTCTCAAAATATCATTTATCTCTGTTTTAAAAATTGAGCTCTGGCACCTCTGCAAATCACCGCTTTCCTCTGCAAAGGGACTTTCTATTTACTTTTATGTTGTGTCATCACCTTCTAAAACAAGTGCCAGAAACTGAGTAGAGCACAGCTGTCATGATTTATGCATTGTGTATAGCTAATGTTGGGTGCATCATGACTGGATCTTTTCTACCATGAATTACAATGTTTAGCCGCTGCTTGAACTTTGGAGGTGCTCTGCATTTATGTTTTGCGGTCTCAGAAAGGGCTAGCGAGATACCACTATTGTCATATTATATCATGGTTGTTTTGACAACGTGTTGTTGTTTGTGATCTCTTATTATCGCTCGCTAGCTGATTATGTCATTGATATGAGTTAATATAATCTTTAAGAGTTATTGTTGACATGGTTAGTTATAAAGCTGGCTGAAAACATGGGTGCTGTTTAAGCTTATTTATGCAAACAAGAGCAAAAGAGTTCGTAAAAGTTTTTCTTTCTCACTTTCAGTTTATCAACTGAATTGCTTGAGGACAAGCAAAGGTTTAAGCTTGGGGGAGTTGATACGTCTCCAACGTATCTACTTTTTCTCACGCTTTTCCTCTTGTTTTGGACTCTAATTTGCATGATTTGAATGAAACTAACCCCGGACTGACGCTGTTTTCAGCAGAACTACCATGGTGTTGTTTTTGTGCAGAAATAAAAGTTCTCGGAATGGAACGAAACTTCGCGAGGATTTTTTATGGAATAAATGAGAATTTCTGGAGCCAAGACTCACCGGAGAGGGGCCCCTGGTTGCGAACAACCCACCAGGGCGCGCCCCCTCTCCTGGCGCACCCAGGTGGGTTGTACCCACCTGGTGGCCCCGCTGACGACCCCCCTAATACTATAAAATCACATATTTCCAAAAAAAATGAGGGAGAAAGAATTATCGCGTTCCACGAGACGGAGCCGCCGCCAAGCCCTGCTCTTCCTCGGGAAGGCAGATCTGGAGTCCGTTTGGGGCTCCGGAGAGGGGGATCTTCGTTCTTCGTCATCACCAACCAATCTCCATCGCCAATTCCATGATGCTCCCCACCGGGAGTGAGTAATTCCTTCGTAGGCTCGCTGGCCGGTGAGGAGTTGGATGAGATTCATCATGTAATCGAGTTAGTTTTGTTAAGGCATGATCCCTAGTATCCACTGTGTTCTTAGATTGATGTTGCTATGACTTTGCCATGCTTAATGCTTGTCACTTTGGGCCCGGGTGCCATGAACTTAGATCTGAACCGTTTATGAATTCATCATTATATCCATGTTTTAGATCCGATCTTGCAAGTTATAGTCACCTACTACATGTTATGATCCGACAACCCCGGAGTGACAACAACCGGGCCCACTCTCGGTGATGACCGTAGTTTGAGGAGTTCATGCATTCACTATGTGTTAATGCTTTGTTCTGGTTCTCTATTAAAAGGAGGCCTTAATATCCCTTAGTTTCCAATATGGACCCCGCTGCCACGGGAGGGTAGGACAAAAGATGTCATGCAAGTTCTTTTAATAAAGCACGTATGATTATTTACGGAATACATGTCTACATTATATCGATGAACTGGAGCTAGTGCCGTATCGCCCCAGGTTATAACTGTCACATGATGAATATCATCCAACAAGTCACCGATCCAATGCCTATGAATTTATTTATATTGATCTTGCTGCGTTACTTTTGCTATCATCACTGTTACACTTGCTAAAAAATTACTGCTATCACTGTTACTGTTACCTTTGTTGCTGCTACTATTATCAAAACTATCAAACTACTTTGCTACTGATCACTTTGCCGCAGATAATTAATCTCCAGGTGTGGTTGAATTTACAACTCAGCTGCTAATACCTTCAAATTTTCTCTGGCTCCCCTTGTGTCAAATCTATAAATTTGGGTTGAATACTCTACCCTCGAAAACTGTTGCGATCCCCTATACTTGTGGGTTATCAAGACCTTTTTCTGTTGCCGTTGCCGGGGAGCATAGCAATATTTGTTGAGTCACTTGGGATTATTATCACATTATCACTATGAAGAATCTGAAGGATCCAAAGACTAAGATATTTCCCTCAATGACGAGGGGAGGTAAGGAACTGCCATCCAGTTCAGCTTTAGATTCACCTTCTATTATGAGTAACCTTGCAACACCACCACATGCTATCAATTCTAATATGTCTTAAGTTATTGATGATGCTACTTCTGCTATGGAAAATGCTTATGATGATGCTAGTACCTTGCTTGATAATGATGATGTGCCACTTGGTGAATTTATTGATGAACAAATTGCTAGAGTAATACAACATCATGTTGTTGAATCTGATGATGAGCTTGAAACTGAAACTCCTGAAGCACCTGCTTGAACTAGCCTTCCTAGATATGAATTGCCTAAGGTACCGGAAAGTTATGTTATGAATGAGGAGACAACTAGAGATATTCTTGCTTTTAAGGATAGAGATGATCTAGAGAAATTACTATGCAAGTATAAAGAAAAATCTCTGAATGATAGAATGAAGTATGATCCTAAGTTTGCTACTTCACCTATTTTTATTGCTGACAAGGATTATGAATTCTCTATCGACCCAGAGTTAATTACTTTGGTTGAATTTGATCCTTTCCATGGTTATGAAACTGAAACTGTTGTGGCACGTCTTACTAAATTGAATGATATAGCTACCCTTTTTACTCATGATGGGAAAACTCGCTATTATTTTATTCTCAAATTATTTCCTTTCTCATTAAAGGGTGATGCTAAAGCTTGGTACAATACTCTTGCTCCTGGTTGTGTGCGTAGTCCCCAGGATATGATTTATTACTTCTCTGAAAAATATTTTCCTGCTCAAAAGAAACAAGCTGCCTTGCAGGAAATATTTAACTTTGCTCAAACTAAATAAGAGAGTCTCCCACAAGCTTGGGGGAGGCTTTGCCAGTTACTTAATGCTTTGCCTGATCATCCTCTTAAGAAAAACGAAATACTTGATATCTTCTATAATGGACTAACCGATGCTTCTAGGGACTTCCTAGATAGTTGTGCTGGTTGTGTTTTCAGGGAACGAACTATTGCTCAAGCTGAAGAATTATTGAATAACATATTGAAAAATTATGATGATTGGACTCTTCCTGAACCACCGCCTAAACCCACTCCGAAGAAGAGGGGTATATTATATCTCGGTCCCGAAGATATGCAAGAGGCAAAGAAATCTATGAAGGAAAAAGGTATTAAAGCTGAGGATGTTAAAAATTTACCTCCTATTGAAGAAATACATGGACTTAATACACCACCACTTCCTAAGGTCGTAGAGGTAAATTCTCTTATGAAATTCAATGAAAATGACAATCCTCACAATATGCATCCTAGTCAATGCCTTTATGAGTTTGAGAACTACATTAGAAAACAAGATCACTTCAATACAAATGTTATGAAACAATTGAAATATAACTTTGATATGATTGCTTGCTTGAGTGACTTGTTATTTAGAATTTCAAATGGTGTTAGAGGTGTTGGAAAACATGCTTCTATGGTTCAAACCCAACTAGAACAAGTTGCTAAATCACAAAGAGAATTGCTTGATGAAATGAATCATAATATGCATGACTTTGCTGTTAGAGTTGCAACTAGAGGAGGTAAAATGACTCAGGAACCACTTTATCCCGAGGGACACCCAAAAAGAATTGAACAAGACTCACAAAGAAAGAACACCAGTGCACCTAGTCCTTCTAAAAAGAAAAAGAAGAAAAATGATAGGACTTTGCATGCTTCTAGTGAACCTGAAATACAAAAACCTCCTGATAATGAAAATGAAACTTCTATCTCAGATGCTGTAACTCATTCTAGTAATGAACATCCACCTAGTGATAATGAGAAAGATAATGTTGATGTTCATGAAGATGCTCAACCAAATGAAAAAGAACCAGATAATGATGTTGAAATAGAACCACCTGTTGATCTTGATAACCCACAACCTAAAAATAAAAGGTATGATAAAAGAGACTTCATTGCTAGAAAACACAATAAAGAAAGAGAACCATGGGTTCAAAAACTTATGCTTTTTCCACCCAAGTCAACTAAAAAGAATGATGATGAAGAATTTGAACACTTTGCTGAAATGCTGAGGCCAGTCTTTTTGCGTACTCGCTTGACTGATATCTTGAAAATGCCTCCTTATGTAAAGTATATGAAAGACATCATCACAAACAAGAGAAAATACCAGAAGCTGAAATCTCCACTATGCTTGCTAATTATACTTTTAAAGATGGAGTACCTAAAAAACTTGGAGATCCGGGAAGACCAACTATACCTTGCTCTATCAAAAAGAATTATGTGAAAATTGCTTTATGTGATTTAGGAGCTGGTGTTAGTGTTATGCCTTTCTCTTTATATAAAAGACTTGACTTGAATAAAATCACACCTACTGAAATATCTTTGCAAATGGCTGACAAATCGACCGCCATACCTATTAGTATCTGTGAGGATGTGCCCGTTGTTGTTGCTAATGTTACTATTTTGACTGACTTTGTTATACTTGAGATGCCCGAGGACGACAATATGTTGATTATCCTTGGAAGACCCTTCTTGAATACTGTAGGGGCTGTTATTGATTGCAATAAAAGCAAGGTCACTTTTCATATTAATGGTAATGAGCATACGGTGCACTTTCCGAAGAAACAATTCCAAGTGAATGATACTAATGTTATTGAAAAATCTCCGACAATCACTATTGGAAGTTTTCAAATACCTCTACCTACTGTCAAAAAGAAATATGAAATTCTTATTGTTGGGGAAACTCATCTCCCCATTGAGGTAACTTAGTGATTTACGAAAGTTCTTCGGTTTCATGCTAATCGAAAGTGGTTGTTAATAAGACCTGATCAACCTTATTAATGAATCATTTTTGAGTGGTATGAAGTTGATGAATTTAGTAAGCACCACCTTCTGTCCCTACTTTTTGTTTTCTGTTTTTATGAGTTAAATAAAATAAAATGCCATGATTTGTCTGTTTTCTGAATTTCCCGTGCAATAAAAAATGACCCAAAAATAAAATTTCTCAGAATGCCCTGAAAATTTTATATGATTTTTTCTGAATATTTATAAATTTTTGGTGCAAATAATACCAGAGGGAGGTGCACCAGGTGGGCACAACCCACCTGGGCGCGCCAGGACCCCCAGGCGCACCCTGGTGGGTTGTGGTCTCCACGTGGCCCCCTCACTTATCTCTTCATCCCACATCATCACTTACCTCCAGAAAAAATGCCCATTGCTCTCTCTCCCGTGTTCTTGAGCTCAAACCCGCGGATTTCGATCTCTTTGCTCGAAGCTCCGTTTTCGAAACTATTTTGGGGGATTGTTGCTTGGTATGTGACTCCACCAGTTGTCCAATTAGTTTTTGTTTTAGTGGTTTATACTTTGAATAAGTAGCTACTTTTGGTGCTGCTGTAGATGTGCTTGCATGTTCAATTCTTAGTGTTCTAAGTAGTTTGAATGCTTGCTATGGCCTCTATGTATCCCTATGAGTAGTTGCTATTAGTTTTGTGAAGTTTTATTGAGAAAATTTTGTGAACTAAAAATTCTGATTTTTGTTCATAAGAAAAATTGTACGCGGACATGAATATCTTCAGGAAGTTTGGCTCTAAGAAGAACTCCAAGGGTGTTATTGAGGGGTCTTCAAACAGTGATCTCCACCCTCGGAGGTTGGCGGAGGTACGGCCGTGCTAATGGCCGCACACCCCGTTCCTGCAAGAGGCTGGAATTCTTGAGGAGTTCATGCAATATATTGCTAATGCCGGCCTCACCGGCTTCATCGCAGATGAGTGTGACCAACACCAAATCCTCACAAACATCTTTGTTCAAAGTTTACTTTCTTGCCTAGGAATAATCCTCCTGAAGTGAGCTTTGACTTATATGCTGAAAACCATGAGATACCACTTACTAAATTTTGTGACATATGCATGATCCCGTCTGATGGGAGCTTGGCTGAGCCTAGGCCGACTGAGTTTGAGGCCTTCTGTCGTACTTTGACAGTGGGTGATGAGAGAGGAGTGTCAGCCATCACTGCCGGTGGCTTACATTTTCCTGCTGTTCGTTACTTTGCACTCTTCATTACCAAATGCTTGCTTGCTAGAGAGAAGGTGGGTGCGCTCAATTCACCAGACCTTGCTATTTTACGTCGTGCATTAGAGGGCGACAACACTTATAGCTTGGGAGCTATCGTGGCTCGTCGCCTCCATGTTAATAAATCCCAGGGTAAAATACATGGTGGGATTTTTGCTACTCGTTTGGCGGCTCACTTCAAGGTTGAGATACGCCCTAATGATTACCCTCTGGCTAAGGTTTATCTGGACCGTGCAGCCATGGATCACCACCACTTTCTTGCACATGATCGTCCTGATATTGCCATTCCTTATAACCTGGTCTATAGCGTTGAAACTCGTGATGTTATCCCCTTGCCTGTACCTGCTTTGTTTGATTCTGTTGCCAGGGCGGATACCGGATTATGCCTACAGACATCATCGCATACTGGAACGCTCACGCCGCTGCAGAGGCTGCTCAGGGACCTGGGCAGTGGGATAAGTGGATGCCCGCTCCTCAGGATCCCTGCTACCATCCAGGCTACTGATTGACTGCCAAGTTAGGCCAAAAGCTGTTTACTTTCTATTTACTTTTATGTTGTGTCATCACCTTCTAAAACAAGCGCCAGAAACTGAGTAGAGCACAACTGTCATGATTTATGCATTGTGTATAGCAAATGTTGGGTGCATCATGACTGGATCTTTTCTACCATGAATTACAATGTTTAGTCGCTGCTTGAACTTTGGAGGTGCTCTGCATTTATGTTTTGCGGTCTCAGAAAGAGCTAGCAAGATCTGTCATATTATATCATGGTTGTTTTCACAACATGTTGTTGTTTGAGATCTCTTATTATCGCTCGCTAGGTCATTATGTCATTGATATGAGTTAATATAATCTTTAAGAGTTATTGTTGACATGGTTAGTTGTAATGTTGGCTGAAAACCTGGGTGCTGTTTAAGCTTATTTATGCAAACAAGAGCAAAAGAGTTCGTAAAAGTTTTTCTTCTCACTTTCAGTTTATCAACTGAATTGGTTGAGGACAAGCAAAGGTTTAAGCTTGGGGGAGTTGATACGTATCCAACGTATCTATTTTTTCTCACACTTTTCCTGTTGTTTTGGACTCTAATTTGCATGATTTGAATTAAACTAACCCCGGACTGACGCTGTTTTCAGCAAAACTACCATGGTGTAGTTTTTGTGCAGAAATAAAAGTTGTCGGAATGGAACGAAACTTCGCGAGGATTTTTTATGGAATAAATGAGAATTTCTGGAGCCAAGACCCACTGGAGAGGGGCCCCTGGTTGGGCACAACCCACCAGGGCGCGCCCCCTCTCCTGGCGCGCCCAGGTGGGTTGTACCCACCTGGTGGCCCCGCTGATGACCCCCTGATAGTATAAAATCACATATTTCCAGAAAAAATGAGGGAGAAATAATTATCGCGTTCCACGAGACGGAGCGCCGCCAAGCCCTGTTCTTCCTCGGGAGGGCAGATCTGGAGTCCATTTGGGGCTCCGGAGAGGGGGATCTTCGTTCTTCGTCATCACCAACCAATCTCCGTCGCCAATTCCATGACGCTCCCCACCGGGAGTGAGTAATTCCTTCGTAGGCTCGCTGGTCAGTGAGGAGTTGGATGAGATTCATCATGTAATTGATTTAGATTTGTTAGGGCCTGATCCCTAGTATCCACTATGTTCTTAGATTGATGTTGCTATGACTTTGCTATGCTTAATGCTTGTCACTTTGGGCCCGGGTGCCATGAACTCATATCTGAACCGTTTATGAATTCATCATTATATCCATGTTTTAGATCCGATATTGCAAGTTATAGTCACCTACTACATGTTATGATCCGACAACCCTGGAGTGACAACAACCGGGCCCACTCTCAGTGATGACCGTAGTTTGAGGAGTTCATGTATTCACTATGTGTTAATGCTTTGTTCTGGTTCTCTATTAAGAGGAGGCCTTAATATCCCTTAGTTTCAATATGGACCCCACTGCCACGGGAGGGTTGGACAAAAGATGTCATGCAAGTTCTTTTAATAAAGCACGTATGACTATTTACGGAATACGTGCCTACATTATATCGATGAACTGGAGCTAGTGCCGTATCGCCCTAGGTTATAACTGTCACATGATGAATATCATCCAACAAGTCACTGATCCAATGCCTACGAATTTATTTATATTGATCTTGCTGCGTTACTTTTGCTATCATCACTATTACACTTGCTACAAAATTACTCCTATCACTGTTACTGTTACCGTTGTTGCTGCTACTATTATCAAAACTATCAAACTACTTTGCTACTGATCACTTTGCTGCAGATAATTAATCTCCAGGTGTGGTTGAATTGACAAATCAACTGCTAATACCTTCAAATATTCTTTGGCTCCCCTTGTGTTGAATCTATAAATTTGGGTTGAATACTCTACCCTCTAAAACTGTTGCGATCCCCTATACTTGTGGGTTATCAACTTAGCAAAGAAAGAAAGCCACATGTACATGTTGACTAGTCTTTTTTTCTCTCTCTCACTAGTCTTTCTCACACATTATGTAGAGCACGTAGCATGCATGCATGATAGCTGGACTGGAGCCTTGCTGGTAAATGAGAGTGAGGTGCTCGCCGGCGGCGCGCATGAGCACGGGTGCGACCAGGGCGCTCCTCCACGACACACCGCTGCGAGCACGGGCTCGACCAGGGGGCTCCACCATGGCGCGTGCGAGCATGGGCTCGGCTAGGCGCTCCACCATGGCGAGTGCGTGCACACGAACACAGCCAGCGCGCGAGCACGAATGCAACAATGACACAAGAGTGCTCACGGTGCCCACCTGCCGGTGATGCTCCTCCTGGTGGTGCCGTCGTCGATGCTAGGAGCTGCGGCGCTGGCCCGGTCGGCGACCGGATCCAGCAGAGGAGGACTCAGGCGAGGCGAGCACCTCCTTTGGCTTGCCAGCCGTGGTGCTCGAGCGGTGGTCATGGTTCTTGGGCAAAGTAGGACCTGCGGCGGCAGCCGGGTTGGCGACCAAATCAAGCATAGGAGGGTCGGGCAAGGCAAGCACCTCCTGTGGCTCGCCGGCCATGGATCTCGAGCGTGCTAGGAGTTGCGGTGGCGGCCAGGTCAGCGGTCAGATCGAGCAGAGGATGGCCGGGTGAGGCGAGCACCTCCTCTGGCTCACCGGCCATGGCGCTCGAGCGGTGGAGGGACGGCGTCGTGAACAGATGAGGAGGCCGGTGGCAATCAAAAGAGGGTACAGTAACAGACCAGAAGGGGCGGTGGCGCGATGCGACAAGGAGGCGGAGGAGAAAGATGAGGTAGGATGAGAGGGGAAGAATATAGTAGGCCCCATGGCCACCTCAGCATCTTATCCACATAGGCCTGCCATGTCACCCTGACATGTGGGCCAAACCTGCCAGTTTTGTGGTTAGTTGCGGCTCGAAGCTGGTTTAGTGCATTTTGTTATTCACTTGGCACAGAAGTGGTAGCCTTTTGTGATTTTTGACAAAAACAATAGTTTTGGAGTACCCTTGCCACAAATGTGGTGGTTTTGAGCAATTTACTCGAGGCTGAACTACAGCAGGGATCAGTACCGTCAGACGAGGCTAAAACAGTACAAGAACTACCAGAGCCTCGCTAGGCCGCGAGATGCACGGGAAAATGTGAGATGAGATCCACTGCTTATTTTGTGTGTGTGTGTGTGTGTCAATTATGGCCTCTTCAATAACTATACTCCATCATGTCACTTTATTAGTATTTTTAGTAGTTAAGCGACAACCGATTTATCATTTGTGTTAGTTAGGTATGGTTTTTTTGTCTTCTACAGTATTTGACTAGCATAACATGTCTTACACGCCAAAGAATCATTTTTATAGATTCCCCGTTGATATGTCCATTTTGCATCATGTTTTCCTACTGTTATTTATAATGTTTTTATACATAATAATGCTTTATGAAGTAATTCTAATGCCATTTCTCTCATAATATGCAAGGTTTACACAAAGAGGAAGAATGTCGGCAGCTTGAATTCTGGACCTGAAAAAGTTACGTCAGAGTTACCTATTCTGCATATCTCCGAATGTGCTGAAAATTTAAGGAGAATTGTTTTGCGATATATAAAAATACTGGAGCAAATAACTACCAGAGGAGGCCCACCGGGTGGGCACAACCCACCTGGGCGCGCCAGGCCCCCCAGGTGCGCCCTGGTGGGTTGTGCTTTCCTCGGCCCACCTCCGATGCCCATCTTCTGGTATATAGGTCATTTTGACCTAGAAAAAATTGGAGGGGGACTTTCGGGATGAAGTGCCGCCGTCTCGAGGCGGAACTTGGGCAGGGGCACTTTCTCTGGCAGAGGGATTCCACCGGGGAAACTTCCCTCCCGGAGGGGGAAATCATCGTCATCGTCATCGTCATCACCAACAACTCTCTCGTCTTTGGGAGGGCAATCTCCATCAACATCTTCAACATCATCATCTCCTCTCAAACCCTAGTTCATCTCTTGTTTTCAATCTTTGTATCGGAACCTCAGATTGGTACCCGTGGGTGACTAGTAGTGTTGATTACATCTTGTAGTTGATTACTACATGGTTTATTTGGTGGAAGATTATATGTTCAGATCCATTATGCTAATTAATACCCCTCTGATCTTGAGCATGATTATCATTTGTGAGTAGTTACTTTTGTTTTTGAGGTCACAGGAGAAATCTTGTTGCAAGTAATCATGTGAATTTGATATGTGTTTGATATTTTGATGATATGGGTGTTGTGATTCCCTTAGTGGTGTCATGTGAACGTCCACTACATGGCACTTCACACCATATTTGGGCATAAGGGAATGCATTGTGGAGTAGTTATTAGATGATGGGTTGCTAGAGTGAAAGAAGCTTAAACCCTAGTTTATGCACTACTTCGTAGGGGACCGATTTGGATCCAAAAGTTTAATGCTATGGTTAGATTTTATCTTAACACTATTCTCATAGTTGCGGATGCTTGCGAGGGGGTTAATCATAAGTAGGAGGCTTGTTCAAGTAAGAACAACACCTAAGCACCGATTCACCCACATATCAAATTATCAAAGTAGCAAACACGAATCAAACCAACATGATGAAAGTGACTAGATGAAATTCCCGTGTACCCTCAAGAACACTTTGCTTATCATAAGAGACCGTTTTGGCCTGCCCTTTGCCACAAAAGGATTGGGATACCTTGCTGCACTTTATTTACCGTTACCGTCACTTGTTCGTTACAAACTATCTTGCTATCAAACTATCTGTTACCGAGAATTTCAGTGCTTGCAGAAAATACCTTGCTGAAAACTACCTGTCATTTCCTTCTGCTCCTCGTTGGGTTTGACACTCTTACTTATCGAAAGGACTACGATTGATCCCCTATACTTCTGGGTCATCAAGACTCTTTCCTGGCACCGTTGCCGGGGAGTGAAGCGCTCTTGGTAAGTGGAAATTGATAAGGAAAAATTATTACTATGTGCTGAAATTTATTGTCACTTGTTACTATTGAGAATCATCCTTTGAGGGGTTTGTTCGGGGTATCTTCACCTCGACCGGAACCGCAATTAGTTGCCCCTCAACCTACTACACCTACTGAAAATATTGGTTATGAAATTCCTTCGGGTATGATAGAACAACTGCTAGCTAATCCTTATGCAGGAGATGGAGCTGAACATTCTGATATGCACTTGATCTATGTGGATGAAATTTGTGGATTATTTAAGCTTGTAGGTTTATCCGGAGATGAAGCTAAGAAGAAGGTTTTCCCTTTATCTTTGAAGGGGAAAGCATTGATCGCGTATAGGCTATGCGATGATATTGGATCCTCAAATTGGAATCGATTGAAATTGGAATTTCACCAAAAAAATTATCCTATGCATCTAGTTCATCGTGATCGGAATTATATATACAATTTTTGGCCTCGTGAAGGAGAAAGTATAGCTCTAGCTTGGGGGAGGCTTAAGTCAATGTTGTATTCATGCCCCAATCATGGGCTCTCGAGATAAATTACTATTCAGAATTTTTATGCTCAGCTTTCTCGTGATGATCAATCCATGCTCGATACTTCTTGTACTGGTTCTTTTATGAAGAAGACTATTGAATTCAGGTGGGATCTTTTGGAAAGAATTAAACGCAACTTTGAAGATTTGGAACTCTAAAAGGTAAAGAGTTAGGTATTAAGCTTGAGTTTGATTGTGTTAAATCTTTTATGAATACCGATGCTTTTCACAAGTTTAGCACTAAATATGGACTTGACTCTGAGATAGTAGCCTCCTTTTGTGAATCTTTTGCTACTCATGTTGATCTTCCTATGGATAAGTGGTTTAAATATCACCCCCCTATTAAAGTAGAAATTGAAGAACCAGTCGTAGTTAAAGATGAAACTATTATTTACAATGTTGATCCAGTTGTGCCTACTGCTTATATTGAAAAACCGCCTTTCCCTGTTAGGATAAAGGGACATGCTAAGGTTTCAACTGTGGTTCACAAAATTAATATTAGAGCACCTAAACCTGCTGAACAAATTAAAGTAGAACCTAGTGTTGCTATGGTTAAAGATCTCCTGGCAGAAAATATTTATGCGCATGTTATTTACTTCTGTGATGATGCTGCTAGAATTGCCAAACCTGATGAAAAACATAAACATAGACCTGTTCTCGGCATGCCTATTGTCTCTGTTAAAATAATAGATCATTGTTATCATGGTTTATGTGATTTAGGTGCTAGCGTGAGTGCTATTCCTTTTACCTCATACCAAGAAATCATGAATGACATAGCACCCGCTGAAACAGAAGACATAGATGTTACTATTAAACTTGCTAATAGAGACACCATCACACCACCTGGGATTGTTAGAGATGTTGAAGTCTTGTGTGGGAAAATAAAATACCCTACTGAATTTTCTAGTTCTTAGTTCCCCACAAGATGACTTTTTGTCCCACTATCTTTGGTAGACCTTTCTTGAAGACTGTCAATGCTACTATAGATTGCCATAAACATACCGTCAGTATTAGCTTTGGTGATGAGTCTCATGAATTTAATTTCTCCAAGTTTAATAGACAACCTCATAAGAAAGAATTGCCTAGTAAGGACGAAATAATTGGTCTTGCTTCTATTGCTGTGCCTCCTACTGATCCACTAGAACAATATTTGTTAGACCTTGGAAATGATATGCATATTCATGAAAGAAATGAAATAGATAAAATTTTCTTTGAATAACAACCCTTGCGAAAACACAATTTGCCTATTGAAACTCTAGGAGGTCCACCTCCACCTAAAGGTGATCCTGTGTTTGAATTAAAACAATTGCCTGACACTTTGAAATATGCTTATCTTGATGAGAAAAAGATATATCCTGTTATTATTAGTGCTACCTTTTAGAGTGTGAAGAAGAAAGATTATTGAAAATTCTGAAGATGCACCGAGCTGCTATTGGATATACTCTTGATGATCTTAAGGGCATTAGTTCCACTCTCTGTCTAACACAAGATTAGTATGGAACCTGATGCTAACCCGTTGTTGATCATCAACGTCGTTTGAATCATAAAATGAAAGAAGTGGTAAGAACTAAATATTAAAGCTTCTGGAAGCAGGTATAATTTATCCCATAACTGATAGTAGATGGGTAAGTGCCTTTCATTGTGTCCCTAAGAAGGGAGGTATTATTGTTGTCCCTAATGATAAAAATGAACTTATTCCACAAAGAATTGTTACTGGCTATAGAATGGTAATTGATTTTAGAAAATTAAATAAGGCTACTAGAAAGGATCATTACCCTTTGCCTTTGTCGGATCACGGGTTCCGACAAAACCCTTGAGGTTCGAACTCTGGGGTGCGTGCGAAGTTCTTTCCCTACCGATCCACGCCCTAGCTTGCTAAGATCTCGCGGACGAACTCAACGAACTCACAACACAAGAGACACAAGGTTTATACTGGTTCGGGCCACCATTGTGGTGTAATACCCTACTCCAGTGTGGTGGTGGTGGATTGCCTATTGGGCTGATGATGAACAATACAAGGGGAAGAACAGCCTCCTGAGGTTGAGGTGTTCTTGTGCTCTCGTGTAGGTGAGGTTTTCTCTGGATCAGGTCAAGCTTGCCCCCTTCTACTGTGGTGGCTAGTCCTATTTATAGGGCCTCTGGTCCTCCCCCCAAATATTGAACGGGAAGGGAGCCAACAACGGCCAATTTGAAAGGGGACAGCTAGTACAGCTTATCCTAACAAAAGTAGTCTTCGCCTGCAAAAGGCTCTGGTGATGATGCCGCCTTGGGCTCCATGGTGACCTCCGTCTTGCCGTCCTGCTGGTCTTGGTCTCGTTGCACTGATATGGAAACCTTTGCTTGATGCCTCGGTACTCCGCGCCTGTGCTTGCCTCCTTTGCACCAAAGAGGAAACAAGGACACTGTGCGCGCTGGCGCCCGCCTGGTCTTGATCATCATGGCTCACGTCATGAGAACCTCGTGAGGTTTGCCCTGCCTTGATCTCTCCGCCCATCACGAACCTACCTGGTGAGGCTGCTCCTGAGGAGGTCTTGTGCCGTCCGCCTCGCGAGGCTTGGCCCCTCGCGAGGGTCTTGAATGCCTTGTTGATGAAGATGGGCCATACGGGCCCGCGCGCAGAGCCATGTCGTGGGCCGCAGGCAGGCAAGTCTGGGGACCCCCGTTCCCAGAACGCCGACAGTAGCCCCCGGGCCCAAGGCGCGCTTGGGCTTGGCTTCGAGACGAAGCCAAAGGTCAAGTATGGAGCGCCGCGGGCCCCAACAGCCTGTGGCCTTGGTCGACGCGTGGCGGTTGATTGGACGTGGGCGTCTCCGCTTCCCCACGCTGCCTCGGGAAATGCCCGACTTGACAAGTCCCTGCGACATGCAAGGAAAACCATCATTACCTGTGATCGTGGGTGGCGCTGGTTGGCCTTCTCCTGCTATAAATGAGGAGGGGGTAGAGCCCCCGTCGCCCATTACTTCCAGTTCCGCTTGCTTCTTCTTCTGCTCCACCGCCGACTCCAATGGCGCCGTCGAAGAGGTTCTCCGCCGCAGAGAAGGGAAAGGCCCCTCGCGAGGGCCCCGGCTCCCTGGCACGCAAGCGCGGACGCGGCCGTCCCCGTAAGCACACCGCGACCCCCGCCGTGGCCCCCCGTTCCCGCGGCGGCGCCACTGCGCGTGGCAGGGGTCGTTCCACTCGTGGGAGCCCTGTTGACGAAGGGAGACACGCCATGGTCGCGCGGCCTCCCCGGCCGCGCTTCCATTCTGCAGAGGTGTTGCCGGAGTTCATCGTCTGGTCGGAGAACCCGGCCGGCAACTGGCTTCAGCTTCCGCACTTCTTCGCCGACGAGCTGCCGGCCTCTGGCCCAGGCGGGCTCTGGCTGCAGGCGGACGGTGAGGGAGTCCTGGACTAAGGGGTCCTCGGGTGTCCGGCCTGTTATCCATGGGCCGGACTGGTGGGCTGTGAAGACATGAAGACCGAAGACTATACCCGTGTCCGGATAGGACTCTCCTTGGCGTGGAAGGCAAGCTAGGCGACCAACTATGAAGATTCCTTCTTATGTAACCGACTCTATGTAACTCTAGATCCCTTCGGTGTCTATATAAACCGGAGAGCGTAGTCCGGAAAGGATATACTCATTACCATAGTCATACAGGCTAGGCCGTTAGGGTTTAGCCATTACGATCTCGTGGTAGATCAACTCTTGTAATACTCATATTCATCAAGATCAATCAAGCAGGAAGTAGGGTATTACCTCCATAGAGAGGGCCCGAACCTGGGTAAACATCGTGTCCCCCGTCTGTTGTTACCATCAACCTTAGACGCACAGTTCGGGACCCCCTACCCGAGATCCGCCGGTTTTGACACCGACATTGGTGCTTTCATTGAGAGTTCCACTGTGACGTCGATGAAAGGTTCGATGGCTCGCCTTGTCCTTAAAGACAACATCACCTCCGGGGGAGTCCTGGCCCTAGGCCAAACCCTCCGGTTGGGCGGCTTTACTATGGATCACCCGTTCGGCCGTTGAGCCGACGATGACCTCTCGGGCCATCAAAAACCCCCTTCGCATCAACTCCGAACACTCCAGGCAGATGGATCCGGCAGAGTTTTCGTCCTTGAACGAGCTCCTAGATCGCGTCGCCGCTTTGGGAATCGCCACAGGTTACGATCGGATCGGGCCTAAAATCGATCAAGGAGAAATTAAAACTCCACCGGTCACCCACCAGATAGCGGTAGTTGAGGAGCAGGACGGCGAGTCTTCTTCTATATCGAAGACGGACTATGTCCGGATCGCTGATATGGAAGAACCGGATACCCACCAGCGAAAGGATGCGACCAACCCTCCGAACATAGAATCGGACGGCAGTACAAAACAATCAGAAGATACTCCGGAGCCCGGACTGTTGAGTCTGGAAGGTCTTCAGACTCTAGGTAATCGGTCGAGTCAGGGTTCGGATTTAATTCCACCCACCCACCCGGACATAGACGCTCTCATGAGCATCAAACAGCAGTCTCAGGAAACGGTCCACCACTTCTGGGCCAGATTCCTCCTTGTCAAAGATAAGGTAAAAGATTGCCGCGACGAGGACGCGATATCAACGTTCTGCAACAACTGCGCGGATGAAGGTATCCTTAACGCCATCAATCGCCGCCGCATACTGAAGTTTGCTGACTTAGCAACTATTGTACAAAAGTACAGCGCGATGGAAAGCGCCTGGAAAACTCAGGCAGCTTGTTGGGAACCGTCGGTCCCAACTCAACCCCTCCTACAGGCGAAGAGGGCGCACCCCCGTGGCACGCCTAGTCCAACAGTCAAGAAACATAAACCCATTACGCGGCACGGCACCGTTCTGGAGGGATGGCTCGATGGCCCATGCAAAATACACACGACGCCAGATACCGTGGCAACCCACAGCCTTAGAGCATGTTGGATACTCCGGCAGGTAGCCAAGAGTGGCGAGGACATCCTTATCAAGGACACCCCAGAACAGCACCCTCCAGAAAACGACGACACAAGAGTATTGACGGTCTTCGAGACATTCGCTTCAAACAACAAGTGCAAAAGGGCACTTCGCGACCTCATCGAAGTCTGCCAAATCGCTGCAATAAACCCTTGGAACGACATGGATATAACATTTAATGCCGGTGACGAACCAAGGTACAGGACAATCCGAGTGCCAGCCGCATTAGTCCTCAGTCCTATCGTGGACGGGTTTCGACTTACTAAGGTCCTCATGGACGGCGACAGCGGACTAAATCTCATTTATGAGGACACACTCCACAAAATGGAAATAGACAGGAGCCGCATCAAGCAAAGTAGCACAACCTTCCGAGGAATCATTCCAAGTCGGGAGGCACGGTGCGCGGGCAAAATCACACTGGACGTGGTATTCGGCACGCCGGAGAATTATCGGTCCGAAGAAATCACTTTCCAAGTGGCCCCTTTCAGCAGCAGATACCACGCCCTGTTGGGGCGGGATGCTTTTACACGCTTCCAAGCTATACCTCATTACGGGTATATGAAGCTCAAAATGCCCGGACCAAACGGTATAATCACTCTCGTCAGTGATCCGGACATAGCACTCCGCGCTGAAAACAAAACCGCATCCTTGGCCCTTGAGGCGCTATCCGAAGCCCTCGCGGCCGTAGAATTAACCGCATTGCGCTCCATGGTGGACAGGGACGATGTGATACTCGACAAACGCCCAAAATCAACCTCCTTCAAGCCAGCAAAAGATATAGTCAAATTCCAGCTCCACCCAACGGACCCTAAGAAGACAACATCCATCGGAGCGCAATTGAACCCAACAGTTGACGCCGCACTACGAGAATTCCTGCGGGAAAACTGGGACATATTTGCCGGGTACCCTTCAGATATGCCTAGGATCCCGCGCAAGCTGGCCGAACATAGCCTCAATATATTAAAGGGATTTAAACCGGTCAAGCAAACACTGCGGCGCTTTTCTGAACCCAAGCGACAAGCCATGGGGGAGGAGCTGGCCAAACTTATCGAAGCCGGATTCATTTGAGAAATCAAACATCCGGACTGGCTGGCAAACCTGGTGATGGTACCAAAGAAGGACAAATCCTGGCGCTTGTGTGTCGATTTCAAAGACCTCAACAAGGCTTGCCCTAAGGATCCCTTCCCCCTCCCCCGCATTGATCAAATCATCGATGCCACCGCAGGACATGATTCACCGTGTTTCCTCGATGCATATTCTGGATACCATCAAATCAAAATGAAGGAGTCTGATCAAGCTGCAGCAACATCATTTATTACCCTATTTGGGCCATTCTGCTTCAACACCATGCCCTTCGGGCTCAAGAACGCCGGCGCCACATACCAACGCATGATTCAAACCTGCTTGGAGAAGCAGATCGGCAAGACAGTAGAAGCTTACGTCGATGATGTCGTCATCAAAACTAGGCACGTCGAAACACTAATAGACGACTTACGTCTTACATTCGACAACCTCCGTGCGTATGACATTAAACTCAACCCGGAAAAGTGTGTCTTCGGCGCCCTGCTGGAAAACTGCTGGCTTCATCGTCTCCAATAGAGGGATAGAAGCAAACCCAGCTAAAACCCGAGCCTTGTCACAGTTGGCTACGCCAACAGACCTCAAACAAGTCCAAAAACTAGCTGGTTGCGTGGCAGCATTAAGCTGCTTTATCTCTAGATTAGGAGAAAAGGCACTGCCACTCTATCGCCTCTTACGGCGCACCGATAACTTCGAATGGGCAGTAACGACAGTCCAGATCCGAATACAACCCCAAGTCCCGAACACACCGATAGTATCGGGGGATCAGCTACCGAAATAACACCGTCGGCCCATCTCATTATGGCGGTCATTGCCCCATGGTCCGAACCCTTCTTGGCCTACATTAATATGAAGGAGCTTCCCGAAGACCAGAATGAGGCTCGCCGCATTGTCCGGCGTTCGAAGGCCTACAAGGTCCACGACGGAGAGCTCTACAAGAAAAGTACTACCGGAGTACTTCAACGATGTATCTCCGAGGAAGAGGGGCGGCAGCTTTTAGCGGAAATTCACGCTGGTCTCGGCGGATACCACGCCACAGCTCGGACCCTTGTTAGCAAGGCCTTCCGCACTGGGTTTTATTGGCCGACAGCCCGAGCAGACGCGCAGGACCTTGTCCAACGCTGCGTCGGATGCCAACTCTTCGCCAACCAAAGCCACATGCCCCCAACTGGCTTACAAACTATCCCCATCACTTGGCCTTTCGTGGTCTGGGGACTGGATATGGTCGGAACCCTTAAAGGGGGAAGCCATAAGAAAAAATACCTGCTGGTCATGGTAGATAAATTCACTAAGTGGATAGAGGCCAAACCGTTCAAAATGGCCGAGGCCGGACCAGTGATAGATTCATATCCGGTGTTGTGCACCGCTATGGTGTTCCACACAGCATCATCACCGACAACGGCTCCAATTTCACAGCCAACGAGGTAAAAACCTGGTGCGCTAATCTGGGCATTAAACTCGATTATGCCTCCGTCTATCACCCACAAACAAATGGTCAAGTCGAACAAGCCAATGGTCTCATTATGAGCGACATTAAACCCAGACTAGTGCGGTCTTTGAAAGAATCAGACAAGCACTGGGTCGAGGAGCTCGACCCCGTACTTTGGGGGCTGCGGACCACACCCAGTCACACTACCGGATACACACCATTCTTCATGGTGTACGGCGCAGAGGCTGTGTTACCCTGCGACATTATTCATGACTCATCTCGAGTGCGCATGTATGAATAGAGAGAAGCCGAGCTTGATCGGCAGGACAGCTTAGATGCCCTGGAGGAGGAGTGCGACGTTGCAAAAGCCCGTTCCGCATTTTATCAACAACAGGCCCGAAGATATCAAAGCAAAGATGTACGGGCCAAAACTTATAATGTTGGCGAACTAGTTCTACGCTTGCCGGAGAAGAAAAAGGACAAACTCAACCCCAAGTGGGAGGGTCCCTTCATCATCGACGAAGTTCTCACCGGAGGAGTGTACCGCCTGCGTGATGCCTCAGACAATCGCTTAGAGCCGCCAGACTCCGAAGGTTCTATGCCTAGCGCCGAAATCTTTGTTCGTCCCCTTCTCCCTACTATATACCCTATTTTTTCTCTCTTTTTTTCTTTCCTTTTCTTTTTAGCCTTAAAGCTTTCGCGCGGCTCAACCGCGCACTTGTGACATATACATCTTTAAATATGTACGTCCATTGTACCTGGGGGCTTCTGGGGCAGAAGCTTTGTATTATTATTCCTTGAGCATCAAGCTCTTCACATATGAGTTTTTCCATGTGTACCTTTTCTTCGCCACTATATGCATCGATATGACTTAAGTTTTGGCCAAGCTGGATTGCCTGGCTTCTGTGCTTATGCCCTACGTTCTCGTTAGTTCGGCTAGGGCATAAAGGGAGCACCTCTGCGATTGTTACTGCCGGGTCATCCGGATGTGTACCTCAGACTGGGTGAAGCCGAAAGCTAGCGTTCTTAAGGGAATATTCGGTCGGTGAATGAAAGACGTTTTTGGCACTCACCCCATTGTGAACCCCCAGAAGATATACACACTGTGATTTTCACATCACACTTCGGACATGTACACTAATACATGCACACCCAGGGAAAGGAACCCTTAACGGAACTATTCTCTCCGGAAGATGTTTCTTACTATCTCAATGTAATATAACATAGCTAGCCAGATACAACTTGTCTGTTCAAGCAAGTATGACCCCTACGCCTAGTTTCCGCGCATACCCCAGTCTATTCGGCCGTGCGGGTATTCAGAAACACTCTGCACCTTCGGGTCCAGAGGTTGAAGTGAAAAGGTCTGCCATGACAAATGCTATACAATTCAGCTAGAGTTACATATATCAAGGAAAGTACATAGTCACTTGGACTCAAACACTTCCTCCTCTACACTGTCCAAAAGGCGGTCCAACTTACAATCCTGTTGGGAATATTTGGCGGCCACCTCTACTTGGTCATACACTAAACTAACGGGAATTTCTTCCCCATTTGACCCTAGCGGTCCGACACGGGCCATGTGATTAGGATCCAGCTTGGTATATCGCGTCTTCACCATGGCCCAGGCTTCTCGCGCATCCTCTTGGCAGGCCGATATCTTCCATAGTCTGATACGCCGCCGCGCTCCTTTGGACAGCTCTACAAGCTCCTCCATACTTCCTGGAGGGGAGGCGGATGGCCATAGGGCCTTGGCAACACTCCGCATCGCCAGCCGAGCCTGTTCATGCACTTGCGACAGCCCTTGCAGCAGATCACTTGATGATCCGGACACCTCCTCTTCAGGATGGCCCATCAATATACCTGCAATCATAACCATATCAGTTCCATCTATCTCCGAACTACTTTAAAAATAGTTCAGACACATACTGAATATGCCGCCCCGCAGCTTCTTGTTCTCCTTCACGGAATCGGCTAGCTGGGCCCGCACATCCTTCAGCTCTTCGCCCAGCTGGGTCTTGCAATCCTGGAGTTGGTTTTTCTCAACAATGACCTGCTTCAGCACACGTTCACCCGCAACATGTAGCCTTTTGGCTTCTTGTTCATTGGCTTGCGCGACTTCCAGCGCCTCCTTGAGTTCCTCTGACAATTATGTCATGGTATAGGCAATACTGTTAGCATTAATGGCATATAATTACATTTTCTCGATGGAGGGGAATATTACCAGGTGACTCCTTCTTGGATTTCTCCAGTTCGGCGACGACAGCAGTTAGCTGTGTCTGACACCTTTTTAGCTCTTGGGCTAACAGGACGTTCTTCTCCGTAAGAGCCTGGTTAAACAACGATCCTCAAATCAGTTGTACCAACTACTTTAAGTCTCGGGGGCTACTCACACATGGTTATCATATTTTGGGCACAGTAAACTTACCTGCACATTCGTTAAATGCTGCTTTGTGGCTCTACTAAGCCCATTTCGAGCAGCTCGGATGTATGCATCAGCCGAGCTGAAGGCATTGAATGCCTCTTTCGAGAACTCGGGGTCTCGTAAAACAGCCCTGCAGCGCCGATGATTCATGGCGCTCTCTACTTCTGAGTTGGTAACGGACATATTTTCCGAACCCTCGGCCGAAGGACAGTCCGGCGTTGTTCCCGTACCGGCTCCCGTTTCTCTAGCGGGGTCTAAATCCCGGTTGTTGGGAGTACGGCTAGCCGGACCCCCGGACATAGCCTAACGAACCTTTTTTCTGGTGCAAGACAAACGCACAAGTTACAGTTGGATGTGACTAATAAAGTATACCTTCAAATCCGTACCTCTTCGACGAGGGACCGGTCGTGTCTTCACCGGCCTTCCTTTTAGAGGCCTTGCTCGGCGCTAGAGCCGCTCTCTTTGGAGTTGCCCCCGGGGTAGCATGGCGTGCCGAACGCCTCCCCTTTGGAGCACGAGGTAGTGCGGTAGGTGAGGCAGTGCGAGGAAACTCTTTCAAGGGGGATTTTTCTTGATGACTTACGTGGGAAGCAGGAAGAAGACCAGGATGATCGGCGATAATGGCCACTTTAGTGCCATCGTAGCTCGCCTGGTAAAACACCCCTTCCGCAAGTACCACGAATATATCCAGGTCCTCTTCAAACCCAGGATCCAGCTCCTGGTTGTGGTTCTCAGGCTGTGGGGCGGGGCTGTAAAGCCCCTCGGTGATTTTTCACCAATGCTATTATAAGCGGGTTAGAAATTTATCAAAGGTGGTTCGGGAAGCGGAATGAGTGAAGCAGAAGGATTGGGGCTTACCCAACTGGGAGGATTATACATAGAATACCCATCTCTGCGATTGATTCGGAGAAATTCCTCTTCCTCCCCTTTGAACAGCTCGGCCAGTATCTTGGCTAGAGCGGCGGTCGACCACAGCGGGAGGCATCATCCTCCCTGTTGTAGTGCCACACTGGGGGCCCTCTATATTGAAGCGGCTGAACCCCTCGCGCTATGGAGGCCGCCATTACCTCAATTATTGTTAATGCGGACTGGGCGAGCATCTTTATCTTGCTCATGAGCTGACCAACTTCTGCACTATCATCCTCTTCAAGACTCCGGGGACACCAACTGTGGCGTTTCTTCAGCGGACCGCTTGCAAATTCAGGAAGACCCTTTCGAACTGGGTCGGGAAGTGCGACGTCCTCAATGTAGAACCATTTGGAAGGCCATTCTTCGGATGCCCTCCTCAGTGTGCTGGACAGGTATCCGGTATCGGCGATGCGCCATACTTCGGCTCCGCCCACTTCAAATATTGACCCCTCGTGGTTACGCGGGACAAGACAGAACAACTTTCTCCACAGTTCAAAATGGGCCTCAACACCCAGAAATAATTCGCATAAAGCGACATAACCTGCGATGTGCAGGATAGAGGCGGGAGTGAAGTTGTGCAGCTGGAGGCCATAGTATTCCAGAAGCCCTCGAAGGAACGGATGGATTGGAAATCCGACACCTCTTAGCAGAAAGGGGACGAAACACAATCGCTCCCCCCCGGATGGGTTGGGGAGGTCCTCCGCCTGGGTCTCGCCATTAAAAGAGGCCAGCCCTGCTCGAACAGGGACCAGATCCGCCGGAGGAAGAAATCCCTGCGTTTGCAATTTCGCCAATTGGCTGTGGGACATAGAGCACTTCTCCCACTCGCCTTTCTCTGGGCCGGAACGGGAGGAGGAGCTGGGAATGCTAGTCATGTTGGACTGGTTTCTCCTGGCAATCTCTGGGGACTCTCTCCGTGTGGCGCCGAATGGATCTAAGATCCAATCTCTTTAAATAGACATTCTTCCTTGACTGGACGGGGTGTTATTTGCAAAAATACCCTGACCTTCCGCATTCGCTCAACACGTGGAAACCAGAGTTATTAGCGCACAGAAGCCGAGGGGAGCGATATTGAATCAACGGCCGAATACATTACTTGGAGAAGGAACCCACCTTGCAATGCCGAAGACAATCTGCGCGCCGACCACCCTGTCATTGAAGCCTGGTTCGGGGGCTACTGAGGGAGTCCTGGACTAAGGCGTCCTCGGGCGTCCGGTCTGTTATCCATGGGCTGGACTGGTGGGCTGTGAAGACATGAAGACCGAAGACTATACCCGTGTCCGGATAGGACTCTCCTTGGCGTGGAAGGCAAGCTAGGCGACCAACTATGAAGATTCCTTCTTATGTAACCGACTCTATGTAAGATCCCTTCGGTGTCTATATAAACCGGAGAGCGTAGTCCGGAAAGGATATACTCATGACCATAGTCATACAGGCTAGGCTGTTAGGGTTTAGCCATTACGATCTCGTGGTAGATCAACTCTTGTAATACTCATATTCATCAAGATCAATCAAGCAGGAAGTAGGGTATTACCTCCATAGAGAGGGCCCGAACCTGGGTAAACATCGTGTCCCCCGTCTCCTGTTACCATCAAACTTAGACGCACAGTTCGGGACCCCCTACCCGAGATCCGCCGGTTTTGACATCGACAGATGGCTACTGCAGCAGAGCTTCCTGGGTTGGAGTTGAGGTCTCCGCCACGGGCAACATAGCTCTGGCCCGCGGTTGGCAGACGTTCGCCCACGCGCGCGGCCTGGGCAGGCGGTGCACCCTCCATTTCAAGTACGACGGTGATGCGAGTGTTTGGAGAAGATGGTCGCCGCGCCGGGTGCTGCCCCGAGGTGAACGACGGCGAGGAGGTGCTCGGCCTTGGCGATGGTCGGGACAACAAGGAGGAGGGCGAACCCGCCCTTGGTGCCAACCGCATCTCGTCCAGCTATGGCTCTTCTTCTTCTGGCGACAGCTCTAGCAGCGGTGGCTACGACCAGCCGCCACGCCGTCGCTCCCGCTTCGAAGGTGGCAGCGGGTCGTCTGGTCGTCGCGTCTCCGTGAAGCACGAGGAGGGGTCTGGCTGAGCTCAGGACGACGCCAGGAGCCTGCCTCCGTGGACCGTCGTAGGGGCAAGCACCGCTTTATTTTGTTCTTCCTTTCTTTTCTGCATCAAGAAGAAACCAATATGGGCCCCGGGGGGCGTGTATCGAACTATGATTTCCCAATCATTATGCTGTGTTTGTTGTTTCCGTGCTGTGTCGTTATTTCGTGTAGAGGTAACTTAGCTTGGCATGCTTGGGGTAGCCTCCTCCTCGCGAGGGACTCTCTTCCTGGTGCCTGCGGAGGCCCTCCTTGACTTGGCGGGTGTTAGGGAACTGCAAAAAACTTGTTAGGAGCGCCGCCCGGAGGCTTATCGTTCACCCGAGCCTAGACCCAGCGCTTCGTATCGCGATACCCGAGGGGCACGGATCAGGAGAGGTGCGCCAGCTTGTTGGCTCGAACGAGAGTGCCTCGCGAAGAAACAGACGATGGGCAGAGGAAAGGAAAAAAGGCTCGCGAGGGCACCTGCCTAGCCCCCTCGCGAGGTACGAGAGAGAGAAAACAGGTTAAACTATAACCGGGAACAACAACAAAAAGCGACGGAACCAAACCAGCAAGGAACTCTAGAAGCAAACTTTCAACTAAAAGAAGGTGAGCTAACTACGGAAAGCAATTGAAAAGCCGCGTCCGGCACCTAGTCTAGTCTTCAAGTCTTCTCACCAGCGCGGAGCTAAGTGCTGCCACTAAGACGTGGGAGGGAGCCCCTGAGGCCCGAGGGCGGCACTCCTGAGACTCCGGGGCGTGTACAACCCCACTCATTATTACGTGAGAGTGTCACGGGCAGCGATCTTCACAGGCACCGGGCTTTCTTCAGAGGCACTGGGCCTTTCTTCATAGGCGCTGGGCCTTGCTTCATGGGTAGAACTTCCAGAGGTGCTGGATGTTCCAGGCGTTCTGGATGGGCACCCCGTCCTGCGTCTCCAGGCGCGCGGCGCCAGGCCTGGAGACATGGACGACCTTGAACGGGACCTCCCACATGGGTGAGAGCTTGTGCAGCCCCTCCCTGGAGAGGACCCGCCTCAGGACGAGGTCGCCTGCCTCGAGCATCCTGGAGCGGATGTTGCGGCAGTGGTATCGCCGCAGCGCCCGCTGATACTTTGCCGCCCGTAGTGCGGCTTCGCGGCGGCGTTCCTCCCCCAGCACGAGGTCAAGCCCCTGCGTGGCATCCTGTTGCATTTCACCAAACGCCAGGACCCGTGCGGAGTGATGCTTGACCTCGTGAGGGAGGACCGCTTCTGCTCCGTAGACGAGGAAGAACGGGGTCTCGCCCGTCGGCTTGGTGGCGGTGGTGCGGATGGACCAAAGCACGGACTGGAGCTCGTCGTACCAGCCCCTGCCGCAGGCCTCGAGCTTCTTCTTGAAAGTCCTGGTCTTGAGGCCCCTCAGGACCTCCATGTTGGCACGTTCGGCCTGACCATTGCTCCTAGGGTGCGCTACCAAAGCATAGCAGATCCGCGTTCCAAGGTTAGCACAGTATGTTTTGAAGAGATTACTGGTGAACTGCGAGCCATTATCAGTGATGATGCGGTTGGGGACCCCGAAACGGCTCACGAGACCCTTGATGAATTTGACCGCGGAACCAGCTGGGATGGTGCGGACGGCTTCCACCTCCGCCCACTTGGTGAACTTGTCAATGGCAACGTAGAGGTAGCGGTAGCCCCCAGGCGCTTGAGGGAACGGGCCCAAGATATCTAGCCTCCAGACTGCGAACGGCCATGTGAGTGGGATAATCTGGAGGCCCTAAGCCGGCTGATGGATCTGCTTGGCGTGGAACTGGCAGGCTTCACAGGACTTCACTAGCTCGGCTGCATCGTTAAGCGCGGTGGGCCAGTAGAATCCGCTGCGGAATGCCCTGCCGACGAGGGTTCGCGACGACGAGTGGTGCCCGCAGTCCCCACCGTGTATGTCAGTCAGCAACTCCTTCCCCTGGTCTCTGGAGATGCAACGCAGTGAAACGTCATTTAGTCGCTTCCTGTACAACTCACCGTCTTGGATGCAGTATGCCGTGGCCCGCCGGGCCACGCGCTCCGCGTCCTCCTCCTTCTCCGGCAGCGCCCCTTGCATCAGGTATTCCTTGAATTCCTTGGTCCAGCATCCCTCCTGGGACTCGAGCGCCAAGAGTAGGCGCACTCCTGAGGTCGGGCCACAGGCTGGGGCTCCTGTGGCAGGCGGCTGCGGGAGCTCCTCCCGAGGCTGAGCTGTTCTTGAACGTGGTGGTGTCGCTGATGGCTTGAAGAGCCGTTCCTCAAAGACGCCGGGCTCTTGGGGCTGCCGCTTGGATGCCCTCTTGGCGATGTCGTCAGCTTCCTTGTTGGTGCCTCGGGGCACGTGCTGCAACTCCAGGCCCAAGAACTTCTTCTCCATCTTGCGCACCTCCGCGAGGTATGCCTCCATGTGCTCGTCCTACGGCTCGCATACCTTGTTGGAGAAGTTGACGAGGAGCTGCGAGTCGCCCCTAACGGTGAGGCGCTTCACCCCCAGAGCTGTCGCGGCCTTCAAGCCAGCTATGAGGCCTTCGTATTTTGCGATGTTGTTGGAGACCTTCTCGCCTTGCTGAAAGCAGAGCTGCACGACGTAGTAGAGTTTGTATTGAGCAGGGGAGATGAGTACTGCCCCAGCCCCCGCACCCTGGTGCGCGAAGGCTCCATCGAAATACATGACCCAGCCGTCTGGCGCCTCACTTCTCGGTGAGGTGGACCGGTCCTTGCCTACTTCAAGTGCCGGGGCATCCGTCCATTCCACCACAAAATCAGCGAGCGCGGCTCCTTGATGACCTTGGTAATGCTGAACTCCAACTGGAATGCCTGCAGCTTGATGTTCCACTCAACGACCCTTCCAGCAGAGTTGGGGCTCCTGAGCAGTCTCTCCAATGGGTAGGCTGAGACAACCTTGATGGGGTGGCCCTGGAAGTAGTGCCGCAACTTGCGCGAGGCCACGAAGAGCGCGAGCAGGAGCTTCTGAGGCATGGGATATCGTGCCCTCGCGTCTCGCAATACCGTGCTGACGAAATACACTGGGTGCTTGACGAGGGCTGGCGCGTTGGTGAGGCTCGTGTCTTGCGGAAGTTGGGGAGTCTCCTGAGGTGGTGGAACTCCCGATGCCTGATCTCTTGCAGGAATCTCGGCGACGTCGTCCTGCCGAGTTTGGTCTTCGGTTGATGCCGCTACGGCTCTTGCTACGCCTTCCTGATCTCGCGTCATCCCGGCTGGCGGTGTAGCTTGGCGTGATGCGCCCTTGGCTTGGTGCTCTTCCCGAACTGCCACCAGCGCCGCACTGGTGGAGTACGGGGTGGCGGCAAGATAGAGTACTAGAGGCTCGAGAGGTCATGGTGCCACCATCACCGAAGGGCTGGTCAGGTATCTCTTGAGGTCTTGAAAAGCTCGGTCGGCCTCCGGGGTCCACTCGAATGGGCCCTTCTTCTTCATTAGCTTGAAGAAGGGTAGGGCGTTCTCCCAGCTTGGAGATGAAGCGCCCCAACGCGGTCACTCGACCAGCCAGCTTCTGCATTTCCCTGAGGGTCTGCGGTGGGTTCATGTCTTCAATGGCCTTGATCTTTTCCGGGTTCGCCTCGATCCCTCTATGGGACACGAGGAATCCCAGCAGCTTGCCGGAAGGGACACCGAACATGCACTTTTCTGGGTTAAGTCGCAAGTTCACCTGGCGCAGGCTCGCGAAGGTCTCCTCCAGATCTTGGATCAAGGTTCTTGCCTCCCAACACTTCACCACAATGTCGTCGACGTAGGCCTCCGCGTTTCTCCCGAGCTGCCACCCTAAGGCGATGTGCATCAACCGCTGAAAGGTCGCGCCCGCGTTGCGCAGTCCGAAGGGCATGCGGGTGTAGCAGTACACCCCACACGGGGTCAGGAAGGCTGTCTTCTCTACATCTTCTACCGCCATCTTGATCTGGCGATATCCTGAGAACGCATCCAGGAAACACAGCAAGTCGCACTCGGCGGTAGAGTCAACGATCTGGTCAATGCGTGGGAGCGGGAACAGATCTTGGGGGCAGGCCTTGTTGAGGTTGGTGAAGTCGACGCACATTCGCTCCTTCCCGCCTTTCTTCGGCACTATGACGGGGTTCGCCAGCCATTCGGGGTACCGAACCTCGCGAATGGCACCCGCTGCCTCCAACTTGCAGGTCTCTTGGACGATGAAGGCCTGCTTCTCCGTGGACTGCCGTCTCGCCCGCTGCTTCACCGGGCGTACATTGGGGCACACCCCCAAGTGATGCTGAATCACTTATCTTGGGACTCCCACCAGCTGCTTGGGCTCCCACGCGAATATGTCCTTGTTTGCACGCAAGAACTTCACCAACGCTTCCTCTTGGCCCGGGTCGAGGTCGGCACCTATGGTAAAGGTGGCTCTTGAGGACCCGTCCTCGTCGACCGGCACTTGCTTGGTTTCCGCCTTGTCTTGGGTGAACAACTACTTCTTCTTGGTTGGTGCAGCTCCCTCGGGCTCGGAGGCGCCTGCGTCGACGGGCTGCGTCGCTGCGGCGGTCTTGAGGGCAAGCTTGAGTGCTACCAGGGCCTCCTTGGCATCCCCCTTGATGGTGAGGACGCCCTTGCTTTCAGGCATCTTCATGAGGTTGTAGACCGGATGGGTCGCTGCCATGAATTGGGCCAGTGATGGGTACCCGAGGATGGCGTTGTACGGGAGGCCGATGCGGGCGATGTCGAAGTCGACCAGTTCGGTGCGGTAGTTGTCGCGCGTGCCGAAGGTGGCGGGGAGGCGAATCTGCCCCAAGGAGTGGGTGGTGCCACAGCCAACTCCTGAGAAAGGCTTGCTGAGGCTGAACCACTCGAGCGGCACGTGAAGAAGGCTGAAGGCCTCCACGGAGAGCACGTTGAGGCCGGCGCCGCCGTTGATGAGGGTCTTGGTGACGGCCACGTTGTAGATGGTTGGCGTGCAGAGCATCGGGAGCATACCCGAGCCAGCGGTGGTGACGGGGTGGTCTTCTGAGTCGAAGGTGAGGTCGGCTTCGGGCGCAGCCCAGCCCGGCGGAGCCCCCAAGCGCTTGGAGGCGGCGCCGATCCGGCGAAGGAATGGCTTGATATGGCAATCTGAAGGCGGTGCTTGAGAGCCACCTAGCAGGGCTGCGACCGCGTGGTGCACCGTCGCCGCGTAGCGCACAGTGAAGAGGTCGCGCAACTCCTCCCAAGATGCCACCATGGAACCGAGGAGGTTGAGCAGCCAGGCGCGCGGCGCGCCGGTGAGGGCCATGGGAAACCAGTTGGCCATGACCTTGTCGTCCCCTTCGGCCTCGAAGACGGCCTCCTCGTATGCCAGCAGGAAAGCTGATGGGTCCGCCGCGCTGTCGTAGCGCGGCGACATCTCTGGCTTGAACTTGGGTGGCCACCGCACCTTCCGCAAGGCGGGGGCCAGGGCTCAGAATCCCCTAGCCCCGTCATCGGCGCCTGCTGTCGGAGCCGGGAGCGGGACGCCTGCCATGCGGGCGGAGCACGGTGGTGACGGAGCGCAGATCAACGGAAAGGAAACCACGGTACACCCCTACCTGGCGCGCCAAATGTCGGATCACGGGTTCCGACAAAACCCTTGAGGTTCGAACTCTGGGGTGCGCGCGAAGTTCTTTCCCTACCGATCCACGCCCTAGCTTGCTAAGATCTCGCGGACGAACTCAACGAACTCACAACACAAGAGACACAAGGTTTATACTGGTTCGGGCCACCGTTGTGGTGTAATACCCTACTCCAGTGTGGTGGTGGTGGATTGCCTCTTGGGCTGATGATGAACAATACAAGGGGAAGAACAGACTCCTGAGGTTGAGGTGCTCTTGTGCTCTGCGTGTAGGTGAGGTTTTCTCTGGATCAGGTCGAGCTTGCCCCCTTCTACTGTGGTGGCAAGTCCAATTTATAGGGGCCCTGGTCCTCTCCCCAAATATCGAGCGGGAAGGGAGCCAACAATGGCCAATTTGAAAGGGAACAACTAGTACAGCTTATCCTGACAAAAGTAGTCTTCGCCTGCAAAAGGCTCTGGTGGTGACGCCGCCTTGGGCTCCATGGTGACCTTCGTCTTGCCGTCCTGCTGGTCTTGGTCTCGTTGCACTGATATGGAAACCTTTGCTTGATGCCTCGGTACTCCGCGTCTGTGCTTGCCTCCTTTGCACCAAAGAGGAAACAAGGACACTGTGTGCGCTGGCGCCCGCCTGGTCTTGATCGTCATGGCTCACGTCATGAGAACCTCGCGAGGTTTGCCCTGCCTTGATCTCTCCGCCCCTTGCGAACCTGCCTGGTGAGGCCGCTCCTGAGGAGGTCTTGTGCCGTCTGATACGTCCATTTTGCATCATGCGTTTATATTGATATTTATTGCATTATGGGTTGTTATTACACATTATGTCACAATACTTATGCCTATTCTCTCTTATTTTACAAGGTTTACATAAGGAGGGAGAATGCCGGCAGCTGGGATTCTGGGCTGGAAAAGGAGCAAATATTATAGACCTATTCTGCACAACTCCAAAAGTCCTGAAACTCCATGAAAGTTATTTTTGGAAATAATAAAAAATACAGGAAGAAGAATCTACGTCAGGGGGCCTCCACCTGTCCACGAGGGTGGGGGCGCGCCCTACCCCCCGGGGCGCGCCCCCTGCCTCGTGGGCCCCCTATTGACCCTCCGGTGCCCATCTTCTGCTATATGAAGTCTTTCGTCCGAAGAAAAATCATAAGCAAGCTTTCCGGACGAGACTCCGCCGCCACGAGGCGGAACCAATCTAGGGCTCCGGCAGAGCTGTTCTGTCGGGGACACTTCCCTCCGGGAGGGGGAAATCATCGCCATCGTCATCACCAACGCTCCTCTCATCGGGAGAGGGAAATCTCCATCAACATCTTCACCAACACCATCTCCTCTCAAACCCTAGTTCATCTCTTGTATCCAATTCTTGTCTCTAAGTCTGGGATTGGTACCTGTAGGTTGCTAGTAGTGTTGATTACTCCTTGTAGTTGATGCTAGTTGGTTTATTTGGTGGAAGATCATATGTTCAGATCCTTTATGCATATTAATAGTCCTCTGATTATGAACATGAATATGCTTTGTGAGTAGCTACGTTTGTTCCTGAGGACATCGGAGAAGTCTTGCTATTAGTAGTCATGTGAATTTGGTATTCGTTCGATATTTTGATGAGATGTATGTTGTCTATCCTCTAGTGGTGTTATGTGAACGTCAACTACATGACACTTCACCTTTATTTGGGCCTAGAGGAAGGAATTGGGAAGTAATAAGTAGATGATGGGTTGCTAGAGTGACAGAAGCTTAAACCCTAGTTTATGCGTTGCTTCGTAAGGGGTTGATTTGGATCCACATATTTCATGCTATGGTTAGGTTTATCTTAATACTTCTTTTGTAGTTGCGGATGCTTGCAATAGGGGTTAATCATAAGTGGGATGCTTTTCCAAGTAAGGATAGCACCCAAGCACTGGTCCACCCACATATCAAATTATCAAAGTACCGAACGCGAATCATATGAACGTGATGAAAATTAGCTTGACGATAATTCCCATGTGTCCTCGGGAGCGCTTTTCTCTATATAAGAGTTTGTCCAGGCTTGTCCTTTGCTACAAAAAGGATTGGGCCACCTTGCTGCACTTTATTTACTTTTGTTACTTGTTGCTCGTTACAAATTATCTTATCGCAAAAGTATCTGTTACCTATAATTTCAGTGCTTGCAGAGAATACCTTGCTGAAAACCGCTTATCATTTCCTTCTGCTCCTCGTTGGGTTCGACACTCTTACTTACCGAAAGGACTATGATAGATCCCCTATACTTGTGGTTCATCAAGACTCTTTTCTGGCGCCGTTGCCGGGGAGTGAAGTGCCTTTGGTAGGTGGAATTTGGTAAGGAAAAATTTATATAGTGTGCTGAAATTTACTGTCACTTGTTACTATGGAAAGTAATCCTCTGAGGGGCTTGTTCGGGGTATCTTCACCCCGACCAGTACAGCAAAGAGTTGCTCCTCAACCTACTGAACCTATTGAAAATGAAAATGTCTACTTTGAGATTCCTTCGGGTATGATAGAAAAACTGCTAGCTAATCCTTTTGAAGGAGACGGAACAAAGCATCCTGATGAGCACCTAATATATATGGATGAAGTTTGTGGATTATTTAAGCTTGCAGGTATACCCGATGATGTTATTAAGAAGAAGGGCTTCCCTTTATCTTTGAAGGGAGATGCATTGACATGGTATAGGCTATGTGATGATACGGGATCATGGAACTACAAACGATTGAAATTGGAATTTCATCAGAAGTTTTATCCTATGCATCTTGTTCATCGTGATCGCAATTATATATATAATTTCTGGCCTCGCGAAGGAGAAAGTATCGCTCAAGCTTGGTGGAGGCTTAAATCAATGTTATATTCATGCCCCAATCATGATCTCTCAAGAGAAATAATTATTCAAAAATTTTATGCTCGGCTTTCTCTTAACAATCGCACCATGCTCGATACTTCTTGTCCAGGCTCTTTTACTATGAAGACTATTTAATTCAAATGGGATTTATTGGAAAGAATTAAACGCAACTCTAAAGATTGGGACCTCGACGAAGGTAAGGAGTCAGGTATGACACCTAAGTTTGATTGTGTTAAATCTTTTATGGATACCGATGTTTTCCGTAAATTTAGCACTAAATATGGACTTGACTCTGAGATAGTAGCTTGTTTCTGTGAATCTTTTGCTACTCATATTGATCTCCCTAAGGAGAAGTGGTTTAAATATCATCCTCCCATAGAAGTAAAAGTAGCTGCACCCATTAAAGTTGAAGAAAAGACTATCACTTATAATGATCCTATTGTTCCTACTGCTTATGTTGAGAAACCACCTTTCCCTGTTAGGATCAAAGATCATGCTAAAGCTTCAACTGTGGTTCGTAAAAGCAATATTAGAACCTATACACCTCCTGAGCAAGTTAAAGTTGAACCTAATATTGCTATTGTTAAAGATCTCTTGTCTGAAAATATTGATGGGCATGTTATTCATTTCTATGATGAAACTGCTAGAATTGCCAAACCTTGTGCTAAAGATAAACATAGACCTGTGGTAGGCATGCCTGTTATTTCTGTTAAAATAGGAGATCATTGTTATCATGGCTTATGTGATATGGGTGCTAGTGCTAGTGCAATACCTATTGACTTATACAAAGAAATTATGCATGATATTGCACCTAATGAGTTAGAAGATATTGATGTCACAATTAAACTTGCCAATAGAGATACTATTTCACCAATGGGAATTGTAAGAGATGTTGAAGTCTTGTGTGGGAAAACTAAATATCCTGCTGATTTTCTTGTTCTCGGTTCCCCACAAGATAGCTTTTGTCCCATTATTTTTGGTAGACCCTTCTTGAACACAATTAATGCTAAGATAGATTACGAAAAGGATGTTGTTACAATTGGTCTAGGTGATATGTCTCATGAGTCTAACTTTTCTAAATTTCGTAGACAACACCGTGAAGAGGAATTGCCTAGTAAAGATGAAATTATTGGTCTTGCTTCTATTGCCGTACCTCCTAGTGATCCTTTAGAAAAATATTTGCTAGACCATGAAAATGATATGTTTATGAATGAAAGAAGGGAAATAGATGAAGTATTCTTTAAACAGGAACCCATCCTAAAACACAATTTGCCTGTTGAAATCCTAGGGGATCCTCCTCCACCCAAGGGTGATCTCGTGTTTGAGCTCAAACCATTGCCTGATACTCTTAAATATGCTTATCTTGATGAGAAAAGGATATATCCTGTGATTATTAGTGCTAACCTTTCAGAGCATGAAGAAGAGAGATTATTGAAAACTCTGAAGACGCATCGCGCTGCTATTGGATATACTCTTGATGATCTTAAGGGCATTAGTCCCACACTATGTCAACACAAAATAAATTTGGAGAAAGATGCCAAACCAGTTCGTGATCACCAACGACGGCTGAATCCTAAGATGAAAGAAGTGGTAAGAAAGGAAATACTAAAGCGCCTTGAGGCAGGTATAATTTATCCCGTTGCTGATAGTCAGTGGGTAAGTCATGTCCATTGCGTCCCTAAGAAGGGAGGTATTACTGTCGTTCCTAATGATAAAGATGAATTGATTCCGCAAAGAATTATTACAGGTTATAGGATGGTAATTGATTTCCGCAAATTAAATAAAGCTACTAAAATGATCATTACCCTTACCTTTTTATCGATCAAATGCTAGAAAGATTATCCAAACATACATATTTTTGCTTTCTAGATGGTTATTCTGGTTTCTCTCAAATACCCGTGTCAGCCGATGATCAATCAAAGACCACTTTTACTTGCCCTTTCGGTACTTTTGCTTATAGACGTATGCCTTTTGGTTTATGTAATGCACCTGCTACCTTTCAAAGAGGCATGATGGCTATATTCTCTGACTTTTGTGAAAAGATTTGTGAGGTTTTCATCGATGATTTCTCCGTTTATGGATCCTCTTTTGATGATTGCTTAAGAAACCTTGATCGATTTTTGCAGAGATGTGAAGAAACTAACCATGTCTTGAACTTGGAAAAGTGCCACTTTATGGTTAATGAAGGTATTGTCTTGGGGCATAAAGTTTGTGAAAGAGGTATTGAAGTTTCTAAAGCCAAGGTTGATGCTATTGAATAGATGCCATGTCCCAAGGACATCAAAGGTATAAGAAGTTTCCTTGGTCATGCCGGGTTTTATAGGACGTTCATTAAGGACTTCTCAAAAATCTCTCGGCCTCAGACTAATTTATTACAAAAAGATATACCATTTGTCTTTGATGATGATTGTGTAGAAGCATTTGAAATACTTAAGAAAACATTGATTTCTGCACCTATTGTTCAGCCACCTGATTGGAGTTTACCTTTTGAAATTATGTGTGATGCTAGCGATTATGCTGTAGGTGCTGTTCTAGGGCAAAGAGTTGATAAGAAATTAAATGTTATTCAATATGCTAGTAAACTCTAGACAATGCTCAGAGAAATTATGCTACTACTGAAAAAGAATTCTTAGCAGTTGTATTTGCTTGTGATAAGTTCAGACCTTATATTGTTGATTCTAAAGTAACTATTCACATGGATCATGCTGCTATTAAATATCTTATGGAAAATAAAGATGCTAAACCTAGACTTATTAGATGGGTTCTCTTGCTACAAGAATTTGATTTGCATATTACTGATAGAAAGGGATCTGAGAACCCCGTTGCAGACAACTTGTCTAGGTTAGAGAATCTTCTTGATGACCCACTACCTATTGATGATAGCTTTCCCGATGAACAATTAAATGTCATAAATGCTTCTCGTACTGCTCCATGGTATGCTAATTATATTCTTGCTAAATTTATACCACCTAGTTTCACATACCAGCAAAAGAAAAAGTTTTTTTATGATTTAAGACATTACTGTTGGGATGACCCACATCTTTATAAAGAAGGAGTAGATGGTGTTATTAGACGTTGTGTACCTGAGCATGAACAGGAACAGATCCTACGCAAGTGTCATGCCGAGGCTTATGGAGGACACCACGCTGGAGATAGAACTGCACATAAGGTATTGCAATCCAGTTTTTATTGGCCTACTCTCTTCAAGGATGCCCGTAAGTTTGTCCTATCTTGTGATGAATGTCAAAGAATTGGTAATATTAGCAGACGTCAAGAAATGCCTATGAATTATTCACTTGTCATTGAACCATTTGATGTTTGGGGCTTTGATTATATGGGACCGTTTCCTGCCTCTAATGGATACACACATATTTTAGTTGCTGTTGATTACGTTACTAAGTGGGTAGAAGCTATTCCAACTAGTAGTGTTGATCATAACACTTCTATTAAGATGCTTAAAGAAGTTATTTTTTCGAGGTTTGGAGTCCCTAGATATTTAATGACTGATGGTGGTTCACATTTTATTCATGGTGCTTTCCGTAAAATGCTTGCTAAGTATGATGTTAATCATAGAATTGCATCTCCGTATCACCCACAGTCTAGTGGTCAAGTAGAATTGAGTAATAGAGAACTCAAATTAATTTTGCAAAAGACTGTTAATAGATCTAGAAAGAATTGGTCCAAGAAACTTGATGATGCATTATGGGCTTACAGAACTGCATATAAAAATCCTATGGGTATGTCTCCGTATAAAATGGTTTATGGAAAAGCATGTCACTTACCTCTCGAACTAGAACATAAGGCATATTGGGCTATTAAAGAGCTCAACTATGATTTCAAACTTGCCGGTGAGAAGAGGTTATTTGACATTAGCTCACTTGATGAATGGAGAACCCAAGCCTATGAAAATGCCAAGTTGTTTAAAGAAAAAGTTAAAAGATGGCATGACAAAAGGATACAAAAGCGTGAGTTTAATGTAGGTGATTATGTATTGCTATACAACTCTCGTTTAAGATTTTTTGCAGGAAAACTTCTCTCTAAATGGGAAGGTCCTTACGTTATCGAGGAGGTCTATCGTTCCGGTGCCATAAAAATCAACAACTTTGAAGGCACAAATCCAAAGGTGGTGAACGGTCTAAGAATCAAATATTATATCTCAGGTAATCCCATAAATGTTGAAACCAATGTTATTGAAACCGTAACCTAGGAGGAATACATAAGGGACACTTTCCGGAACGTTTCAGACTCCGAAAGGGAATAGGTATGTGGTACGGTAAGTAAACCGACTCCAAAACAGTTCTAATGGAAATTTTTCTCTGTTTTGGAATATTTAGAAAAATAGAAAAATAAGAAGTAGTCCGGGAAGGACCCGAGGCCTCCACGAGGGTGGAGGGCGCGCCCTACCCCCTGGGCGCGCTCCCCTGCCTCGTGGGCACCTCGTGCGCTCTCCGGACTTCGTTTTCTTGCACGATACGTATTTTGGTCGGTAAAATTCATTATATAATCTCCCGAAGGTTTTGACCACCGTATCACGCAAAAATCTCCTGTCTTTGTTTCGAGTTGTCCTGCTGCAGATTAGAGCAACATGTCGTCCCAGGATTCGGAAGGAGAAAGTTATGTGGCTGATTACCTTGCAAATCCTAAGATCTATGGGGATGTGGAGCATTCTGGTTGGACTACGGAAGAAGAGGAGGACTATGAACCCAAGAGAAAGGAGGAGACGAGCTCAGATGAAGATGAAGTCCCATTACCTCAACCTGAGGACATGCATGTGGAGTTCAAAAAGTCAAGCCTCCCTGATAGAGCAAAGAAATTTAAGATCGAGTTTATCCCATTTCGCCTCTTGCAGGAAAACAAGCAGGAATTATGCAAAAAGATATTAAGCCTGGAGTAGGAGATTGATGACCTGAGGGATCAAAATTCTATTCTCAAGCGCAAATTAAGGAAGAAGCCTACGCCATCAACTAAACCATCATCTTCTCCACCAACAAAGAAGGAGACATAATCACATGGGTATGGGCACTCCCCTTGGCAACTGCCAAGCTTGGGGGTGCCCCGGTATTGTATCACCATTACATCCCCTATCCTTACCTTTTTCTTAGTTCGATCCTATTAGTAGTATCTTGGTCTAGTAGAATAAAGTTTTGGTATGATCTAGTTTTGAGTTTTGCTTTATGATCTCTCTATGTAATCGAGTCCGTGAGCTATATAATAAAGATTAGTGTTGAGTCAAGGGCTTGATTATCTTGCTATGATCTTGAGTGAATAAAAGAAAAGAGAAAAGAATAAAAAGAAATAAAGAGATCATATTGATCTTATTGAGAGTAATGACTTCACATAGAAAGAGTATGATGATTAAAAATTGTTGGGAGTTGGCAAACATAGCTTTGGTCATCGTTGCAATTAATAGGAAGTAATAAAGAAAGAGAGGTTTCACGTATAAATATACTATCTTGGACATCTTTTATGATTGGGAGCACTCATTAAAATATGACATGCTAAAGAGTTGATGTTGGACAAGGAAGACAACGTAATGGGTTATGTTTTCTTATATCTGAGATAAAGTATATTGTCATGGATCATCCAACATGTTGAGCTTGCCTTTCCCCCTCATGCTAGCCAAATTCTTTGCACCAAGTAGAGATACTACTTGTGCTTCCAAACACCCTTAAACCAGTTTTGCCATGAGAGTCCACCATATCTACCTATGGATTGAGTAAGATCCTTCAAGTAAGTTGTCATCGGTGCAAGCAATAAAAATTGCTCTCTAAATATGTATGATTGATTGGTGTGGAGGAAATAAGTTTTATACGATCTTGTGATGTGGAAGAAATAAAAGCGACGGACTGCATAATAAAGGTTAATATCACAAGTGGCAATATAAAGAGACATTCTTTCGCATTAAGATTTTGTGCATCCAACCCTGAAAGCGCATGGCAACCTCTGCTTCCCTCTGCGAAGGGCCTATCTTTTACTATTATCTTCTACCTTATGCAAGAGTCATGGTGATCTTCACCTTTCCTTTTTACATTTTATCATTTGGCAAGCACAGGATGTTGGAAAGATCCTGATATATATATATATATATATATATATATATATATATATAATTGGATGTGGGTTAGCATGAATTATTATTGTTGACATTACCCTTGAGGTAAAAGGTTGGGAGGCGAAACTATAAGCCCCTATCTTTCTCTGTGTCCGGTTAAAACTCCGTAACCACAAGTATTGCGTGAGTGTTAGCAATTATGAAAGACTAAATGATAGTTGAGTATGTGGACTTGCTAGAAAGCTCTGACATAGACTCTTTCTGATGTTATGATAAATTGCAATTGCTTCAATGACTAAGATTATAGTTTGTTGGTTCTCAATAAAGTTTCTGATTCATACTTTCAATTTTGTGAATAGATTATTACTCGAGCATAAGAAATCATAGACAATATCCATATATGTTGCTGTTATGAGATTAATCATGATGCCCTCATGTCCGCATTTTATTTTATCGACACCTCTACCTCTAAACATGTGGACATATTTATCGTTATCGGCTTCCGCTTGAGGACAAGCGAGGTCTAAGCTTGGGGGAGTTGATACGTCCATTTTGCATCATGCTTTTATATTGATATTTATTGCATTATGGGCTGTTATTACACATTATGTCACAATACTTATGCCCATTCTCTCTTATTTTACAAGGTTTACATAAGGAGGGAGAATGCCGGCATCTGGGATTTTGGGCTGGAAAAGGAGCAAATATTAGAGACCTATTCTGCACAACTCCAAAAGTCCTGAAACTCCGCGAAAGATATTTTTGGAAATAATAAAAAATACTGGAAGAAGAATCTACGTCAGGGGGGCCTCCACCTGTCCACGAAGGTGGGGGGCGCGCCCCCTGCCTCGTGGGCCCCCTGTTGGCCCTCCGGTGCCCATCTTCTTCTATATGAAGTCTTTCGTCCGAAGAAAAATCATAAGCAAACGTTCGGGACGAGACTCCGCCGCCACGAGGCGGAACCAATCTAGGGCTCCAGTAGAGCTGTTCTGCCGGGGACACTTCCCTCCGGGAGGGGGAAATCATCGCCATCGTCATCACCAACGCTCCTCTCATCGGGAGAGGGCAATCTCCATCGACATCTTCACCAACACCATCTCCTCTCAAACCCTAGTTCATCTCTTGTATCCAATTCTTGTCTCTAAGTCTGGGATTGGTACCTGTAGGTTGCTAGTAGTGTTGATTACTCTTTGTAGTTGATGCTAGTTGGTTTATTTGGTGGAAGATCATATGTTCAGATCCTTGATGCATATTAATAGTCCTCTGATTATGAACATGAATATGCTTTGTGAGTAGCTATGTTTGTTCCTGAGGACATGGGAGAAGTCTTGCTATTAGTAGTCATGTGAATTTGGTATTCGTTCGATATTTTGATGAGATGTATGTTGTCTATCCTCTAGTGGTGTTATGTGAACGTCGACTACATGACACTTCACCATTATTTGGGCCTAGAGGAAGGCATTGGGAAGTAATAAGTAAATGATGGGTTGCTAGAGTGACAGAAGCTTAAACCCTAGTTTATGCGTTGCTTCGTAAGGGGCTGATTTGGATCCACATGTTTCATGCTATGGTTAGGTTTACCTTAATACTTCTTTTGTAGTTGCGGATGCTTGCAATAGGGGTTAAGCATAAGTGGGATGCTTGTCCAATTAAGGACAGCACCCAAGCACCGGTCCACCCGCATATCAAATTATCAAAGTACCAAATGCGAATCATATGAACGTGATTAAAATTAGCTTGACGATAATTCCCATGTGTCCTCGGGAGCGCTTTTCTCTATATAAGAGTTTGTCCAGGCTTGTCCTTTGCTACAAAAAGGATTGGGCCACCTTGCTGCACTTTATTTACTTTTGTTACTTGTTGCTCGTTACAAATTATCTTATCACAAAACTATCTGTTACCTATAATTTCAGTGCTTGCAGAGAATACCTTGCTGAAAACCGCTTATCATTTCCTTCTGCTCCTCGTTGGGTTCGACACTCTTACTTATCGAAAGGACTACAATAGATCCCCTATACTTGTGGGTGATCACCGTCCACCTCGCGAGGCTTGGCCCGTCACGAGGGTCTTGAATGCCTTGTTGATGAAGATGGGCCGTACGGGCCCGCGCGCAGAGCCACGCCGTGGGCCGCAGGCAGGCAAGTCTGGGGACCCCCGTTCCCAGAACACCGACAGTCTTTTATCGATCAAATGTTGGAAAGGTTATCTAAGCACACACACTTTTGTTTTCTTGATGGATATTCTGGTTTTCTCAATTACCTATTTCACAACCTGACCAAGAGAAAACCACCTTTACTTGTCCTGTTGGAACTTATGCTTATAGACGTAATTCAGATCCTATATTGTTAATTCCAAAGTAATTGTTCACACTGATCATGTGATACGTCCATTATGCATCATGCTTTTATATTGATATTTATTGCATTATGGGCTGCTATTACACATTATATCACAATACTTATGCCTTTTCTCTCTTATTTTACAAGGTTTATATTAAGAAGGGAGAATGCCGACAGCTGGAATTCTGGACCAAAAAGGAGCAAATATTAGAGACCTATTCTGCACAACTCCAAAAATCCTGAAACTTCATGGAGAATTGTTTTAGAATATATAAAAAATATTGGGCGAAGAAGGCACCAGAGGGGGGCCACCTGCCATCCACAAGGGTGGAGGGCGCGCCCTACCCACTAGGCGCGCCCCCTGCCTTGTGGGCCACCTGGCAGGCCCCCGATGCCCATCTTCTGCTATATGATGTGTTTTGACCTAGAAAAAATCAGAAGGAAGCTTTTGGGACAAAGCGCCCGTCTCGAGGCGGAACCTGGGCAAAGCCAATCTAGGGCTCCAGCGGAGTTGTTCTTCCAGGGAAACATCCCTCCCGGAGGGGAAATCAAAGCCATCGTCATCACCAACGATCCTCTCATCAAGAGGGGGTCAATCTCCATCAACATCTTCACCAGCACCATCTCTTCTGAGACCCTAGTTCCACTCTTGTATCCGATCTTTGTCTCAAAACCTCAGATTGGTACCTGTGGGTTGCTAGTAGTGTTGATTACTCCTTGTGGTTGATGCTAGTTGGTTTATTCGCTGGAAGATCATATATTCATATCCTTAATGATAATTAATACTCCTCTTATTATGAACATGAATATGCTTTGTGAGTAGTTACGTTTGTTCCTGAGGACATGGGAGAAGTCTTGTTATAAGTAATCATGTGAATTTGGTATTCGTTCAATATTTTGATGAGATGTATGTTGTCTTTCCTCTAGCGGTGTTATGTGAACATTGTCTACATGAAACTTCACCATGATTTAGGCCTAGGGGAAGGCATTGGGAAGTAATAAGTAGATGATGGGTTGCTAGAGTGACAGAAGCTTAAGCCCTAGTTTGTGCATTGCTTCGTAAGGGGCTGATTTGGATCCATATGTTTCATGCTATGGTTAGATTTATCTTAATTCTTCTTTCGTAGTTGCGGATGCTTGCGAGAGGGGTTAATCATAAGTGGGAGGCTTGTCCAAGGAAGGACAGCACCCAAGCACCGGTCCACCCACATAACAAATTATCAAAGTAACGAACGCGAATCATATGAGCATGATGAAAACTAGCTTGACAACAATTCCCATGTGTCCTCACGAGCGCTTTGCTTTATATAAGAGTTCGTCCAGGCTTGTCCTTTGCTACAAAAAGGATTGGGACACCTCTCTGCACCTTAGTTACTTTTGTTACTTGTTACTCATTACGAATTATCTTTTCATACAAATATCTGTGACCGATAATTTTAGTGCTTGCAGAGAATACCTTACTGAAAACCGCTTGTCATTTCCTTCTCCTCCTTGTTGGGTTTGACACTCTTACTTATCGAAAGGGCTACGATAGATCCCCTATACTTGTGGGTCATCAAGACTCTTTTCTGGCACCGTTGCCGGGGAGTGAAGCGCCTTTGGTAAGGAAACATTTATATAGTGTGCAGAAATTTACTGTCACTTGTCACTATGGAAAATAATCCTTTGAGGGGCTTGTTCGGGATATCTTCACCCTGACCGGTAGAGCAAAGAGTTTCTCCTCAACCTACTGAACCTACTGAAAATATTTATTATGAAATTCCTTCGGGTATGATAGAGAAACTGCTAGCTAATCCTTATGCAGGAGATGGAACATTACATCCTGATATGCACCTAATATATGTGGATGAAGTTTGTGGATTATTTAAGCTTCCAGGTTTGCCTGAGGATGTTTTCAATAAGAAGGTCTTCCCTTTATGTTTGAAGGGAAATGCATTGACATGGTATAGGCTATGCGATGATATTGGATCTTGGAACTACAACCGATTGAAATTGGAATTTCATCAGAAGTTTTATCCTATGCATCTGGTTCATCGTGATCGGAATTATATATATAATTTTGGGCCTCGTGAAGGATAAAGTATCACTCAAGCTTGGGGGAGACTTAAGTCAATGTTAAATTCATGCCCCAATCATGAGCTCTTAAGAGAAATTATTATTCAAAAAATTCATGCTCGGCTTTCTCATAATGATCGATCCATGCTCGATACTTCTTGTACTAGTTCTTTTACGAAGAAGGATATTGAATTCAAATGGGATTTCTTGGAAAGAATTAAACACAACTCTGAAGATTGGGAACTCGTCGAAGGTAAGGAGTCAGGTATAAACCTTAAGTTTGATTGTGTTAAATCTTTTATGGATACCGATGCTTTTCGTGATTTTAGCACTAAATATAGACTTGACCCTGAGATAGTAGCTTCTTTCTGTGAATATTTTGCTACTCATGTTGATCTCACTAAGGAGAAGTGGTTTAAATATCATCCTCCCATTGAAGTTAAAGTAGTAGAACCTGTTAAAGTTGAAGACGAAACTATTACTTATAATGTTGATCCTATTGTTCCTACTGCTTATATTGAGAAACCACCTTTTCCTATTAGAATAAAGGATCATGCTAAAGCTTCAACTGTGGTTCGTAAGAGTTATACTAGAACACCTACCCCCTGAACAAATTAAAGTTGAACCTAGTATTGCTATGGAAAAGATCTCTTGGTTGATAATATTGATGGGCATGTTATTTATTTCTGTGATGAAGCTGCTAGGATTGCTAAACCCAATATTAAAGATAAACATAGACCTGTTGTTGGCATGCCTGTTGTTTCCTTTAAAATAGGAGATCATTGTTTTCATGGCTTATGTGATGTGGGTGCTAGTGTGAGTGCAATTCCTTTTACTATATACAAAGAAATTATGAATGATATTGCACCTGTTGAGATATAAGATATTGATGTTACTATTAAGCTTGCCAATAGAGATACTATATCACCAATTCGGATTGTTAGACATGTTTAAGTCTTGTGTGGGAAAATAAAATACCCTACTGATTTTCTTGTTCTTACTTCCCCACAAGATGACTTTTGTCCCGTCATATTTGGTAGACCTTTCTGGAATACTGTTAATGCTAAGATAGATTGCGAGAAAGATATTGTTACTATCAGTTTAGGGGATATGTCTCATGATTTTATTTCTCTAAATTTCGTAGACAACCCCGTGATAAAGAATTGCCTAGTAAGGATGAAATTATTGGTCTTGCTTCTATTGCTGTGCCTCCCACTGATTCCTTAGAACAATATTTGCTAGACCATGAAAATGATATGTTTATGAATGAAAGAAGGGAAATAGATGAAATATTCTTTAATCAAGGGCCAGTTTTGAAACACAACTTGCCTGTTGAAATCCTTGGGGATCCTCCTCCACCCAAGGGTGACCCCATATTTGAGCTTAAACAATTACCTGATACTTTGAATATGCTTACCTCGATGAAAAGAAGATATATCCTGTTATTATTAGTGCTAACCTTTCAGAGCATGAAGAAAAGAAATTATTGAAAACTCTGAAGAAGCACCGTGCCGCTATTGGATATACTCTTGATGATCTTAAGGGCATTAGTCCCATGCTATGTCAGCACAAAATTAATTTGGAGCATGATGCTAAACCAGTTGTTGATCATTAGCGATGGTTAAATCCTAAGATGAAAGAAGTGGTAAGAAATGAAATACTAAAGCTTCTGGAGGCAGGTATAATTTATCCTATTTCTGATAGTAGATGGGTAAGTCATATTCATTGTGTCCCTAAGAAGGGAGGTATTACTGTTGTTCCTAATGATAAGAATGAATTGATCCCACAATTGTTACGGTTATAGAATGGTAATTGATTTTAGGAAATTAAACAAATCTACTAAAAAAAATCATTACCCTCTACCTTTTATTGACCAAATGCTAGAAAGACTATCCAAACATACACATTTTTGCTTTCTAGATGGTTATTCTGGTTTCTCTCAAATACCTGTGTCAAAAGAGGACGAAGAAAAAAGTACTTTTACATGCCCTTTTGGTACCTTTGCTTATAGACGTATGTCATTTGGTTTATGAAATGCACCTGCTACCTTTCAACGATGTATGACTGCTATATTCTCTGACTTTTGTGAAAAGATTTTTGAGGTTTTCATGGATGATTTCTCCGTTGACGGAACTTCTTTTGATGATTGCTTGAGCAACCTTGATAGAGTTTTGCAGAGATGTGAAGAAACTAATCTTGTCTTGAATTGGGAGAAGTGCCACTTTATGGTTAATGAAGGTATTGTCTTGGGGCATAAAATTTCTGAAAGAGGTATTGAAGTTGATAAAGCTAAAGTAGATGCTATTGAAAAAATGCCGTGTCCTATAGATATCAAAGGTATAAGAAGTTTCCTTGGTCATGCTGGTTTCTATAGGAGGTTTATTAAATACTTCTCTAAAATTTCTAGGCCTCTCACTAATCTCTTGCAAAAAGATGTTCCTTTTGTTTTTGGTGATGATTGTGTAGAAGCATTTGAAATACTTAAGAAAGCCTTGATTTCTGCACCTATTGTTCAACCACCTGATTGGAACCTACCATTTGAAATTATGTGTGATTCTAGTGATTATGCTATTGGTGTTGTTCTAGGATAAAGAGTTGATAAGAAATTGAATGTCATTCATTATGCTAGCAAAACTCTAGACAGTGCCCAGAGAAATTATGCTATTACTGAAAAAGAATTTTAGCAGTTGTTTTTGCTTGTGATAAGTTCAGATCTTATATTGTTGGTTCCAAAGTAACTGTTCACACTAATCATGCTGCTATTAAATATCTTATGGAAAAGAAAGATGCTAAACCAAGACTTATTAGATGGGTTCTCTTGTTACAAGAATTTGATTTGCATATTATTGATCGAAAGGGAGCTGAGAACCCCGTTGCAGACAACTTGTCTAGGTTAGAAAATGTTCTTGATGACCCACTACATATTGATGATAGCTTCCCTGATGAACAATTAGCGGTCATAAATTCTTCTCGTAGTACTCCATGGTACGCTGATTATGCTAATTACATTGTTGCTAAATTTATACCACCTAGTTTCACATAGCAGCAAAAGAAAAAGTTCTGCCATGATTTAAGACATTACTTTTGGGATGACCCGCACCTTTATAAAGAAGGAGTAGATGGTGTTATTAGACGTTGTGTACCTGAGCATGAACATGAACAGATCCTAAGCAAGTGCCACTCCGAGTCTTACGGAGGACACCACGCTGGAGATAGAACTGCACATAAGGTATTGCAATCTGGTTTTTATTGGCCCACTCTCTTCCAGGATGCACATAAGTTTGTCTTGTCTTGTGATGAATGCCAGAGAATTGGTAATATTAGTAGACATCAGGAAATGCCTATGAATTATTCACTTGTTATTGAACCGTTTGATGTTTGGGGCTTTGATTATATGGGACCTTTTCCTTCCTCTAACGGGTATACACATATTTTAGTTGATGTTGATTATGTTACTAAGTGGGTAGAAGCTATTCCAACTGGTAGTGCTGATCATAACACTTCTATTAAAATGCTTAAAGAAGTTAATTTTTTGAGGTTTGGAGTCCCTAGATATTTAATGACTGATGGTGGTTCACATTTTATTCATGGTGCTTTCCATAAATTGCTTGCTAAGTATGATGTCAACCACATAATTTCATCTCCATATCACCCTCAGTCTAGAGGTCAGGTAGAATTGAGCAATAGAGAGAGTAAATTGATTTTGCAAAAGACTGTTAATAGATCTAGAAAGAATTGGTCTAAGAAATTGATGATGCATTATGGGCTTATATAACTGCATATAAAAACCCTATGTGTATGTCTCCATATAAAATGGTTTATGGAAAAGCATGTCACTTACCTCTTGAACTAGAACATAAAGCTTATTGGGCTATTAAAGAGCTCAATTATGATTTCAAACTTGCTGGTGAGTAGAGGTTATTTGACATAAGCTCACTTGGTGAATGGAGAACCCAAGCCTATGAAAATGCCAAGCTGATTAAAGAAAAGGTTAAAAGATGGCATGACAAGAGGATACAAAAGCATGAGTTTAATGTAGGCGATCATGTTTTGCTAAACAACTCTCGTTTAAGATTTTTTGCAGGAAAGCTTCTCTCTAAATGGGAAGGTCCTTACATTATCGAGGAGGTCTATCATTCCGGTGCCCTCAAAATCAACAACGGCGAAGGCAAAAATCCAAAGGTGGTAAACGGTCAAAGAATCAAACATTATATCTCAGGTACTCCCATAAATGTTGAGACCAACATAATTAATACCATAACACCAGAGGAGTACATAAGGGATACTTTCCAGAATGTTTCAGACTCCGAAAATGAATACATATGTGGTACGGTAAGTAAACTGACTCCAAAACTGTTCTAATGGAAATTTTTCGCCGTTTTGGAATATCTTTAAAATTAGTAAAACTAAAAGTATTCTGAAAGTTGCACGAGGAGACCACAAGGGTGGAGGGTACGCCCTACCCCCTGGGCGCGCCCCCTGCCTTGTGGCCAGCTCGTGTGCCCTACGGACTCCGTATTCTTGCAGAACACTTCTTTTGGTCGGTAAAAATTTATCATATAATCTCCCGAAGGTTTTGGCCACCGTACGACAAAATCCTATGTTCTTGTTTCGTGCTGTTTTCCTGGCAGATCTGGAAGCATGTCGTCACAAGATTCGGAAGGAGAGAGCTACGTAGCTTATTATATCGCAAACCCGAAGGTTTACGGGGAGGTGGACCACTATGGTTGGACTATAGAAGAGGAGGAGGACTTCGACATGGGTAAAACAAAGGACGATAGCTCTGATGAAGACGAAGATCCACTACCTCAACCTGGAGACATGCACGTAGAATTCAAGAAGTCCAACCTTCCCAAGGTCAAATCTATCCCATCCCGTTTTCTGCAGGAAAGCAAAGCAACATTGTGCAAAAAGATATTGAAGCTTGAGCTCAATAATGAGGAGCTAAGGGAGGAGAATTTTATCCTCCGACGCCAATTGGAGAAGAAGAAAACAACTCTGTCATCATCACCATCGAAGAAAGAAACATAAATACATGAGTATGGGCACTCCCCTTGGCAACTTCCAAGCTTAGGGGAGGTGCCCCTGTATCGTATCACCATCACACCTTTATCTTTATCGTTTTTCTTAGTTCGATCCTTTTAGTTATATCTTGATCTAGCAGAATAAAGTTTTTAGCATGATCTAGCTTTGAGTTTTGCTTTATGTCCCCTCTATGTAATCATGTCTGAGAGATATATAATAAAGAGTAGTTTTGAGTTGAGGGCTTTGCTTTCCTGTTATGATCTTGAGGGAATAAAATAATAATAGAAAGAATAAAAATAAATAAAAAGATCATATATTGATCTTATGGAGAGTGATGACTTCACATACAAAGAGTATGTTGAATAAAATTTGTAGACAGTTGACAAACATAGTTTTGGTCATTGTTGCAATTAATAGGAAGTAATAAAGAAAGAGAGGCTTCACATATAAATATACTATCTTGGACATCTTTTGTAATTGTGAGCGCTCATTAAAATATGATATGCTAAAAAGTTGATGTTGGACAAGGAAGACAATATAATGGGTTATGTTTTCTTATATCCGAATAGAAGTTATATTGTCATGGATCATCCAACATGTTGAGCTTGCTTTTCCCTCTCATGCTAGCCAAATTCTTTGCACCAAGTAGAGATACTACTTGTGCTTCCAAACAACCATTAACCCAGTTTTGCCATGAGAGTCCACCATACCTACCTATGGATTAAGTAAGATCCTTCAAGTAAGTTGTCATTGGTGCAAGCAATAAAAATTGCTCTCTAAATATTTATGATCTATTAGTGTGAAGAAAATAAGCTTTATACGAACTTCTGATATGGAAGAAATAAAAGTGATGGACTGCATAATAAAGTTCTTTATCACAAGCGGCAATATAAAGTGACGTTCTTTTGCATAAGATTTTGTGCATCCAACCATAAAAGCGCATGACAACCTCTGCTTCCCTCTGCGAAGGGCTTATCTTTTACTTTTATCTTCTACCCTTATACAAGAGTCATGGTGATCTTCACCTATTCCCTTTTACACTTTTTCTTTTGGCAAACACTATGTGTTAGAGAGATCCGGATATATATATATATATATATATATATATATATATATATATATATATATATATATATATATATATATATCCACTCGGATGTAGTTTATCATAAAGTATTGTTGTTGGCATTACCCTTGGGAGGCGAAACTAAAAGCCCCTGTCTTTGTCTGTGTCCGATTGAAGCTTTGAACTCATAAGTATCGCATGACTGTTAGCAATTGTGAAAGACTAAATGATAGTTGAGTATGTGAACTTGCTGAAAAGCTCTTGAATTGACTCTTTCCGATGTTATGATAAATTGCAATTGCCTCCATGACTGAGATCATAGTTTGTTAGTTTTCAATGAAGTTTCTAATTCATACTTTACCTTGTGAATGAATTATTACTCTAGCATAAGAAATTATATGCCAATATATGTTGCTGTTCTAAAGATGATCATGATGTCCTCATGTCCGTATTTTATTTTATCGACACCTCTATCTCTAAACATGTGGACATATTTTTCGATATCGGCTTTCGCTTGAGGACAAGCGAGGTCTAAGCTTGGGGGAGTTGATACGTCCATTTTGCATCATGCTTTTATATTGATATTTATTGCATTATGGGCTGTTATTACACATTATATCACAATACTTATGCCTTTTCTTTCTTATTTTACAAGGTTTACATGAAGAAGGGAGAATGCAGACAACTGGAATACTGGACCGAAAAGGAGAAAATATTAGAGGCCTATTCTGCACAACTCCAAAATCCTAACACTTCACGAAGAATTGTCTTGGAATATATAAAAAATATTGGGCGAAGAAAGCACTAGAGGGGGGCACCTGCCATCCATAAGGGTGGGGGCGCGCCCTACCGCCCTGGGCGCCCCTGCCTTGTGGGCCACCTGGCAGGCCCCCGATGCCCATCTTCTGCTATATGATGTGTTTTGACCAGGAAAAAATCAGAAGGAAGCTTTCGGGACAAAGCGCCGCCGTCTCGAGGTGGAACCTGGGCAGAACCAATCTAGGCTCCAGCCGAGCTGTTCTGCCGGGGAAACATCCCTCCGAGAGGGGGAAATCGAAGCCATCGTCATCACCAGCAATCCTCTCATCGAGTGGGGGTCAATCTCCATGAACATCTTCACCAGCACCATCTCTTCTCAAACCCTAGTTCATCTCTTGTATCCGACCTTTGTCTCAAAACCTCAGATTGGTACATGTGGGTTGCTAGTAGTGTTGATTACTCCTTGTAGTTGATGCTAGTTGGTTTATTTGGTGGAAGATCATATGTTCAGATCCTTAATGATAATTAATACTCCTCTGATTATGAACAAGAATATGCTTTGTGAGTAGTTACGTTTGTTCCTGAGGACATGGGAGAAGTCTTGTTATAAGTAATCATGAAAATTTGGTATTCGTTCGATACTTTGATGAGATGTATGTTGTCTTTCCACTAGTGGTGTTATGTGAACGTCGACTACATGAAACTTCACCATGATTTGGGCCTAGGGGAAGGCATTGGGAAGCAATAAGTAGATGATGGGTTGCTAGAGTGACAGAAGCTTAAACCCTAGTTTATGCGTTGCTTCGTATGGGGCTGATTTGGATCCATATGTTTCATGCTATGGTTAGATTTATCTTAATTCTTCTTTCGTAGTTGTGGATGCTTGCGAGAGGGGTTAATCATAAGTGGGTGGCTTGTCCAAGTTAGGACAGCATCCAAGCACCGGTCCACCCACATATCAAATTATCAAAGTAACGAACGTGAATCATATGAGCATGATGAAAACTAGGTTGACAACAATTCCCATATGTCCTCGGGAGCGCTTTGCTTTATATAAGAGTTCGTCCAGGCTTGTCCTTTCCTACAAAAAGGATTGGGCCACCTTGCTGCACATTAGTTACTTTTGTTACTTGTTACTCGTTACAAATTATCTTATCACACAACTATCTATTACCGATAATTTCAGTGCTTGCAGAGAATACCTTACCGAAACCGCTTGTCATTTCCTTCTACTCCTCGTTGGGTTCGACACTCTTACTTATCGAAAGGACTACAATAGACCACCTATACTTGTGGGTCATCATCATGTTGCTATAAAATATCTTATGGAAAAAATATGCTAAACCTAGACTCATTAGGTGGGTTCTCTTGCTACAAGAATTTGATTTACATATTACTAATAGGAAAGGAGCTGAGAGCCCCGTAGCTGATAACTTGTCTAGGTTAGAAAATATTCTTGATACCGACTACCTATTGATGATAGTTTTCCTGATGAGCAACTAGCTGCAATAAATGTTTCTCATAACACTAATTATATTGTTGCTAAATACATACCACCTAGTTTCACATACCAACAAAAGGAAAAAATTCTTCTATGATTTACGACATTACTTTGGGATGACTCACATCTTTATAAAGAAGGAGTAGATGGTATTATTAGATGTTGTGTACCTAAGCATGAACAGGAACAAATCCTACGGAAATGTCACTCCAAAGCTTATGAAGGGCATCACGCAGGAGATAGAATTGCTCACAAGGTATTGTAATCTGATTTTTATTGGCCTACTCTCTTCAAGGATGCCCGTAAGTTTGTTTTATCTTGCGATGAATGTCAAAGAATCGGTAATATCGGTAAGTGTCAAGAAATGCCTATGAATTATTCACTTGCTATTGAACCATTTGATGTTTGGGGTTTTGATTAGATGGGACCTTTTCCTTCCTTTAATGGGTATACACATATTTTGGTTCCTGTTGATTATGTTACTAAGTGGGTAGAAGCCTTTCCAACTAGTAGTGCTGATCATAACACTTCCATTAAAATGCTTAAAGAAGTTATTTTCCCTAGGTTTGGAGTCCCTAGATATTTAATGATTGATGGTGGTTCACACTTTATTCATGGTGCTCTTCGTAAAATGCTTGCTAAATATGATGTCAACCATAGAATTGCGTCACCCTATCATCCTCAATCTAGTGGTCAAGTTGAACATAGCAATAGAGAAATAAAACTAATATTACAAAAAACTGTTAATAGGTCCCGAAAGAATTGGTCTAAGAAATTGGATGATGCACTTTGGGCCTACCGGACAGCTTGTAAAAATCCTATGGGTATGTCTCCTTATAAAATGGTTTATGGAAAAGCTTGTCATTTGCCTCTAGAGTTATAACATAAAGCATATTGGGCAATTAAAGAACTCAACTATGATTTTAAACTTGCCAGTGAAAAGAGGTTATTTGCTATTATCTCACTAGATGAATGGAGAACCCAAGCTTATGAAAATGCCATACTATTTAAAGAAGAAGTTAAAAGATGGCATGACAAAAGAATCCAAAAGAGGGAATTCAAAGTTGGTGAATATGTTCTTTTGTACAACTCTCGTTTTAGATTCTTTGCAGGAAAACTTTTCTCCAAATGGGAAGGACCATATATTATCGAAGAAGTTTATCGTTCTAGAGCCATCAAAATAAATAATGCTGAAGGTACTAACCCTAAGGTTGTCAATGGGCAGAGAATTAAGCACTATATCTCAGGTACGCCTATTAATGTTCAAAGCAATATTATCCAAACCATGACACCGGAGGAACACATAAAAGAAACCTTCTGGAACACTCCAGAATCGTGAAAAAAGAGGAGGTACGTGATACGGTAAGTAAACGGACTCCAAATAATCCGCAAAAATATTTTCTGTTAGTTTTGGAATATTACAAAAAATGGGAAAATAAGAAATAACCAGGAAGGCAAACGAGGAGGGCACAAGACACCAGGGCGCGCCTGGCATGCCTGGCGCGCCTAGGTGGGTTATGCCCACCTCTGTAACCTTCCCGACTCCGTTTCCCCTTGTTTTTCTTGTTTGCCAAGATAAAAAATCTTTATATACCCCCCGAACGTATTGACCACCGTATTGCGGAGAAATCTTCTATTCTTCTATCTTGTTATTTTTCGGGCAGATCTGAAAATATGTCATCTCAAGACTCAGAGGGTGAGAGCTATGTTGCTGATTATATTGCAAACTCCAAGGTTTACGGACATGTGGAACATTATGGTTGGACGAGGAGGAAGAAGAACACTCGCGGCACCTCATCATCACCACCTCCTTCTTCATCACCAAAGGAGACTTGAGTTCACGGTATGGGCACTCCCCTTGGCTTGTGCCAAGATTGGGGGAGGTGCCCCGGTATCGTATCACCACCACTATCTTCGCTTTCATTTATCTTAGTTCAATCTTTAGTCATCTTTTGATTCGGTGGAATAAAAGTTTAGTTTGAATCTTTTCTCTTCAAGTTTTGCTTTCTTTAACGTTTTGTTTCAATAAAAAATAAAAAGGAATAATGAAAAAGATCATATGCTAATCTTATGGTAAGTAATGACATCAAATAAGGAAAAGTATAAGTGGTAAAATTTATTGGACATTGACAAACATAACATTGGTCAATGATGCAATTCTTGAAAGAATTAATAAGGGAAGAGAAGATTCACATGCAAATACACTATCTTGGACATCTTTTATGATTGTGAGCCCCATTAAATATTATGTGTCAAAATTGTTGACGTTGGACAAGGAAGACAACGTAATGATTTATGTTTGTTCATATTCACATAGAAGTTATATTGTCATAGATCCTTCAACAAATGGTGCTTGCTCAATATCTTTGCTAGCAGAAAATTACGCACTAAGTAGAGATACTACTTGTGCATCCAAAACCCTTAAACCAAAAATCTTGTTTTGAGATTCCACCATACCTACCTATGGATTGAGTAAGATCCTTCAAGTAAGTTGTCATCGGTGCAATAAGGCAATTAAAATTGCTTCTAAATGTGTTGGATCATTTAGTGTAAGAGAAAATTGAGCGTTGTACGAATTTGTGATGGCAAAATAATAAAAGCGACAGACTGCATAATAAAGATTGCTATCATAAGGGGAAATATTATGTGACGTTCTTTTGCACTAAGAGATTGAGCATATAAACAAAAAGCGCATGGCAACCTCTGCTTCCCTATGCGAAGGGCCTATCTTTTACTTTTATGCATTTACTTTTATGTAAGAGTCAAAGTATTCTTCCCTATTCCTTATTATTTTCTCTTTTTTGCAAGCATCATGTGGCGAGGAAAGATCTAGGCACATATATCCAGTTGGATATGAGTGGGCATAAGTTATTATTGTTGACATCACCCTTAGGTGAATAAATTGGGAGGCGAAACTATAAGCCCCTATCTTTCTATGTGTCCAGCTGAAACTTTTTGTTCATGGGTATGCTGTAAGTGTTAGCAATCATAAAAGATTATATGATGGTTGAGTATGTGGACTTGCCTAAAGGCTCCGTGATACGTCTCCAACGTATCTATAATTTTTTATTGTTCCATGCTATATTATATTTTGTTTTGGATGTTTAAAGGGCTTTATTATACACTTTTATATCATTTTTGGGACTAACCTATTAACCGGAGGCCCAGCCCAAATTGCCGTTTTTTTGCCTATTTCAGTGTTTCGCAGAAAAAGAATATCAAACGGAGTCCAAATGGAATGAAACCTTCGGGAACGTGATTTTCGGAACGAACATGAGTCAGAGGACTTGGACCTTACGTCAAGAAAGCAACCAGGAGAGCACGAGGCAGGGGGGCGCGCCTACCCCCTGGGCGCGCCCTCCACCCTTGTGGGGCCCACGTTGCTCCACCGACGTACATCTTCCTCCTATATATACCTACGTACCCCCAAACCAACAGAGGCATCCACAAAAACCTAATTCCACCACCGCAACCTTCTATACCCGTGAGATCCCATCTTGGGGCCTTTTCCGGCGTCCTGCCGGAGGGGGCATTGATCATGAAGGGCTTCTACATCAACTCCATAGCCTCTCCGATGATGTGTGAGTAGTTTACCTCAGACCTTCGGGTCCATAGTTATTAGCTAGATGGCTTCTTCTCTCTCTTTGGATCTCAATACCATGTTCTCCTCGATTCTCGTGGAGATCTATTCGATGTAATCTTCTTTTGCGGTGTGTTTGTTGAGACCGATGAATTGTGGGTTTATGATCAAGTTTATCTATTCTTTTATGTATGATTGGTTATCTTTGCAAGTCTCTTCGAATTATCAGTTTGGTTTGGCCTACTAGATTGATCTTTCTTGCAATGGGAGAAGTGCTTAGATTTGGGTTCAATCTTGCGGTGTCCTTTCCCAGTGACAGCAGGGGCAGCAAGGCGCGTATTGTATTGTTGCCATCGAGGATAAAAAGATGGGGTTTATATCATATTGCATGAGTTTATCCCTCTACATCATGTCATCTTACTTAAGGCATTACTCTGTTCTTATGAACTTAATACTCTAGATGCATGCTGGATAGCGGTCGATGTGTGGAGTAATAGTAGTAGATGCAGGAAGGAGTCGGTCTACTTGTCTCGGACGTGAGCCTATATACATGATCATACCTAGATATTCTCATAACTATGCTCAATTCTATCAATTGCTCAACAGTAATTTGTTCACCCACCGTAATACTTATGCTATCTTGAGAGAAGCCACTGGTGAAACCTATGGCCCCCGGTTCTATTTTCCATCATATTAATCTTCCAACACTTAGCTATTTCTGGCGCCGTTTATTTTGCTTTCTTTACTTTTAGTCTTTATCATAAAAATACCAAAAAAATTATCTTATCATATCTATCAGATCTCACTCTCGTAAGTGACCGTTGAGGGATTGACAACCCCTTTATCGCGTTGGTTGCGAGGTTCTTGTTTGTTTGTGTAGGTGCGAGGGACTCGTGCGTGGTCTCCTACTGGATTGATACCTTGGTTCTCGAAAACTGAGGGAAATACTTACGCTACTTTACTGCATCACCCTTTCCTCTTCAAGGGAAACCAACGTAGTGCTCAAGAGGTAGCAAGAAGGATTTCTGGCGCCGTTGCCGGGGAGTCTACGCAAAAGTCAACCTACCAAGTACCCATCATAAACTCATCTCCCTCGCATTACATTATTTGCCATTTGCCTCTCGTTTTCCTCTCCCCCACTTCACCCTTGCCATTTTATTCGCCCTCTCTTTTTCCGTTCGCCTCTTTTCCGCTTGTTTCGTCGTTATGGCTAGTCCTCTATCTTCTCCGTTGTCTCCCGAGAATGATGTTCTTAATTTTAAGCAAAGTGAGGGAGAAAATTTAAAAGAAGCTTGGTATAGAGTTTGCAATGCTCAAAATAGATCTACCAGGAAGCAATCTACTTCTGTTCTTCTCCGCAATTTTTGTGTAGGCGCTACTCCTTGGTACAGATATATTCTTGATACCATTACCGGAGGGAATTTCTTGGGTAGCCATACTTTTGATTCTTATAATGCTATGATAGATTTGTTTGGCACACCACCTCTTTTGGTTAATGGAACTATGTTAACTTTGGAGCATGTAATGCAAAGACTTGAAATTATTGAAAATAAAGTTGCTACTGTAGAGTTAATTGAAAATTTGGATAAAAAGATCCACAACCAAATTACCCAATATGGATCTAAAGTAGGAGTCACTTTGAAAAATATTAAGAAGAAGGAACCCATAGTTAATGAAAGAATAAATCAGGATTCCACTAGAATTGAAAAAGTGAGGGTATCATTACCAACTTGGGAACCGCCTTTTCTTCCGTAAAGAATACTCCAAGTTCTCCTACTAAAATTGCTAAGCTTATGTATGTTCCTAAAAATAAGGGTGAATCCTCAAATAAGGAAACTGCGGATTTCAAATCAACAAGTGTTCATCCCAATCTCTTTGCTATCATTAAGGAACCATTTGCTGCAAATGATTTTTTCGATTTTGTTCCTAGAAGTTTGATAATTAATAGAAAGAAATAAACTCCTAAGGGTAATAATAGGTGTCTTATTGAAGGATTGCCTACCAAAGATGGCAATACCTAGATCTATCCTTGCTTTTATGACTAGCTAGGGGTGTTAAACGATAGCGCTTGTTGGGAGGCAACCCAATTTTATTTTAGTTTTTTGCTTTTTGCTTCTGTTTAGGAATAAATATTTGATCTAGCCTCTTGTTAGATTTGTTTTTTATGTTTTAATTAGTGTTTGTGCCAAGTTAAACCTATAGGATCTTCTTGGATGATAGTTATTTGATCTTGCTGAAAATTCTAGAAACTTTCTGTTCACGAAAACAATTGTTAAAAATCACCAGAACGTGATAAAATATTGATTCCAATTGCTTCCGATCAATAAACAAATTGTCTAGGTCATCCTATTTTGGCTGATGTTTTTGAGTTTCATAAGTTTGCGTTAGTTACAGATTACTACAGACTGTTCTGTTTTTGACAGATTCTGTTTTTCGTGTGTTGTTTGCTTATTTTGATCAATTTATGGCTAATAAAAGAGTTTATAAACCATATAGAAGTTGGAATATAGTAGGTTTAACACCAATATAAATAAATAATGAGTTCATTACAGTACCTTGAAGTGGTTTTTTGTTTTCTTTCGCTAACGGAGCTCACGAGATTTTCTGCTAAGTTTTGTGTTGTGAAGTTTTTAAGTTTTGGGTAAAAGATTTGATGGTTTATGGAACAAGGAGTGGCAAGAGCCTAAGCTTGGGGATGCCCATGGAACCCCAATATAATCTAAGTATACCAAAAATCCAAAGCTTGGGGATGCCCCGGAAGGCATCCCCTCTTTCGTCTACTTCCATCGGTAACTTTACTTGGAGCTATATTTTTATTCACCACATGATATGTGTTTTGCTTGGAGTGTCTTGTTTGATTTGAGTCTTTGCTTTTTAGACAATCATCCTTGCTGTACACACCTTTTGAGAGAGACACACACAAATCGGAATTTATTAGAATACTCTATGTGCTTCACTTATATCTTTTGAGCTATATAGTTTTTGCTCTAGTGCTTCACTTATACCTTTTAGAGCATCTCCAACATGCGCGGCAAAAGGCGCCCGCGCGGTAAAGTTTGGTTTTAGCGCGCGCCGGCTGGTTCCGCGTGCTCCAACAGTGGCGAGAACTTGCCGCGCGCGGGAGAAAGTGGCACGCGGCGCGGTAGATTTGGCGCGCCGCTTCGCGCACGCCTATAAAATCCCGCGCTCACCATGCGCACAGAACACAACCACGCGCCCTCCTCTCGCAACCTCGCCGCTTCGCCACCTCGCTGCTTCGCCGCTTTCTGCGCCACCACCGCACCACCATGCCGCCGCGCCGCCGGGGTTCTTCGGACTACCGCGGCGTCCGCGAGCGCCCCAACGGCTGGTACTCCACCGAGATCCGGTCCGGCGACGTCCGGCTCGGCCTCGGGTCGTTCTGGAGTGCGCACGAGGCGGCCCGCGCGTACGACGCGGCGGCGTGGCGCTTGGAGAGGCCCCGGTCGCAGATGAACTTCCGGGACGTCTTCACGCGCGAGGAGGCGCAGCGCGTTGCCCCTCTGCCGCGTCTCTTCACCGACATGGACCGTGCCGACCACGCTCGGCGGCAGCGCCACCTCCTCATCGCCGAGGAGGACGAGCGAGCCATGGCGGAGTGGCGCCGTCGCCACCCGAAGGACGTCACCGACGAGCGTGCCTACTGGGTGGAGAGGACGGCAAGGCGCCGCGCGGAGCGGGCGGACCGGCGTCGGCGGAAGGCATTGGCGAATGCGCAGTGCGATATCGTTGAAGCAGGTGGGAGGTCGATCTTCACGTCAGACGATGAACGTTGGGACAACATATGGCTCGATACCTCGGACAACACCGACGAGGATGTGTGGTAGCGACTTGGAGTAGTTTCTATATATGTATGCCGTAGTAGTTTCTATCTAGTTGCACCATAGTTCTATCTATCTATGCTTTCGAACTATCTATCTAGTTGCACCGATGTAATATACCTTCGTATCGTTTTTTATCTATGCAATTTAAAAAATGTTGTAGAATGAGCGCGCGCTGCTGGAGCGGCACGCGCGCCCTGCTTTTTAGCGCGGCTGCTGGAGTCAGCGCTGCACGCCGTGCCAAACCAGGCGATAGGCGCGCGGCAAAGCAGTTTTTAGCGCGCGGCGCGTTCGGCGCCTGTTGGAGATGCTCTTAGAGCACGACGGTGGTTGTATTTTATAGAAATTATTGATCTCTCATGCTTCACTTATTTTATTTTGAGAGTCTTAAAACAGCATGGCAAATTGCTTTAATTATAATATCATGAGAAATTTGATGCTTGATAATTGTTTTGTGATATAAAGGTGGTAATATCATAGTTGTGCTAGTTGAGTAATTGTGAAACTGAGAAATACTTGTGTTGGAGTTTGTGATTCCCGTAGCATGCACATATGGTGAACCATTATGTAACGAAGTTAGAGCATGAGGTATTTGTTGATTGTCATCCTTTGTGTGGCGGTCGGGATCGTGCGATGGTTAACTCCTACCAACCCTTCCCCTAGGAGCATGCGTAGTAGTACTTTGCTTCGAGGTCTAATAAATTTTGCAATAAGTATATGAGTTCTTTATGACTAATGTGAGTCCATGGATTATACGCACACTTACCTTACCACAATTTTCTAGCCTCTTCGGTACCGTGCATTGCCCTTTCTCACCTTGAGAGCTGGTGCAAACTTCGCCGGTGCATCCAAACCCCGTGATATGATACGCTCTATCACACATAAACCTCCTTATATCTTCCTCAAAACAGCCACCATACTACCTATTATGGCATTTCCATAGCCATTCCGAGATATATTGCCATGCAACTTTCCACCGTTTCGTTTATCATGACACGCTCCATCATTGTCATATTGCTTCGCATGATCATGTAGTCGACATCGTATTTGTGGCAAAGCCACCGTTCATAATTGTTTCATACATGTCGCTCTTGATTCATTGCATATCCCGGTACACCACCGGAGGCATTCACATAGAGTCATATCTTGTTCCAAGTATCGAGTTGTAATTCATGAGTTGTAAGTAAATAAAAGTGTGATGATCATCATTATTAGAGCATTGTCCCAAGTGAGGAAAGGATGATGGAGACCATGATTCTCCCACAAGCCGGGATGAGACTCCGGACTAAATAAAAAAAAGAGGCCATAAAAAAAGAAGAGAAAAGGCCCAAATAAAAAATGAGAGAAAAAGAGAGAAGGGACAATGTTACTATCCTTTTACCACACTTGTGCTTCAAAGTAGCACCGTGATCTTCATGTTAGAGAGTCTCTCATTTTGTCACTTTCATATACTAGTGGGAAATTTCATTATAGAACTTGGCTTGTATATTCCAATGATGGGCTTCCTCAAATGCCCGAGGTCTTCATGAGCAAGCAAGTTGGATGCACACCCACTTAGTTTCTTTTTTTGAGCTTTCATACACTTATAGCTCTAGTGCATCCGTTGCATGGCAATCCCTACTCCTTGCATTGACATAAATTGATGGGCATCTCCATAGCCCATTGATTAGCCTCGTCGATGTAAGACTTTCTCCTTTTTTTGTCTTCCCACATAACTCCCATATACCTTATTCCACCATAGTGCTATATCCATGGCTTGCGCTCATGTATTGCGTAAAAGTTCAAAAGGCTGAAGCGCGATAAAAAGTATGAACCAAATGCTTGGCTAAAACCGGGGTTGTACATGCTATGAATATTTTGTGTGGGGAAGATGGAGCATAGCCAGACTATATGATTTTGTAGGGATAACTTGCTTTGGCTATGTTATTTTGATAAGACATAATTGCTTGATTAGCATGCTTGAAGCATTATTGTTTTTATGTCAACATTAAACTTTTGTCTTGAATCATATCGAATCTGAACATTCGTGCCACAATAAGAAGAACTACATTGAAATTATGCTAAAGAAGCATTCCACATAAAAAATTCTGTTTTTATCATTTACCTACTCGAGGACGAGCAGGAATTAAGCTTGGGGATGCTTGATACGTATCCAACGTATCTATAATTTTTTATTGTTCCATTGTATATTATATTCTATTTTGGATGTTTAATGGGCTTTATTATACACTTTTATATCATTTTTGGGACTAACCTATTAACCGGAGGCCCAGCCCAAATTGTTGTTTTTTGCCTATTTCAGTGTTTCGCAGAAAAAGAATATCAAACGGAGTCCAAACGGAATGAAACCCTCGGGAACATGATTTTCGGAACGAACGTGGTCCAGAGGACTTGGACCCTACATCAAGAAAGCAACCAGGAGAGCACGAGGCAGGGGGCGCGCCTACCCCCTGGGCGCGCCCTCCACCCTCATGGGGCCCACGTTGCTCCACCGACGTACTTCTTCCTCCTATATATACCTACGTACCCCCAAACCAATAGAGGCATCCACGAAAACCTAATTCCACCGCCGCAACCTTCTGTACCTGTGAGATCCCATCTTGGGGCCTTTTCCGGCGTCCTACCGGAGGGGTATTGATCACGGAGGGCTTCTACATCAACACCATAGCCTCTCCGATCATGTGTGAGTAGTTTACCTCAGACCTTCGGGTCCATAGTTATTAGCTAGATGGCTTCTTCTCTCTCTTTGGATCTCAATACCATGTTCTCCTCGATTCTCGTGGAGATCTATTCAATGTAATCTTCTTTTGCGGTGTGTTTGTTGAGACCGATGAATTGTGGGTTTATGATCAAGTTTATCTATGAACAATATTTGAATCTTCTCTGAATTCTTTTATGTATGATTGGTTATCTTTGCAAGTCTCTTCGAATTATCAGTTTGGTTTGGCCTACTAGATTGATCTTTCTTGCAATGGGAGAAGTGCTTAGATTTGGGTTCAATCTTGCGGTGTCCTTTCCCAGTGACAGCAGGGGCAGCAAGGCGCGTATTGTATTGTTGCCATCGAGGATAAAAAGATGGGGTTTATATCATATTGCATGAGTTTATCCCTCTACATCATGTCATCTTACTTTAGGCATTACTCTGTTCTTATGAACTTAATACTCTAGATGCATGCTGGATAGCGGTCGATGTGTGGAGTAATAGTAGTAGATGCAGGAAGGAGTCGGTCTACTTGTCTCGGACGTGATGCCTATATACATGATCATACCTAGATATTCTCATAACTATGCTCAATTCTATCAATTGCTCAACAGTAATTTGTTCACCCACCATAATACTTATGCTATCTTGAGAGAAGCCACTAGTGAAACCTATGGCCCCTGGGTCTATTTTCCATGATATTAATCTTCCAACACTTAGCTATTTCTGGCACTATTTATTTTGATTTCTTTACTTTTTGTCTTTATCATAAAAATACCAAAAATATTATCTTACCATATCTATCAGATCTCACTCTTGTAAGTGACCATTGAGGGATTGACAACCCCTTTATCGCGTTGTTTGTGAGGTTCTTGTTTGTTTGTGTAGGTGCGAGGGATTCGTGCGTGGTCTCCTACTGGATTGATACCTTGGTTCTCAAAAACTGAGGGTAATACTTAGGCTACTTTACTGCATCACCCTTTCCTCTTCAAGGGAAAACCAACGCAGTGCTCAAGAGGTAGCACTCTGATACGTGACCCTTCCTGAAAAGATGATGAGTTGTAGTTGCAAAGTTGACTGAGAACATAGTTTGTTGAGTTTCAATAGAGTTTATGCTTTATACTTCAATGTTGTGATGAATTGTTACTTGTTCAAGAGAAGTTATATGATAAAGTTTTATGTTAAAGTTTGTTGTCGTTATAATAATATGCATGATGCTTCTATGTCCGTATTTCGTTTTTATTGACACCTCTCTCTCTAAGCATGTGGACATGTTTTCCGATTTTGGTTTTCACTTGAGGACAAGCGAGGTCTAACCTTGGGGGAGTTGATATGTCCATTTTGCATCATGTTTTCCTACTGTTATTTATAATGTTTTTATGCATAATAATGCTTTATGGAGTAATTCTAATGCTTTTTCTCTCATAATATGCAAGGTTTACACAAAGAGGGAGAATGCCGGCAGCTGGAATTCTGGACCTGAAAAAGCTACGTCAGAGTTACCTATTCTGCACATCTCCAAATGAGCTGAAAATTTTCGGAGAATTGTTTTGGAATATATAAAAAATACTGCAGCAAATAACTACAGGAGGAGTGCTACTTCTTGAGCTTGCGTTGGTTTTTCCCTTGAGGAGGAAAGGGTGATGTAGCAAAGTAGAGATAAGTATTTCCCTCAGTTTAGAACCAAGGTATCAATGCAGTAGGAGATACACACAAGTCTCCAATCTATGCACCTGCACAAACAATCAAACACTTGCACCCAACGCGATAAAGGGGTTGTCAATCCCTTCATGGTCACTTGCAAATGTGAGATCTGATAGAGATAGGTATAAAAGATTACTAAAACGTAAAATAAAATAAAATTAAATAAATTGCAGCGATATATTTTTGGGTTTTTTGGTTAATAGATCTGAAAATATATGATGGAAAATAGACCCGGGGGCCATAGGTTTCACTAGAAGCTTCTCTCTTGAAGGAAAATAATACGGTGGGTAAACAAATTACTGTCGAGCAATTGGTAGAAAAGTGCAAAGTTATGACGATATCCAAGGCAATGATTCTGAATATAGGCATCACGTCCGTGTCAAGTAGACCGACTCCTGCCTGCATCTACTACTATTACTATACACATCGACCGCTATCCAGCATACATCTAGAGTATTAAGTTCATAAGAACGGAGTAACGCCTTAAGCAAGATGACATGATGTTGAGGGATAAACTCAAGCAATATGATGAAAACCCCATCTTTTTACCCTTGATGGCAACAATACAAATACGTGCCTCGCTACCCCTACTTTGTCACTGGGTGAGGACACCGCGAGATTGAACCCAAAACTGAGCACCTCTCCCATTGCAAGAAAAACCAATCTAGTTGGCCAAACCAAACTGATAATTCGAAGATAAATACAAATACCAAATCATGCATATAAGAACTCAGAGAAGATTCAAATAATATTCATAGATAGACTAATCATAAATCCACAATTCATCGTATCTCGATAAACACACCGCAAAAGAAGATTACATCGGATAGATCTCCAAGAACATCGAGTACAACATGGTATTGAGGATCAAAGAGAGAGAAGAAGCCATCTAGATACTAGCTATGGACCCGTAGGTCTGTGGTAAACTACTCACGCTTCATCGGAAGGGCAATAGGGTTGATGTAGAAGCCCTCCGTGATCGAAACCCCCTCCGACAGGGTGTCGGAAAAGGCCCCAAGATGGGATCTCATGGGTACACAAGGTTAGGCGGCAGAAAAGTATTTGGTGGACGCTTTTGGTCGTTTGGGAATATTTGTGAATTTATAGAGCTAAGAGGGAGGTCGGTGGACTCCCAGGGGACCCACAAGCCAGGGGCACGTCCCCTAGGGCATGCACTGAGGGCTTATGGAGCCCTCGGGACTCTTCTGACTTCATCTCCATGTTCTGTGGATGACTTCTGGTCCAAGAAAGATCATCGCGAAAGTTTTATTCCGTTTGGACTCCTTTGATATTCTTTTTCTGTAAACTCGAAAACAAGTAAAAGAACATAAACTGGCACTGGGCTCTAGGTTAACAAGTTAGTCCCAATAATAATAATAATAACATATTAATGCATATAAAACATCCAAAACAGATAATATAATAGCATGGAACAATAAAAAATTATAGATACGTTGGAGACGTATCAAGGAGGCCCACGAGGTGGGCACAATACACCTGGGCGCGCTAGGCCCCCCAGGCGTGCCTTGGTGGGTTGTGTTCTCCTCGGCCCACCTCCGGTGCCCTTCTTCTGGTATATAGGTCATTTTGACCTAGAAAAAACTAGAGGGGGACTTTCGGGACGAAGCGCCGCCGTCTCAAGGCGGAACTTGGGCAAGAGCACTTTCGCCCTCCAGCAGAGCGATTCTGCCGGGGGAACTTCCCTCCTGGAGGGGGAAATCATTGTCATCGTCATCGCCAACAACGCTCCCATCTTTGGGAGGGCAATCTCCATCAACATCTTCAACAACACCATCTCCTCTCAAACCCTAGTTCATCTCTTGTGTTCAATCTTTGTACCGGAACCTCAGATTGGTAACTGTGGGTGACTAGTAGCGTTTATTACATCTTGTAGTTGATTACTATATGGTTTATTTGGTGGAAGATTATATGTTCAGATCCATTATGCTATTTAATACCCCTCTGATCTTGAGCATGATTATCATTTGTGAGTAGTTACTTTTGTTCTTGAGGTCACGGGAGAAATCTTGTTGCAAGTAATCATGTGAACATGATATGTGTTTGATATTTTGATGATATCTATGTTGTGATTCCCTTAGTGGTGTCACGTGAACGTCCACTACATGGCACTTCACCATATTTGGGCCTAAGGGAATGCATTGCGGAGCAGTTATTAGATGATGGGTTGCTCGAGTGACAGAAGTTTAAACCATAATTTATGCGCTACTTCGTAAGGGACCGATTTGGATCCAAAATTTTAATGCTATGGCTAGATATTATCTTAATACTTTTCTCGTAGTTGCGGATGCTTGCGAGGGGGTTAATCGTAAGTAGGTGGCTTTTTCAAGTAAGAACAACACCTAAGCACCGTTCCACCCACATATGAAATTATAAAAGTAGCGAACACGAATCAAACCAACATGATGAAAGTGACTAGATGAAATTCCCGTGTACCCTCAAGAACGCTTTGCTTATCATAAGAGACTGTTTTGGCCTGTCCTTTGCCACAAAAGGATTGGGCTACCTTGCTGCACTTTATTTACCGTTACTTGTTCGTTAAAAATTATCTTGCTATCAAACTATCTGTTACCGACAATTTCAGTGCTTTGCAGAAAATACCTTGCTGAAAACCACTTGTCATTTTCTTCTGCTCCTCGTTGGGTTCGACACTCTTACTTATCAAAAGAACTACGATTGATCCCCTATACTTGTGGGTCATCAGTCGTTGAATAAAGTTTGTAAACATAGTATTGGTTAATTGTTATGGCATATTACACATGTTCTGTTAGTCAAATTTAGACCTAAATATCTGTCTCGGGCTAACAAACCCGGATGGAGGGATTTTTTTACGAGCAACTGGAAAGAGCTCTGCCTTTTGAATTGACTAGTTTACAAGGGAAATTGACCATCATAAACCATCATTTTGTTTATAGGAATTCCAACGAGCGGAGAGAAGAGACGCCTTCTACGATTTTCACTTGAAGACAAGACATGTCAAGCCAATAATAGTGCACTTTTAGGTACCAATTTTTATGGACATCTCTTTCAGGCCTCGACACTCACATGCATATGACTACTCGCACCCGCATAAAGTTATTGCGAGAATGATTTAACCTATTTTCTTTATATTTTCACCATGAATTATTTATGTTTGTTTGCATGGACAAACAAACACTTGATTCGGAAAATTGGTACTCCATAGTAACAAGTAATATGGATCGGAGGAAGTATTAGAATTTTCTAACTTACCAGTTACCACATGTGGTCATAAATTGTGACGTCTTATCATGCATGGCGCCTCTTCTGTTTCCATGCTTGCCTTTGTGTGTTAGCTATATTAGTTGCTGAAAGTGGCTCTGTCAGGGAATTCTTGGGTCTGCTAACAGGGATGATTAACCTGATTAACACTGTTTCATGGGTAAACATTTTTTATTCCTTTCTCGCAAAAAAACTTTATTTATTCCTCATCACTGTTAGGGTATGTTTGGTCATTTGGCCTATAGGTTGGCTGTTGCCTGTTGGCCACGTGGACATAATTCAATTTTCCAAAGTCTGCAAAATTTCAAATTTGTACAGATCTAACAAGTAAATGACAGTCCCTCTTCACCGCAGAAAAAGAAAGGAAAATGAAACTAACAGGCTCCAACGTCAAACCACGCGTGCTTGGCGTAGTAGTTGTGTAAACAACTCTCAATTTTCCGTAATGTTGTGTTCTGCGTTAATTCATGTTTCCTCTGTGTATATACATGGATAACATTTGTTGCAGGGCATATGATGACTGGGTCCTAAGATGGAACTGTAGTTTTGGTGTCAGCAATTAAATAGTGATAATAGGGCAGCTGCAATATTCGGTCATTTCATATCAAGTCTACAAGCGTGTGGACAAGGATCCCCAGAAGGCGGCATTATTGTGAATCACCATGGAAGATGGTATGGTGGGAAAGTTCTATGACAGTCAAAGAATAATCTCCTTGAATTCCTTTTTGCAGGTTACACAAGAGAAGAGGATTGATACATTACATACTATCTTATGGTTCACTGTTACTCCCTCTACAAAGAAATACACGAGCATGATCTAAACCTCTTATATTTCTTTACAGAGGGAGTACTATTTAACACTATTTTTTGTTGGATGATACATTCCATAATGTCGGATCACGGGTTCCGGCAGAACCCTTAAGGTTCGAACTCTGGGGTGCGCGCGAAGTTCTCCCCCTACCGGTCCACGTCCTAGCTTGCTAAGATCTCAAGGGAAAAACTCAACGAACTCACAACACGAGGGACGCAAGATTTTATACTGGTCCGGGCCACCTTTGTGGTGTAGTACCCTACTCCAGTGTGGTGGTGGATTGCCTCTTGGGCTATGGATGAATAGTTACAAGGGGAAGAACAGCCTCCTGAGGTTGAGGTGTTCTTGTGCTCTGTGTGTGGGCGAGGATTACTCTAGATCCGATCCGGTCCATCCCTACCGTGGTGGCCGGTCCTATTTATAGAGGCCCTGGTCCTCTCCCCAAATATTGAGCGGGAAGGGAGCCAACAACGGCCAATTTGAAAGGGGACAACTAGTACAGCTTATCCTGACAAAAGCGGTCTTCGCCTGCAAAAGGCTCTGGTGGTGACGCCGCCTCGGGCTCCATGGTGACCTTCGTCTCGCCGTCCTGCTGGTCTTGGTCTCGTTGCACCGATATGGAAACCTTTGCTTGACGCCTCGGTACTCCGCGCCTGCGCTTGCTTCCTTAGCACCAAAGGGGAAACAAGGACACTGCACGCTGGCGCCCGCCTGATCTTGATCGTCATGGCTCACGTCACAAGAACCTCGCGAGGTTTGCCTTGCCTTGATCTCTCCACCCCTCGCGAGCCAACCTGGTGAGGCCGCTCCTGAGGAAGTCTTGTGTCGTCCGCCTTGCGAGGCTTGGCCCCTCGCGAGGGTCTTGAACGCCTTGTTGATGAAGATGGGCCGTACGGGCCCACGCGCAAAGCCATGCCGTGGGCCGCAGACAGGCAAGTCTGGGACCCCCGTTCCCAGAACACCCACAGTAGCCCCCGGGCCCAAGGCACGCTCGGGCTTGGCTCCGTGGCGAAGCCAAAGGTCAAGTGCGGAGCGCCGCGGGCCCCAATAGCCTGCGGCCTTGGTCGATGCGTGGTGGTTGATTGGACGTGGGCGTCTCTGCTTCCCCACGCTGCCTCGGCAACTGCCCGACTTGACAAGTCCCTGCGACATGCAAGGGAAAACCATCATTACCTGTGATCGTGGGGGCGCTGGTTGGACTTCTCTTGCTATAAATGGGGAGGGGGGCAGAGCCCCCATCGCCCATCTCTTCCCAGCCCGCTTGCTTCTTCCTCCTTGCTCCTCTGCTAGTAGCAATGGCGCCGTCGAAGGGGTTCTCTGCCGCGGAGAAGGGTAAGGCCCCTCGAGAGGGGCCCGGGTCCCCGGCGCCCAAGCATGGACGCGGTCGTCCCCGCAAGCACACCGCGACCCCCGCCGCGGCCCCTTGCTCCCGCGGTGACGCCGCTGCGCGTGGCAGGGGTCGTTCCAGTCGTGGCAGCCCTGCCGATGAGAGGAGACGTGCCATGGTTGCATGGCCTCCCCAGCTGCGCTTCCACTAGGCGGAGGTGCTACCGGAGTTCGTCGTCTGGTCGGAGGATCCGGCCGGCAACTGGCTTCAGCTTCCACGCTTCTTCGCCGACGAGCTGCCAGCCTCCGGTCCAGGTGGGCTCTGGCTGCAGGCGGACGGTTGCTACTGCAGGGCTTCTTGGGTTGCGGTCGAGGTCTCCATCGCGGGCAACATAGCTCTGGCCCGCGGTTGGCAGATGTTCGCCCGCGCGCGCGGCCTGGGCAGGTGGTGCACCCTCCATCTCAAGTACGACGGTTATGCGACCCTCTACATGAGGGTGTTTGGGGAAGATGGTCACCGCGCCGGGTGTTGCCCCGAGGTGAACGAAGGTGAGGAGGTGCTCGGCCTTGGCGATGGTCGGGACGGGGAGGAGGTCGAACCCGCCCTTGGTGCCGACCGCATCTCATCCAGCTACGATGGCTCTTCCTCTGGCGGCAGCTCCAGCAGTGGTGGCTACGACCAGCCGCCGCGCCCGCTTCGAAGGTGGCAGCGGGTCGTCTCGTCGCCGCGCCTCCGACTGAGCTCGGAACGTCGCCAAGGGCCCGCCCCCTTGAACCACTGTGGGGCCGAGCGCCGCTTTTATTTTGTTCTTCCTTTTCCTCCTATATCCAAAAGGAACCAGTATGGGCTCCAGAGGGGCATGTATCGAACCGTGATTCCTCAATCACCATGTTATTCTTTGTTGTGCCGTTGTTTTGTGTGGAAACAACTTAGCTTGGCACGTTTGGGGTAGCCTCCTCTTCACGAGGCACTTGTTTCCTGGTGCCCGTCTTGACTCAGTGGTCGCTCAGGAACTGGAAAAAATTCGTTAGGAAGCTCGCTAGGAGACTTATCGTTCACCCAAGCCTTGACCCAGCGCTTCATATCGCGGTACCCGAGGGGCACGGATTAGGAGAGATGCGCCAGCTTATAGGCTCGAGCGAGGGTGCCTCGTGAGAAAGCAGACGGAAGGCAGAGAGAAGGAAAAACGCTCGTGAGGGCACCTACCTAGCCCCCTCGCGAGGTATGCAAGAGAGAGAAAATAGGTTAACTAGAGTCAGAAATAGCGGCAAAAGGCGACGGAACCAAATCAGCAAGGAACACCAAAAGCAAACTTCAATTAAAAGAAGGTGAGCCAACTACGGAAAGCAAATGATAAGCCGCGTCCGGCACCTAGTCTAGTCTTCAAGGCTTCTCACCAGCGCAGAGCTAAGTGATGCCACTAAGACGTGGGAGGGAGCCCCCGAGGCCCAAGGGCGGCACTCCTGAGACTCCGGGGCATGTGCAGCCCCACTCATTATTACGTGAGAGTGTCACGGGTGGCGATCTTCACAGGCACTGGGCCTTCTTCATAGGCACTGGGCCTTGCTTCACAGGCGCTGGCCCTTGCTTCATGGGTAGATCTTCCGGAGGTGCTGGATGTTCCAAGCGTTCTGGATGGGCACCCCGTCCTGTGTTTCCAGGCGCGCAACGCCAGGCCTGGAGACATGGACGACCCTGAACGGGCCCTCCCACATGGGTGAGAGCTTATGCAGCCCCTCCTGGAGAGGACCCGCCTCAGGACGAGGTCGCCCGCCTCGAGTGTCCTGGAGCGGATGTTGCGGCAGTGGTATCGCCGCAGCGCCTGCTGATACCTTGCCGCCCGTAGGCTGTCTTCGCGGCGGCGTTCCTCCCCCAGCACGAGGTCCATCCCCCGTGTGGCGTCCTGTTGCATTTCATCAAATGCCAGGACCCGTGCGGAGCGATGCTTGACCTCATGAGGGAGGACCGCTTCTGCTCCGTAGACGAGGAAGAACGGGGTCTCGCCCGTTGGCTTGGTGGCGGTGGTGCGGATGGACCACTGCACAGACTGGAGCTCGTCGTACCAGCCCCTGCCGCAGGCCTCTAGCTTCTTCTTGAAAGTCCTGGTCTTGAGGCCCCTCAGGACCCACACGTTGGCGTGTTCGGCCTGGCTATTGCTCCTGGGGTGCGCCACCGAAGCGTAGCAGATCTAGCACAGTATGTTTCGAAGAGATTACTGGTGAACTGCGAGCCGTTATCAGTGATGATGCGGTTGGGGACCCCGAAGCGGCTCACGAGACCCTTGATGAACTTGACCGCGGAACCAGCTGGGATGGTGCGGATGGCTTCCACCTCCACCCACTTGGTGAACTTGTCAATGGCAACGTAGAGGTAGCGGTAGCCCCCGGGCGCTCGAGGGAACGGGCCCAAGATATGCAGCCCCCGGACCGCGATCGGCCATGTGAGTGGGATGGTCTGGAGGCCCTGAGCCGGCTGATGGATCTGCTTGGCATGGAACTGGCAGGCTTCACAGGACTTCACCATCTCGGCTGTGTCGTTGAGCGGCGTGGGCCAGTAGAATCCGCTGCGGAATGCCTTGCCGATGAGGGTCCGTGATGACGAGTGGTGCCCGCAATCCCCTCCGTGTATGTCAGATAGCAACTCCTTCCCCTGGTCTCTGGAGATGCAACGCAGTGAAACGTCATTTGGTCGCTTCCTGTACAACTCTCCGTCCCGGATGCAGTATGACGTGGCTTGCCGGGCCACGGGTTTTGCGTCCTCCTCCTTCTCCGGTAGCGCCCCTTGCATCAGGTATTCCTTGAATTCCTTGGTCCAGCATCCCTCTTGGGGCTCGAGCGCCAAGAGCAGGCGCGCTCCTGAGGTCGGGCCACAGGCTGGGGCTCCTGTGGCAGGCGGCTGCGGGAGCTCCTCCCGAGGCTGAGTTGTTCTTGAAAGTGGTGGTGTCGCTGATGGCTTGAAGAGCCATTCCTCAAAGACGCCAGGCTCTTGGGGCTGCCGCATGGATGCCCTCTTGGCGATGTCGTCAGCTTCCTTGTTGGTGCCCCGGGGCACGTGCTGCAACTCCAGGCCCAGGAACTGCTTCTCCATCTTGCGCACCTCCACGAGGTATGCCTCCATGTGCTCATCCTTCGGCTTGTATACCTTGTTGGAGAAGTTGATGAGGAGCTGTGAGTCGCCCCTAACGGAGAGGCGCTTCACCCCCAGAGCTAGCGCAACCTTCAGGCCAGCTATGAGGCCTTCGTATTCTGCGATGTTGTTGGAGACCTTCTCGCCTTGCTGAAAGCAGAGCTGCATGGTGTAGTAGAGTTTGTCTTGAGTGGGCGAGATGAGTACTGCTCCAGCCCCCGCGCCCTTGTGCGCGGAGTCTCCATCTAAATACATGACCCAGCCGTCTGCCACCTCACTTCCCGGTGAGGTGGACCGGTCCTTGCCTACTTCAAGCGTCGGGGCATCCGTCCATTCCGCCACAAAATCAGCGAGTGCGGCTCCCTTGATGACCCTGGTAGTGCTGAACTCCAACTGGAATGCCTGCAGCTCAATGTTCCACTCAGCGACCCTTCCAGCAGAGTTGGGGCTCCTGAGCACTCTCTCCAATGGGTAGGCTGAGACGACCTTGATGGGGTGGCCCTGGAAGTAGTGTCGCAACTTGCGCGAGGCCACCAAGAGTGCGAGCAGGAGCTTCTGAGGCATGCGATATCATGCTCTCGCGTTCCGCAACACCATGCTGACGAAATACACCAGGTGCTCGACGAGGGCTGGCGCGTTGGTGAGGCTCGTGTCTTGCGGAAGTTGGGGCGTCTCCTGAGGTAGTGGAACTCCCGACGCCTGATCGCTTGCGGGAATCTCGGCGGTGTCGTCCTGCCGAGCTTGGTCCTCTGTTGAGGCCGCTATGGCTCTTGCTGCGCCTTCCTGATCTTGCGTCATCCGGGCTGGCGGCGTAGCTTGACGCGACGCGCTTTTGGCTTGGTGCTCTTCCTGAACCGCCACCAGCGCCACGCAGGCGGAGTACGGGGTGCGGCAAGATAGAGTACTAGAGGCTCGAGAGGTCGTGGCGCCACCATCACCAGAGGGCTGGTCAGGTATCTCTTGAGGTCTTGAAAAGCTCGGTTGGCCTCCGGGGTCCACTCGAACGGGACCTTCTTCTTCATTAGCTTGAAGAAGGGTAGGGCGCACTCTCCCAGCTTGGAGATGAAGCGTCCCAACGCAATTACCCGACCAGCCAGCTTCTGCATTTCCTTGAGGGTCTGCGGTGGGCTCATGTCTTCAATGGCCTTGATCTTCTCCGGGTTCGCCTCGATCCCTCTGTGGGACCCGAGGAATCCCTGCAGCTTGCCGGAAGGGACACCGAACACGCACTTCTCTGGGTTAAGTCGCAAGTTCACCTAGCGCAAGCTCGCGAAGGTCTCCTCCAGATCTTGGATCAAGGTTCTTGCCTCTCGAGACTTCACCACAATGTCGTCGACGTAGGCCTCCGCGTTTCTTCCGAGCTACTGCCCAAAGGCGATGTGCATCAACCGCTGAAAAGTCGCGCTCGCGTTGCGCAATCCAAAGGGCATGCAGGTGTAGCAGTACACCCCACACAGGGCCACGAAGGCTGTCTTCTCTACATCTTCTACCGCCATCTTGAGTTGGTGATACCCTGAGAACGCATCCAGGAAGCACAATAGGTCGCACTCGGTGGTGGAGTCGATGATCTGGTCGATGCATGGAAGCAGGAACGGATCTTGGGGGCAGGCCTTGTTGAGGTTGGTGAAGTCGACGCACATTCTCTCCTTCCCGCCTTTCTTCGGCACAACGACGGGGTTTGCCAGCCATTCGGGGTACCAAACCTCGCGAATGGCACCCGCCGCCTCTAACTTGCGGGTTTCTTGGACGATGAAGGCCTGCTTCTCCGTGGACTGCCGTCTCGCCTGCTGCTTCACAGGGCGTACATTGGGGCACACCCTCAAGTGATGCTGAATCACCTCTCTTGGGACCCCCACCAGCTGCTTGGGTTCCCATGTGAATATTTCCTTGTTCGCGCGCAAGAACTTCACCAGTGCTTCCTCTTGGCTTGGGTCGAGGTCGGCACCTATGGTAAAGGTGGCTCCTGAGGACCCTTCCTCATCGACCGGCACCTGCTTGGTTTCCGCTTTGTCTTGGGTGAACAGCTGCTTCTTCTTGGTTGGTGTGGCTCCCTTGGCCTCGGGAGGACCCATATGGCCTCCCAGAAGGCTATCTCCCGCTGTACCACCGCGACGACGAAGAGAAGGTAGCCGCCGCCATGCCCATCTTCAACGAGCGGGGGCTCGTGCCATTGAAGTCTTCCCAGCCCCCTAGCTCCCCGGTGCCGGTGTCCTCCGGTGAGCACTCCGGTGAGGAGGGGCAGGAGGACTTGGAAGCGATCTTGGAGCGGGTGGGGGAGACCTCTCCCCCACGGCAGAGTGAGCTCCTCCACGCCCTTTCCGATGATGACGACGCCAGTGAGTACCTGGTCGAGGGATCACCGCGCTCCACCGGGGTTGCGATGAGGTCCGGGGGCACCCCTCTGAGGAGGCTGAAGCAGGGGACCCCGAAGAAGGGCGAGACAGCGTCACTTTCCCGGGCGACGCCTCCGCCTTGTCGCCAGCCGCCACCATCGCAGAGCCGGTCGTCGCGCGCTCGTCCGCTCCTGAGAGCGCGGCGAAGCTCATGCCCAGGAAGCTCGGGGGTGCCGCGTTCCTGGCTAGAGGAGGGCGTACGTGGCTGATGACGAGTAAGTGTTTTACCTTGTTCCTGCTTCTCATTCTGGATGCCGTGCTCATGACGTCTTCCTTTTGGTGGCCAGGCTGCAGCCGATGCTGAAAAGGAGGAGGGAGGAGGCCAGGGCCTCCGAGGCCAAGTTGCCTGCCGCGGCCACGGCGACTCTGGTGCGGGAAGAAGAGGCTGGCTCGCGTCCTCCTACGACGGGCTGGCCTTTCGAGGCTTGGGGGTCCAGCGTCAGGAGAGGGCCACCCCTGTCGTCAATCCGACTCCGGAGGCGCCCACCTCCAGCGCACCCGCTGGGGTCACAGGGCTCCGGAGCCCCCTGCCGTCCTTGCTGTTGTTGCCTCGGCAGCCCAGGCACCGGTACCACCTTCTCCCCAAGCCGTCACACTGGCGGACCATGGCTCCTCTGCCGTGCCCGGCGCTCTGGAGGATCCCTTCACCGTGCTGGACGGGCTCTAGGCTGATCTTCAGGGCGCCGACCGGCGCATGGCGAGGGGGCTGGTCTCAAGGTGGCTCCAGGCCGACTCGTCCATCAGGACAGCCTGGGGCTAAGCCGAGGCCGTCGCCGTGGAGGGCAGGAAGGTGGCCGGCGTGGCCGTAGCTGCTCGTGATGCAGCATTGACCGACGCAGCGGGCGCCGAGGAATGCTGCCGCATGGCGGAAGGCGAGCTGAAGGCCCTTCACGACGAGCAGGCCACTCGCACCCGCCTGCTTGAGGAGTAGGAGGAGGGGCTCAAGGCCCGGGAGGCCGTTCTTGCCGATCGTGGCGCCGAGCTGGAGCAAGCGGCCTAGGAACAGGCCGCGGAACGGAAGCGCCTGGCGAAGCTGAAGGGGGAGACAGAGGTGGCCCAGGCGTCCCACACCAAGCTTGTCTCCAAGGAAAAGGCTCGGCTGGAGGCCAGGGAGAAGTCCCTCGCCGCGGCTGAGAAGGCAGCCGCCATGGGGCACGACGCCTTCGTCTCCCTCGAGCTGAGGTCAGGAACTGCAGGACCTTTATGGGGAAGGGTACGAGAAGCTGCTGGCGGCTCCGAAGGAGGGCCCCGCCGGACTGCTTCCCAAGCTTGCCATGACGCTCGAGGGTATTGTTGCCAGACTGGGCCCCCTGGTGGGGGTGGAAGCTCTCGCGCTCTTCACCTCGGCCGTGAGGCGCATCTTCGGCCACCTCCACCTTCGGCACCCAAGCTTCGATCTTCGTGCGTTGCTCGAACCTGTGGATCTTGAGCTCCATGACGCTGCTGCCGAGGCCGTGAAGAAACAGGTGGAGGCCCTGCTGCAGAAGTTCCTCTGCGTCGACCCCGCGACTGCGGCTGATGGCAAGGATGGCGGCAACATTGTCGATGACGGGCCTCCCCAGGCGGGCGACAGTGGTGTCCAAGGCTGAGGAAGAGGCTCGATGGCGGTGCTTCCCCCTATTTTAACCCTACAACATTTATCGTGCCTCGTGGAGGCATAGGAACTTATGCTTTGAGCTTTTAAGAGACAATATGCTTTGTAATAATTTGCTAGGATTCCGCGATTTCCTTTCCGTTTGCTTTAGTGTTCTGCGTCGGCAGGGCCTGGCCCCGCGCATACCTCAGCCGCCGTTGGGTCATCCGGATCACCAAGACGAGACCAAGGGGTGAGGGGCTACGTGACCAGTGAGGCTCCTGAGTCGCGATGCTCAGGAGTCCCCCTTGACATACGAACAAGCCTCGGGAAGGAGATGCGGGTGTAGGTTTTAGCGTTCTGCGTCGGCAGGGCCCGGCCGCGCATACCTCAGCCGCCGTTGGGTGTTCCGGATCACCAGGACGAGACCAAGGGGTGGGGGGATACATGACCAGTGAGGCTCCTGAGTTGAGATTCTCAAGAGTCCCCCTTGACGTACGAACAAGCCTCCATACATTTCCTCGCCGGGCTCTCGCTCGGGAGGGGCGCGCGAAGACCAGGTCCGAGGGCCCTGGCGAGGTGGCGTATGCCAGGCGTGACCTGAGCGTAGCCCCCATGCCCAACCCCTCGCGTGACTCTCCTGAGGGGAAAGCGGCGCGGTGAGGCTGAGCAGCGAGCCTAGTGGCTCTCCTGAGGTTACTGCAGCCGTTAGGCTGCCCTCAGTTGTTTATTCACCAGCGCGGAGCATGGTGCTTCCACTCTTGTACGGGCATAGCCGCTCCTCGACCGTGTCGCCCGCCAGCGCGGAGCATGGGGCTTCCACTAGTAGGTGGGTGGGAGATCCCTCTGAGGGGAGACTCCGGGGCGTGTACAACCCCGTCCTGACACGTGGCTTGCACGGCAGGACTGGAGGAGGTGTGTATGGGCACTCGTGAGCCAGCGCGGGACTCACGAGGCCCTACCTCAAGGCGAGTTGTGCCTGAATTTGATTTGGAACACTTGTGATGGACCTGCGAAATGGTTAGGTAGCCTGCACCGAGTGAAACTCATGAGGATATCACATGAGAAGGCCAAACACCAATGACCCCAGGAGGTGATGTGAACGGGACCGGCCCGCCAGACATAGCTCAGCCGTTGGGTTTGTCGACGCTGCAGGGACGGACCCGAGCACAGACGCCGCACCTAGTCTTCTCATGCAAAGATCCTGAAGAAAGACAACCGGCGCGCGGCTCCCGCAGCGGCGAGGCACCGGGTCGCGCGCCCTAACTTATCCGCTCGCGATTAGCTCATGTGAGAACAAGGCACCAAGGACCATGGGAGGTGACGTGCATGGGAGCTGGCCCGCAAGCCAGAGCTCAGCCACTTGGGTTTAGTGGCGCTGCACTGACGGACCCGAGCACAGACGCCGTGCCAGTCCTTAATCATGAGGCGGTCGTGAGCGGGTTTGCAAGGGCGTACGACGTTCATGGCGACGAAGCACCGTACAGACATGTGATAATCATAAAACAACTCATGGAAGGGGTAAAGTCAGTTCTAATAGATGCAAAGAATGATACATGCCACAGGGACGGGCCCATGCGGCTTGGGGATAATGCAGCCCGAGGGGCGCCCCCAACTGAACAAACCAAAAAGTGTCACCTAGCACCGTTGCTGAAGAAGTGTAGACGTAGCTGAAGACGCCTGCTGCAGAAGTCGCTCCTCACGAGTCATCCGGGTCCTGAACCTCATGAGGCTCCGGAGGCTCGGGAGGCTCGCAAGGATCCAGCGCCGCCTCCGATAGGATCGCCTGACGTCTGGCCTCATGAGCCGCCGGGACACCCTACATGTGGTGCTAGTGTGTGGCAGCCCTGTGTAGCAAACCGAAAGGCATGTGAACATAGCTGTGAGGGGGGGGCTCGCACCGGCCAACATGGGATGGCCAGAAGAGCTCCTGAGATGTGGCTGTGTTGAGCCCTTGGACATTGATGCATACGCGCAGCTCGCTGCCCTCGTCAGGGACAACAGCTACACTAGGGGTGTGTGACAGCGCTCGCCACGCATGGCTTGCGCCCCTTGAAGCTCCTTGATCGCCTTGGTGATGAACTCCTGAGCACCTGGCGCCTCGCGCCCTACGCTCTCTTCGCGGAAACGCGCGTTAAAGCACGCCTCCACATGGAGCCCGAGCGCCTCCCTCGTGACATTGGCCAGGTCGGAGGCCCTCCAAAGGAGAGCCCTCGAGCCCGGCCTCAGAGGGGCACCGGGTGCGCCTTCCTATGTAAGAGGGGACGGCGCCCCGTTAGTGGGCGCAGGTCCTGAGGCAGGGCCGCCGGTCGCCCCATCCTCCTGAGGCCCTCAGTGGAGAAGCTGCTTCTTCTTCTTAGGGACAGCCTCAGGAGGGTAGACAGCACCCTCGTCATCTGGGTTCTCGACCGCTGCAACCTGGTACGCGCGCTCGAGGGAGCACAATACGTCCTTTTCATCGCAGGCGACCATGATGATGCCGCAACTTCCTGGCATCTTGAGGACATTGTAGTCGTGATGCGTTGCAGCCATGAACTTGGCCAGGGTCGGGTACCCAAGGATGGCGTTGTACGGGAGGCGAATGTGGGCGGCGTCGAAGTCGATGAGCTCAGTGCGGTAGTTGTCGTGCTTGCCGAAGGTGACAGGGAGGCGGATGTGCCCTATCAGGGTGGTGGAGCCGTCGGTCACTCCTGAGAAAGGCTTGGTAGGCTGAAGCTGGTCGTACGGCACCTGGAGCCTGTCGAACATCTTGAAGGAGAGAACATTGAGCCCCGTGTCTCCATCGATGAGTGTCTTGGTGATGAGGACGTTGCTGATGGTAGGCGAGTAGAGCATCGGGAGGGCGCCGGTAGTGGCCACGCACTTGAGCTGGTCAGCAGAGTCGAAGGTGATGGCGTACTTGGACCACCTAAGCGGACGCGTCACCTCGAGCTTGGGGAGGGACGCGTTCACCTCACGAGCGAACTGCTTGAAGATGCGATGGGAGGCAGGGGCCTGAGCGCTGCCTAGGATGCAAGCGATGGCATGAGGCTCTTGGAAGCCCCCAGCCCCATCATCTTGGTGGTGGTCATCATTCCTTCTTGGCGGTGGCGGCAGCGGAGGAAGGCCAGTGTTGCCCTATGGACGGTCCTCACGAGGCTGATCCCTCCAGGGACCCTCGCGAGGCTGGCCCTGCCAACGGTCCTCACGAGGTTGATCGCGCCAGTCCTGGCGGGGGTCGTGGTTGTCCCAACGCCCTCCGCCTCAGCCTCCTCCATAGTCGTAGCCTCGTCGTTGCGCTCGGGGCGTCGACCGAGGTGCCCGTTGTGGATGGCCTTGTGCTCCTGGCAGTCATTGGTGTTGTGGTTGTGCACGTTGTGGAAGACGCAGAACGAGCGGCTGCTCTTGGATGACTCCGGGTGGTCGCAACCGCGTTTCATCTCGGGTTCAGCTGCGAGCACGGCTGGCCCTTGCGCTTCACATCCGTGGCCTTGACTTTCTTGTCTTCTGGGTCAGCCTCTGGAAGCTTCAGGAGGGAGAGGCTACCTTCCTCAGCTCTTGCACATTTGGTTGCCATGTTGAACAACTCCAGAGCCGTGCATAGGTCCTCGTGTATGGTGAGCTCTTCCTTTGTCTTGATGTCCCGGACGCCATCAGTGAACGCCGAAATGATGGCCTCGTCCTACAGCTTGGGAATCTTGAGGCGAACGTTGTTGAAGCGCTGGATGTATTTGTGCAAGGTCTCTCCTGGCTGCTGCTTGATGCGCCACAGGTCACCTGTGGCCGGTGGCAGGTCGCGAGTGCCCTGAAAGTTGGCGACGAAGCGCTCTCGCATCTCATCCCAGGAGGAGATCGATCCCGCGGGGAGGTTCAGGAGCCACGAACACGCGCCGTCTTTGAGGGCCATGGGGAACCAGTTCGCCATGACCTTCTCGTCGCCGTTGGCCGCCTAGATGCTCAACTCGTAGAGCTGCAGGAACTCGGTAGGGTCGGGGGTGCCGTCGTAGCACGGAGGTAGGTCGGGCTTGAACTTCCCTGGCCAGACGACGCGGTGTAGCTCCGGGGTGAACGCGTGACATCCTGCCGTGGTCATGGGAGCCCACCATGGAGGTGGAGCCTGACCTTTGCGCTCGCGCACCACCGCCTCAAGCGGCGCGCGGTCTTGACATGGCGGCGCTAGGAGCGCACACGCCTCTCCTTGGGGCCGCTGCACCACTTGGCAGCTTTCCTCGTCGTGCGCCGGCGCCCTGCGCGGCGGGTCGTGCCGTGGAGCCTCACGCCTTGGCTCAGGGATGACATCTTGTCTAAGAGGTGGAGGAGGCGCACCGTTGGCCACATCGCCCACGAGAGGCGGCGGTGGAGGCAGCGAGCAGGACAACACAAGGGCCTCTCCCGCGGCGCTGACGAGCTCGGCGATGCGGTCCAGCTAGTCCTCATAGAAGTCATCGGTAGGGCGATAGCGCAGGAGCTCGTGTGCCATGAGCAACGCAGCCTGCTCGTTCGCCGTGCCACGACCGGCATGAGAAAACGAAGCAGCCGCCAGGGTCAGCGACGGAGTGGCGGTGCGTCCATCACGCCGCACAGAGGGCTGCAGCGATGAAGCCTGCTGCTCGTGGGCCGCGGGGCCGGTGGCAGCGTTGGCCGCAGGCGACGGGGAACAACGGGGAGCACCATCACCTACAGGTGCCGTCTGGGCGACGCGGGCGGTGTGGGCAGCCTGGCGCTCAGCACGAACTCGACGAGAATCAGCCATGGGAACGTCGACACGATGGCGAATCAACCAGAGGAAGAGAGGCTCCGACGCACCCCTACCTGGCGCACCAAATGTCGGATTCTGGGCTCCGCAGACCCTGGATAGATTCGAACTCTGGGGTGCGTGCAAAGAACTCAACCTCCCCAGTCTGCCAACTCGTCGTTCCCATGGCCTAGCTCGATGAACGAGAAGGAAATGGAACACGGTAATTTACCCAGGTTCGGGCCACCTTGTAGTGTAATACCCTACTCCTGCTTTGTGGTGGATTAGCGTCGAGGTGGGTGATAACCCACAAGTATAGGGGATCGTTTGTAGCCTTCTTCGATAAATAAGAGTGTCGAACCCAACGAGGAGCTAAAGGTAGAACAAATATTCCCTCAAGTTCTATCGACCACCGATACAACTCTACGCACACTTGACGTCTGCTTTACCGAAAACAAGTATGAAACTAGTGTGTAGGTGTGATGCTAGAACTACTTTTGCAAGAATAAAACTAGAAGTACTTTGCAAGATAATAAAAGTTAGGTGTTTAGTAAAAGAGTTTGTGTCAACAAGAAAGTTATTTGTCCCTAGGCAATCGATACCAATTACCGGTAATCATTCTTGCAATTTTATATGAGGGAGAGGCATGAGCTAACATACTTTCTCTATGTGGATCATATGCACTTATGATTGGAACTCTAGCAAGCATCCACAACTAATAAATATCATTAAGGTCATGAAACCCAACCATAGCATTAAGTGTCAAGTCCTCTTTACTCCCATACGCCTTAGCCCACCTACTCGGGTTTAAGCTTCTGTCACTCTCGCAACCCACCATAAGCGAACCATGAACATATTGCAACACCCTACAGAGGGGGCCCCTCACATTTGCGCGAGAACGGAGGGTACCGTAGGACAACACCATAAACAAAATATACAATCATACCAACCAAGATCACGATTAACCCACAGGACAAAGCGGATCTACTGAAACATCATAGTATAACCATAGATCATTGGGAAATAATATATGGAGTTGAGCACCATGTTTAAGTAGAGATTACAGCGGGGGGAAGAGGTGTTACACCGCTGCATAGAGAGGGAGAAAGTTGGTGTTGACGGTAGCAAGGTTGTTGATGTAGATCGTCGTCCCGATCGTTGCCCCGGTGGCACGCCGGCGCCACCGGAAGCGAGGTGGAGAGAGCCCCCCTCCTTCTTCTTCTTCCTTGGCCTCCCCCTAGATGGGAGGAGAGTTCCCCCTCTGGTCCTTGGTCTCCATGGCGCCGGAGGGGCGGGAGCCCCTCCGCGATTGGATCTCCCTCTCTGTTCTCTTCTGTTTCGCGTTCCCCAGATCTGGCCGAAAACCGTTTCTTATATTCCAGGAGATCCGTAACTCCGATTGTGCTGAGATTTTAACACGATTTTTTCCGGATATAATCTTCCTTGCTCCCGAAGTAGAGCTCCAACCAACGTTCGAGGAGGGCACAACCCACCACCACGCGCCAGGGGCCTGGGGCGCGCCTTGGTGTCTTGTGGGCTGTGTGGGCCTCCGTTTGCGGTGATTCCAACTCCCAAAAATCACATATATTCCAATAATTCTTCATGAAATTTTATTGCATTTGGACTTCGTTTGATATGGATACTCTACGATACAAAAAGCATGCAGAAAACATGAATTGGCACTGGGCACTGGATCAATAGTTTAGTCCAAAAAATCATATAAAAAGTTGCCAAAACATGTGAAAGTTGTATAATATTGGCATGAAACAATCAAAAATTATAGATACGACGAAGACGTATTAGCATCCCCAAGCTTAATTCCTGCTCATCCCTGAGTAGGTAAATGATAAAAAGATAATTTTTGATGTGGAATGCTACCTAACATAAACTTGATCATATATCTAGTCATGGCATGAATATTAACTTATTAAGACATAAGTGATTCAAAGCAATAGTCTATAATTTGACATAAAGACATCAATACTCAGGCATCCCAATAAACAATCATGTCTTCCAAAATATCAACGGTAAAGAAAGTTATCCCTAAAAAAATTATATAGTCTTGTCATGCTCTGTCTTCTTAACACAAAGTATTTATGATGCACAACTCCGATGACAAGCCGAGCAATTGGTTCATACTTTTTAACACGCTTCAGCTTTTTCAACCCTCACGCAATACATGAGCGCAAGCCATGGATATAGCACTATAGGTGGAATAGAGTATGATGATAGGGGGAAATATAAAGACGACAAAAAAGTAAGAAAGTCTCACATCGACGCGGCTAACCAATGGGCTATGGAGATGCCCATCAATTGATATCAATGCGAGGAGTAGGGATTGCCATGCAACGAATGCACTAAGAGCTATAAGTGTATGAAAGCTCAATATGAAAACTAAGTGGGTGTGCATCTAATCCTATAATGAAAAATTCCCACTAGTATATGAAAGTGACAACATAGGAGACTCTCTATATGAAAAACATGGTGCTACTTTGAAGCACAAGTGTGGTAAACGATACTAACAATGCCCCTTCTCTCTTTGTTTATTTTTTTTCATTTTCATTTTTTTTCATTTTTCCATTTTTTCTCTCTCTCATTGTCCGGAGTCTCATCCTGACTTATGGGGGAATCATAGTCTCCATCATCCTTTCCTCACTGGGGCACTGCTCTAAAAATGAATAATGATGATCATCACACTTCTGTTTACTAATAACTCGAAAGAAATAAAAATTACAACTCAATACCTATGACAAAGTATGACTCTATATGAATGCCCCTGGTAATGTACCAGGATGTGCAATGATCTAGCGTAACATGTATGAGAAATGATGAACGGTGGCTGAGCCACAACTACTATGTCAGCTATATGATCATGCAAAGCAATATGACAATGAATGCTCAAGTCATCAAACGGAAGCGGTGGAAGTTGCATGGCAATATATCTCGGAATGGCCAGGGAAAAGCCATAATAGGTAGGTATGGTGGCTGTTTTGAGGAAGATATAATAAGGCTTATGTGTGATAGAGCGTATCATATCATGGGGTTTGGATGCACCGGCGAAGTTTGCACCAACTCTCGAGATGAGAAAGGGCAATGCACGGTACCGTAGAGGCTATCAAATTGCGAAAAGGTAAGAGTGCGTATAATCCATGGACTCGCATTAGTCATAAAGAACTCATATACTTATTGCAAAAGTTTATTAGCCCTCGAAGCAAAGTACTACTGCGCATGCCCCTAGGGGGATAGATTGGTCGGAAAAGACCATCGCTCGTCCCCGACCGCCACTCATAAGGAAGACAATCAATAAATCATGCTCCAACTTCATAGCATAACGAGAGACTATACGTGCATGCTTCGGGAATCACAAACCTTAACACCAATATTCCTACTATCCACAACCATTTACTAGTACCTCCCGCATATTATCATCTCTATATCGCAAAACTATTGCAAGGAATCAAACATATCATATTCAGTGATCCATAAGTTTTATGCAGGATTTTATGACTAACCATACAATTGACCAATTCCTGTTGACTCTCTAAATAGATATAAGTGAAGCAAGAGAGTTAATTCTTTCTACAAAAGATCATGCTCTAACAAATATAAGTGAAGAAAAAGAGCATTCTTCAAATAACGGTTTTCTATGTGAAGAGAAACAGGCAATCCAAACTTCAAATGATATAAGTGAAGCACATGAAGCATTCTACAAGGCCATACTCAACAGATATAAGGGAGGTGCAATGAGCATTCTATAAATCAACCATGGACTATCTCATACCAGCATGGTGCATAAAATAAAAGTAAAAAATAAACACAAAAGATGCTCCAAGATTTTCACATACCACGCGAAAGAAACGAAACTGAAAACATACCGATACTTGTTGAAGAAAGATGGGATGCCTTCCGGGGCATCCCCAAGCTTAGACGCTTGAGTCTCCTTGAATATTTACTTTGGGTGCCTTGGGCATCCCCAAGCTTGAGCTCTTGCCTCTCCTCCTTCTCCTCATATCGAGACCTCCTCGACCCTTGATCACTTCATCCACACAAAACTCAACAAAAAACTCGGTAAGATCCGTTAGTATAATAAAGCAAATCACTACTCTAAGTACTGTTACAAACCAATTCATATTTTGTTTTTGCATTTTAGCTACTGTAATATAACTTTTCCATGGCTTATACCACGGATAAAAATCGATAGTTTCATCAAAACGAGCAAAGCAATGCATCAAAAACAGAATCTGTCTTAAATAGGACAGTCTATAGCAATCTGAACATCTGCCATACTTCTGGTACTGCAAAAATTCTGAAAAATTAGGACAAAATAAACAATTTGTATAGCAAGACTGTGAAAAAAGTTTCAGAACCTTTTGACGTTCTAGTAAAAAAACGAAAATTCACACGCTACAGCCAAAGTTTCTGTTTCTGCACAGCACATACCAACAAGCAATCTAATCATCCTAAAGGCAAATCTTGGCACATTATTTTTATAATACAATGGAATTGTACAAGGGGATAATTATTTTTGTGAGAATCTTCATGATAAATTCTACATTGTATCCATGAGCATGAACACAAGTGTTCAAGGTCGACCCTCACTTCTCCAATGCATAACTTCCAATCGCTTCTCTTTTGTGAAAAGTTTTAAGTTCCCCTCTATATTTTTTTGTTTTTAAACTATATTAAAGCACTCAACAAAAATAAATGACTCTCTAAAACTTCTAGGTTGTCTCCCTGGCATCGCTTTCTTTAAAGCCATTAAGCTAGGCATATAGTGCTCAAGTAATGAATCCACCCGGATCCCAAGGTATATCAAAGCCAATTTTAATTAACAATGATTTGGCATTTAGTAGTGAGCACAAAGCAACATATATGAAGCAATGACGAAGCCTAACTCTCTTCCTATGCATCGGCATGTCATACAAGAACAATTCATGCACATCAAGTAAAGGCCAGTGCATAGTATAAGCAGTTTCTTGCAATTTTGTTGTCTTGGAAACATAGAGAGGTGGAGATGTAGTTCCTCTCTCATAATAATTGCAAGTAGGAGCAGCAAGCACGTGCATATTTTATTCATCAAAATCCTCATGTGCAACGGTAAAAGGCAACCCATCAATGTAATCCTTAATAAGAGCAAACTTCTCCGATATAGTGTAGCTTGGAGAATTCAAAAAGATAATAGGACTATCATGTGTGGGTGCAATAGCAACAATTGCAATCTTAACATAAGGAACAATAGCAAGTTCATCTCCATAAGCATAATTTATATTGGCATCTTGGCCACAAGCATAGCAAGCATCATTAAAAAGGGACATTTCAAATGAATCAACAGGATCATAGCAATTATCATAGCATTCAGCCTTCGGTAAGCATGAAGGGACATTAAATAATATATGAATTGAAGAGTTACTCTCATTAGAAGGTGGGAACGGGTAGCTAATCCGCTCTTCCTCCTTTTGTTCTTCGCTCTCCTCATCATCTTTTTCATCCAATGAGGTCACAGTCCATCAATTCCTTCTTCCATAGACTCCTGCAAAATATTAATCTCTTCTTGGATAGCATAAATTTATCAATATCGGAGTTGTATTTGTAATTATCATAGCAATATTTAAGGATGGCAAAATTTTCAGGTCTATAAACATCATCATCAAAAGCTTCATACTTTTCAAACAAAGATTCAATTTCATAAGCACCCTTAAAAGCAACAAATTCTTCTATTCGTTCCACATCATAATAATCATATATGCCATTAGCATAAGAAGCCAAGGTTTCATTATCATTAGATTCACATGAAAAGGGAAGATGTGGAGCATTCATCTTAGAGCAACAAGTAAAATCATATCTCTGACATAAATTCCAAGCATACCAATGCAACATATGCATTTGATCCCATAAAAGTTTCCCTTTTTGTGTCAAGCGATAATCCCTAAAGTATTCACGTTGATCCAACGTTACTCCCATTATCATGTTGAATGGGGTTTTCTCAGGATTATCAAAGTAGTGCATAATATCTTTAACATAACGAGCATTGAGGGTTTTAGGAGGTTCCCCATCTCCATGAGTAGCAAGTACCACTAATTTTTTTGGTGTTTCGTGTTCCATATCCATAACTAAAGATAGAGAACAACTTAGAACAGGAAATAAGAACTACTTAGTGATAAAGCAAGCAAGCACACATGAGAATATTCACCCCACGCTATTGCTCCCCGGCAACGGCACCAGAAAAAGGTCTTGATAACCCACAAGTATATAGGGGATCGTTTGTAGCCTTCTTCGATAAATAAGAGTGTCGAACCCAACGAGGAGCTAAAGGTAGAACAAATATTCCCTCAAGTTCTATCGACCACCGATACAACTCTACGCACACTTGACGTCTGCTTTACCGAAAACAAGTATGAAACTAGTTTGTAGGTGTGATGCTAGAACTACTTTTGCAAGAATAAAACTAGAAGTAGTTTGTAAGATAATAAAACTTAGGTGTTTAGTAAAAGGGTTTGTGTCAACAAGAAAGTTATTTGTCCCTAGGCAATCGATAACAAGTACCGGTAATCATTCTTGCTATTTTATATGAGGGAGAGGCATGAGCTAACATACTTTCTCTACTTGGATCATATGCACTTATGATTGGAACTCTAGCAAGCATCCGCAACTACTAAAGATCATTAAGGCCATGAAACCAAACCATAGCATTAAGTATCAAGTCCTCTTTACTCCCATACGCCATAGCCCACCTACTCGGGTTAAGCTTCTGTCACTCTCGCAACCCACCATAAGCGAACCATGAACATATTGCAACACCCTACAGCGGGGGCCCCTCACATTTTCCCGAGAACGGAGGGCACTGTAGGACAACACCATAAATAAAATATACAATCATACCAACCAAGATCATGATTAACACACAGGACAAAGCGGATCTACTCAAACATCATAGGATAACCATAGATCGTTGGTAAATAATATATGGAGTTGAGCACCATGTTTAAGTAGAGATTACAGCGGGGGGAAGAGGTGTTACACTGCTGCATAGAGGGGGGGAGTTGGTGTTGACGGTAGCAAGGTTGTTGATGTAGATCTCCGTCCCGATCGTTGCCCCGGTGGCACTCCGGCACCACCGAAAGCGAGGGGGAGAGAGCCCCCCTACTTCTTCTTCTTCCTTGGGCTCCCCCTAGATGGGAGGAGAGTTCCCCCTCTGGTCCTTGGTCTCCATGGCGCCGGAGGGGCGGGAGCCCCTCCGAGATTGGATCTCCCTCTCTGTTCTCTTCTATTTCGCGTTCCCCAGATCTGGCCGAAAACTGTTTCTTATATTCCGGGAGATCCGTAACTCCGATTGCGCTGAGATTTTAACATGATTTTTTCCGGATATGAGCTTCCTTGCACCCGAAGTAGAGCTCCAACCGACGTTCGAGGAGAGCACAACCCACCACCACGCGCCATGGGCCTGGGGCGCGCCCTGGTGTCTTGTGGGCTGTGTGGGCCTCCGTTTGCGGTGATTCCAACTCCCAAAAATCACATATATTCCAAAATAATTCTGCGTGAAATTTTATCGCATTTGGGCTCCGTTTGATATGGATACTCTGCGATACAAAAAACATGCAGAAAACAGGAACTGGCACTGGGCACTGGATCAATAGGTTAGTCCAATAAATCATATAAAAAGTTGCCAAAAACATGTGAAAGTTGTATAATATTGGCATGAAACAATCAAAAATTATAGATACGACAGAGACGTATCAGTGGGCTGAGGATGAACTAGTATATTGGGAGAACAACCTCAGGAGGTGTGTTCTTGTGTTTGTTTGAGCTGGTGAGGGTGTGGGTGAATGAATGATCCGTCCCCTTCCACGGTGGTGGCTAGGCTCTATTTATAGTGGCCTTGGTCCTCTCCCCAGAAAGAAGGCGGGAAGGGTTCCCACAACGGCCAAATTAGAAGGGAGGCAACTAGTACATCTTATCCTGACAAAAGGTTGTCTGCGCCTGCAAAGCCTCTGGTCGTGACGCCATGGTGGGCTCGGCGATGACCTCCATCCTGTCATCCTGGCGGTCTTGGTATTGAAGCACGGAAATGGAAACCTTTGGTTGATGCCTCGGGACTCCGCGCCTGCGCTTGCCTCTTTAGCACCAAAGAGGAAACCTGTTGTACTGTGCCCCCTGGTGATCGCCTGGCCTTGGTCGTCATGGCTTGCGTCATCCGAACCTCGCGGGGTGAGGGCTTCCATAGGAATCTCCACTCCTCAAGGGCTAGCCTGAGGAGGCCGCCCCTTCTGGAGGTCTTGGCGTCGTCCGCCTCGCGAGGGTCTTACGTTGTTGGTGCTGAAGATGGGTCATACCAGGCTGTCGATGGAGCCACGGCATGGGCCGCAAGCAGGCAAGTCTGGGTACCCCGGTTCCCAGAACGCCGACAATGACGGTGTCGTGCCTTAGTCATCGCTAGGTGGTCTACGGACCTGGATGTAGATTTTACTTCTAGTGTTCTTTATACTACCTGATAGTTGATGAATAGACTAAAAGTTTTCTTGAAAAAAAGTGATATCACAGGTTTTTTTGAATCATATCTCGATCGGTTAAGTTGCTTCAGACACGATGTCCACAACCCATGGCGGCCCGTTTTCAGTTATGGCCTTGTTGGTGCGCTAGCGGCCTGCGATTGCCTAGAAAACACAATATTGTCTTTTCTTTAAAGTTAAAAGCAACATTTAGCTTCCTTTGTGGAAACCCGTCTTGCCGTAAAGAAGCAAGGGCAAACAAATCTTTTTTAACTTAAACGCAACATTCAGCTTCCTTTGTGGACACCCGTCTTGCCGCAAAGATGCAAGGGCAAACAAATCTTCTCAAGCCCTGCAAAGTCAAGGTAGCAGATGGTGGTATTCAGTTGGAAGCTTATGATACCATACTTTGCATGGGTTGATTAAGGCAACACAATCCAATGTGTATCGATTGGGAGGCACAACATCTGTTAGTCATCACTGCTACTGGACAAGTGAACCTCCAAGCAATTTCTGCATCTCAGCTACAGTGTTCTGCAATCTCCACAGAGGAATTACTGAAGTCGTGTAAATAAGGATCGGTGGCTTATATGGCTTAGTTGTCTGCGCTATCTGAAGAAGGGCTACCTAACACTCAATACCACAAGACATCTTGAGAGTTTTGGAACAATTCACTGAAGTTTTCGAGGCTCCTACTTCTCAGCCACTGCGATGAGAGTGTGACCATCGCATACCACTCACTGAGGGAGCTCAACCAGTCAACTTGCGGCCCTACAGATACAAACCAGAGCTCAAGGATGAGATTGACCGTCAGGTCAAAGAGCTGCTCGATGTTGGAATGATTCATAGAAGCACTAGCCCATTTTCATCTCCAGTTTTTTCTCGTCAAGAAAAAGGACGGACATGGCAGTTGTGCATTGATTATCGCCGTCTGAACTTCGTGACAATGGTCAGCAAGTATCTAGTTCCAGTGATTGATGAGCTACTGGATGAATTAGCAGGCGCTCAATGGTTCTGAAAACTTGATTTTTATGCGGGCTATCACCAAATTTGCCTAGCAGAGGGGGAGGAATACAGGACCGCGTTTTAAACGCATACAAGACATTGGGAGTTCAGAGTAGTGTCGTTTGGCCTTGCTAGTGATCCACCCACATTTCTGGCCGCCATAAGCACCACTCTAAAACCAGTGCTCCAGGTCTGTGTGGTGGGTTTTCTTCGACGATATTCTCATCTTCAGTAAGATGCTATCAGACTATGTTGGCCATCTACGCCAGGTTCTACAGCTTCTCAAAAAGGATCACTAGCACGTAAAACAGTCCAAATATTCTTTTGATCAGCGACATATCGCTTACTTTGCTCACATCATCGAGAGAGGGTGTTGTAACAAATCCCAACAAAGTCAGGACCATCGAGAAGTGGCATGTTCCTCAATCTGCTAAAGAGGCGCGTGATACGTCCATTTTGCATCATGTTTACCTACTGTTATTTATAATGTTTTTATGCATAATAATGCTTTTTGGAGTAATTCTAATGCCTTTTCTCTCATAATATGCAAGGTTAACACAAAGAGGGAGAATTCCGGCAGCTGGAAATCTGGACCCGAAAAAGCTACTTCATGCCACCTATTCTGCACAACTCCAAATGAGTTGAAACTTCACGAGGAATTTTGATGGAATATATAAGAAATACTGGAGACAATAAGTACTAGAGGGGCCTCCAGGTGGGCATAACACACCTGGGCGCGCTAGGAGGCCCAGGAGCGCCCTGGTTGGTTGTGCTTAGCCCAGCCCACCTCTGATGCCCATCTTCTGGTATATAAGTCATTTTGACCTGGAAAAAAAATAAGGATAGGACTTTCGGGACGAAGCGCCACCGTCTCGAGGCGGAACTTGGGCAAGAGCACTTTTGCCCTCCGGCGGAGCGATTCCGCCGGGGGGAACTTCCCTCCCGGAGGGGGAAATCGTCATCATCATCATCACCAACAACTCTCCCATCTTGGGCAGGGCAATGTCCACAAACATCTACAACAGCACCATCTCCTCTCAAACCCTAGTTCATCTCTTGTGTTCAATCTTTGTACCGGAACCTCAGATTGGTACCTATGGGTGACTAGTAGTGTTGATTACATCTTGTAGTTGATCACTATATGGTTTATTTGGTGGAAGATTATATGTTCAGATCCATTGTGCTATTTAATACCCCTCTGATCATGAACATGTTTATCACTTGTGAGTAGTTACTTTTGTTCTTGACGTCACGGGAGAAATATTGTTGCAAGTAATCATGTAAATTTGATATGTGCTCGATATTTTGATGGTATGTATGTTGTGATTCCCTTAGTGGTGTCATGTGAACGTCAACTACATGACACTTAACCATATTTGGGCCTAAAGGAATGCATTGTGGAGTATTTATTAGATGATGGGTTGTGAGAGTGAAAGAAGCTTAAACCCTAGTTTATGCTATTCCATAAGGGAATGATTTGGATCCAAAAGTCTAATGCTATGGTTAGAATTTATTCTTAATACTTTTCTCGTAGTTGCGGATGCTTGCGAGGGGGTTAATCATAAGTAGGAGGTTTGCTCAAGTAAGAACAGCACCTAAGCACCGGCCCACCCACATATCAAATTATTAAAGTAGTCAACACAAATCAAACCAACATGATGGAAGTGACTAGATGAAATTCCCGTGTACCCTCAAGAACACTTTGCTTATTATAAGAGACCGTTTCGGCCTGTCCTTTGCCTCAGAAGGATTGGGCTACCTTGCTGCACTTTTGCTACCGTTACCATTACTTGCTTGTTACAAATTATCTTGCTACCAAACTACTCGTTACTTACAATTTCAGTGTTTGCAGACAATACCTTACCGAAAACCGCTTGTCATTTCCTTCTGCTCCTCGTTGGGTTCGGCACTCTTACTTATCGAAAGGACTACGATTGATCCCCTATACTTGTGGGTCATCAAGGCTCTTTTCTGGCGCTGTTGCCGGGGAGTGAAGCGCTCTTGGTAAGTGGAAATAGGTAAGGAAAAATTATTACTACGTGCTGAAATATATATTCACTTGTTACTATGGAGAACAATCCTTTGAGGGGTTTGTTTGGGGTATCTTTACCTCGATCGGAACCACAATTAGTTGCCCCTCAACCCACTGCACCTACTGAAAATACAGAATATGAAATTCCTTTGGGTATGATAGAATAACTGCTAGCTAATCCTTATGCAGGAGATGGAAGCGAACATCCTGATATGCATTTGATATATGTGGAAGAAATTTGTGGATTGTTTAAGCTTGCAGGTTTACCCGGAGATGAAGCTAAGAAGAAGGTTTTCCCTTTATCTTTGAAGGGAAAAGCATTGGCATGGTATAGGCTATACGATGATATTGGATCTTGGAATTGGAATCGATTGAAATTGGAGTTTCACCAAAAAAATTATCCTATGCATCTAGTTCATCGTGATCGGAATTATATATATAATCTTTGGCCTCGTGAAGGAGAAAGTATCGCTCTAGCTTGGGGGAGGCTTAAGTCAATGTTGTATTCATGCCCCAACCATGAGCTCTCAAGACAATTTATTATTCAGAATTTTTATGCTCGACTTTCTCATAATGATCAATCCATGCTCGATACTTATTGTACTAGTTCCTTTATGAAGAAGACTATTAAATTCCGGTGGGATCTTTTAGAAAGAATTAAACACAACTCTGAAGATTGGGAACTCGACGAAGGTAAAGAGTGAGGTATTAAGCTTAAGTTTGATTGCGTTAAATCTTTTATGAATACCGATGCTTTTCAAAAGTTTAGCACTAAATATGGACTTGATTCTGAGATAGTGTAACATCCCAAAATTCTAAATTTTGGAATGTTATATTAAATTAATAGATTTGATTGATTGTTTGTTTGTGGTGTGGTTGCTTGTGTGAAATTGAGTGAAATTCAAAACTTTTTGAAAGTTAAATGAGAGGGAATAAAAGGACTTTCCCAAACTTTCATTTTTTGCATTTATGATCATCGTGAATTCAAATTCTTTTCAAATACTAAACCCTCGAGAGAAGATGACCTGACTTCTTCCATTTAAATAAATGAAAATGGTTTTTGAAAATATTTGAATTTCACTTGGAAATATTTCCAATTTAGAAACTTTAAGCAACTCAATGATTTTCATGAGAGAAGATAAAATGACTTCTTCAAAACATATGAAATATGAGTTGGGAGTTTCAAAGGATCAAATTTAAAGTCCCTTTGAAATTATTTTCAATTTGGAGTTATTTGGGTTTTATTCAAATTATTTTTCTCCAAAAATAAAATATTTGGAAAATAGGGTAAAATGATTCCCTACATAAGAAAATTGGAGAGAAATAAATTTGAAATCATTTTGCTATTTTTAAAATGATTTTTACTGGGATTTATTGCAACAGTAGCACTCTTTGACTTATTTGAACTTTTGTTGATTTTATTTGATGCTTAAAAAATGTTCACGTTGTAGAAAATAATTTTCTGAAAATTTTGATATATTATATACCCATATAATATTTTTTATTTCTTTTGGTTTATTTAATTTTTGTCTGACTGCGTTTAAAAAAAACTTTTTCGGACCGACTGGGCCGAAACCCAGCCGGCCCAGTGCCCAGCGCGCCTCCTTCCTCTCGTCCCCGAGCGGGACTCCCACAGGAGACCGCTGCCGCCGCGCCGCCAAGTCCGACCGGGACACCGTCCCGTCGCCGCCTCTCCTGCCCCTCCTCCACGCGACCTCGCCCCTCCCCCATCTATAAATACCCGAGGCCCGGTCCCCTCTCTCTCCTCCACGCGTCGCGCCGCCGTCACCGCATCTCACCGCCGCCGCCGCCACCGGAAGCCGCAGCCGCCGCCCTTGTCTCCGTCGACCGCCGCCGACGCCACCACCGCAACCGCCGCTCCGTGCCGCCCCTCCCCGTGCTCTTCGCCGCCTTCCCCGACGACCGGAGCCGAGCCGCCGCCGCCGTCCCACGTCGCCGGACTTTGCCTCCGCCGCTGTAGCTCCCCGCTCTCTCTCGTCCGTTAGATCTAGGATCAACGATTAGGGTTAGATTGGCTTGTTTTTTTTGTTTTTTTGAACCGGTATGCTCTAAGTAGCGAACGTTCACTAGTTAAGCCTTTGTAGTGGACGAATTCGTCGCTTATGCTTCTGTAGCGAACGTTCGTCCATTAAGTTTTGCTTTTTCTGTTTTATTTTTCGGCCAAGGACCCATCCGTGAATATTTTATTTACAAATGAGTCCCTGATCTTCAAACCTTCGTTACTTTTCGCTCGTTTATCCAAATCCAACGAAACCAATGCCCACTTCTTTGTGATGATCCCCTCTATACAGTAATCCAACTTAAACATATTTTTGAAAGTTTAAAATTTGAATTCAAACAGGTTTGTATTTGAACTTCGTTTGATCATAACTCGAGTTTTATAACTCCGATTTAGTTGATTCTTTTTGCAAATAGAAGCTCTTGACCTAAACTTTTTGATAAGGCCAAATCCACACAATTTGGGTACTGTTAGAAATTGTTTTATGTTGCAACAGTTAATTGCTTGTTTTTGGAGTTTTCCGAGTTCTTTTCTTCGATTCTTTTTCATGATTGCTTATGTGAGGTTACTATTGCTTGCTTACAAAAGATTTACTGAAGTGTGACGAGTAGAACTATCAGGAGTTATGAGTGAGAATCATCTTCATCAATAGTACAAGGCAAGTTCACACTTTGATCATATCCCTTTATTACCCAGTTTTTATGCATTAGCTCAACCCTCAAACATTGCATGGTTAGGAATTGATAACGTGTGGGTATTGGGAAGTAGTTGATGAGGTAGGAACCTATTGTCCTGCATTCAAACCTTGGGATTTACTTCTACGTTATGCTTACTGCTATGCTATGCTCATAGATGTGGATTGGTATGAGAGATTTCATGGAAGATGTGAGAGTTATTTATATCTAAGGGTTAACCTAAGGTGGCTACTTTAATACACATCTGGGTGGATTGGTTGGGGCACCCTGGAGCACCCAGTGGTTTGCCCGGGCACCTGGAGAATCCAGTGTTGTCCTAGGATATCCCGGAGGACCCGTGTGATCATCCTATGGTTCGTCACCCAGGCTCAAAGGGATCATAAGATTATTCAAACTAGAAACTTCCGTGTGCAGCCACAAGCCATTATGGGCTCTGGCATAGTTGAGTATGTTGTGTGACCTCTTTTAGTGGTAGGCTAGCAAATGTAGGTGGTACTATCTACCCAGAGTAAAGAGTTAATGCTTCTCAAAGACTATGTCTCGGTCATCCGTTTCTCAAACATCATGTAGTGCGAGAAATTCAATGGAGGATATCGAGTCTTGTGGGGAAAAGTGCACAAACCTCTGTAGAGTGTACAAACTAATCATGATTAGCCGTGTCCCCGGTTATGGACATCTTGAGTATCTGGTTCTTGGATTATCATGCTGATCTCATCACTCTATATCATAAAATTGTTGGGTTATTAATGATTTTTGGGATTGAGTTGGAGGAACCTTCTCAGTAATTTTCAACCAACTTGGTAGTTAAATAAAATATATTCCTTTGCGTAGGGAAAAATTGGCTTTATGAAAAAATAAACTTAGAGCTTTCTACCAGCCATATATGCATGTAGTGATAGCCATTATTCATCATTGATCTATGGTGTGAATTTGCCAGTACATTCAATGTACTGACCTACATGGGTATAACGTCTCATGTTGGAGGATTCTTACGACGAGTAAGTGATACGTTAGGGTTACGATTTCTACACTCAACTTTGCCGTTGGTGTTGATGGGAATCCACAACCTTGTTGTTACTTCCGCTATTTGGATTGAGGTAATAGTATTTACGTTACTTTATACATTTGATTTACCTCTGTTATAAATCCTCAAGTACTATGGGTGTCAGCATATCGATCCAGGGATGACACTTAAGCACAGAGACTTGACCGTCTGAGGTCGGGTCGCTACAAGATGGTATCAGAGCACATGTTGACTATAGGACGTAACACCTAGAAACTGGCAAGCCCATAGGAAAGATTTTTCTCTACAACTTTCTTTTCAAAAAGATCTTTTACCTCTCCTCTCTTCTGAGCTTATTCAAATATCCCCTTTAGTTAGACTATACCCCTTTCCCCTTTTGACCACACGAGGATACGACTGATGAGACCACTCCGAAGAAGTACAAGATATCGGAAACCTAAGACCGCTTCGGAATGAAGAGGATTTTACCGTGCATTATACTAATGGAAACTACAACGGTTGAAGACTCTGAAGACTAGGAGAATTTGAAGGCTCTGAAGAATTCCCAGATTTGTGTGACCTAGGAAGGTTACCCTTATGGAACTTGGCAGACTATGGAAGTTGTCAATACCCGAGATCAAGGTGTATCAGAGAAAGACCGGAACATAGAGCATTAGAACTCAAAGTTTTTGTCAAGAAAACCCCAAGACAGGAGATATCAACTATGGAATGCTCATGACAGAGACATGGGCATAAACACGGCTATCCATGATGCTAACGACCGTTTGTGCTATTGTCACCATGCTGAGTTGAGCATGCATTACTTCGGAAGGATTGGATGACAAAAAGGCTAATGGAGCACCTAACAGCAAAAGATGAAGTTTTCACCTCAGCCGGTGTATCGCCAGGACCTAGAGTACTACATCGAGAAGTTTAAGATGGACCTTCAGGAAGTCGTATTTGACAAGGAAGTATTTCGTGAAGAACTCAGGACCCAGAAGCTGAAAGTAGCCAAGCTGGAGGAGCAAAACCTCGAGATACTGGAGATTCGATATGAACTGAAGGGCAGTAGGACCGTGGTTCATTCCAAGGATGTTGAAACCCAGAAGTTTGGAACGCAACTCCAGAATATTAAAGGACGTCATGAGAGACTTTGTGTCAACAGAGAGGATCTGGCAAAAGGAACTTGAGAAGGACAAGCACGATCGGAAGAAGCCATCGGAGACATGAACAAGACTTGAAGTGTTTGGTGACTTTGAAGATTCATTGACCTTTAGAAGACCAAACCCCTGTTATATACCTGCGTTGGATGCGACGATTGTGAGCTGTCATTTGTTTGATGTTTTTTTCCGACAGCCACAAATAAAATCTGTCTTTTCAAAACTTTTGTTTGTATTGTGTGCATCGCTCTCTATCTCTCTTATCCCACCACAAAACCCATGGATCCAATATAGGATGAGTGGAGATGAGCTTATATTTTCTGGACCGATGAGTCAATTAGAGACGGACCGATGGATTCAGAATATGGAGGATCACATGAAGAACCCTATAGTCGGAAAGGATATGACCCAGCATGCTCTTCAGTGCTTTGAAAGAGGTGCTGCTACTTGGTGGAGGATGTACCAAACCATCAATGGATGGCAAGGAGTAACCAATTGGAAGGAATTTAAGTTGACTTTGCTAAAGTCTCGTCTTGTGTCCCAGAAATTGAAGCCTTATGGAAATGGTATGAAGAAACCCTGTGCATGCAAGCTTTGTGGAGAAATAGGACACAACCACAAAGAACACAAGGATGAATGCCCTAATTGTGAAGGAAGTCAACCAGCTGAAGAATGACCAACTAGGCAGATGACTTGTTTCTTATGTGAAGGGACTACCCACTACCCTGCTCAGTGTCACATTTACCCCATGGTACAAAGAACCATCCAGCAGAAGAAAGAAGTAGTGAAGGAGCCATCATGGGGATTTTAGAAGAACCGGTGATGAAGGAAGAGGTGGAGGACACACCCGAAGAAGACACAATTAAACCCTGCACCAAGTCATGCTATTCATGTGGAGAAGAAGGACACATATCACAGAATTGTCTGAATGGGGATCTTGTAGAATTCCCGACAGAGGAAGTAGAGTATGACCCACAGAAAATAGAAGCCCTGGTGGGAACGGAAAAGTACAGGAAGAGAAGTAGATTGGATTCCAGGAAGGAGCTGAGTCATATCACCTGTTACAGGTGCAAGGAGTCAGGGCACTACCTCAGCAGTTGCCCAAAAAGGAAGCCGAGGACCCAAGGAGGCTATGTAATCATGAGGAAACCATGATATTTGTCAGAAGTAGTATGTTTCTGCTGTAATGAAGCAGGGCACTTTGCCAGGGATTATCCCAAAGAGAAGGAGGCTTGTGCTAAATAGTAGAGTCTGTGAGAATTATAGTAGTAGTAGTGGGAACAATTCTTTTATATTGAAGTGTTGATTAGAGGCATGTAATGGAAATCCAGGAGATTGTAATAATTTGAGAACCAATAAAGCATCGTTGTTACTGATATGGATTTTATGAGTTGTTACTCTATGAAGAAATATTTTTTGACCATTTTCGAGGATATCATGGTCTATGGATGAATTTGTGCATTTCAAGGGTGGTAGTACCCTGCGAGGACACTTGACCCCTGGAGAAGATAATGACATTCCACGGAGTGGATTTTGGACAAAATAAGTATGAGTTTTGTCTCGATATGTGGGATACCCCAAGAATGAAGGGATGAAGTATTATTGGAGTATAAAGGAGGTATGATGTTGGAAATATGGAGCAATTGTAACTCCATGATGAGTCGGAGTAATCACGTTTTAGTTTGGTGCCAATAGAAGGAAGAGAGACAGTACAATTGGATGGATTTGAGAATGCTGGGAAGCTGGATGTTGGAGTAATGATGAGTTGCCCCCGATGATGAGTTCAAGGTTTACAAGTGATGAGATGGGCCATAACCCATAGGCCCCAGGACCTGCCAAGAAGCAAGCACATTCTTGCTGAAGGAAAAACCCTGGAAGAAGTTATGCCTTTATCAACAGACGATCTTATAGGAGTTATGAAACCCGAGAATTGTGAAGAACAATAGATGTTTTGTTTGGCTTGCGGAATCAATGGATATATCCGAACCCAGTTCGTGGATAAGAGATTCTGCAATGCTTGTGAGGATGAACGAGTGTTAGAATGCGAGATTCGCTAAACCATATACAGGGTAATGATTTGGGTGCGGGATGGATTGATCACCATACCGACTTACTCTTATTATTCGCTTTGCTATATGGGACGGTAAATCTGAGTGACTTACCCATAGTAGAGCGACGACGATCAAAACCTTGTTTAAACCTTAGAATGGTGTAAGTATTTTTCCCTTGTACAAGGCAGTTGTTGCCAATCGTAGGATATACGGTGAGGTTCAACCCAAACCCATTTTCCGGCAGGAGAAACCACAAATTGTTGACCACCATGAGACATCGATATGGTGAAGTACCACTAATTTTCCTGCAAGTACCACTAATTTTTCTGGTGTTTCGTGTTCCATATCCATAACTAAAGATAGAGAACAACTTAGAACAGGAAATAAGAACTACTTAGTGATAAAGCAAACAAGCACACATGAGAATATTCACCCCACGCTATTGCTCCCAGGCAACGGCGCCAGAAAAAGGTCTTGATAACCCACAAGTATAGGGGATCATTTCTAACCTTCTTCGATAAATAAGAGTGTCGAACCCAACGAGGAGCTAAAGGTAGAACAAATATTCCCTCAAGTTCTATCGACCACCGATACAACTCTACGCACACTTGACGTTCCCCAAATCAGATGCTAGAACTACTTTTGCAAGAATAAAACTAGAAGTACTTTGTAAGATAATAAAACTTAGGTGTTTAGTAAAAGGGTTTGTGTCAACAAGAAAGTTATTTGTCCCTAGGCAATCGATAACAAGTACCGGTAATCATTCTTGCAATTTTATATGAGGGAGAGGCATGAGCTAACATACTTTCTCTATTTGGATCATATGCACTTATGATTGGAACTCTAGCAAGCATCCGCAACTACTAAAGATCATTAAGGCCATGAAACCAAACCATAGCATTAAGTATCAAGTCCTCTTTACTCCCATACGCCATAGCCCACCTACTCGGGTTTAAGCTTCTGTCACTCTCGCAACCCACCATAAGCGAACCATGAACATATTGCAACACCCTACTGCGGGGGCCCCTCACGTTTGCCCGAGAACGGAGGGCACTGCAGGACAACACCATAAATAAAATATACAATCATACCAACCAAGATCATGATTAACACACAGGACAAAGCGGATCTACTCAAACATCATAGGATAACCATAGATCGTTGGGAAATAATATATGGAGTTGAGCACCATGTTTAAGTAGAGATTACAGCGGGGGAAGAGGTGTTACACTACTGCATAGAGGGGGAGAAAGTTGGTGTTGACGGTAGCAAGGTTGTTGATGTAGATCGTCGTCCCGATCGTTGCCCCGGTGGCACTCCGGCGCCACCGGAAGCGAGGGGGAGATGGCCCCTCTACTTCTTCTTCTTCCTTGGGCTCCCCCTAGATGGGAGGAGAGTTCCCCCTCTGGTCCTTGGTCTCCATGGCGCCGGAGGGGCGGGAGCCCCTCCGAGATTGGATCTCCCTCTTTGTTCTCTTCTATTTCGCGTTCCCCAGATCTGGCTGAAAACTATTTCTTATATTCCGGGAGATCCGTAACTCCGATTGCGCTGAGATTTTAACACAATTTTTTTCCGGATATGAGCTTCCTTGCACCCGAAGTAGAGCTCCAACTGACGTTCGAGGAGGGCACAACCCACCACCATGCGCCAGGGGCCTGGGCGCGCCCTGGTGTCTTGTGGGTTGTGTGGGCCTCCGTTTGCGGTGATTCCAACTCCAAAAAAATCACATATATTCCAAAATAATTCTCTGTGAAATTTTACTGCATTTGGGCTTCGTTTGATATGGATACTCTGCGATACAAAAAACATGCAGAAAATAGGAACTGGCACTGGGCACTGGATCAATAGGTTAGTCCAATAAATCATATAAAAAGTTGCCAAAAACATGTGAAAGTTGTATAATATTGGCATGAAACAATCAAAAATTATAGATACGACGGAGACGTATCAGTGGGCTAAGGATGAACTAGTACAGTGGGAGAACAACCTCAGGAGGTGTGTTCTTGTGTTTGTTTGAGCTGGTGAGGGTGTGGGTGAATGAATGATCCGTCCCCTTCTACGGTGGTGGCTAGGCTCTATTTATAGTGGCCTTGGTCCTCTCCCCAGAAAGAAGGAGGGAAGGGATCCCACAACGGCCAAATTCGAAGGGAGGCAACTAGTACATCTTATCCTGAGAAAAGGTTGTCTGCGCCTGCAAAGCTTCTGGTCGTGACGCCATGGTGGGCTCGGCGATGACCTCCGTCCTGTCATCCTGGCGGTCTTGGTATTGAAGCACGGAAATGGAAACCTTTGGTTGATGCCTCGGGACTCCGCGCCTACGCTTGCCTATTTAGCACCAAAGAGGAAACCTGTTGTACTGTGCCCGCTGGGGCCCGCCTGGCCTTGGTCGTCATGGCTTGCGTCATCCGAACCTCGCGAGGTGAGGGCGTACATAGGAATCTCCACTCCTCAGGGGCTAGCCTGAGGAGGCCGCCTCTTCTGGAGGTCTTGGCGTCGTCCGCCTCGCAAGGGTCTTGCATTGTTGGTGCTGAAGATGGGTAGTACCAGGCCGTCGATGGAGCCACGGCATGGGCCGCAGGCAGGCAAGTCTGGGTACCCCGGTTCCCAGAACGCCGACAATGACGGTGTCGTGCCTTAGTCATCGCTAGGTAGTCTACGGACCTGATTGTAGATTTTACTTCTAGTGTTCTTTATACTACCTGATAGTTGATGAATATACTAAAAGTTTTCTTGAAAAAAAGAGAAATCACAGGTTTTTTTGAATCATATCTCGATCGGTTTAGTTGCTTCAGACACGATGTCCACAACCCATGGCGGCCCGTTTTTAGTTATGGCCTTGTTGGTGCGCTAGCGGCCTGCGATTGCCTAGAAAACACAATACTGTCTTTTCTTTAAAGTTAAAAGCAACATTTAGCTTCCTTTGTGGAAACCCGTCTTGCCGTAAAGAAGCAAGGGCAAACAAATCTTTTTTAAGTTAAACGCAACATTCAGCTTCCTTTGTGGACACTCGTCTTGCCGCAAAGATGCAAGGGCAAACAAATCTTCTCAAGCCCTTCAAAGTCAAGGTAGCTGATGGTGGTATTCAGTTGGAAGCTTATGATACCATACTTTGCAGGGATTGATTAAGGCAACACAATCCAATGTGTATCGATTGGGAGGCACAACATCTGTTAGTCATCACTGCTACTGGACAAGTGAACCTCCAAGCAATTTCTGCATCTCAGCTACAGTGTTCTGCAATCTCCACAGAGGAATTACCGAAGTCGTGTAAATAACGATCGGTGGCTTATATGGCTTAGTTGTCTGCGCTATCTGAAGAAGGGCTACCTAACACTCAATACCACAAGACATCTTGAGAGTTTTGGAACAATTCACTAAAGTTTTTGAAGCTCCTACTTCTCAGCCACTGCGATGAGAGTGTGACCATCGCATACCCCCCACTGAGGGAGCTCAACCAGTCAACTTGCGGCCCTACAGATACAAACCGGAGCTCAAGGATGAGATTGACCGTCAGGTCAAAGAGCTGTCGATGTTGGAATGATTCATAGAAGCACTAGCCCATTTTCATCTCCAGTTTTGCTCGTCAAGAAAAAGGACAGACATGGCAGTTGTGCATTGATTATCGCCGTCTAAACTCCATGACAATGGTCAGCAAGTATCTAGTTCCGGTGATTGATGAGCTACTGGATGAATTAGCAGGCGCTCAATGGTTCTGAAAACTTGATTTGTATGTGGGCTATCACCAAATTTGCCTAGCAGAGGGGGAGGAATACAGGACCGCGTTTAAAATGCATACAAGACATTGGGAGTTCAGAGTAGTGTCGTTTGGCCTTGCTAGTGATCCACCCACATTTCTAGGCGCCATAAGCACCACTCTAAAACCAGTGCTCCGGGTCTGTGTGGTGGTTTTCTTCGATGATATTCTCGTCTTCAGTAAGATGCTATCAGACCATGTTGGCCATCTACGCCAGGTTCTGTAGCTTCTGAAAAAGGATCACTAGCACGTAAAACAGTCCAAATATTCTTTTGATCAGCGACATATCTCTTACTTTGCACACATCATCGAGAGAGGGTGTTGTAACAAATCCCAACAAAGTCAGGACCATCGAGAAGTGGCATGTTCCTCAATCTGCTAAAGAGGTGCGTGATACGTCCATTTTGCATCGTGTTTACCTACTGTTATTTATAATGTTTTTATGCATAATAATGCTTTTTGGAGTAATTCTAATGCCTTTTCTCTCATAATATGCAAGGTTAACACAAAGAGGGAGAATTCCGGCAGCTGGAAATCTGGACCCGAAAAAGCTACGCCATGCCACCTATTCTGCACAACTCCAAATGAGCTGAAACTTCATGAGGAATTTTGATTGAATATATAAGAAATACTGGAGCCAATAAGTACCAGAGGGGCCTCCAGGTGGGCATAACACACCTGGGCGCGCTAGGAGGCCCAGGAGCGCCCTGGTTGGTTGTGCTCAGCCCAGCCCACCTCCGATGCCCATCTTCTGGCATATAAGTCATTTTGACCTAGAAAAAAATAAGGAGAGGACATTCGGGACGAAGTGCCACCGTCTCGAGGCGGAACTTGGGCAGGAGCACTTTTGCCCTCCGGCGGAGCGATTCCGCCGGGGGAACTTCCCTCCCGGAGGGGGAAATCGTCATCATCATCATCACCAACAACTCTCCCATTTTGGGGAGGGCAATCTCCATAAACATATACAACAGCACCATCTCCTCTCAAACCCTAGTTCATCTCTTGTGTTCAATCTTTGTACCGGAACCTCAGATTGGTACCTATGGGTGACTAGTAGTGTTGATTACATCTTGTAGTTGATCACTATATGGTTTATTTGGTGGAAGATTATATGTTCAGATCCATTATGCTATTTAATACCCCTCTGATCATGAACATGTTTATCACTTGTGAGTAGTTACTTTTGTTCTTGAGGTCACGGGAGAAATATTGTTGCAAGTAATCATGTAAACTTGATATGTGTTCGATATTTTGATGGTATGTATGTTGTGATTCCCTTAGTGGTGTCATGTGAACGTCGACTACATGACACTTAACCATATTTGGGCCTAAGGGAATGCATTGTGGAGTATTTATTAGATGATGGGTTGTGAGAGTGAAAGAAGCTTAAACCCTAGTTTATGCGCTATTCCGTAAGGGAATGATTTGGATCCAAAAGTCTAATGCTATGGTTAGAATTTATTCTTAACACTTTTCTCATAGTTGTGGATGCTTGCGAGGGGGTTAATCATAAGTAGGAGGTTTGCTCAAGTAAGAACAGCACCTAAGCACCGGTCCACCCACATATCAAATTATCAATGTAGTGAACACAAATCAAACCAACATGATGGAAGTGACTAGATGAAATTCCCGTGTACCCTCAAGAACACTTTGCTTATTATAAGAGACCGTTTCGGCCTGTCCTTTGCCTCAAAAGGATTGGGCTACCTTGCTGTACTTTTGCTACCATTACCGTTACTTGCTTGTTACAAATTATCTTGCTACCAAACTACTCGTTACTTACAATTTCAGTGTTTGCAGACAATACCTTACCGAAAACCGCTTGTCATTTCCTTCTGCTCCTTGTTGGGTTCGGCACTCTTACTTATCGAAAGGACTACGATTGATCCCCTATACTTGTGGGTCATCAAGGCTCTTTTCTGGCGCTGTTGCCGGGGAGTGAAGCGCTCTTGGTAAGTGGAAATTGGTAAGGAAAAATTATTACTACGTGCTGAAATATATATTCACTTGTTACTATGGAGAACAATCCTTTGAGGGGTTTGTTTGGGGTATCTTTACCTCGATCGGAACCACAATTAGTTGCCCCTCAACCCACTGCACCTACTGAAAATACAGAATATGAAATTCCTTTGGGTATGATAGAATAACTGCTAGCTAATCCTTATGCAGGAGATGGAAGCGAACATCCTGATATGCATTTGATATATGTGGAAGAAATTTGTGGATTGTTTAAGCTTGCAGGTTTACCCGGAGATGAAGCTAAGAAGAAGGTTTTCCCTTTATCTTTGAAGGGAAAGCATTGGCATGGTATAGGCTATGCGATGATATCGGATCTTGGAATTGGAATCGATTGAAATTGGAGTTTCACCAAAAAAATATCCTATGCATCTAGTTCATCGTGATCGGAATTATATATATAATCTTTGGCCTTGTGAAGGAGAAAGTATCGCTCTAGCTTGGGGGAGCCTTAAGTCAATGTTATATTCATGCCCCAACCATGAGCTCTCAAGACAATTTATTAATCGGAATTTTTATGCTCGACTTTCTCATAATGATCAATCCATGCTCGATACTTATTATATTGGTTCCTCTATGAAGAAGACTATTGAATTCCGGTGGGATATTTTAGAAAGAATTAATTGCAACTCTGAAGATTGGGAACTCGAGGAAGGTAAAGAGTCAGGTATTAAGCTTAAGTTTGATTGCGTTAAATCTTTTATGAATACCCATGCTTTTCAAAGTTTAGCACTAAATATGGACTTGATTCTGAGATAGTATAACATCCCAAAATTCTAAATTTTGGAAAGTTATATTAAATTAATAGATTTGATTCATTGTTTGATTGTGGTGTGGTTGCTTGTGTGAAATTGAGTGAAATTCGAAACTTTGTGAAAGTTAAATCAGAGGGAATAAAAGGACTTTCCCAAACTTTCATTTTTTCCATTTATGATCTTCGTGAATTCAAATTATTTTCAATACAAAACCCTAGAGAGAAGATGACCAAACTTCTTCCATTTAAATAAATGAAAAGGTTTTTTGAAAATATTTGAATTTCACTTGGAAATATTTCCAATTTAGAAATTTTAAGCAACTCAATGATTTCATGAGAGAAGACAAAATGACTTCTTCAAAACATATGAAATATGAGTTGGGAGTTTCAAAGGATCAAATTTAAAGTCCCTTTCAAATTATTTTCAGTTTGGAGTTATTTGGGTTTTATTCAAATTATTTTTCTCCAAAAATAAAATACATGGAAAATAGGGTAAAATGATTCCCTACATCAAAAAATTGAAGAGAAATAAATTTGAAATCATTTTGGTATTTTTAAAATGATTTTCTACTGGGTTTTATTGCACTAGTAGCACTCTTTGATTTATTTGAATTTTTGTGGATTTTATTTGATGCTTGAAAAATGTTCACGTTGTAGAAAATAATTTTCTAAACTTTTTGATATATTATATGCCCATATAATATTTTTTATTTCTTGTGTTTTATTTATTTTTGTCTAACTGTGTTTAAAAAAACTTCTTTCGGACCGACTGGGCCGAAACCCAGCCGGCCCAGTGCCCAGCGCGCCTCCTTCCTCCCGTCCCCGAGCAGGACTCCCGCAGGAGACCGCCGCCGCCACGCCGCCAAGTCCAACCGGGACTCCGTCCCGTCGCCGCCTCTCCAGCCCCTCCTCCACGCGACCTCGCCCCTCCCCCATCTATAAATACCCGAGGCCCGGCCCCCTCTCTCTCCTCCACGCGTCGCGCCGCCATCACCGCATCTCACCGCTGCCGCCGCCGCCGCCGGAAGCCGCAGCCGCCGCCCTCGTCGCCGTCGACCGCCGCCGACGCCACCACCGCAACCGCCGCTCCGCGCCGCCCCTCCCCGTGCTCTTCGCCGCCTTCCCCGACGACCGGAGCCGAGCCGCCGCCGCCGTCCCACGTCGCCGGACTTTGCCGCCGCCGCGGTAACTCCCCGCTCTCTCTCGTCCGTTAGATCTAGGATCAACGGTTAGGATTAGATCGGCTTGTTTTCTTTTATTTTTTTTCGAACCGGTATGCTCTAAGTAGCGAACGTTCACTAGTTAAGCCTTTGTAGTGGACGAATTCGTCTCTTATGCTTCTGTAGCGAACGTTCGTCCGTTAAGTTTTTCTTTTTCTGTTTTATTTTTCGGCCAAGGACCCATCCGTGAATATTTTATTTACAAATGAGTCCCTGATCTTCAAACCTTCGTTACTTTTCGCTCGTTTATCCAAATCCAACGAAACCAACGCCCACTTCTTTGTGATGATCCCCTCTATCCAGTAATCCAACTTAAACATATTTTTTAAAGTTTAAAATTTGAATTCAAACAGGTTTGTATTTGAACTTCGTTTGATCATAACTCGAGTTTTATAACTCCGATTTAGTTGATTCTTTTTGCAAATCGAAGCTCTTGACCTAAACTTTCTGATAAGGCAAAATCCACACAATTTGGGTACTGTTAGAAATTGTTTTCTGTTGCAAGAGTTAATTGCTTGTTTTTGGTGTTTTCCGAGTTCTTTTCTTCGATTCTTTTGCATGATTGCTTATGTGTGGTTACTATTGCTTGCTTATGATAGATTGACCGGAGTGTGACGAGTAGAACTATCAGGAGTTATGAGTGTGAATCATCTTCATCAACAGTACAAGGCAAGTTCACACTTTGATCATATCCCTTTATTACCCAGTTTTTATGCATTAGCTCAACCCTCAAACATTGCATGGTTAGGAATTGATAACGTGTGGGTATTGGGAAGTAGTTGATGAGGTAGGAACCTATTGTCCTGCATTCAAACCTTGGGAGTTACTTCTACCTTATGCTTACTGCTATGCTATGCTCGTATACGTGGATTGGTATGAGAGATTTCATGGAAGATGTGAGAGTTATTTATATCTAAGGGTTAAACTAAGGTGGCTACTTTAATACACATCTGGGTGGATTGGTTGGGGCACCCTGGAGCACCCAGTGGTTTGCCCGGGCACCTGAGAATCCAGTGTTGTCCTAGGATATCCCGGAGGACCCGTGTGATCATCCTATGGTTTGCCACCCAGGGTCAAAGGGATCATAAGATTATTCAAACTAGAAACTTCCGTGTGCGGCCACAAGCCATTATGGGCTCTGGCATAGTTGAGTATGTTGTGTGACCTCTTTTAGTGGTAGGCTAGCAAATGTAGGGGGATGTAGGTGGTACTGTCTACCCAGAGTAAAGAGTTAACGCTTCTGAAAGACTATGTCTCGGTCATCCGTTTCTCAAACATCATGTAGTGCGAGAAATTCAACGGAGGAGATCGAGTCTTGTGGGGAAAAGTGCGCAAACCTCTGTAGAGTGTACAAACTAATCATGATTAGCCGTGTCCCCGGTTATGGACATCTTGAGTATCTGGTTCTTGGATTATCATGTTGATCTCATCACTCTATATAATAAAATTGTTGGGTTATTAATGATTTTTGGGATTGAGTTGGAGGAACCTTCTCAATAATTTTCAACCAACTTGGTAGTTAAATAAAATATATTCCTTTGCTGTAGGGAAAAATTGGCTTTATGCAAAAATAAACTTAGAGCTTTCCACCAGCCATATATGCATGTAGTGATAGCCATTATTCATCATTGCTCTATGGTGTGAATTTGCCAGTACATTCAATGTACTGACCTACATGGCAGCAACGTCTCATGTTGCAGGATTCTTACGACGAGTAAGTGATACGTTAGGGTTACGATTTCTACACTCAACTTTGTCGTTGGTGTTGATGGGAACCCACAACCTTGTTGTTACTTCCGCTATTTGGATTGAGGTAATAGTATTTACGTTACTTTATACATGTGATTTACCTCTGTTATAAATCCTTGAGTACTGTGTGTGTCAGCATACCCATCCAGGGATGACAATTAAGCACAGAGACTTGACCGTCTGAGGTCGGGTCGCTACAGATAGTAGCTTCCTTTTGTGAATCTTTTGGTACTCATGTTGATCTCCCTAAGGACAAGTGGTTTAAATATCACCCACCTATTAAAGAAGAAATTAAAGAACCGTTAATAGCTAAAGATGAAACTATTATTTATAATGTTGATCCAGTTGTTCCTACTGTTTTTCTTGAAAAACCACATTTCCCTGTTAGGATGAAGGAACATGCTAAAGTTTCAACTGTGGTCAATAAAAGTTATATTAGAATACCTAAACCAGCTGAACAAATCAAGGTAGAAACTAGTGTTGCTATGGTTAAGGATCTCCTGGTTGAAAATATTGATGGGCATATTTAATTCTGTGATGAAGCTGCTAGAATTGCCAAACCAGATGAAAAAGATAAACATAGACCTGTTGTTGGCATGCCCGTTGTCTCAGTTAAAATAGGAGATCACTGTTATCATGGTTTATGCGACATAGGTACTAGCGTGAGTGCTATTCCTTTTACCTCATATCAAGAAATTATGAATGACATAGCACCCGCTGAGATAGAGGACATAGATGTTACTATTAAACTTGCTAATAGAGACACCATCACACCACTTGGGATTGTTAGAGATGTTGAAGTCTTGTGTGGGAAAATAATATACCCTACTGATTTTCTTGTTCTTGGTTCCCCACAAGATGCCTTTTGTCCATTATCTTTGGTAGACCTTTCTTGAACACCGTTAATGCTAAAATAGATTGTGAGAAACAAACTATCGGTGTTAGTTTTGGTGATGAGTCTCATGAGTTTAATTTTTCCAAGTTTAGTAGAAAGCATCATAAGAAAGAATTGCCTAGTAAGGATGAAATTATTGGTCTTGCTTCTATTGTTGTACCTCCTACTGATCCTTTAGAATAATATCTGCTAGACCATGAAAATGATTTACATATGCATGAAAGAAATGGAATAGATAAGATTTTGTTTGAACAACGTCCTATGCTTAAACACAATTTGCCTATTGAAACTCCAGGAGGTCCACCTCCACCTAAAGGTGATCCTATGTTCGAATTAAAACAATTGCCAGACACTCTGAAATATGCTTATCTTGATGAGAAGAAGATATATCATGTTATTATTAGTGCTAACCTTTCAGAACATGAAGAAGAAAGATTATTGAAAGTTCTAAGGAATCACCGAGCTGCTATTGGGTATACTCTTGATGATTTAAAGGGCATTAGTCCCACTCTATGTCATCACAATATTAATATGGAACCTGGTGCTAAACCTGTTATTCATCACCAACGTCGGTTAAATCCAAAGATGAAAGAAGTGGTAAGAACGGAAATATTAAAACTTCTGGAAGCAGGTATAATCTATCCTATAGCTGATAGTAGATGGGTAAGTCCTGTCCATTGTGTCCCTAAGAAAGTAGGTATTACTGTTGTTCCTAATGATAAGAATGAACTTATTCCACATAGAATTGTTACAGGCTATAGAATGGTAATTGATTTTAGAAAATTAAACAAAGCAACTAGAAAAGATCATTACCCTCTGCCTTTTATTGATCAAATGCTAGAAATATTATCTAAGCACACACATTTGTGCTTCCTTGATGGATATTCTGGTTTTTAACAAATACCTGTTTCTCAACCTGATCAAGAAAAGACCACTTTTACTTGTCCTTTTGGAACTTATTCTTATATATGTATGCCTTTTGGTTTATCCAATGCACCTGCTACCTTTCAAAGATGCATGACTGCTATATTCTCTGACTTCTGTGAAAAGATTGTTGAGGTTTTTATGGATGACTTTTCTGTTTATGGGAAGTCTTTTGATGATTGTTTAAGCAATCTTGATCGAGTTTTGCAGAGATATGAGCAAACAAATCTTGTCTTTAATTGGGAGAAGTGCCACTTCATGGTTAACGAAGGTATTGTTTTGGGCCATAAAATTACTGAAAGAGGTATTGATGTGGACAAAGCTAAGGTTGATGCAATTGAGAAAATCCCATGTTCTGAAGATATCAAAGGTATTCGTAGTTACCTTGGTCATGCTGGTTTCTATAGGAGATTTATCAAAGAATTTTCTAAAATTTCTAGGCCTCTTACAAATCTTTTGCAAAACGATGTTCCTTTTGTTTTTGATGATGATTGTTTAGAAGCCTTCGAAACACTCAAGAAAGCCTTCATTTCTGCACCTATTGTTCAACCACCTGATTGGAACTTGCCTTTTGAAATTACGTGTGATGCTAGTGATTATGCTGTTGGTGCTGTTCTAGGACAAAGTGTTGATAAGAAACTGAATGTTATTCACTACGCAAGTAAAACTCTAGACAGTGCAAAAAGAAACTATGCTACTACTGAAAAAGAATTTCTAGCGGTGGTGTTTGCTTGTGATAAATTTAGATCCTATATTGTAGATTTAAAAGTAATTGTTCACACTAATCATGCCGCAATAAAGTATCTTATGTAAAAGAAAGATGTTAAACCTAGGCTTATTTGATGGGTTCTCTTGCTACAAGAATTTGATTTACATATCACTGATAGAAAAGGAGCGGAGAACCCCGTATCTGATAACCTGTCTAGGTTGGAGAATTTTCTTGATGACCCACAACCTATTAATGATAGTTTTCCTGATGAGCAATTAGCTGCAATAAATGTTTCTAATAGTACACCTTGGTATGCTGACTATGCTAATTATATTGTTGCTAAATACATACCCCCTAGCTTTACATACAAACAAAAGAAAAATTCTTCTATGATTTAAGACACTACTTTTGGGATGACCCACATCTTTATAAAGAAGGAGTAGATGGTATTGTTAGACGTTGCGTACCTGAGTATGAACAGGAACAAATCCTACAGAAATGTCACTGCGAAGCTTATGGAGTACATCATGCGGGAGACAGAACTGCTCACAAGGTATTGCAATCTGGGTTTTATTGGCCTACTCTCTTCAAGGATGCTCGTAAGTTTGTCTTATCTTGTGATGAATGTCAAAGAACAGGTAATATCGGTAAGCGTCAAGAAATGTCTATGAATTATTCACTTGCTGTTGAACCATTTGATGTTTGGGGATTTGATTATATGGGACCTTTTCCTTCCTCTAATGCGTATACTCATATTTTGGTTGCTATTGATTATGTTACTAAGTGGGTAGAAGCTATTCCAACTAGTAGTGTTGATCATAACACCTCTATTAAAATGCTTAAAGAAGTTATTTTCCCAAGGTTTCAGTCCCTAGATATTTAATGACTGATGGTGGTTCACACTTTATTCATGGTGCTTTCCGTAAAATGCTTGCCAAGTATGATGTTAACCATAGAATTGCATGACCTATCATCCTCAGTCTAGTGGTCAAGTTGAGCTTTGCAATAGAGAAATAAAATTAACTTTACAAAAGACTGTCAATTGGTCCCGGAAGAATTGGTCTAAGAAATTAGATGATGCACTTTGGGCTTATAGAACAGCATATAAAAATCCTATGGGTATGTCTCCTTATAAAATGGTTTATGGAAAAGCTTGTCATTTGCCTCTTGAGTTGGAACATAAAGCTTATTGGGCAATTAAAGAACTCAACTATGATTTTAAAACTTGCTGGTGAGAAGAGGTTATTTGATATTGGCTCACTAGATGAATGGAGAACCCAAGCTTATGAAAATTCCAAGTTATTTAAAGAAAAAGTTAAAAGATGGCATGATAAAAGAATCCAAAAGCGTGAGTTCAAAGTTGGAGAATATGTTCTTTTGTACAACTCTCGTTTCAGATTCTTTGCAGGAAAACTCCTCTTCAAATGGAAAGGACCTGATGTTATCGAGGAGGTTTATTGATCTGGAGCTATCAAAATAAATAATGCCGAAGGTACTAACCCGAAGGTTGTTAATGGGCAACGAATAAAACGTTATATCTCAGGTACGCCCATTAATGTTGAAAGAAATATTATCCAAACTATGACACCGGAAGAACACATAAAAGAAACCTTCCGGAACACTCCAGAATCATGAAAAAAGGGGAGGTACGTGATACGGCAAGTAAACGGACTACGAAAAATCCGCCAAAATATTTTCTGTCTGTTTTGGAATATAACAAAAATTAGGAAAATAAGAAACAACCAGGAAGGCACCCCGGTGGGCACAAGACACCAGGGCGCGCCAGGCGCGCCCAGGTGGGTTGTGCCCACCTCGGGCACATTTCAGACTCCATTTTTCTTCCGTTTGCTTGTTTCCCAAAAAATCTTCATATACCCCCCCCCCCCGAACCTATTGACCATCGCATCGTGGAGAAATCTTCTGTTTTCTTTTCTTGCTGTTTTCTGTCAGACCTGTCAGGCCAAGTACCACGGATTTTTTCCTTCTCCAACCATGAAGAAGGTGATGCTTGGTTGCTACAGGGGGAGCTAAGGGGAGAGGGAGTTGAGGAGGTTGCCATGGAGGAAGATGAAGGAAACTCTCCTGGAGTTCACCCTCCGACTTCTGAGAGGGGCACATTGGCTGGCATCTCCATTCGTCCTAATCCTCATCAGGACATAAGATCATCAAACAGTCAAGAGAACCCTGAAGTTCAAGAAGAACTCCCTCCAAGGAGGCCTTTACACAGGTTACATCGTAACAATTTTCACAATTTAATTCACAATTATGGGTTCGAAAATACTCCCCGTGTGCACATACCGTCCAATTGGGACATATCTCGTCCAAGAAAAAGTGATGCAGGAACAAGTTCCTGGGGGCCGGAGAATAAACATATTATGGCCGAAGTGGAGAAAAACACCGAGTTGCTTTGTAAAGCCCTCCACGAGAACCAAGGCTTGAAGGATGCACTCATGGATATATTGGGAGTTATTTCATCACACCCACCTCCCTTTTCATCACAAAAGAAAATTGAGTATCAGGTATGGGCACTCCCCTTGGCTTGCGCCAAGCTTGGGGGAGGTGCCCCAATATCGTATCACCTCCACTATCTTTTGCCTTTACTTATCTTAGTTCAATCCTTAGTTATCTTTTGCTTTAGATGAAGAAAAGTTTAGTTTGATCCTTTTTTTTGAGAGTTTTCTTAGTGATCTATCTTTGTAATCTTGTGTGAGATATATAATAAAGTTTAGTTTGAGTTTGGTTTTCTTTACTTTTATGTTCAATAAAAAGAAAGGAAATAAATGAAAAAGATCATATGCTAATCTTATGGTAAGTAATGACATCACATAAGGAAAAGTATAAGTACAAAATTTTATTGGAGATTGACAAACATAGCATTGGTCAATGATGCAATTCATGAAAGAATTAATACGGGAAGAGAAGGTTCACATGCAAATACACTATCTTGGAAATCTTTTGTGATTGTGAGCCCCCATCAAAATATTATATTCTAATTTTTTGACGTTGGACAAGGAAGACAACGTAATGATTTATGTTTGTTCATATTCACATAGAAGTTATATTGTCATAGATCCTTCAACATGTGGTGCTTGCCCCCCATCTTTGCTAGCCAAAAATTCCGCACCAAGTAGAGATACTACTTGTGCATCCAAAAACCCTTAAACCCAAATCTTATTTTCAAAAGTCCACCATACCTACCTAAGGATTGAGTAAGATCCTTCAAGTAAGTTGTCATAAGTGCAATAAGGCAATAAAAATTGCTTCTAAAAGTGCTAGATCATTTAGTGTAAGAGAAAATTGAGCGTTGTACGAACTTGTGATGGCAAAGAATAAAAGCGACAGACTGCATAATAAAGGTTGCTATCATAAGGGGCAATATAACGTGACGTTCTTTTGCACTAAGGGATTGAGAATACAAACAAATAAGCGCATGGCAACCTCTACTTCCCTCTGGGAAGGGCCTATCTTTTACTTTTATGTATTTAGTTTTATGCATCAGTCAAAGTTCTTCTCTGTATTCCTTTTATTTTCTCTTTTGGCAAGCATCATGTGGTGAGGAAAGATCTAGGCACATATATCCAGTTGGATATGGGTAGCATGAGTTATTATTGTTGACATCACCCTCGAGGTGAGTATGTTGGGAGGCGAAACCATAAGCCCCTATCTTTCTATGTGTCCGGTTGAAACGTTTTGCTCATCTATCACTGGTACGCGTCGGTGCTATACAAACGGTTTTTAACCCCTTTCCGAGACGACGTTTGGAACCGTCGCCAAGTGAGTGTGGGTGATACGGGGGTCCTTTCCACACGAGCTAGAAACCGTCAGGGATATGCCCTCCTAGCACACACGCTTGGCAAAATGAGGTCGTGTGCGACCGGCGAGCGCTCAAATACGGCTATACGTACATTAGTGCTAAAAAAATATATAATTATACAGGCGAAATTGTTTCCGGTCGCAAGTACATCCCACACAGTCAGTCCCCGCTAAATGTTTCCGTTCGTATGTACATCCCACATAGTCGCTCCAAGGAAAACGTTTCCATTCGCAGGTACATCACACACAATTTTCCCCGTTAAATCATTTGTGATAGCGTTGCCATTGCACACGATATTAACAATTTTATCGTTTGCGTTATTGAATGCATCACACACGGTGCGTAGAAGAAACTATGTGGCAAAGGTTGTCCATCACACGGAGTTTGTATGTGGTAAACGTTAGCGCAAGGTGGCCTAACGCAAACAGTTTTCAAGAGGATGTCGTGTGTGCAGTGGAGATTGATCGCAATTGGAAATTTTGAAATATGAAACGTGCAATTCAAATTCTCAGCACAATGGTTCAACAATGAATCCATAAACAAATTTGTCAGTACAATATGTTCAGTAATTACAGGATTAGACAACAATTAACTATGATGAACCACAATATTTAAAGGCGGTAAAGGTGAAGAGACAAGTGTAAATCATTTTGACTGTCGATGGTGTTGAAGAAGCGGAGTGCCCATAATGTGCCTTCCTGCATGCCATAGGCACGAACCACTTTTGTCCAACCCCTTGTGACGATCGCCCGCCCATCCTTCACCGCCTCCAGGAAGACTTCTAGAGCATTATCATGGTAGCATGAATTATATACTTTAATCTTAGTTGCCTCTACTCCGGTCATGTAGTTTGCAAGGTAATCATCAGTAAATAGCTTCGGAAACCACTGAAAAGAGAAAAATATCAGATACTGAGGTCTAATAGAGTAACTTGTTGTGGGCAGGGGAAAAGGCAACACATTACTTACCATCCTAAAGATCACTGTTGTCTTGGACAAAGTGTAAATAAAGAGCTTAATTCCAGTCACCCGTTCCTTTCGCCTAACAATCTTTCTTAGTTTCCTCACTTGATGCTTGTTCATGAATATCTCATTGCCCATGCGCAAAAGGGATCGAAGCGTGGATCAGTACTGCTCATATATGTACCTACAAGCAACCAATAAATGTTAGAAGCTAAACTGAGATTGCACAAATGATCTAAAATACAACTACCTACATTCCTAAGTACAAGTATTTTTTAGAGATTTCAATATGAACTACATACGGATGTATATAGAATTATAGATATAGTTTAGATTAAAATCTAGATTCACTCATTTTCCTCCTTATGTAGTCTATATTGGAATCTCTAAAAATACTTATATTTAGGAATAGGTGGTGTATAAGACATGGGATGCAGCTAACCTCGATGGCAAACAACAGCATCGCCCATTGTAGCCCTGTGTAAGTACATGCAAAGCCAATGTTAACTACAACAGGGTTAACATCCACCAAAAATAGCAAATGGTAATAAAACGATAGCATTTGTAGTTATATCTTCATCGCGAAAGAGTAACACGATAGCAAAGGGACGGATTAAAAAATGGATACAACTGTTAATTGCAACAGGCTTAACAGCAACCTAATTCATGTTTTGTAAGTTTGTAGCCATTGAAATACAACTATTTAAAAATAGATACAACTGATTGCAACAGGCTTAATGGCCATTGAAACCGGTACTGATAAAAATGCAATTGGCAGAGTTAAACATCACAAGGCAAGTGCTGCCAGAGCAGATAATGGCCCGGTTGTCTATAAATAGGTAAGAAAAATAGCTAAAACGTGTTAGGCATGTTTACTACAACATGCTTAATACATCGACCATACAAAACATAGCCATTAATTGCAACTGGTATTTGTAAGATTGAACTGGTGAGTACATACTTGGTAAGTCCCGAGAGGTAGTTGATGGCGCACTTCTTCTTGGCCAGAGCCCGCCCAAAGTCAGCGGCGGAGGAGAGCTGTTCCTCCGGGTCGAAGCGTGGACCAGTGCCACTGATATGTGTACCTACAGGCAACCAGTAAATGGCAGAAGTTAAACTGCAATTGCACAAATGATGTGAAATACTGTAATACATCATATGCAGCTAACCTCGACGGCAAACAGCAACAACGGCCGTTATGACCCTGTGTAAGTACATGGACAGGCATGTTAAGTACAACAGGGTTAGCATCCACTAAAAATAGCAAATGGGCAAACATCTCTAGTATATCTTCATTGCGGAGAGTAGCATGGTAGCAAAGGGACAGATTAAAGAATGGATACAACTGTTAATTGCAACAGGCTTAACAGCATCCTAAGTCATGTTTTGTAAGTTTGTAGCCATTGAAATACAACTATTTGAAAATGGATTCAACTGTTAATTGCAACAGGTTTAATAGCCATTGAAACCGGTACTGATAAAAATGCAATTGGCAGAGTTAAACATCACAAGGCAGGTGCTGCTAGAGCGGAGAATGGCCCAGTTGTCTATAAAAATATAGGGAAAGTAGCTAAAACGTGTTAGGCATGTTTACTAGAACATGCTTAATACATCGATCGTACAGAACATAACCATTAATTGCAACTGGTATTGGTAAGATTGAACTGGTGAGTACATACTTGGTAAGTCCTGAGAGGTAGTTGCTCGGGCACTTCATCTTGGCCAGAGCCCGCCCAAAGTCAGCGGCGGCGGAGGCGAGCTGTTCCTCCGGGTCGAAGCGTGGATCAGTGCCACTGACATGTGTACCTACAAGCAACCAGTAAATGGTAGAAGTTAAACTGCAATTGCAAAAATGATGTGAAATACTGTAAGACATGGGATGCAGCTAACCTCAACGGCAAACAACAGCATCGGCCGCTATGACCCAGCGTAAGTACATGGACAGGCATGTTAAGCACAACAGGGTTAGCATCCACTAAAAATAGAAAATGGGCAGCATCTCTAGTGATATCCTGAGTCATGTATTGTAACTTTGTTGCTGGTATTGGAGAAATTGAGCTGGACACGGTAATATTTGAACATCACACAGTGTGCAGTACTGAAATAAACAAGGCACGAACATGCTTAATACATCAACCGTACAAATCATAGTTGTTGCAAGTGGTATTGGTAAGATTTAGCTGGTCAGATCTTACCTGTTAAGTCTTGGGGGTAGTCGTTGGGGTACTTCATCTGGGCCAGAGCCTGCACCATGTCGGCGGTGGCGGAGGCGAGGTGTTCCTTCGGGTCAACATGCACAGCAGCCATCGCACCATGGACCGCCATCAGCTCCTGGCGGTGGGAATTTGGAGGCATGAGGATGTTTCGCAGGCGCCATTTAAGCAATCAGACCAGGGCCGTGATAGAGATCGGTGGGTTACCTGACTGGATCCGAGTATAACGTAGATGTGGTTGAAGCTGTGGTTGCGGCGGCGGCGGTTTGAGCTACCGGTAGGGGAGGCGCGCGAGGGGGGTGAGAGATACTGAGGAAATTCGATGGGTGGGGATGTGGTTGAAGGAATAAATTCTGAAATCGCGCGCCTAAAGAAAATTTTGCTGCGAAACTTGAAACTTAGGCGGGGGAACACACAACATAGACGAAGCACGTAAAATACTCATGTGCGAGAAAACAGAAAATTGGCAGATCCCGTTTCCAAAAAAATGTACACGTGTATGTGATTTTCTTCGGCCAATGGTACGCCTGGTTTATTAGGAAACATCGCACAGGTAACTGACTTATGGATCATTAACACAAAAAATCAAACGGGTACGACATAGAAACCATGTGTTTTGTGATCTTCTAATGATTAACGCAAAAAATGCACACGGGCACACATGCTAATCAACGCTCAAAGCCCTCAAAGGATGCTCTTACCGACATTGTACGTTAATACTACAAACTTAAAGTACTACTGGTAATTTGTTCTAATACTACAAACTTAAACTACTTCTCACATGCTGCCATCGGGGCATGATGGCCAGACGCTGGCGTTCTCCTTCCCGGCCTTGTAGGCGGTAGCCCACCGTGCTTCGATCTCCGCCAAGCTCTCCTCACCACGGCGTGCGGCCTCTTCTTTCTTGCGGCGGCGGGACTCTCTTTTCTTGATTGCTTTCTGCCCTTTCCGCTCCTTCTGTGCGGCTTTGGCCGCCTCTAGATCCACCGCCCATTCGGCCATGGTAGCCTCAAAGTCCGCCCATGTAACTGTGTGGCCAGCGGCGGTGATGAACTCGGCGCGGCGAGATGCCATCGCTTCCTTACCATGTGTGCGGTCGCGGGCGGTGAGGAACGCGGCGCGGCGGGATGCCATCGCTTCCTTACCAGTTACTGTGCGCCGCGGTGCCATGGACGACGCTTGGAGAGAGCTCTGGGATGGAGGGCTCGGGTAGCCGTACAGTGCGGTGGTATTCAAGAGCTCAACGACAAACGACAACAGAAATTTGGCTTCCCTTACAATTTTTCTCGTTCATTATCGCACATAGTTCATCTCCGTCGCTTCCGGAAACAGTGTGTGCTGAGCCTACTGTGTGTTGCGTTATGATTGGCCAGAACCCCGGCCACGCGGATCGCGCGTGTGTATCGTAGGATGCGCCGCGATCGAACGGCAATCCACGTCCCTCACATCACAACGTAGAAAATGCGCTGTAGCTGGATTGGATTTATATGCGCTAAATGCCTAGAAAATGCACATGATCCCCTAAATATAGTAAATGAGCCCGGAAAATGCCAAATTTGAACACGGTGATTTGTAGGGTGTTGCTACCTCTTGAGCACTGTGTTGGTTTTCCCTTGAAGAGGAAAGGGTGATGCAGCAAAGTAGCGTAAGTATTTCCCTTAGTTTTTGAGAATCAAGGTATCAATCCAGTAAGAAGCCACGCACGAGTCCCTCGCACCTACACAAACAAATAAATCCTCGCAACCAACGCAATAAAGGGGTTGTCAATCCCTTCATGGTCACTTACGAGAGTGAGATCTGATAGATATGATAAGATAATATTTTTGGTATTTTTATGATAAAGATGCAAAGTAAAATAAAAGGCAATAAAAATAGCTAAGTGTTGGAAGATTAATATGATGGAGAATAGACCCGGGGGCCATAGGTTTCACTAGTGGCTTCTCTCAAGAGCATAAGTATTACGGTGGGTGAACAAATTACTGTTGAGCAATTGACAGAATTGAGCATAGTTATGAGAATATCTAGGTATGATCATGTATATAGGTATCATGTCCGAGACAAGTAGACCGACTCCTGCCCGCATCTACTACTATTACTCCACACATCGACCGCTATCTAGCATGCATCTAGAGTATTAAGTTCATAAGAACAGAGTAACGCTTTAAGTAAGATGACATGATGTAGAGGGATAAACTCATGCAATATGATATAAACCCCATCTTGTTATCCTCGATGGCAACAATACAATACGTGCCTTGCTGCCCCTACTGTCACTGGGAAAGGACATCGCAAGATTGAACCCAAAGCTAAGCACTTCTCCCATTGCAAGAAAGATCAATCTTGTAGGCCAAACCAAACTGATAATTCAAAGAGACTTGCAAAGATAACCAATCATACATAAAAGAATTCAGAGAAGATTCAAATATTGCTCATAGATAAACTTGATCATAAACCCACAATTCATCGGTCTCAACAAACACACCGCCAAAGAAGATTACATCAAATAGATCTCCACGAGAGAGGGGGAGAACATTGTATTGAGATCCAAAAAGAGAGAAGAAGCCATATAGCTAATAACTATGGACCCGAACGTCTGGGGTAAACTACTCACACATCATCGGAGAGGCTATGGTGTTGATGTAGAAGCCCTCTGTGATCGATGCCCCCTCTGGCGGAGCTCCGAAAAAGGCCCCAAGATGGGATCTCACGGGTACAGAAGGTTGCGGCGGTGGAACTAGGTTTTTGGCTCCGTATCTGGTAGTTTGGGGGTACGTAGGTATATATAGGAGGAAGAAGTACGTCGGTGGAGCAACGTGGGGCCCACGAGGGTGGAGGGCGCGCCCAGGGGGTAGGCGCGCCCCCCTACCTCGTGCCCTCCTGGTTGATGTCTTGACGTAGGGTCCAAGTCCTCTGGATCACATTCGTTCCAAAAATCATGTTCCCGAAGGTTTCATTCTGTTTGGACTCCGTTTGATATTCTTTTTCTGCGAAACTCTGAAATAGGCAAAAAACAGCAATTCTGGGCTGGGCCTCCGGTTAATAGGTTAGTCCCAAAAACAATATAAAAGTGTATAATAAAGCCCATTAATGTCCAAAACAGAATATAATATAGCATGGAACAACCAAAAATTATAGATACGTTGGAGACGTATCAAGTATCCCCAAGCTTAATTCCTGCTCATCCTCGAGTAGGTAAATGATACAAACAAATTTTTTGATGTGGAATGCTACTTGGCATAATTTCAATGTAATTCTCTTAATTATGGTATGAATATTCAGATCCGAAAGATTCAAGATAAAGGTTTAATATTGACATAAAAGTAATAATACTTCAAGCATACTAACTTAGCAATTATGTCCTCTCAAAATAACATGGCCAAAGAAAGTTCATCCCTACAAAATCATATAGTTTAGTCATGCTCCATTTTCATCACACAAGAATGCTCTCATCATGCACAATCCCGATGACAAGCCAAGCAATTGTTTCATACTTTAGTAATCTCAAACTTCTTCAACCTTCACGCAATACATGAGCGTGAGCCATGGATAAAGCACCATGGGTGGAATAGAATATAATGATGGGGGTTATGTGGAGAAAAAAAAGGAGAAAGTCTCACATCAACGCGGCTAATCAATGAGCTATGGAGATGCCCATCGATTGATGTTAATGCAAGGAGTAGGGATTGCCATGCAACGGATGCACTAGAGCTATAAATGCATGAAAGCTCAACAAAAGAAACTAAGTGGGTGTGCATCCAACTTGCTTGCTCACGAAGACCTAGGGCATTTGAGGAAGCCCATTGTTGGAATATACAAGCCAAGTTCTATAATGAAAAATTCCGACTAGTATATGAAAGTGACAAAACAAGAGACTCTCTGTCATGAAGAACATGGTGCTACTTTGAAGCACAAGTGTGGAAAAAAAGGATAGTAGCATTGTCCCTTTTTATTTTTTAATTTTTATTTTGGGCCTTCTTCTTTTTTTTGGCCTTTCTCTTTTTTTATTGGGACAATGCTCTATGAATGATGATAATCACACTTCTATTTATTTACAACTCAATGATTACAACTCGATACTAGAACAAAGTATGACTCTATATGAATGCCTCCGGCGGTATACCGAGATAGCAATGAATCAAGAGTGACATGTATGAAAAATTATGAACGGTGGCTTTGCCACAAATACGATGTCAACTACATGATCATGCAAAGCAATATGATGAGCGTGTCATAATAAACGGAACGGTGGAAAGTTGCATGGTAATATATCTCGGAATGGCTATGGAAATGCCATAATAGGTAGGTATGGTGGCTGTTTTGAGGAAGATATAAGGAGGTTTATGTGTGAAAGAGCGTATCATGTCACGGGGTTTGGATGCACCAGCGAAGTTTGCACCAACTCTCAATGTGAGAAAGGGCAATGCACGGTACCGAAGAGGCTAGTAATGATGGAAGGGTAAGAGTGCGTATAATCCATGGACTCAACATTAGTCATAAAGAACTCACATACTTATTGCAAAAATCTACAAGTCATCAAAAACCAAGCACTACGCGCATGCTCCTAGGGGGATAGATTGGTAGGAAAAGACCATCGCTCGTCCCCGACCACCACTCATAAGGAGGACAATCAAATAACACCTCATGTTTCAAATTTGTTACATAACGTCTACCATACGTGCATGCTACGGGACTTGCAACCTTCAACACAAGTATTTCTCAAATTCACAACTACTCAACTAGCACAACTTTAATATCACTACCTCCACATCTCAAAACAATCATCAAGCATGAAACTTCTCTTAGCATTCAACACACTCATAAGAGAGTTTTTTTACTAGTCTTGAATACCTAACATATTAGGATTAATTTCTCAACTTAAGAAAATTACCATGCTGTTTAAGACTCTCAAAATAATATAAGTGAAGCATGAGAGAATAATAGTTTCTATAAAACAAAACCACCGCCGTGCTCTAAAATATATAAGTGAAGCACTAGAGCAAAAACTATATAGCTCAAAAGATTTAAGTGAAGCGCATAGAGTATTCTAATAAATTCCGAATCATGTGTGCCTCTCTCAAAAGGTGTGTACAGCAAAGATGATTGTGGTAAACTAAAAAGCAAAGACTCAAATCATACAAGATGGTCCAAGCAAAACACATATCATGTGGTGAATAAAAATATAGCTCCAAGTAAAGTTACCGATGGAAGTAGACGAAAGAGGGGATGCCTTCCGGGGCATCCCCAAGCTTTGGCTTTTTGGTGTGCTTAGATTATCTTGGGGTGCCATGGGAATCCCCAAGCTTAGGCTCTTTCCACTCCTTGTTCCATAATCCATCAAATCTTTTACCCAAAACTTGAAAACTTCACAACACAAAACTCAGCAGAATATCTCGTGAGCTCCGTTAGCGAAAGAAAACAAAACACCACTTCAAGGTACTGTAATGAACTCATTATTTATTTATATTTGTGTTAAACCTACTATATTCCAACTTATCTATGGTTTATAAACTATTTTACTAGCCATAGATTCATCAAAATAAGCAAACAACACACAAAAAACAGAATCTGTCAAAAACAGAACAGTCTGTAGTAATCTGTAACTAACGCAAACTTCTGGAACTCAAAAACTTCAGAAAAAATAGGACGACCTAGAAAATTTGTTTATTGATCAGCATCAATTGGAATCAATATTTTATCACGTTCTGGTGATTTTTAACAATTATTTTCGTGAACAGAAAGTTTCTGGAATTTTCAGCAAGATCAAATAACTATCATCCAAGAAGATCCTATAGGTTAAACTTGGCACAAACACTAATTAAAACATAAAAACACATCTAACCAGAGGCTAGATCAAATATTTATTCCTAAAAATAAGCAAAAAGCAAAAAACTAAAAATAAAATTGGGTTGCCTCCCAACAAGCGCTATCGTTTAACGCCCCTACCTAGACATAATAGCAAGGATATATCTAGGTATCGCCATCTTTGGTAGGCAATCCATAAGTGGCTCTCATGATAGATTCATATGGTAATTTTATTTTCTTTCTAGGAAAGTTTTCCATACCTTTCCTTAACGGAAATTGGAATCTAATATTTCCTTTCTTCATATCAATAATTGCACCGATCGTTCTAAGGAAAGGTCTACCAAGAATAATAGGACATGAAGGATTGCAATCTATATCAAGGACAATAAAATCTACGGGCACATAATTACTATTTGCAATAATAAGAACATCATTAATTCTTCCCATAGGTTTCTTAATGGTGGAATCCGCAAGGTGCAGGTTTAAAGAGCAATCATCAAAATCATGGAAACCTAGCAAATCACACAAAGTTTTTGGGATCGTGGAAACAATAGCACCCAAATCACATAAAGCATAGCACTCATAATCTTTAATTTTAATTTTAATAGTAGTTTCCCACTCATCATAAAGTTTTCTAGCGATAGAAACTTCCAACTCAAGTTTTTCTTCATAAGATTGCATCAAAGCATCAACGATATGTTTAGTAAAAGCTTTATGTTGGCTATAAGCATGTGGAGAATTTAGCACGGATTGCAACAAGGAAATACAATCTATCAAAGAGAAATTATCATAATTAAATTCCTTGAAATCCAAAATAGTGGGTTCATTAATATCTAGAGTTTTAATCTCTTCAATCCCACTTTTACCAATTTTTGCATCAAGATCTAAAGACTCCGAATTTTTGGAACACCTTCTAGGTAAAGGTGGATCATATTCAGTCCCATCATTATCAAGATTCATATTTCAAAACAAAGATTTAATAGGGGACACATCAATAACTTTTAGATCTTCATCTTTATTTTCAAAAAAATTAGAAGAACACGCTTTCACAAAGCAATCTTTCTTAGCACGCATCCTAGCGGTTCTTTCTTTGCACTCATCAATGGAAATTATCATGGCTTTTAGAGACTCATTGATATCATGCTTAGGTGGAATAGATCTAAGTTTCAAAGAATCAACATCAAGAGAAATTCTATCAACGTTCCTAGCCAATTCATCAACTTTAAGCAATTTTTCTTCAAGCAAAGCATTGAAATTCTTTTATGAATTCATAAATTCTTTCACACTAGTCTCAAATTCAGAAGGCATCTTATTAAAATTTCCATAAGAATTGTTTTAGGAATTACCATAATTATTGGAAGAATTACTAGGGTATGGCCTAGGATTAAAGTTTCCTCTATACGCATTGTTACCAAAATTATTCCTACCAACAAAATTCACATCCATAGATTCATTATTATTCTCAATCAAAGTAGACAAAGGCATGTCATTAGGATCAGAAGAAACATTTTTACTAGCAAATAATTTCATAAGTTCATCCATCTTTCCACTCAAAACATTAATTTCTTCTATTGCATGCACTTTTTTATTAGTAGATCTTTCAGTGTGCCATTGAGAATAATTAACCATAATATTATCTAGGAGTTTAGTAGCTTCTCCTAAAGTGATTTCCATAAAAGTGCCTCCCGCGGCCGAATCTAAAAGATTTCTAGAAGCAAAATTCAATCCGGCATAAAAATTTTGTATGATCATCCCCAAATTCAAACCATGTGTAGGACAATTGCGTATCATTAATTTCATTCTCTCCCAAGCTTGTGCAACATGTTCATGATCAAGTTGCTTAAAATTCATAATATCGTTTCTAAGAGAGATGATCTTAGTGGGAGGAAAATACTTAGAGATAAAAGAATCTTTGCACTTATTCCAAGAATCAATACTATTTTTAGGCAAAGATGAAAACCAAGCTTTAGCACGATCTCTAAGCGAAAAAGGAAATAGCTTCAATCTAACAATATCATTATCCACATCTTTCTTCTTTTGCATATCACACAAATCAACGAAGCTATTTAGATGGGTAGCGTCATCTTCACTGGGAAGGCCGGCGAATTGATCTTTCATGACAAGATTCAACAAAGCAGCATTAATTTCGCAAGATTCAGTACTGGTAAGAGGAGCAATCGGAGTGCTAAGGAAATCATTATTGTTGGTATTGGTAAAGTCACACAATTTGGTATTATCTTGAGCCATCGTGACAAGCAAGCAATCCAACACACGAGCAAACAAGAAGCAAGCGAAAAAGAGGCGAACGGAAAAGAGACGGCGAATAAAACGGCAAGGGTGAAGTGGGGAGAGGAAAACAAGAGGCAAATGGCAAATAATGTAATGCGGGAGATAAGGGTTTGTGATGGGTACTTGGTATGTTGACTTTTGCGTAGACTCCCCGGCAACGGCGCCAGAAATCCTTCTTGCTACCTCTTGAGCACCGCATTGGTTTTCCCTTGAAGAGGAAAGGGTGATGCAGCAAAGTAGCATAAGTATTTCCCTCAGTTTTTGAGAACCAAGGTATCAATCCAGTAGGAGGCCACGCACGAGTCCCTCACACCTACACAAACAAATAAATCCTCGCAACCAACGCAATAAAGGGGTTGTCAATCCCTTCACGGTCACTTACGAGAGTGAGATCTGATAGATATGATAAGACAATATTTTTGGTATTTTTATGATAAAGATGCAAAGTAAAATAAAAGGCAATAAAAATAGCTAAGTGTTGGAAGATTAATATGATGGAGAATAGACCCGGGGGCCATAGGTTTCACTAGTGGCTTCTCTCAAGAGCATAAGTATTACGGTGGGTGAACAAATTACTGTTGAGCAATTGACAGAACTGAGCATAGTTATGAGAATATCTAGGTATGATCATGTATATAGGCATCACGTCCGAGACAAGTAGACCGACTCCTGCCTGCATCTACTACTATTACTCCACACATCGACCGCTATCCAGCATGCATCTAGAGTATTAAGTTCATAAGAACAGAGTAATGCTTTAAGTAAGATGACATGATGTAGAGGGATAAACTCATGCAATATGATATAAACCCCATCTTGTTATCCTCGATGGCAACAATAGAATACGTGTCTTGCTTCCCCTACTGTCACTGGGAAAGGACACGCAAGATTGAATCCAAAGCTAAGCACTTCTCTCATTGCAAGAAAGATCAATCTAGTAGGCCAAACCAAACTGATAATTCGAAGAGACTTGCAAAGATAACCAATCATACATAAAAGAATTCAGAGAAGATTCAAATATTGTTCATAGATAAACTTGATCATAAACCCCACAATTCATCGGTCTCAACAAACACACCGCAAAATAAGATTACATCAAATAGGTCTCCACGAGAGAGGGGGAGAACATTGTATTGAGATCCAAAACGAGAGAAGAAGCCATCTAGCTAATAACTATGGACCCGAAGGTCTGAGGTAAACTACTCACACATCATCGGAGAGGCTATGGTGTTGATGTAGAGGCCCTCCGTGATCGATGCCCCCTCCGGCGGAGCTCCGGAAAAGGCCCCAAGATGGGATCTCACGGGTACAAAGGTTGCGGCGGTGGAATTAGGTTTTTGGCTCCGTATCTGGTAGTTTGGGGGTACGTAGGTATATATAGGAGGAAGAAGTATGTCGGTGGAGCAACGTGGGGCCCGCGAGGGTGGAGGGCTAGCCCTCCTACCTCGTGCCCTCCTGGTTGATGTCTTGACGTTGGGTCCAAGTCCTCTGGATCATGTTCGTTCCGAAAATCACGTTCCCAAAGGTTTCATTCCGTTTGGACTCCGTTTGATATTCTTTTTCTGCGAAACTGTGAAATAGGCAAAAAACAGCAATTCTGGGTTGGGCCTCCGGTTAATAGGTTAGTCCCAGAAACAATATAAAAGTGTATAATAAAGCCCATTAATGTCCAAAACAGAATATAATATAGCATGGAACAATCAAAAATTATAGATACGTTGGAGACGTATCAGGTGTATGTTCGTCGTAGAAAAAAAACTCCAGGGTAAAGAACGAAGAAAATTTGGGTTCCCCTTCAATCTTGATGATTTCCCTCTCGAAAGCATGGAATTTCCTCGGTGATGGTTCGATTTATGAAGGGCGTGCATGACGACATAAGCCAAACCTTCTCAAATTTTTACCAGGGCATGGTGAGGTCATACCATGGCACCATGCGAGGCGTCATGTTTTCCAAGCATTTATTTCATTTTTTCTATAGTTGAAAACCCCATAAACAAACATTTGTGGTTGACTATTGCCACACATTTCATCGAAATATTTGTCCATCCCTTGTAAAAGGCATGAGAATTTACTAAATAGCACGAGCATGGTTTTCCAAGCCGTTCTTGTGCACCCTTTCATGCACCGATTGTTTGAACTTTATGTGCATTAATGCCTAGGAAATGCACATAATCCCCTAAAGATGGTAAATGAACCCGGAAAAGTGCCAAATTTGAACACGGTGATTTGCAGGGTGTATGTTCATCATAGAAAAAAACTCATGGACAAAGGACAAAGGAAATTTGGATCCCCCTTCAATCTTGGTGATTTCCCCCTCGATACCATGAAACTTCCTCGGTGATTGTTCGATTTATGAAAGGCGTGCATCACGACATAAGGAAAACATTCTCCAATTTTTACCAGGGCACGGTGAGGCCATACCATGGCACCACGCCAGGCGTCATGTTTCCCAACCATGTATTTCATTTTTTGTATAGTTATTAACCCAGTAAACAACGCGTTTATGGTTGACTATTGCCACACATTTCCGTGAAATATCTGCCCATTCCTTGTAAAAGGCATGGGAATGTACTAAATAGCACGAGCATGGTTTTCCAAACCGTTCTTGTGCACCTTTTCATGCACCGATTGTTCGAATTTGAATTATGTGCATTAATGCATAGAAAATGCACATAATCCCATAAATAGGGTAAATGATCCCGGAAAAATGTCAAATTTGAACACGTTGCATTTGAGGCGGTATGTCGATCGTTGGAAAAAACTGAATGACAAACTAGGACGGAAATTTGGATTCCCCTTCAATCTTGGTGATTTCCCTCTCGAAAGCATGGAACTTCCTTGGTGATGGTTCGATTTATGAAGGGCATGCATGACGACATAAGCCAAACCTTCTCAAAAAATTTCCAGGGCATGGTGAGGTCATACCATGGCACCATGCCAGGCGTCATGTTTTTCAAGCATTTATTTCATTTTTTTCTATAGTTGAAAACCCAATAAACAAACGTTTGTGGTTGACTATTGCCACACATCTCATCGAAATATATGTCCATTCCTTGAAAAAGGCATGAGAATTTACTAAATGGCACGAGCATGGTTTTCCAGGCCGTTCTTGTGCCCTTTCATGCACCGATTGCTTGAACTTGAATTATGTGCATTAATGCGTAGGAAATGTACATAATCCCCTAAATATGGTATATGAATCCGGAAAAGTGCCAAATTTGAACACGGTGATTTGCAGGGCGTATGTTCATCGTAGAAAAAAAACTCATGGACAAAGGAGAAAGGAAAATTGGATCCCCCCTTCAATCTTGGTGATTTCCCCCTCGAAATCATGAAACTTCCTGGTGATGGTTCGATTTATAAAAGGCGTGCATGACGACATAAGGAAAACATTCTCAAATTTTTACTAGGGCACGGTGAAGCCATACCATGGCACCACACCAGGCGTCATGTTTTCCAAGCATGTATTTCATTTTTGTATAGTTGTTAACCCAGTAAACAACGCGTTTATGGTTGACTATTGCCACACATTTCCTTGAAATATCCGCCCATTCCTTGTAAAAGGCATGAGAATGTACTAAATAGCACGAGCATGGTTTTCCATACCGTTCTTGTGCACCTTTTCATGCACCGATTGTTCGAATTTGAATTATGCGCATAATTAATGCCTAGAAAATTCACATAATTCCCTAAATATGGTAAATGAGCCCGGAAAAATGTCAAATTTGAACACGTTTCATTTGAGATGGTATGTTGATTGTTGGAAAAAAACTGAATGACAAACTGAATGACAAATTTGGATTCCCCTTCAATCTTGGTGATTTCCCTCTCGAAAGCATGGAACTTCCTCGATGATGGTTCGATTCATGAAGGGCGTGCTAGACGACATAAATCAAACCTTCTCAGCTTTTAACCAGGGCACGGTGAGGCCATACCATGGCACCATGCCAGGCATCATGTTTTTCTAGCATGTATTTCATTGTTCTATAGTTGATAACCCAGTAATGACGCGTTTGTGGTTGACTATTGCCACGCATTCCCTTGAAATCTCTGCCCATTCCTTGTAAAAGGCTTGAGAATTTACTAAATACCACGAGTATGGTTTTTCCAGACCATTCTTGTGCACCTTTTCAAGCACCAATTGTTTGAATTTGAATTATGTGCATTAATGCCTACAAAATGCACATAATCCCCTCAATATTGTAAATGAACCCGAAAAAGTACCAAATTTGAACACGGTGATTAGCAGGGTTTATGTTCATCGTAGAAAAAAAATTCATGGATGAAGGACAAAGGAGATTTGGATTCCTATTCAATCTCGGTGATTTACTATCGCACACAATTCATCTCCGTCGCCTCTGCGAACCGTGTATGTTCACTCACACATGCAAAAGGAAAAAAGAAAACCCTCGCCCACTTCGTCCCCTCCCACTCGCCGCGGACTCCTCCGCAACTCTGAACCTCATCAACTTCTATCGCAGCGGACACCCTAAGCTCGACGGCTGTTGTCGGCGAGCGTAGGTCGCGCTCCAAACGACACGAGATTTCGCCCCTACCGCTTTCCGCCACCTATCTGCACCGACATTCTAGACTCTGGTTGACTGGGGTTTTCTGCGGGATTGTGCCGGGATTATTCTCATGGAGAAGGTAATCAACTAAGCGAAATATTCACTCATCTCTTATCGCAGTTCGTCCGTCGCTGTTAATCAACCGGCGGAAATCGCCGTGGAATCATTTTTGTTCTAGCTGATTCGTGGGTGTTCATTCATGTGTCCACAGTGCGAGCACAAATTGGGCAAGTGTGGTTGCACCCAGTCGGAAACGAAGTTCTATCTCACCATTCCGGATGACTTCAGGGAGCGCTCGGTATGTTCAATCTCAACCTACCACGATCGGCATGGCCTAAATTTGTGAACATATACCGTCTGTTGCTACATTACCTATTTTTAATTTTATATTTTTGTACTTTGCTTTTATCTATATATTGATTTGTTCTATCAGTTACTCCCATATTTGCATCTTTCTTTGTTATTACAATATATCTAATATATATATATATATATATATATATATATTTTCTTAATTTTCATTTCAAGCAGTACATCCCTTGCTTTGCAAGAACAGGAGTAGAAGGAAATCTTGGGCTTTACTTTGTTGATGACTCCCAGGATGTCATATTGACAACGCAGCATGGATTTACAATGACGGTTAGCGTAAAACACTATAAAGATGGTCACTCCTATTTTAATGCAGACCTTTGGAGAAAATGTCTAAGTGTTATGAACTGAAAGCTCGCAATAAAATTCCAGTGCGTGCACCACAGCCTGGTCTAATTAACATGGATGTTTACTTCCCCAACCTCATCAGCCGATCAAAATCTAATCGAGGTTAGTGTCCTTTCAACTTTCTCCATGCGGTCATATTACTTAGCAAAATCAGGGTATTTGTTCTGACTAATTGATCACTATTTAAGCAACCAGTTGTGATTTCATTTTCTGACTCCGTTCCTAGGCAGTAACAAATTCTATTTAGCAATTTATGTACACTATATATTCTTCTGCCATGTTCTAAATAAATAATACCTTTCCACCTTTTAAGTAGGATATGTTGGATGCATCGTGAATGATCTGTATGTTACTAAGCGTACCAAATTTCACTGGAAGGACTTGAAGCAAGTCATAAACTTTGTTGATAATCTGACAGAGATAGGACAGCGTATGAACGCTGGATTTTGGATGGGATTAATTAGACCTATGGTGCACATATTGAACAAGACCAATTGTGTGCACAAAACGCTGGTAAAAAGTCTTATTTTAATAGTGATGCTCATAAACTATATATATCTTCAACGATATGTTACAATTGGTTTTTATTCTACATGTCAACATAAATTGCCCGGTGTGGTCGAATTACACTTGTGCCTGCTAATAACACCAAAGTGATTGCAAGGTACTGCATTTCCCGCAGAAATGGAACCATTCAAATTAACAAGTTCTCGCTTGTCGTGGCAATGCATCCATATTGGAAAATTGGAGACATTGTTCTACTCATGCTCTACAAAGGCACAGGAGGGCTCTTCCTTTTCATTGACGAGATGCTGAGTCGCCGTGATCAAGCTACTTCCAGCGGATAGTTGTGGTTGTTGGCCCTCAGCCTCTTAAAATGTGCTAGCTGTTACTATGTTAAGTATGTAGATATGGACCATATGGTTGTTGGCCCTTAGCCTCTTAAAATGTGATAGTTGTTACTATGTTAAGTATGTAGATATGGACCATATGGTTGTCAAAACGGTGTTACGAAGATCCTCCTTTTGTTGAATAGTGTAACCACTATATATATATATGTTACTCAAATGTTGTTACCCAAGTTCTTAAATTTTCATGGAAAGTATTAGTATCGTACACAGTTCACTGAGTTTAAGCGTGTGCCCGATGTCCAGAAGGCATTTGCATATTAACCGTCTGCGTTAACATAAGGAAACGTATGTGTAACTTACCAATCATTGCACACGAGTACTCACAGACGCATCGTGTGCGATACTCCCAGCCACCGCAAGCAACTAGTTTGCATTTTTCAAAGTTTTTTGTACACACAGAATCACACACGAACTAACTGTATTAACCGTCTGCGTTGTAATTTCTCATCGCAAATAGTTCATCCAAGTCGGCTGTTTGCCACGTATCACACACGTCTTGTTTACATGACTCGTTTGTGTTCTTTTGGCTCATCGCAAACAGTTCATCCATGTGAACTGTATGTCGCATATCACACACATCTTGTTAAGTTGAACCGTTTCTGTTGTGTTCCCTAATCGAAAACAGTTCGTCCGAGTGAACCGTATGCCGTATATCGCACACACATTGATATGGCTGCCCGTTTTTGTTGTCCTGCCTCATCGCAAATAGTTTGAGTGGATTAATCGTGTGCCCTGGATCGCACAGGCAACTAAAATTTGAACCGTGTTGATGGCTCCGCCATCGCAAATGTTTTGCACCTTTTTTGATGGGTTTTTACACCATAGTTTGGGATTAATGCATCACACACAGTTTCGTCAAAGGTTCTCTGATCGTAGTGTGGCATTAGCAGTATCCTGCAGTAGTGTCTATGTGGTGAGTGTTAGGAATCATAGAAGACTATATGATGGTTGAGTATGTGGACTTGCCAAAAAGGCTCCGATATGTGACCCTTCCTGAAAAGATGATGAATTGTAGTTGCAAAGTTGACTTAGAACATAGTTTGTTGGTTTCCAATAGAGTTTATGCTTTATACTTCGATGTTGTGATGAATTGTTACTTATTCATGAGAAGTCTATGATAAAAATTCTATGATAAAAGTTTTATGTTTAAGTTTTTTTCTGTTATAATAATATTCATGATGCTTCTATGTCCATATTTTATTTTTATCGACACCTCTCTCTCTAAGCATGTGGACATGTTTTTCGATTTCGGTTTTCGCTTGAGGACAAGCGAGGTCTAAGCTTGGGGTAGTTGATACGTCCATTTTGCATCATGTTTACCTACTGTTATTTATAATGTTTTTTTGCATAATAATGCTTTTTGGAGTAATTCTAATGCCTTTTCTCTCATAAAATGCAAGGTTCACACAAAGAGGGAGAATTCCGGCAGCTGGAAATCTAGATCCGAAAAAGCTACGTCAGGCCACCTATTCTGCACAACTCCAAATGAGTTGAAACTTCACGAGGAATTTTTATGGAATACATAAGAAATATTGGAGCCAATAAGTACCAGAGGGGGGCCACCAGGTGGGCATAACCCACCTGGTGGCGCCAGGAGGCCCAGGCGCGCCCTAGTGGGTTGTGCTCAGCTCAGCCCACCTCCGGTGCCCATCTTCTGGTATATATGTCATTTTGACCTAGAAAAAATAAGGAGAGGACTTTCGGGATGGAGCGCCGCCGTCTCGAGGCGGAACTTGGGCAGGAGCACTTTTGCCCTCCGGCGGAGCGATTCCGCCGGGGGAACTTCCCTCCCGGAGGAGGAAATCATCGTCATCATCTTCACCAACAACTCTCCCATCTTGGGGAGGACAATCTCCATCAACATCTTCAACAGCACCATCTCCTCTCAAACCCTAGTTCATCTCTTGTGTTCAATCTTTGTACCGGAACCTCAGATTGGTACCTGTGGGTGACTAGTAGTGTTGATTACATCTTGTAGTTGATCACTATATGGTTTATTTGGTGGAAGATTATATGTTCAGATCCATTATGCCATTTAATACCCCTCTGATCATGAACATGTTTATCACTTGTGAGTAGTTACTTTTATTCGTGAGGTCACGGGAGAAATCTTGTTGCAAGTAATCATGTGAATTTGATATGTGTTCGATATTTTGATGGTATGTATGTTGTGATTCCCTTAGTGGTGTCATGTGAACGTCAACTACATGACACTTCACCATATTTGGGCCTAAGGGAATGCATTGTGGAGTAGTGATTAGATGATGGGTTGCGAGAGTGACAGAAGCTTAAACCCTAGTTTAAGCGCTATTCCGTAAGGGGATGATTTGGATCCAAAAGTCTAATGCTATGGTTAGAATTTATTCCTAATACTTTTCTCGTAGTTGCGGATGCTTGCGAGGGGGTTAATCATAAGTAGGAGGTTTGTTAAAGTAAGAACAACACCTAAGCACCGGTCCACCCACATATCAAATTATCAAAGTAGTGAACACAAATTAAACCAACATGATGAAAGTGACTAGATGAAATTCCCATGTACCCCCAAGAACGCTTTGCTTATTATAAGAGACCATTTTGGCCTGTCCTTTGCCTCAAAAGGATTGGACCACCTTGCTACACTTTTCCTACCGTTATCGTTACTTGCTTGTTACAAATTATCTTGCTACCAAACTACTCGTTACTTACAATTTCAGTGTTTGCAGATAATACCTTAATGAAAACCGCTTGTCATTTCCTTCTGCTCCTAGTTGGGTTTGACTCTCTTACTTATCGAAAGGACTACGATTGATCCCCTATACTTGTGGGTCATCAGTGCGCAACTTCCTGGGTTTGGTTGGCTATCATCAGAAATTCGTCAAGCACACTTTCGCATCATCGCTCGGCCGTTATTCAATTTTCTCAACAAGAATTATCCGTTTGTGTGGATCAAAGAGACAAACAGAACTTTTAAGCTCCTGCAGAAAATTCTGGTTACAACTCCTGTACTATAGTTGCCAGATTTCAGTAAAACTTTCACCATTGACATGGACGTCTGTGACTATGGAGTAGGAGCTGTACTTCATCAAGGAGGGCACCTGACCGCGTATATGAGCAAACCACTAGGTCCTAAAAGCCGTGGCCTCTCTACTTATGAGAAGGAGTGCTTAGCAATATTGACGATTGTTGAGAAGTGGAGACCGTCTCCGCATACATGCGAGTTTCTCATTCGCACAGATCAACGGAGTTTATCACATCTGGACGATCAACGTCTCACCACTCCCTGGCAGCAAAAAGCATTTACTAAACTCCTTGGACCGAGGTACAAAATCAGCTACCACCAGGGGACTGCTAATGGAACCGCAGATGCTCTGTCATATGGGCTGCACAATTCTGCAAGCCTATCCGCGATCTCTGTCTGCAAGCCCGCTTAGGTGGATGACATTGCTACCATTTACACTACCAATTGGCAAGTGCAAAAGGTCTTTGCTCAAATGGCCGCTGGCTCGGACCCTAAGCAATGATTTTCAGTCTCCAACGATCTCCTTTACTTCAGAAACAGACTTTGGTTGGGAGGAGCACATGAATTACAACAGCGCATGTTGACAGCGTTTCACGACAACTCAGTTGTGGGGCACTTCGGGTTTATGGTCACCTACATACGTCTACGCCATCTCTTTGAGTGGCCAAAGATGAAAGATCAGGTTCGTCGGTATGTACAAGCTTGCACTATATGTCAACAGGCTAAACCGAAGAGGGTGAAATATCAAGGGCTGCTTGAGCCGATTCCATTACCAGAAGGAGCGTGGCAAGTAGTCACAATGGATTTCATTAACGGTCTACCACAATCCAACAAGTTCAATTGCATCCTAGTGGTGGTGAAAAATTCACTAGATATGCCCATTTCCTTCCTCTGACTCACGCCTTTACAGCTGTGAAAGTTACTCATTCCTACCTGGAAAATGTCTATAAACCGCATGGCCTACCAGCAGCTATCATCTCTGATCGGGACACAGTGTTCACCAACAAGTTTTGGCGCGAGCTATTCCGTGTTATCAGTACTGAACTCACTATGAGCACGCCGTATCACCCCCAGATGGATGGTCAGACTAAGTGTCTCAACTAGTGCTTGGAGGTTTATCTATGATGTTTCATACATGCATGTCCAGGCAAGTGGAGTCAGCACCTCGCCCTAGCAGAATTCGGCTACAATTCAAGCTATCACTCAACTCTGAAGACATCGCCATTTGTTGCACTATACGGACATGAGCCGAGGCATGGGGGCCTCGAGGCAACATCCACTTGTAGAATACCAGCTCTCAAAGATTGGCTCGAGGCGCGCAAGCTCATGCAACAACTGCTCAAACAACATCTGAGCAGAGCTCGCAACTCTATAAAGATTCAAGCAGACAAGAAGCGGATGGAACAGACTTTTCAAGTGGGAGACTCTCTTTGTCAAGTTGCGACCGTACATTCAAACTTTACTCGAGAGGCACGCCAATCACAAGCTACCTTTCAAATTCTTTGGCCCTTTCACAATCATTCAGGTGATTAACCCAGTGGCCTGCAAGCTCCAATTACCCGAAGGATCCAAGGTACATGATGTATTCCATATCTCTCAACTCCGTCCAGCTCTTAGCCATGGCATCATAGCATCAATGCATCTTCCTCAACCTTCAGAGCATGTTCTGCAACTAGTCGAGATTCTCAATGTAGCGACCCGACCCGGTAAGGATCGAAGTCTCTATGCTTACCGTGCTGTCCCTAGATCGACTATGCTAGCACACACAGTACTCGATGAAAGATAACAGAGTTCAATCACACACTTTATTACATCAAAGTCCTTCAAAGGAGTATTTATTACAAAAAATAGCTATGGAAGCATCGAAGGTAAATGAGTCTATCAACTCCACGGCAAAACTGAGTGCAGAACAACGACCTATCGCACCTTACTCTTCGTCAGAAAAATCTGCAACATGAAACGTTGCGACCACAAAGGGTCAATACATTGAATGTATTGGCAAGTCACACCCAAAGTATTAAAACATACCTATCATCTACACGTGGAAAGCTCTAAGGTTTATTTTGCATAAAGCCAATTATATCCTACCTCTACTCCCTAGTCAATTTTTATTTCTTTTCATTTTAATTAACCTATTGTTAAATTGGACCACCTCCAATTTAACCCGCCTATGAGACCCTCTGAGGGTCATAGGTTCCCAAATTATTATTTCCATGAGAGCCCCCGGGGATCACGGTTTAATTAAACCCACATCATATTAATTATTTCTGATGAGAAGATCTTCCACAGGTTTCAAGTCCAGTTGCTCAAAATTGTCCGCAACAGGGGACATGGCTAATCGATTAGTTTTACACTTTGCAGAGGTTTGCACACTTTTCCCCCAAGAATTGATCCCTCCCTTCACGTCCTCTCACTTCCTAGTATTTGAGAACGGGATGAACAAAACATGGTCTTTCGAAGAGTTCCTCTGGGCCACTGCCGGTCCAATCCTACCGCTCTTCTACATCTCATAGCACCGTCCGGCCAGAGTCACAACTAGGGTTAACCAAGCCAAGGCCCATAATGGCTTGTGGCTGCGCAAGGAAGCTACTTGATATGAAACATGTCCAACCTTTTTGAACCTAGGCGAAATTATCCACCTATTCCTGAGTAATGCAAAGTCTCCCAGAGGATACGTACTTGTCGACTGGTCCCGACAAACCTTTCCGCCTAGATGATTGATTAATTGGTGTTGGAGTATAATGTCCGGCCCTCTCTCTCAGATCGGTCTGATGGATGAACTGGTTAGGTGCATAAACTTACAACCAACAGGTTCAGGGTTCAAAACCCAGTAAACACAATAAATAATTGCGGCCTGCCCCCACTTTCGCTGCCCACGTCATATAGCTCCAAAGAAGCATAGACGTGAGGGGGAGTGTTGGAGTATAATGTCCAGCCCTCTCTCTCAGATCGGTCTGATGGATGAACTGGTTAGGTGCATAAACTTACAACCAACAGGTTCAGGGTTCAAAACCCAGTAAACGCAATAAATAATTGCGGCCTGCCCCCGCTTCCGCTGCCCACGTCATATAGCTCCAAAGAAGCATAGACGTGAGGGGGAGTGTTGGAGTATAATGTTCGGCCCTCTCCCATAGTTCGGACTGATGGAGGGAGGTGGGCAACATATTGAATTCATGCTCCAGCCAACTCATCCAAAAGTCCGAACTATGGGAGAGGGCCGGACATTATACTCCAACAATTGGTATTGCAAAGCCCCCGGGGAAGTATAATACGTGTAAGTTGTTGTTAATGTAGTCATTGCTTAGGTTCTCTCGCAACTTTCATGAATCACACTGTACCCAATCCACGTCCACCATAGCATGGCTAAGCAATAACTACACTATAATGATTCCCAAAGTGGCGGCAAAGATTATCAGGATCACATATATATGTCTATCTTATCTGGGTTTAACATAGCATAGTAGTCCTACACATGCATACTACTATGTTGATAGAAGGCACTACATGCAAAATAAAAACTTAGGATTGGTATGATCAAAAGTGGAACTTGCCTTCAAGTTTGATAAAGTCCTTCGCACTCAAAATCCTGACAATTCTAGTCTTCGCACTCCGGACAATCTATCATAAAAAGACAAGGGCACACGAATAAACAATCAAAGATCCAAAAAACGAGGAAAATACTCATGAAAACCCCAAAACAATCAAATAAAGTCCCTGAACGGAAACATATTTTTAACACTAGCAAAAATATGTGATTTTGACCTCAATAGAAAGTAGGTGTCATAAGCTTCGATTTGCAAAAAGGTTCAACTAAATCGGAGTTACAGAACTCAAGTTATGGCCTATTTAAGTTTAAATCTGAATATGTTCAAATTCAAATTTTGAACTTAAAAAAATATTTGTTGTTGTGTTTCTGGATAGAGGGGATTATTATGAACTAGTAGGAAAAATAATCACCTAATTTGGATAAACAGAACTAAAGATATGATAAAAGAAAGATTCGGATAGAATCTAAAATTGAAAATATTAGGAATCGACCGATCGTGGCAGTAGTGCTAAGTGGCGATCACTGAGTGGCTGCTGGTGTTTGTTGTGGGTGGATGGCCGATGCCTAAGGGTTTCGGTGATTGCGGTTTTTTTTAAAAATTGTTCGGATGTTTTTGTTTTAGTAAACTGCCGGTTCGAGTCATCTAAACTGAAGAAAACTGAAAGGATAAAAAATCCAAAAGGACTCATGATCTAATCTATGCCGTCAGAAACAGATCGGACGGAGGGGAGGTGGCGACGTCGGCAGGGAAGAAGACGGCGGTGGGGCAGTGACTCCGGTGGTCGTAGGCGTCGGCGGTGATGTCCCTCGGATGTGGCGGAGCGAGGCGGCCTCGGGCGTGGTGTTGGTGGTGTTCGGGGACGACGGGAGCGAGTGGGTCGACGGCGTTGGAGCTGCGGTGGCCGGCGCGCTCCTCCGAGAGCTCTGGTGCTCGGAGACGATGCTATAGAGGAAGAGAAGGGGCGGCACCATGTCAAATAGATGCGCAAAGGTGGTGCAAAACCAAGGACATAACGAGGGGGCTCAAGGGGGCTCACCGACATGGGAATCGATGGCGACAGGAGCTTCGGGTGGCGAGATTCAAACGGCGAGGGCGTGGGCTTTGGGTGGTCTCACGCGATGGGAGTAGGGGAAAACGTGAGAGGGGTTGGAGGGCTTTTGTAGAGACATCATCTTGGGGAAGGGGTCGACTTGGGGACGTGCTCCCGTGAGATCAGGGATACAGTGGTGCACAGCGTGCCCTCGTAGGACTCCATGTCGTGGGGAGGAAGAAGAACGGGCGGGCCCCGGTTGTCAGCGGGAGAGAGAACGAGAGAGGGGAGTGGGCGACCGAGCGGTAGCGCTTCGGCGCGGGAGCGAGAGGCCGTGAGTCGAAATAGCTGGCTAGGCCGGCGGCTGGCACTGGCCTGGCCGGTGGGATTCTTTTTTTTTACAACTGCGTTTTTTTCTGTTTCTAATTTACAATCGCAGCAAAATCACAGAAAACAAAAATAAAACTATATCTTAAGATTCCAGAAAAATTCACATAAATCTTTGGCAATATATAGAGGCATGTGAACTATTTTCTGGCCTAAATGCAACATTTTTATAATAAATATTTTTGCTAAACTAATAAAGCAAATAAATCCAAATAAATAAATTTTGATTTCAACTTCAATTTCCAATATTTCATTTATGTTTTTTTAAGAAGTCCTTTTATCTTCTTCTTTTTGTGAAGTAATGGAAATGAATTTGTGCCTATATTGATCCAAATTCCAACTTTGAATTTAAGAATTTTCAAAATGGGTTTAGGGGAACTCCCAACTCTCTCTTTTGGTCCTTGAGTTGCACAAAGCACCTTGGATCAATTTCAAATGAAAATCAAATAAAGGGCAAAAATGCATAAATCATGTATGCATAAGAATGATCTATTTATAAACATGCAAATTGAAAATTGGGATGTTACACTCAACTTCTGTTGGAAGCAAACACCCATAGGCCGCCGAGAGCAGAGTTTGGTTCGCTGGTCTGATCCAGCGATTCTCGATGCCACCTGGGAAGACGCGGTCTAGCTAAAGGAGCGTTTCGTCAATCTGCCGACTTGGGGACAAGCCGTGTTTCAAGGGGAAGGAGATGTCAGCGACCCAGGTTCCACTGATAGCTGAAACGCTGCCATGGCAGCCAGATCAACTGCCATGGCTGTCACCTCGGATCAACTGACGTCCCAGGAAGAAGAACGTGTCCCGAGCTGCCCATGTAGGATCGCACAACCGAATCGACACTACAATATTACTTTCGGTTTGTATATTTTTATTACCTTGTCGTTTTATATTATGCCTAATACGAATTTTCAATCTTTTTAGTTTGTGCTTCGTCGGCCCCTCCTTTCTGATCACTCTCCTGCCGGAGATTCAAGACCCGCAGGCTCTAGTTCATTTAGCAGGGCTAAACTTCTATCTGAGCCTTTACGAGCAGGATCCGGGACGTGTTACGTTCATTCAGAACGAGCTTAATCACAATACCCCTCCGAAAGACATGTCGTAGCCAATTGGTTCTGCCCCGCTGGAGCCATGCTACTTCTTCTTGTTTAAACTGGTTCTCGAGCAGTAGTCAAATTGAAGTCAAATTGACTTCCCCTGCTTGAGCGTAATGCCCACCCTGATGTGGTGGAAAAAGCCTTGTTTTCTATTCCTTTTAAAGGTGTTGATGCGAGCTACCGAACAAACAAGATTAGTACAAAAAGCCACAACTAGCACTAGCTTTCGTGATTGCTTCTTTCTATCTTTCTCACTCCGGTAATTGCTCCTTCCTCAAAATATCAATACAGACAATTGCAAGAAAAAAGAGGAATCTGATCAAGTACTTGATGAGCGATTCTGAAGATCGAATAGAAGGTAATGACTTACTTGGATGCACATTTTTAGGGCTATTTCTCTCATCTGTTTAATACGCAATTCTCTTCGATAAGAAGGGTTCTCTTGTGTTCTAGGGTTGATTAAGTGTCTGGAAAGGGTTCTCTTGTGTTTCAGGGTTGATTAAGTGTCTTGTGGAACGGGGATACATTATGTGCGGCCAAATTGTCTGACGAATTGATGTATATGGCTCAATATAGACTGGTGCAGTATACCAGTCTTGAGCCACCACGATAGCCTTCCAAATACGTGGGCCCCAGTGGACCACCTCTACTTAAGCAAGGGTGACCGACTTCTTCCTTGACGAGGCAGCAACCTGGAACCTGGTCGGCTGCCCAATTTCGGTCGACCCAGGCTGTGGCTGCGGCCGCTGGCCAACGTTGAGGGCTGAGCAAAGCTCGCTCCAGTTGTATTTTTGGGTTTTCATTTTGAGTTAACCTGTACTTGGCCGATGCCGTTCTTCTTCTTCAATGAAATCACAGCCGTTCTCCTGTGTCTTTGAAAAGAAATACTCGATGTATTCGAAGGTGCATAGTAATTCTGCTGTGCATGTGGACTACCACGGTACTCCCTTTGTCCCAAATTACTCGTCGCTGAAATAGATGTATCTAAAACTAAAATACATCTAGATACATCCATACGTATGACAAGTAATTCGGAACGAAGGGAGTACAACACAAGAACAGAGTTCCCATGTGGCAGAATGGTTGACAGAATTAGAGATCAGATGCGTACGACTACAACACGGACATAGAATCGAAATGCCAAAAGCAGTTACTCCCTCCGTTCGGAATTACTTGTCACGGAAATGGATGTATCTAGACTACAAGTAATTCCGAAACGGAGGGAGTAGAGAGAACCATGACTCGCTCATTGAAACCAGTACACAAGTTGATCACAGCGGTACGGACTGGATGCTTGCATTACATGACTATAACTCTGGACGCGGACGTTGAACACAGTACTGACAAGGGCACACTCACACCCAACACGGACCCAAATCCACACTTATTACAGGCCTTTGAGCAGAAGTCACGAAAGGAGCGAGTCCAACCTCAGAGCAGCGAATCGAACCTCAATCCCGAAGCAGCCTAGCCAGAAATCTGGATGGACTTGACCTCCGGCTCCTTGACCTCCTTCTTGGGCACGGTGACTGTGAGCACGCCGTTCTCCATGGCCGCCTTGATCTGGTCCGCCTTGGCGTTGTCCGGGAGGCGGAACCTGCGCAGGAACTTGCCGCTGCTGCGCTCCACCCTGTGCCACGTGCCCGTCTTCTCCTCCTGCTCTTTGTTGCGCTCGCCGCTGATCTGGAGCACGTTGCCGTCCTCGACCTCCACCTTCACTTCCTCCTTTTTCAGCCCCGGCACGTCCGCCTTGAACACGTGCGCCTCGGGAGTCTCCTTCCAGTCGATCCGCGCGCCGGCGAAGGCCGCGGTCTCGGAGGATGCGCGCGGGAACGAGGGGAAGAAGCTGCTGATGCCGCCGGAGCCGAAGGGGAAGCCATCGAAGGGGTCCGAGAGGTCAAGGGAGAAGGGGTCGAAAGCTTTGCCGCGGGGAATCAGCGACATGGTTGCTCGAGTTGAGCGAGGACTAACTGCGATTAGGAAGCTGTCAACTCAGGGGATGGATGCTTCGGTTTGTCCTAGGCCACATTTTGTAGCGCACCGGTTGAAGGCCGGTGATGGGTCTGGAGCGTGCTTGTCTATTCTGGAGTGTGCTGGAAACTGCCGCAAAGTCTCTTTTACCGGAACCGGTATGTACCGGCAAAGGATCCATCTTACATCTCAGACTTTAAGATTCGTGTGATGAAAATAAAATCCATTCACAGTTGGAGATACAGATGGAATACACAGCTAATACAACTGACATGCACAGACTTTTGTCAGGGAAAATACTAGTAGAGGATGCTTTCACTCAAATACTCCCTCCGTTCCATGTCCGTGTCTATTTTGGAACGCAGGGAGTAGTACATCATTAGATGCATGCACATGTCGTCCTTGTCTCTCTCTCTCTACAAACAAAAAACTTGCCTTTCATTTTCAATCTAGCATTTTGAATTGCTCATAACTTTTAAACCGAAATTTTGTTTTGGAAACTTTTTATATATTTGCATTTAGGTCGACAAGATCTTTAAATCAAGACCAATCTTGGATATATTTTGACTAGTCTGAATTTTCAATTATATTTCAATTCTAGTTATGTCTTTTAAAGGAGTGAAATAAGTTTTTAAAAATGAGTGAAACAAGTTTTTGAAAATGAGTAAAATGTGTTTTTCCAAAGGAGTGAAATAAGTTTTTGAAAATGAGTGGGGTTGGTCTCACTTTTTTTTAAATGAGTGAAACCAATTATTTCAAATGATTGAAATGCGTGTTTTGAAATGACTGAAATAAGTATATTGAAATGAGTGAAATGAACAAGTTAAATCATTTTTTAAGTAATGAGTGAAATTTGTTTATTAGAAATGAGTGAAATATGTTGCAAGAATTTTAAACTCGTTCGAAATGTATTCAAATAACAAGTTTCACATCTCAATTGAGTGAACACTGTCTTTGAATTGAAAGGAGTGAAATCCGTTTTTTGAAATGAGTGAAACCAATTATTTCAAATGATTGAAATATGTGTTTTGAAATGACTAAAATAAGTGTTTTGAAATGAGTGAAATAAACAAGTTAAATCAATTTTTAAGAAATGAGTGAAATATGTTGCAACAATTTTAAACTCGTTCGAAATGTATTCAAATAACAAGTTTCACATCTCAATTTAGTGAACACTGTCTTTGAATTGAACGTGGTGAAATCCGTCTTTTGAAATGAGTGAAACCAATTTTTCAAATGATTGAAATATGTGTTTTGGAATGACTAAAATAAGTATTTTTGAAATGAGTGAAAAAACAAGTTAAATCATTTTTTAAGAAATGAGTGAAATTTGTTTATTACAAATGAGTGAAATATGTTGCAAGTATTTTGAACTCGTTCGAAATGTATTCAAGTTTGATCTTATTTTAAAGATCATGTCGTCAGGAATTCAAATCTGTAAAAATATTTCAAAATGAAATTTTTATCCAAAAGATATCAATGAATTAATATCTTCCAAGATAAATAAAATGTTTGCCTTTTCTGTGTGTGGAGTGGTCTGACAACATGCATGCATGGCTACGCTTAAAAGATGCACTCATTAGTACGGTTAGGTCTGACATTGATTTGGCCTAATGGACCAGATACTAGCCAAATGCAACACTATACCATTGGATAGTTGGCCCACACAAAGTTAGCTGGAAGCATTTGATTGGTTGGGACTTCACCGGTAAAAAAACTTTTTCGTGGAAACTGCTGATTTTGGAGCGTTGGGCCTATGGCTGGAACGTAACCGGCCCTGCTATGGTAGATGAAATTGCATCTGGTATTTTCTAATTCTTTCTGGAGGCGATTCTAAAAAAAAAGTTCTTTCTAGAGCCGATTCTAAAAAAATTCTTTCTGGAGCCGATGGGAATTCTAGTCTTTAAAAATTCTTTTCTGTCTAACAAAAAGTCTCATTTAAAATGATCTTGAACTCATTCATTTTACGATGAAGACCATGTCAACGCTTTTGATGAAGTCTTGAACCATCTAATGTGCAACACTACCTGGGTTGTTTTTCCTTTTCTGTAATCGCAATTTTGAAATGTGTATTTTTGAAAAGGTTGAAGAAAACGAGATGACCACCTCATCCTTCCTCGGGCAGGAGCCCGTGTCCCTAAGCCACGACAAGCCGGGCGGAGTCGCAGAGAGCTGCAGTGGAGGGAGCTCGACTCTATGAGGAGGAGCAGGACGGGTAGAGGCTCTCAAGGTGGGCGGCGTGCGAGAGGACGATTGGGTGCTTGCGGGGTGGAGCAGGTCTTACCGCGGTGGATGATCTGGAAGCAATTGCAGCATCTGAAGTGGCTATGGCACGCGGCCGACCTATGCGGAAGCACAACCGCTCCAGTCACGCATGTGACCGAGGCTTCAAGGCGGGGCTGGAGAAAGTCGTGCATCACATCTTCCCTCGTGACCTCACACGCACCCAACCATCCTCCTTGTCAAGACCTGCAACCGCGTCGTCCACGGCGGGATAGCCACCTGAAGGCGGTCAAGAGGCATATGTATAGAGTGGGGAACATTAGTTTTACTTCTTTGGGTCTCATCCCTCATAATTTTCTTCTTGAACTAAACTGGTAGGTATTCAGTTATGAATCAGAGGTTTTGCACTAAACTGGCAGGTATTCTAGAGTCTTTAGCGAGTGAAAACAGTCTAACTTGGTGATACTTGTCATGCCAAAATGGATGGATAAAATAGGCTCCACTATCCATTACATAAGGAACATGATGTGTCTTGGGTTGAATCTTACTGCAATTTTTTCATGCCAAAATGAATGGATAGAATAGATCCATTATTTCGCATAATAAAAAAGAATGCTTAGACTGTGTTTTAATACTGGTGTGTTTGGGAACTCTAATTTTATCTTCAGGCTCTTCATTGACCGGACATCCAGGTATTTGCGTTGTACAATGACACTAATTCATATGCCATTTGAACTGAAAAATACGATAACATGAATAGGAACCGAGTTAGGCCATTCATTGGTCGTCTCTTTACATCTTAGGAATAATTTCACCTATGTTCCCCTGTTTATATTGACTGAAAATATCTGATATGTAACTTAGTTGATTCAAACCTCTTAATTTCTTCAGTCTGAATCAGCCACAGTGAGTTTACCTGATCATGAGTTTGAGCCATCAAGCGGAACACTGGGTTGCATTATGACAGCAGTGGAATGTTAAATCGTGAAAATATGGAGGGTATGTCTACCACACTTATTTACTAATGCCTCCTCTATTCATGTGATCAAAATTGACTACAAGAGCCATGCTAATTCAAGTCAAAGGTGTGTTGACCAATTTTTTTAGCTTGTATAAGATGGAAGTATCTCGAAGGTAAATTGCATAGTTGATGTTCCTCTCATAGCTAGATGTAGACCCATCTCTTTTAGTCTTTTGTCAACAGCTTACCAGAATGACTAGGCAAATAGTTATTCAAAAATCGTAGGGCATTTACATTTGTTACTCTTTGTACTTTCAGTTTTTATGCATCTACCTTAGGTTTAGAGGAAGCCTTTTTTTAAATAATAATTAAGTATCGTGCAAGCTTCTGTGTGGTCAATAGAGTTTGTGCAACTTATGTTGATGTGAAGTACACCAGAATATGAAGTAATCGGTAGATTCGTTATGGCTATAAACTTATTTTCTTTTGAAACTCAAATACATGCTTCTTTTTTGGGGTTACAACACTGGAGAGAGTTCATGGATTCCAGTTGGGTGACATCACATATGAATGGAAGAAGAAGAAATAGGATGGTTTCACGGAGAGGTTAGTGAAGGTGGGTATTTTCTTTTTGATACATTGAACATTGTTTTTGTAGCAAGGTTCTATTTCACCTAATATTCATAATATTGTAGAGCGTACATCAGTTCTTGAGAGTTATAATTGTTAAGTCTGGTAGGGTTGTTTGCTGGCTTATGCTAAACATGTGTAGAGGGTGGGCGGGGAATAGCTAATTGTTTCGGGGTGTTCCTTTTCAATGTAGGTGCCAAAGGATACGACGCGTTAATCAGTCTGTGATCCCCCTTCAGTCTGTTAAACACATGTTTCAGCTTCTAAAATCTTGAAGAGACATGGACTTTAATTCTTGACGCATTGGCGGCTTGGTTCATTGTTCCAGCTAGAGATTCGGCAGAAAATGATAGGCAGCTAACAAGTAAGTTTTCTCGGCCGCTAACAAGTTAGCCTAACCAATCAATCATAAAGATCATCATGCATCCATAAAACTTCAAAATTTTGAACCAAATGATATTGATCGTTGCAAACTTTTTGTTTTTGTTTTGCCTGCACTTGGTGATTCGGTCATTGTTGTCAATTGCTACAATATCCTCTTTGGATTTTTCTGTTTACAGTTGGTTGTCCTCTGAGAATTCATAATTCCGACATTGACAATTGGTTAACTATTGCAGTCGAGGAGTATGAAAGGAGCTGGGAGCAAAAGGAGGAGCTAGGCTTGAATAACATGGGATACATCCTCTACGGGCATGGCTTACCACACCATAGCGTGTCATAATCAATCTTGGTTTAGTCTTCTTGTTGTGCAAGTGTTGTAGTAACTTGTAATCTGAAATTTGGTACTCTGTGTTGTATTGAATTTTTGTTTTCCGAATGAACCAAAGCAATAAGTGGTATGGAGATGGCTTCAAACTTGCATCACTTTTCTCTTTATTGCTGCAGGTCAACACTTTTCAATATAAAAAATGATGCTTTTAAAAAAATTCTAAGAAGAAATAGGCGAATAGTGAAATGGAGTGGTGGTACGTCACTGGCCGAAGACGGCATGAGAAGAGGATCAAAGGATTTAACCTTATTTTTGTCATTTGCTAGAAATGGATATAAGAAGTGTTGCATAATGGCATGTGGAGTAGATTTTGCGAAATTATTTTCCCGTTGCAATGCACGAGCATATGTACTAGTTAATAATAAAGCGGATATTGCTTCTGCCCGCTCATCATTGTGGCATTTTTGAAAAAAGCCCCCAGTGGTTTATTATTAGGGAAAAATAATCCGCAGTCCAGTCAATAAATGGAAAAAGTTCCATAAAAACATTCAGTATTTCTGCGTCCTCCACACCACATGGGCCATGTGCTGATGGGCTTTCTCATTGCCTTTCTAGGATAATGCTGAAACAATTATATGATTCCGCTAAATAATAATACCACATCGCCTCTTTATGCCTATTCTCACCAGTACATATAGGTACACATTGATAATTCAACAAGCGACCATAGAAAAAAGAAAAAACAGAGATGAGGATAATCACAAGGGAAAGGAAACGGTCGACCGAATCGGACAAAGAAGAGCAGATTGCAACACCACGAATTGGCAATCAGTATCAAAAGATCAAAGAAATCAAAGAAAGCTATCGATTCTCTCTCAAAGAAAGGGTGGAGGCAGATCCGGCGGCGGCGGCCCGCGTTCAGTACCAAATGAGAGAGAGAGTACCGCGTTCAGTACCAAATGAGAGAGAGAGAGAGAGAGAGAGAGAGAGATGTTACATGAAGGAGAGGGGAACGGACCAAGATGTTGGGGATCGGTCTCTCCCTAGATCTAGGGTTAACGGAGGTAGGTTTTTTTAGGAAAATTAACAGAGGTAGGTGGGCCGACAGATGTGGAAAGTTTAGGCTGGGCCGGATGGTGTTGGGCTAGTTGGACCTCTCGCTATTTTTATTTTTTCATTAAACAGAAACTTGAATAACATAAAGATAGAGAAGGGATTTTTTTGAACCCCAGCCATATATTAATAAGATAACTCAAAATTCTTACAGTCGTTCATTACAAAACTAGCCACGCAGGGCTGAACATTATTACATAAAACACCATCAGACCTGCTACTAAAACAAAATTTAGCAATCTCATGCGCCACCCTATTAGCCTGCCTGTCAATCTTCACAATCTTGAAATCCTTAATGAGCTTTGAGATGCTCATCGCCTCCTTTTTCAAGTCGACAAGAGGAGACATATCAATGGATTCTTTTGCCAAAGAAGCTGCAACAAACGCACAATCAATTTCCAAAATAACTGGTTTGTGAAGAGCAATACCAATCTATCACCCGGCGAGAGCCGCATGAAGTTCTGCTTCATCCAGACAGGTGCACGACCGGATAAAATCCCATGAAGAAAACAAGACTTCGCCGAGGTGATTCCTGGCAATAATCCCAACACTAGCAGATCTCATGCTCTCCATGAAACTAGCATCAACATTTATCTTAATATACAATTGATCCGAGGGCTCCCAACCATGACGACCATTCGCGGTTGGGATAACGCACCTCCAATTATCTATCACCCCCTTGCCTTTGATGCTTAAATCAATTTGCGCACAGGTATTTGCTTTAGTGGAGGATTTCCAGTAATTTTCCACAAAAGTGATAGAGGCAGATAAAGATTCTTTCCCCTTTCCAAAGATCAAGTCATTCCTCAGATGCCACGCTCTCCAAAGCATGAATAAGACTTGATCGTGTTCCAGTGACCCCAGTTGATCGAGCAGAATAAATATCCAGTCCGGTCCCGTAAATCTGAATAGCTCCTCACCAGGAATATTCCACACTTCTTTCATTGCGGAGCGGAAAGCACGCGCCTTTGGACAAGACACAAGGGCATGGAAAATACTTTCATCCTCCACCCCACATATAGTGCACATGTCTGGCACGGTTTGGTGGTGAGTAACTCTATTTACCTGGGTCGCCAAACTGTTGGACCCGAGTTGAATTGCTTAGTTGTAATACTATGATCCATAGGATATCATGTGAAAATGATGATGAGCATGTTGAATTGCCTAGTTGTGATGCTATGCTCCATAGGATATCATGTGAAAATTCTATCGGTCACGTCATGTTTGACAATCCATTCAACTTGTCATATGCTATGAGTGAGATCTCCCATATTGCATCATTTCAATCTCAACATAGTAATTATGCATGCCCCAGTAAAATAAATCCCATTTGCACTTATGGCATAGATGACAAATTGATGGTTATTGGTATTTGCTTCTCTTGAGATGATATTGCCATTCTACCTTTGCAACATTTGTGCAATTCATCTCATATGCCATGCCATGAAAAAATATTGTGTATCGCATGATTCCATCCCTTGTGTGCACCATATGCATACCATTCATAACAAAGCTCTAGATATTACTAGTGATGCATTACACAATTTGAGTCTCCATTATGACATACATAACAACAAACCTATCATGATGGATGGCATGTTTCTATATCACGCATCTCATTTATTTGAGCATTGGATATTTTGTGCTAACCAACACATGCACGTGTGCATCATAATGGATGATGTGTACATATACCATGCACACACAATTTTCCCTTTGCCTTTGTTTTGTGTAGGTACTTATGAACACTCGTCAACCTCACAATCCCGTGAGTTGACGAAACGAGCTCTTGAGAGCAATGATGCTTTGGGATTCTGTGGAGTATCCTTACCACCGTTCCCTTCGCACAAGGACTACGCGCATATCTTTTACGTGGCTCTCACATGGCTATGGGCTATATACCATTTATCACCTTATGCCCATTTTACCATGTTCATTTTGCATGTTATACCTCTTTCTATGCCTTTGCCATGCAATTGTGACCCTTTCTTGCATTTACCCATGATTCACCATTATACTACTTCTATGTGTATTTACATGCTTGGTGGAGATCCTTGTTTCTTTTGCCATGTTCTATACATGCCCCACACTATTATTGATTCTTGTGTTGGGAGAGTCATGACGTTCCATTGCTATTTACATAGGACTTCTTGCCAATACAATGATACTACTTTGCTCATATCTTGTTTTCATGATTGTGATATGTCATGTGCATTATATATGCCCACTATTTGCTCAGATGACATGATTGCCATGATTTCTTCTAGTATGTTGCATCTTTGCACTACTAGTTTGCTTGACTCGATCACCATGATTGCTTGCTTTGTTGCATCACCCATGATCCATTCTTACTCATTTCATTGGGTTGATAGCATATATATACATGCCTCTCACTTGATTTACCTTGATCTTTATCTCTTGTCTCCAATAGTTGCATCTCTCATATTCACTTGTCGTGAGTGCAACCATGCTATGCTTATTGATCTTGGAGACTTGGACATCTTACTTGTGAAGCATGCTTATTTGATTGAGCTTAATTCCTTTGGTTGTGCTAGCATCTTGTGCCTACATACCATGCCCTACACCCTTATACCTTCTTATGACAAGAATGATGAAAACACTTGTTGGGTACCTCACCACACGAATAGGTTTTGCAACTCCGCTAACCTCATTTGTTTTTCTGAGTGTTTGTCATGTTCTTTCGTTTTGAAGGATTCAAAAGGCATTACCATCATGAGACATATTGGTTATGTGTAGGCGTAAATGATGTGCAACTCCAACATCTTCGCAAACATTCAAAAGGTGAACTCCTTCCCTTTCAGCCATTTTCAAAAAGGCATATTCGATGGGCCATACTTTCATTGTTGCCTCCTTCTTCTTGTCTACATGATACATATATTGGATGGAGGACTGACATTGGAGATGAACCCTATCACTACAAGAAACAGCTTCATGGCAGACAGCAAAAGACCGGAAAGCGGACGGCAAATCCCTTTGCCGTTAGCCGCTGATGGCAAAGGTGTCAGGCAAAGAAAGGTACGGTAAACAGCTTCTTTGCTGTCTGCTTTCTCAAAGAGGACGACAAAGACCCGTTGTCGTCAGTGGTGGATGGCAAAGAACGTGGACGGCAAATAACAAACGTTAGCCACGTTAGGTGGCTAACGGGAGGCTTTGCCGTCTGCCAGCTGACGGCAAACATGCCCTCCCCATTGCTGTCTGCCTTGTGACGTCAGCAGACGCGTCACTCCACCCAGCTCTTTGCCATCTGCCACAGACGGCATACCTCTCCAGCCTTTGTCGTCCGCCACGGATGGCAAAGTGACCAAATGGGCAGCTCCCAGGTTGCACAGGTTGCTGCCACGTGGCCTCTTTGCCGTCTATGGCAGACGGCAAAGGGCTCTTTGTCGTCGGTGGCAGACGGCAAAGTGCCTGTATTGTTACTATTTTTTCTGTTTTCTGTTATATCCCTGCATTTTTAAAAGACATATATGATATATATAGTGTCAACCTCAAACATAGCCCATGTATCCAACATCTAGCGGTGCATCAATGCAACAGAACACATAAGGTATTAAAAGATCCAATACATACAGAGTTTCACGGAGTTCATCCATATATACATACATAGTTTCACATTATTCATCAATACAAATAAAAACAAAAACTAGCAGTCCATCAATGATGCTTCCATGAAGTGAATCAAACCTGCAAAAATGGGAGTAAGAAAGTTAGAAGAAGAAGAAGACTAGAAGAAGAAGAAGAAGAAGAAAAAGAAGAAGAAGAAGAAAAAGAAGAAGGAGTATAAGATGGAGAAAAAGAAAGAAGAGAAAAAGGAAGAATAAGAATATATTTTCTTCTTCTTCTTCTTCTTTTCTCATCTTTCTTCTTCTCTTCTATCTTTTTATCCTTTTCCTTCTCATTCTCATTCTTCTTATTTTATTCTTTCTTTTTCTTCTCTTTCTTCTTCCATTCTTTCCTTTTCTCCTCTTCCTTGTTTTTCTTCCTCTTATTCCTTATTTGTGTCATTTTAGAGCTAACTTAGGTAATTATGCCATTTTTGAGCTAACTAAGCTTATTATGTCAATTTGGAGGAAAATAAGGTAAGTATAGGTCATTTTTGTACTAACATAGGTGATGATGCCATTTCTGAGCCAACTTAGGTAAGTATAGCTCATTTTTTATCTAACTTAGGTAATTATGCCATTTTGGAGGAATATAAGCTAAGTATATGACATTTATGAGAGAACCAAGGTTATTATGCCATTTTTTAAATGAATAAGCTAATTATGTCAGAAATGAACTAAATAAGCTACTTATGTCATTTTGGAGGATAATTAGCTAAGTACGTCTTTTTTGGGGAAAATAAGTTAAGTATGTGGCATAATAGGGCTAACAAGCATGTACGAAGCTAAGTATGCATTTGTTAAGCAAAACACTAGAGAAAACTTACCGTCATCACAACAAATGCGATCAAGATCGCAACTAAGGTAACAATTGATCCAACGGCATAATGATACCAAGCCTCATTATCAATGGCATATTTTCTAATCTTACTAATCTTCAAGCGCATTGCATCCATGTTCAAGCGCATTGCATCCATCTTCAAGCGCATTGCATCCATCTTGATCTTGTGATCATCGACGACATCGACAACATACAACTCCAATTTCATCTTCTCTTCTTCAATTATTTTCATTTTTTCTTTCAAATACTCATTTTCTTTTTCAACTAAATTTAACTTCTTGACAAGAGGGTCGGTTGCAATTTCTAGTTCACATACCTCCTAGATAAAAAATTCTCTATGTCAACTTGATGGGCATAATTGTCATAAATGTGAAATGCAACAAATAGTTATAAAAGAGAATATACCACATCCGAATCATAAACCGGACGAGGGCCGACGGGGACGGATATCAACACCATGGCACTATGTATAACAAACAATCATACAAGTAAGAAAATTATACAAGTAACTATAGCAAGTTTCATCGGCACGAAGACCGGAACAGAGAAAATAATTAAGGGGGAGGAGGAGATGTCATTTGTGTTCACCCACGAACGCAGGGGCGGAGCTCGTCAAATGCACAGGGAGGTCGTCGAACACCAGACCCTCGCAGCGATGAAACACTGCACATTTAAATCCACACGATCAACACAAATATGATGTTTTTCATAAGAAAATCAGAAAATATATGACCTAACTCATAATTTACAAAACTATGACCCGTCTGCCTCTGGAAGGCCGAAGAGCACCTTTTCGGTCAACAGGAGGCCGAAGAGGTGTCGGGGGTCGGGGGTGAGTGGCGTCGGAGGCTGGTACTTATGGTTGCTCCGCCGGCAAACTACCCACAATGAATCAGTTCCTCCTCCTCTTCTTTTCTCCTCCTCCTCTTCTTCTTCTTCTTCTTCTTCCTTTCTTTTCCTATTTCATCTTCTTCTACTTCTTCTTCTTTTCTTCTTCCTTTTTTCATCTTTCATCTTTCTTTTCCTTTTCCCTCTTCTTCTACTTATTTTCTCTTCTTTTCTTGTTCTTTTTTTCCTCCTCCTCTTCTTTTCTTCTCCTCCTCCTCTTCTTCTTTTCTTCTCCTCCTCCTCCTCCTCCTCTTCTTATTCTTCTTCCTTTCTTTTCCTTTTTCATCTTCTTCTACTTCTTCTTTTCTTCTTCTTATTTTTTTCATCTTCTTCTTCTTTCTTTTCCTTTTCCCTCTTCTTCTACTTATTTTTCTCTTCTTTTTTTCCTACTTTATCCTAATGAAAAAAATTCCATGGTTGTGTGCTAATATATCATCTCAACCTAAACTAAACTAAATCTAAACCTAAACCTAAAAAAAGAAGAAAAAAACTAAACCTAAACTAAATTAAATCTAAACGTAAAACTAAAACTAAACTAAATCTAACTAAACTAACAGCGAAAAAAATGAAAACAAGAGAGGGGCAGGGGCTCACCGGAGTGGGGGAGGTGGAGGCCGATGGAGGAGGGGGCGGGGCGGCCTAGGGCGGTCGCAGCAGGGCCCGGGGGCGGCGGGGTGGTGCGGGGCGGTAGGGGCGCCGGGGGCAACAGGGCGCGACGGGGGGGGGGGGGTGCGGCGGGTGCGGCGGGATGGTGCGACGACGGGGTGTGGTGGGGCGGTAGCTGTGCGAGCGCGGGCGGAGAGAGGGGAGAGAGAGGGGTAGGGACGAGGAGAGAGAGGGAGGGGTTACCGTTAGTTTGGATGGGGCCAACCTCTTTGCCGTCTGCTAGCGGGCGGCAAAGATTCTTTGTCGTCCGCTAGCAGACAACAAAGAGGTTGGGGGTGGGCCGTTCCAGCGTTGCCCTAAAATGGACCCCACCCAACCCTTTGCCCTGCTAGCGGACGACAAAGAATTGGCTGACGACAAATTGCATCTTTGCCATGAGCTGATGGTAAAGACCTTCTTTGTCATCAGCTAGCGGATGGCAAAGAACTGGCAGACGGCAAATTCTCTGATTCCAGCTGACGGCAAAGAACTGACAGACGACAAATTCTCTGATTCCAGTAATATATGGACCTTCAAGTTGAGGAGTGCTCGAACTTAGTGGATGCGCCTACTTTCGAAGCACCACCGGACCACCACTTATGCCACGACATTGAGCCATGGTACAACACCAACCATAACAAATTTGCATCTTATGCATGGATTGACTTGCATTATGATTGCCTTGTTGCATCTTCTATTCCCATGTCATCCATGATATATGAGCTTGTGCATTTTCTTAGCAAATTTGTTGTGATCTTTCTTGATGGCATATTCATACATCATGATCACATTGGCCATGATCAATTGCATGATCACATAGTCACACTGAGCACAAATTACCATGTTCATACTCTTGATAAACCATCACACTATGACATCATTTTGCACAATGGTAGAACTTGTAGATTTGTGCACCATGACCCCATGAATGCTTTGCATATCATTCTATATCATCTTGATAAGCTTTATGCACTTTGTCACGAACAATCTTGTCGCATGGACTCATACTTACTTGATAGAAACCTTTTATGCGCTAACCATTGTATTTCTGAGTGTCCCTTGTGTTTGCTCGTTTTGCATGAATACCACCCCGACGACATCTTGAAGTACTTTGGTTGCGCCATGACATACAAGTCCGTCCACGACAACCGTTTCCATGGTGATGAGGATTACGATTCGAGGTCGGATCTTTCCCAAAGTGGGGAGATGATGCGGAGCATCCTACAGTCATCTCCATGTACACTACAACTACTCCCCAAGCCCCAAGAGGATATACGATGAGACCTCGACCATTCGCCATTGGACACAAGGTGAACTGGCCCCTCTCCGTACTGTCACTTTCTACATGTGAGACATGGCTACTACCTCAAACGTATGTGCTATGCATGACCAGGAACAAGGAGGAAGACCATGGAACAGAGCATTGTACAAGATGGCAAGGACACCAAACGCGAGGAACAAGAGGAAGAGCTGCCAGGAAGCTTCAGCCACCGGACGACCGGACAACGTCGGACGTCCGATGCCTGGATACTCAGCCAGCCAGAAGGGCCAGCCGAAGGAAGCGACAGCGGTCGGATGACCGACAAGTACCGGACGTCCGACACACTCCAGCGACCGGACGTCCGACCATCTCTGGAAATCCGGTGCCAAATCACAGAAGGAAAATAGCGGAAAATACGAGCTCTCCGGACGATGACGACCGAACGACCGACGCTCTCCGGACGACCGACGCTCTCCAGACGTCCGGACCTTCATGAGCCACCGGACGTCCGACGCCTGTCTCTGCATAGTGTGTTGGGCCGAGGCCCATGTACCCATTCGCCCCCTAGACTATATATACTCCTCCTCCCTCTTTATAGGGTTAGCATTGGTTTAGCTCATATGAGAGATAGAGCTTTGCTCATCCACTTGATACCTACTCCATTGGAGGCCAAGCCCTCCATCTAGGAGAAGAGCCCCCAAGTGGATTCAAGACCTCTTCACGGAGAAGATCCCCACGTGGATTCAAGACCTCCCCTTGTAGAAGAACTAGTTACTTGTATCCCACTTTGTTGGATTTGAATCATGTGTCTCTCTTTGTGTTCATGGATCTAGCATATGTGTGATTGGATCAAGTCAATTTGAGTGTTTCCTCTTGTTTTCCCCGTGTGTTCTTCGTGTGTTTGTCGTGTTCTTCGGGAATTCCCCTCCAAATCATGAAAGATCGGCCCCTAGGATTCCACCCTGCATCATTATCTTTTGTCCATTGGAACTTGCCAACCTTCATTCTACTCTCAGGTAGGGTAATATTAAGAATAGCCATAGTGGCCACCTGATCCTCCATACTACACTTTTTCGCCAAACATGATCAGAAGCTAACCCGTTCCCACCTCATAACCCGACATAATATTTTTAATGACTAAGGCTTGATCTATGGACCCTTTGAAAAACAGGAGTGTGTCATTCGCAAATAATAGATGAGAAATACCTGGCACATGTCTGTAAGTGGAATTCTCTTAGAGCACCGTTGTCACAAGCATCCATTAACAGGAAGGAGAGGGCCTCAGCAACAAACATGAACATATACGGCGATAAGGGATCCCCTTGCCTGAGCCCACACGATGGATTAAAAGGTTCCAACAATTGTCCATTAAACCGGATTTACACAAACATAGTTCTCCAGGATCAGAGAAATATGAGGAATTTAAATAAAATGCTTTGGGGGCTTTTAGAATTTTTTTATTTATATTTGCTGATGGACACATCAAGTTTTTTCGTTTATTTTTCCGCAACTAACATTGTGCACATTTGTCATGGTTGGAATTTGTTTACGGAAACACTAACGCCCACACGTGTGGGCGTTCCCCAACTCGCCCACACGCCTGGATCATCGTTGGTTGTTTTTTGCATGAATCCTGACACCAAAAGATGGATTTGGTGTGCCACGTAGGACAAGCCCTGTGTGTGGAGTGTAGGTAGTTCGCCTGCACGCATTTTCTCCCTCAAACGAGACCGGTTGCGAGTCGGGGCGTGCGGTGGAACTGTCGTCGCGCCCGCACGCCGCACACCACTTCTGTTCCCCATCTCCCACGACTGCCCATTTTCCCACTCTCCCACACCCAAGCTGTCATTTGCCATGTTTTTTGAAGGGTACATCGCAACTGCCCTATTTGTGATTGTAAGCAGATGGCAACTCTCTTTTACCCGAACATGTTATTTTTGCCACGTCTGTTTGTAGCGCTACATGGCAACTGTCTAGTGTTAGTAGGTGGCAACTCCTAAAGATACCACCGTCGCCCACATGCCCGTCTCTTCTCCCACACACCAAAAGCTATCAGTTGCAATGTGTTTTTGCAGGGTACATGGCAACTGCCCTACTATGCTTGTAAGCAGATGGCAACTCTCTCTTTACCCGAAACATGTTTTTTGCCATGTTTTTGTAGTGCTACATGGCAACTGTCCAGTGTTAGTAGGTGGCAACTCCTAAAGTTTTCAAATCATGGCAACTATAATAGACCAGACCATACATGTCAACAACTGCAGTTGCCCAAAAATGGCATCCGGCACTTGACCTGAGATGGCAACTGCAGTTGAGAAACCATGGCAACTGTAGTTGTCAGACATGGCAACTGTAGTTCAGCAACATGGCAACTGCAGTTAAACGAACATGGAAGAGGGTCCGAACCATGGCAATCGCGACGGGCGCGTGGTTACTGCCACACGGGGCGTGTGGCTCGCAGGCGGGGAGGGGCGACGGCCGAGATGGGTCGTGCGGGCCGCGTGGTCGCTCGCCCGGACGTGCTCGTGCGGGCGATCACGCCGCACACCGAACGGGCGGACTGTGGCGGGGTGCGCCCGGACGCCGTCGTGCGGGCGGGGTTGTCTCCGTGCCACACAGGGCGTGCGGCACAACCCCCCTAGATGCCACACGTGTGGCAGTTATCGTCGTTCTTTGTTTAATATTGAAAACCTAAGATTAGAACTGTGTACCTGCAGTCATGGTTAGAAGTTGAATGATAAGGGATGAAATGATTGATTTTGGGTCATAAATCAAATAAAATGTTATGATTTTTTCTTCCGTTGCAACACACGGGCCCTGTTGTTATTTTTATAAAAAAACTGGAATTGGGCCTTCGGTATTTGGCATCTAGAAGATTTTGTGGAGAGTTTGTTAGGACGTTTTGACGAGTCAAAAAAAGGCAACAGTAAATATGTTTTTTCTTTCTTTCGAGGGAAGGCCTTCATGGCTAGCTTTATTGAAAGTTAACAGCAATTACATCGTCCACAAGGTTGGAGCTGTTTGGTATTCCGTCCGAAAAAGGTTGTCTCTCAAATGAATGTATCTAATATTAAGTTAGTGTTAGATACATATATTTAATGGACAAGGTTGGGACAAACTTTTTCAGACGGAGGAGTAGTAGTTTTCGCATGTTTGGATCGGCCAGACTGAAAACAAAACTGCCGTTTGGTCTCTCCACGTAGATATAATAGGGAAGGCAACGAAATAATTAGGCAGAGAAAAGATGTACAGGTTTGTTTCCAAAACAGATTGTGTTCGGTGTTAGAGTTATAATATAGGTCATGTACCCCTTTGTATTTATCCCGTTGTATAAGGGGTTTCCTGCATATGTTCCACACCTGTACATGTATATATATCGGCCTATGGCCTCATGGGAATACAAGTTGCTTATTCCTAACATGGTATTAGAGCTCTAGGGTTTCTTTTTCGCATGCTGCAACTCGTGCTCGATCCCGTCGTGCCGGCCGCCGCTGCTCCGATCCGCTGCCCCGGCCGAAGCGTCCCCGCCCGAAGGCCTCCTCATCACGCGCCGGGCGCTGCTCCTTCTGGAGGCCACAGCCGCCGTGCGGTCTTCCGCTTCCGCCAGCCCCGCACAGGTCGCCGGGCGCTGCTCCCTCTGGACGTCACAGCGGCCAGCCCCTGTCTCCCGCCTGCTCCGGTCTCCCGCCTGCTCGATCCCGCCAGTCCGGTGCTCTGCTGTCCTCCGCTTCCGCCAGCCCCGCACAGGTCTCCCGCACGTCATAGCCGCCAGCCCCGGTCTCCCGCCTGCTCCGGTCTCCCGCCTGCTCGATCCCGCCAGTCCGGTGCTCTGCTGCTTTTGGGTCTCGTGATCGACTGCCTACTGTCCGGTGCTCTGCTGATTTCGGGTCTCGGATTCTGCTGATTTCGGGTCTCTCCTAAAAAAATGTCTGCTGCATCGGGCTATGTTGCTGTCCCTCGCTGTCCGGTGATCTTCGATGGTACTAACTACACCGAGTTCGCTGGCTTCATGCGCATTCACATGCGTGGCATCCGTCTCTGGGGTGTTCTTTCTGGCGAGGTCTGCTGTCCGCCACGTCCGGTTCCTCCGGTGGCCCCTACTCCGCCGACTCCACTGGTTCTTCCTACGGATGCTAATCAGGCCGCCAAGGATGCGGCTAAGATTGCTGATGAGGCTGCTGATCGTGCCTATGATGAGAGGGTTTTGGCTTATGAGGAGGCTCTTCAGACGTATCATGGTGCTTTGTCTGTTTACACCCAGTGGCTTGATGATGATGCTCGTGCTGCAGCTGTTCTCACTGCTAGTGTTCTGCCTCAGTTTGCTTCTGAGTTTCTGGGTCTTCCTACTGTCTTCCAGATGTGGACCTGTCTTCGTCAGCGCTATGAGCCCTCTGGTGATGCCTTATACCTTTCTGTGGTTCGTCAGGAGCATGCTCTTCAGCAGGGTGACTCTACTGTTGATGACTTTTATGCCCAGAGTTCTGCTATCTGGCGCCAGCTTGATTCTCTCCGCAGTGCTGGTTGTCGTACTTGCCCCTGCTGCCAGGCTGTCCAGGCCGATTTGGAGTTTCATCGCGTCTACGAGTTCCTGTCTCGGCTCCGTAAGGAGTTTGAGCCCCGGCGTGCTCAGTTGTTTGCTCGTGGCCGTATTTCTCTCATGGAGGCGCTTTCAGAGATTCGTGCTGAGGAGACTCGCCTACGTGGTGCTGGTTTGCTGGAGGTTCCCTCTGTGCTCGCTACTCGGGCTTCTTCCACTCCACCTGCTGCACCGCCCCATTCTCGCTCGAGTGCTCCGCCGCTCTTGCCCACTCCTTCTGGAGGCTCAGGTCGCCCTCGTCCACACTGTGACTACTGCAACAATGATGGTCATATTGAGTCCCAGTGCTACACAAAGCGGAAACACCTGCGCAAGGCGCGATCATCCTCCTCAGGGACTTCGTCATCTCCCTCGCCAGCTTCAGCCATTGCTTTGACTGAGCAGGATATTCTGAGACTTAAGCGTCTGCTCGCGGCTTCAGGTTCTTCCTCGACGGGTACTGCTGGTTCTGTGACTGATGCTTCCCGCACTGAGCACCCGCCCTCTACACAGTCAGGTACATCCCCATGGGTTCTGGACTCTGGAGCTTCTTTTCATATGTCTTCTCATTCTTCCGCTTTGTCCTCTCTTCGATCGCTGGATTCTCCTGTTCATGTCTTCACTGCTGATGGTACTCCACTTTCTGTTGCTAGTAGAGGCCATCTTTCCACTCCTTCTTATTTTGTTCCTGATGTTGCTCATGTTCCTCGACTTACCATGAATCTGTTTTCTGCTGGTCAACTTACTGATTCTGGTTGTCGTGTCATCCTTGATGTTGACTCTTGCTCTGTCCAGGATCGTCGCACGCACACTCTGGTTGGGGCTGGCCCTCGCCGCCGTGATTCTCAGGGTCTTTGGGAGTTGGACTGGCTTCATGTTCCTTCCGCTGCCACCACCATCGCTAGTCCCTCCGCTGTTGTCGCCTCTGTTACTGGTTCCTTAAAGCAGTGGCATCATCGACTTGGTCATCTGTGTGGTTCTCGGTTATCGTCTTTAGTTCGTCGAGGTCTTCTGGGGTCTGTCTCAGGAGATGTCTCTTTAGAGTGTCAGGGTTGTCGTCTTGGCAAGCAGATTCAGTTACCATATTCACATAGTGAGTCAGTGTCTAAGCGTCCTTTCGATTTAGTCCATTCTGATGTATGGGGTCCGGCTCCTTTTGCTTTGAAAGGTGGTCATAAATACTATATTATTTTCATCGATGATTTTTCTCGTTACACATGGCTTTATTTCATGACTTCACGTAGTGAGGTGTTGTCTATTTATAAGCGTTTTGCTGCCATGGTTCATACTCAGTTCTCTTCACCCATTCGTGTTTTTCGTGCTGACTCCGCTGGCGAGTATATCTCTAAGATGTTGCGTGGTGTTCTTGCTGAGCAGGGTACTCTTGCCCAGTTCTCTTGTCCTGGTGCTCATGCTCAGAATGGCGTGTCTGAGCGCAAGCATCGTCACCTTCTTGAGACGGCTCGTGCTATGATGATCGCCGCCTCTCTTCCGCCTCATTTTTGGGCCGAGGCTATCTCCACTTCCGCCTATCTCATCAACCTTCAGCCGTCCGCTGCTTTGCAGGGTGGTGTTCCTTTTGAGCGTCTTTTTGATCGTTCTCCCGATTATTCGATGCTTCGCTTGTTTGGTTGTGTTTGCTATGTTCTTCTTGCCCCTCGCGAACGCACCAAACTGACCGCTCAGTCTGTTGAGTGTGTCTTCTTAGGCTACAGTGATGAGCATAAGGGCTATCGTTGTTGGGATCCTATCGGTCGTCGGATGCGTATCTCTCGAGACGTGACTTTTGATGAGTCTCGTCCTTTCTACCCACGCCCATCTTCCTCGTTTTTTTCAGTGGAGGATATCTCTTTCCTCACTTTTCCTGACTCACCTATCACCCCCGTCGCGCCTGTGCCTATTCGTTCCACTCCCTCTGCTTCTCCACCCCTCGTCGATTCGCCGCCACCATCTTCCCCGGTCTCCTCACCTAGCATGTCACTGGATTCTACACCTTCATCTCCGGTGACTTCTTCGTCGCCACCCCCCGATTCTACCTTGGCGATTCCTCCTTCTCTTGTTCCATCTTTGCCTCAGCATTACACTCGTCGTTCCCGACCTGTGGATGCTTCCTTGGATGAGTCGTCCTCTTCCTCTCAGCCTACTTATGGCTTGCGTTCTCGTCCTCGTCCGCCTATTGATCGCTTTGGATTTCCCACCGCTGGTGCTGCTGTTCTTGAGCCGACTTCTTACCGTCAGGCTGTTGTTCATCCTGAATGGCAGTTTGCGATGGCAGAGGAGATTGCTGCTCTTGAACGCACTGGTACCTGGGATCTTGTTTCTCTTCCTCCCGGAGTCCGTCCCATCACTTGTAAGTGGGTCTACAAGGTTAAGACTCGCTCCGATGGTTCTCTTGAGCGTCACAAAGCTCGTCTCGTGGCTCGTGGTTTTCAGCAGGAGCATGGTCGTGATTATGACGAGACTTTTGCTCCTGTGGCCCATATGACCACTATTCGTACACTTCTTGCCGTTGCCTCTGCACGCCACTGGTCTATATCTCAGCTTGATGTTAAGAATGCCTTTCTTAATGGTGAGCTGCGTGAGGAGGTGTACATGCAGCCACCACCTGGGTATTCTGTTCCTGATGGCATGGTGTGTCGTCTTCGTCGCTCTCTCTATGGCCTTAAGCAAGCCCCTCGCGCCTGGTTTGAGCGTTTTGCCTCTGTGGTCACTACTGCTGGTTTTTCAGCAAGTGCTCATGATCCAGCATTGTTTATTCACCTTTCTCCTCGTGGCCGGACTCTTCTTCTTCTCTATGTTGATGATATGGTCATCACTGGGGATGACCCTGAGTATATTGCCTTTGTAAAGGCCCGTCTTAGTGAGCAGTTTCTTATGTCTGATCTTGGACCTCTTCGCTACTTTCTTGGGATTGAAGTCTCTTCTACCTCTGATGGCTTTTTTATATCCCAGGAAAAGTATATCCAGGATCTTCTTGCTCGTGCTGCTCTTACTGACGAGCGCATTGTTGAGACTCCTATGGAGCTCAATGTTCACCTCCGTGCTACTGATGGTGATCCTCTCCCTGACCCGACGCGTTATCGTCATCTTGTTGGCAGTCTTGTCTATCTAGCTGTCACTCGTCCGGACATCTCTTATCCGGTTCATATTCTGAGTCAGTTTGTCTCTGCTCCCACATCGGTTCACTATAGTCATCTCCTTCGTGTTCTCCGATATCTTCGGGGCACGATCTCTCACCGTCTATTCTTTCCTAGCTCCAGTTCTTTACAGCTTCAGGCCTATGCGGATGCTACGTGGGCTAGTGATCCTTCTGATCGCCGTTCACTTTCTGCTTACTGTGTTTTTCTTGGCGGTTCTCTCATTGCCTGGAAGACGAAGAAACAGATTGCAGTTTCCCGTTCGAGTGCTGAGGCTGAGTTGCGAGCCATGGCTCTTTTGACGGCAGAGGTGACTTGGTTACGGTGGTTACTTCAGGATTTTGGTGTTTCTGTCACTACACCGACTCTGCTCTTATCTGACAGTACAGGTGCTATTAGCATTGCGCGCGATCCTGTGAAGCATGAGCTCACCAAGCATATTGGTGTTGATGCTTTCTATGTGCGCGCTGCTGTGCAGGATCAGGTTATTGCTCTTCAGTATGTGTCTTCCGAGTTACAGTTGGCGGATTTCCTGACAAAGGCCCAGACTAGAGCACAACATGGCTTTTATCTCTCCAAACTCAGTGTTGTTCCTCCACCATGAGTTTGAGGGGGGGTGTTAGAGTTATAATATAGGTCATGTACCCCTTTGTATTTATCCCGTTGTATAAGGGGTTTCCTGCATATATTCCACACCTGTACATGTATATATATCGGCCTATGGCCTCATGGGAATACAAGTTGCTTATTCCTAACATTCGGAATAGATCAGACTCATCAGAGTATCTTTATTGCATGTTACCTCAAGAGGAAAAAAAAACTACAGCTCAAACATTTCAGGAAGCCAATCCGGGTCTATGTTGTGACTGTTTGATTGTTGAAAAAGAAGAAGAAGCCCAAGGTCGTGCTTAATATAGAAGAGGAAAAAGAGGAGTCCAGATTCGTTTGTTCCACTAGAGAAAAAAAGAAAGAAACAAGATTCGGCTGGAGGTTTCCAAATTCTGGACGTGTTGTTGGAGGAAAGAAAGAAAGAAATACTATGAGGCAGATCGAAGAAGGATTGTTTGAAAGTACTAAAAACAAAGATTACTAGTACTGGTTTTGGAAGGATTAAATAATAGTTTGTGCACACTTTTGGCGTACTAAGCTTGGGAAGTCACGGTTTCCATAAAGAAAAAATTGACAAGCCACGTTTACTTTGGTTGGATTAGCACATATGCCTGTGCGTTGCAACGGGAGGTAAAGTGGTATACAGTGAGAATTATATATGTAAGCAAAATCTTGTGTGCACACGGAAAAGAAATATTTACCTTCTCGGTTTCGCCGCGTGTGAATGAATCAATCCGCTATTTTTGCATTCATTGATCGAAGGATTTAACAGTTTTGTTACGTCATCGTATGCCAGTGAAGGCCCATGAGTTATTCAATCTACTCTTCCTTTCAATCGAAGGAATTTTAAGGTATGAAGTTTCTGAATATTTTAGGAAACATGAAAAAATAATTAAATCCTGAATAGTTTTTTGAAAATTATGTACACTTTCGAAAAAACGCGAACAAATTATGAAAGGGAACATCTTTTAAAATTCACAAACATTTTCTTAAAACACCAGCTTTTTTATAAAAAAAAAGAACATTTTTTGAATTTGTGAACATTTTTTTAAAACAGGAACATGTGTTGAAAATTCATAAGATTTTTAGAAAATGTGTATATTTTATACACGAACATTATTTTAAATTTTGGAAATTTCACTAAGACATGAATGTTTTTCAAATGAAATTTTCTTTTTAGAAATCTCTTTTTTTTTTAAATAATAATTTTTTGGAAAAGATGGGCAACTTTTTGCAAGTTCCGGATATTTTTTCAAAATAGCAACAAAATTTTGGAATTCTGAGCATTTTCAAAAATTGGTTGTTTTATTCTGAACGTCTTTTGAGAATTTTTTATTTTAATTTAAGAAATAAATTCTAAAAGAAAAATAAATTTGGAAGGGAAAAAAGAGATAGGGAAAGGAGAATAAAAATAGAAACAAAACACAGAGAAAAAAAAAAGAAAAATGGGCCAACCTATTATTGGTTGTCCTGTGCAAAAGTCTGACTATTTGTCGCTCAATGCGGAAAATAGAATTATCCCAGCTGCATGGGCAGAAAAATAAGTGGGTTGGCTTCGCTGGGCCACAGCATGCGCTCCACGTACGAAAATTCTTTTTCTAGCAAACAAACACATAAGAATTTAGTACCACCTCAGGTAGAAAATAATTCTTTTTGGCAGTGAATGGATGAAAAAATTGATGAAACACACCTTACTTTATTAGTATGTATACATATAGATATAGACTAGCATATGTCTGTACGTTGTAATGGGAGATATAATTGACGTGTCCATCGAAATATCCATCAGCATGGTCTACAACATTTGGATTGTGCCCGGCCACGGTAGAGAGGTGCACACTGTGGTCTAGTAGAAATTCATATGAGTAGTAGTACATTAAGAAGCATGCTACACAAACAATAATTTTGGTATGGTTTGTACGGTGATTCTAATCTTAAGAGCATTTTCAATAGAAGATGTAGATGCAAAAATAACTAACTTTTGAATCTCCCGGGTCCAAAAATCCTTCGTAGATGCAAAAAAATATTACATCTACGGAGATGTAAAATACAACACCTCGTGATGCCAATATACATCTTCACATCTAGGAGATGTAAAATCACGCTGCGCGCCAACTGCCAACCATTCTTCTGTTCCCTTCCCTTCCTCCTCTGTCCACCCACCGCACAGCCGCCGCTGCTCCGATTCGCCGTTGTCCCCATTGCCACTGCCCACCCGCCAGATCTGCCTGTGCGCCACCCCCGTCGCCCTCCGTAGCTCTCTGCCTCGACTCCTCCGCCACTGCTCTGCCGCCCCAATTCGCCGCTCCTCCGCCTCTCCGCCGCTCCTCGTCCTCTCTCCGCCTCGAATAGCGCCGCGCCGCACCCGTGAGCTTGTCGGCGCTGGCCTTGTTGCCATCGTTGCTAGAGCTCAAGCTTGCCGCGTCCAAGCATGCACTTGAACTCCTGGAGTTCCCAGGAGTCCGTAGCGCCATTCATCCGGCATCCCCGTGCCCTGCAGCCTCGTGCCCTGCAGCCTCGCGCCCGATCAAGCCTTGCTCCGGCCGCAGCGTCAAGAGTATATCCAATAGCAGCTCGGTGCTTCCTTAGAACTTTCAATAATCTTTCTTCTTCATGTTCTGAAAGGTTAGCACTAATAATAACAGGATATATCTTCTTTTCATCAAGATAAGCGTATTTCAAAGTGTTTGGCAATTGTTTTAATTCAAACACAGGATCACCTTTAGGTGGAGGAGGACCTCCTAGAGTTTCTTTGTGTTTAAGCAGAGGACGTTGTTCAAAGAAATTTTTATCTATTTCATTCCTTTCATGCATATGTAAATCATTTTTATGGTCTAGCAAATATTATTCTAAAAGATCAGTAGGTGGTACAACAATAGAAGCAAGACCAATTAATTCATCCTTACTAGGCAATTCTTTTTAATGAAGATTTCTACTAAACTTGGAAAAATTAAACTCATGAGACTCATTACCAAAACTAACACCGACAGTTTGTTTCTCACAATCTATTCTAGCATTAACGGTGTTCAAGAAAGGTCTACCAAAGATAATGGGACAAAAGTCATCTTGTGGGGAACCAAGAACAAGAAAATCAGTACGGTATTTTATTTTCCGACACAAGACTTCAACATCTCTAACAATCCCAATAGGTGATATAGTGTTTCTATTAGCAAGTTTAATAGTAACATCTATTTCTTCTATCTCTGCGGGTGCTATGTCATTCATAATTTCTTGATATAAGGTGTAAGGAATGGCACTCACACTATCACCTATGTCACATAAACCATGATAACAGTGATCTCCTATTTTAACTGAGATAACGGGCATGCCAACAACAGGTCTATGTTTATCTTTTTTATCAGGTTTGGCAATTCTAGCAGCTTCTTCACAGAAGTAAATAACATGCCCATCCATATCTTCTTCCAAGAGATCTTTAACCATAGCAATGCTAGGTTCTACTTTGATTTGTTCATCAGGTTTAGGTGTTCTAATATAGCTTTTGTTAACCACAGTTGAAACTTTAGCATGTTCCTTTATCCTAACAGGAAAAGGTGGTTTCTCAATATAAGCAGAAGGAACAACTGGATCAACGTTATAAAGTATAGTTTCTTCTTTAACAAGTACCGGTTCTTCAATTTCTTCTTTAATAGGTGGGTGATATTTAAACCACTTTTCTTTAGGGAGATCAACATGAGTAGCAAATGATTCACAAAAGGAGGCTACTATCTCAGAGTCAAGTCCATATTTAGTGCTAAACTTTTGAAAAGCATCGGTATCCATAAAACATTTAACATAATCATACTTAAGTTTAATACCTGACTGTTTACCTTCATCGAGTTCCAAATCTTCAGAGTTGCGTTTAATTCTTTTCAAAAGATCCCACCGGAATTCAATAGTCTTCTTCATAAAAGAACCAGCACAAGAAGTATCAAGCATGGTTTGATCATTACGTGAAAGCCGAGCATAAAAATTATGGATAATAATTTCTCTTGAGAGCTCATGATTGGGGCATGAATATAACATTGACTTAAGCCTCCCCCAAGCTAGAGACATACTTTCTCCTTCACGAGGCCAAAAATTATATATATAATTTTGATCATGATGAACTAGATGCATAGGATAAAATTTATGGTGGAACTCCAATTTCAAACGTTTCCAATTCCATGATCCAATATCATCGCATAGCCTATACCATGCCAATGCTTTTCCCTTCAAAGATAAAGGGAACTTCATCCCTGGGTAAACCTACAAGCTTAAACAATCCACAAATTTGTTCCACATATATCAACTGCATATCAGGATGTTCGGTTCCATCTCCTACATAAGGATTAGCTAGCAGTTGTTCTATCATACCCGAAGGAATTTCATATTCAATATTTTCAGTAGGTGCAGTAGGTTGAGGGGTAGCTAATTGTGGTTCCAGTCGAGGTGAAGATACCCCGAACAAACCCCTCAAAGGATTGTTTTCCATAGTAACAAGTGACAATAAATTTCAGCACACTATATAAATGTTACCTTACCAAAGGCGCTTCACTCCCCGGCAACGGCGCCAGAAAATAGCCTTGATGACCCACAAGTATAGGGGATCAATTGTAGCTCTTTTCGATAAGTAAGAGTGTCGAACCCAACGAGGAGCAGAAGGAAATGACAAGTGGTTTTCAGCAAGGTAATGTCTGTAAGTGGTGAAATTATAAGTAGCGGAGTAGTTTGATAGCAAGATAATTTATAACGACCAAGTAACGATAGTAGTAACAAAAGTGCAGCAAGGTAGCCCAATCCTTTTGAGGCTAAGGACAGGCCAAAATGGTCTCTTATGATAAGCAAAGTGTTCTTGAGGGTACACGAGATTTTCATCTAGTTACTTTCACCATGTTGGTTTAATTCGTGTTCGCTACTTTGATAATTTGATATGTGGGTGGACCGGTGCTTAGGTGTTGTTCTTACTTGAACAAACCTCCTACTTATGATTAACCCTCCCGCAAGCATCCGCAACTATGAGAAAAGTATTAAGAATAAATTCTAACCATAGCATTAAACTTTTGGATCCAATCAGTCCCTTACGGAATAGCGCATAAACTTGGGTTTAAGCTTCTGTCACTCTCGCGACCCATCATCTAATTGCTACTCCGCAATGCATTCTCTTAGGCCCAAATATGGTGAAGTGTCATGTAGTCGACGTTCACATGACACCACTAAGGGAATCACAAACATACATACTATCAAAATATCGAACACATATCAAGTTCACATGATTACTTGCAACATGATTTCTCCCGTGACCTCAAGAACAAAAGTAACTACTCACAAATGATAAACATGCTCATGATCAGAGGAGTATTAAATAGCATAATGGATCTGAACATATAATCTTCCACCTAATAAACCATATAGTAATCAACTACAAGATGTAATCAACACTAGTAGTCACCCACAAGCACCAATCTATAGCTCCGGTAACAAGACTTAACACAAGAGATGAACTAGGGTTTGAGATAGATGGTGTTGTTAAAGATGTTGATGGAGATTGCCCTCCCCAAGATGGGAGAGTTGTTGGTGATGATGATGACGATGATTTCCCCCTCCGGGAGGGAAGTTCCCCCGGCAGAATCGCTCCGCCGGAGGGCAAAAGTGCTCCTGCCCAAGTTCCGCCTTGAGACGGCGACGCTCCGTCCCAAAAGTCCTCCCTTATTTTTTCTAGGTCAAAATGACCTATATACCAGAAGATGGGCACCGGAGGTGGGCCTGGGTGAGCACAACCCACCAGGGCGCGCCTGGGCTGCCTGGCGCGCCCAGGTGGGTTGTGCCCACCTGGTGGGCCCCCTCTGGTAGTTATTTGCTCCAATATTCCTCAAATATTCCATAAAAAATCTCCGTGAAGTTTCAGCTTGTTTGGAGTTGTGCAGAATAGGTAGCCTGGCGTAGCTTTTCCAGGTCCAGATTTCCAGCTGCCGGAATTCTCCCTCTTGGTGTATACCTTGCAAATTATGAGAGAAAAGGCATTAGAGTTACTCCAAAAAGCATTATTATGGATAAAAACATCATAAATAACAGTAAGAAAACATGATGCAAAATGGACGTATCAACTCCCCCAAGCTTAGACCTCGCTTGTCCTCAAGCGAAAACCGAAAGCGAGAAACATGTCCACATGCTTTGAGAGAGAGGTGTCGATAAAAACAAAATACGGACAGAGAAGCATCATGTTGATTATTATAACAGCAACAAAATTAAACATAAGACTTTTATCATAGAACTTTTATCATATACTTCTCATGAATAAGTAACAGTTCATCACACAATTGAAGTATGAAGCAAAAACTCTATTAAAAACCAACAAACTATGTTCTCAGTCAACTTTGCAACTACAATTCATCATATTTTCAGGAAGGGTCACGTATCGGAGCCTTTAGGCAAGTCCACATACTCAACCATCATATAGTCTTCTATGATTGCTAACACTCACCGCGTACACATGAGCAAAACATTTCAACCGGACACATAGAAAGATAGGGGCTTATAGTTTCGCCTCCCAACGTACTCACCTCAAGGGTGATGTCAACAATAATAACTCATGCTATCTATATTCAATTGGACATATGTGCCTAGATCTTTCCTCACCACATGATGCTTGCCAGAGGAGAAAAATAAAAAGGAATAGAAGGAAAACTTTGACTCTTTGCATAAAGGTAAATACATAAAAGTAAAAGATAGGCCCTTCGTAGAGGGAAGCAGAGGTTGCCATGCGCTTATTTGTTTGTATGCTCACCCCTTAGTGCAAAAGAACGTCACGTTGCATTGCCCCTTGTGATAGCGACCTTTATTATCCAGTGTGTCGCTTTTATTCTTCACCATCACAAGTTCGTGCAACGCTCAATTTTCTCTTACACTAAATTATATCACACATTTAGAAGCAATTTTTATTGCCTTTTTGCACCGATGACAACTTACTTGAGGATCTTGCTCAATCCCTAGGTAGGTATGGTGGACACTTGAAAATAAGATTTGGGTTTAAGGGTTTTTGGATGCACAAGTAGTATCTCTACTTAGTGCGGAATTTTTGGCTAGCAAAGATAGGGGGCAAGCATCACATGTTGAAGGATCTATGACAATATGACTTCTATGTGAATATAAACAAACATAAACCATTAAGTTGTCTTCCTTGTCCAACGTCAACAATTTTGGCATATAATATTTTGATGAGGGGCTCACAATCACAAAATATTTCTAGGATAGTATATTTATATGTGAATCTTCTCTTCCCTTATTAATTCTTTCATGAGTTGCATCATTGACTAATGCTATGTTTGTCAATATCTAATAAAATTTTCTACTTATACTTTTCCTTATGTGGTGCCATCACCTACCATAGGATTAGTATATGACCTCATTGATTTATTTCCTTTCTTTTATTTATTTCCTTTCTCTTTTTTTCTTATTTCTTTTCTTTATTTGCAACATGAAAATAAACAAAGCAAAAACTCAAACTAAACTTTATTATATAACTTGCACACGATTACAAGGATAGATCACTAAGCAAACTCTCAAACAAGAAAGGATCGAACTAAACTTTTATTCATCTAAAGAAAAAGATTGAACTAAAATAAGCCAAGAGGAGTGCCCATACCCGATACTCAATTCTCCTTTGGTGGTGAAGAAGATGATGTTGGTGATGAAGAAGGGATCTTGTCCTCGGATTTCCATGGCAGGGTTCCACCATCATAAGAGGAGGAGTGAGTCTCACGGGTCCTGCAACTAGCAGCCAAACTCATACCTTTAAACCTCGCCTCATATTCAAAGACTTGGTTTTGAAGATCATAGATCTGGCTTTGGAGAAAGTTAATTTGCTCGTTGAGGGTGAAGACGATGTCCTTCATGGGTTTTCCATCCACCTTGAGATCAGGGGAAAGGTCCGTGATCATGAGGTGATTGGCATTGAGCCCACGCTCCACCATCCCCTTGCACCGGAAGACTTCCTGCTCCATAGCTTCAAGCCTGGTCTCCACGATTCCCGTGCCCCTGGGACCTTGCTCATCGCGGATGTGCAGCACCCACTCATGCATCTGGATGGTTTGAGGGTGCTGCACCACCTCCCGCATGTTGGGGAACATAGTATTTCAAAAAAAATCCTACGATCACGCAAGATCTATCTAGGAGAAGCATAGCAACGATCGGGGAGAGTGTGTCCATGTACCATCGTAGACCGAAAGCGGAAGCGTTTAGTAACGCAGTTGATGTAGTCGAACGTCTTCGCGATCCAACCGATCCAAGTACCGAACGCACGGCACCTCCGTGATCTGCATGCACACGTTCAGCTCCGTGACATCCCTCGAACTCTTGATCCAGTTGAGGCCGAGGGAGAGTTTTGTCAGCACGATGGCGTGGTGACAGTGATGATGAAGTTACCAGTGCAGGGCTTCGCCTAAGCACTACGACGATATGACCGAGGTGTAAAACTGTGGAGGGGGGCACCGCACATGGCTAAAGATCAACTTGTGTGTCTACGGGGTGCCCCCTCCCCCGTATATAAAGGAGGGAGGGAGGAGGCCAGCCGGCCCCTAGAGGCGCGCCCCAAGCAGAGGAGTCCTACTAGGACTCCAAGTCCTAGTAGGATTCCACTTGGTGGAAGGGGGAGAAGGAAGGAGAGGGAGAGGGAGAGGGAGAGGGAAAGAGGGGCCACACCCCACTCCCCTAGTCCTATTCGGACTCCCCTTGGGGGGGGCGCGCCACCTCCTGGCTGCTGCCCTCTCTCTCCCCTAAGGCCAACTAAGGCCTATTACTTCCCCAGGGCGTTCCGGTAACCCCTCCCGCACTCTGGTTTTATCCAAAATTATCTGGAACACTTCCGGTGTCCGAATAACATGGTCCAATATATCAATCTTTATGTCTCGACCATTTCGAGACTCCTCTTCATGTCCGTGATCTCATCCAGGACTCCGAACAACCTTCGGTACATCAAATCACATAACTCATTATACAAATCGTCATCGAACATTAAGCTTGCGGACCCTACGGGTTCGAGAACTATGTAGACATGACCGAGGCACATCTCTGGTCAATAACCAATAGCGGAACCTGGATGCTCATATTGGCTCCTACATATTCTACGAAGATCTTTATCAGTCAAACCGCATAACAACATACTTTGTTCCTTTTGTCATCGGTATGTTACTTGCCCGAGATTCGATCGTCGGTATCATTATACCTAGTTCAATCTCGTTACCGGCAAGTCTCTTTACTCATTCCGTAATGCATCATCCCGTAACTAACTCATTAGTCACATTGCTTGCAAGGCTTATAGTGATGTGCATTACCGAGAGGGCCCAGAGATACCTCTCCGAAACATGGAGTGACAAATCCTAATCTCGATCTATACCAACCCAACAAATACCTTCGGAGACACCTGCATAGCATCTTTATAATCACCCATTAACGTTGTGACGTTTGATAGCACACAAAGTGTTCCTCCGGTATTCGGGAGTTGCATAATCTCATAGTTTGAGGAACATGTATAAGTCATGAAGAAAGAAGTAGCAATAAATCTCAACGATCATAATGCTAAGCTAACGGATGGGTCTTGTCCATCACATCATTCTCTAATGATGTCATCCCGTTCATCAAATGACAACACATGTCTATGGTCAGGAAACATAACCATCTTTGATTAACGAGCTAGTCAAGTAGAGGCATACTAGGGACACTCTGTTTTGTCTATGTATTCACACATGTACTAAGTTTCCGGTTAATACAACTCTAGCATGGATAATAAACATTTACCATGATATAAGGAAATATAAATATCAACTTTATTATTGCCTCTAGGGCATATTTCCTTAGGTCTCCCACTTGCACTAGAGTCAATAATCTAGTTCACATCGCCATGTGATTTAACACCAATAGTTCACATCACCATGTGATTAGTTCACATCGCCATGTGACTAATACCCAAAGGGTTTTACTAGAGTCAATAATCTAGTTCACATCTCTATGTGATTAACACCCAAAGAGTACTAAGGCGTGATCATGTTTTGCTTGTGAGAGAAGCTTAGTCAATGGGTCTGTTATATTCAGAGTCGTATGTATTTTGCAAATTTTCTATGTCTAGAATGCTCTGCATGGAGCTACTCTAGCTAATTGCTCCCACTTTTATGTATCTAGACTGAGACTCAGAGTCATCTGGATCGGTGTAAAACCTTGCATCGGCGTAACTCTTTACGACTAACTCTTTATCACCTCCATAACTGAGAAATATTTCCATATTCCACTAAGGATAATTTTTTTGGATCACTATTGTACCCTGTTGCCAAACTCATGCTGAGGTACACAATAGGTCTGGTACACAGCATACCATACTTTATAGAACATATGACTGAGGCATAGGGAATGACTTTTCATTCTCTTTCTATTTTCTGCCGTGGTCGGGTTTTGAGTCTTTACTCAACTTCACACCTTGCAACACAGGCAAGAACTCCTTCTTTGACTGTTCCATTTTGAACTAATTCAAAAAACTTGTCAAGGTATGTACTCATTGAAAAAAAATATCAAGCATCTTGATCTATCTCTATAGATCTTGATGCTCAATATGTAAGCAGCTTCACCGACGTCTTTCTTTGAAAAACTCCTTTCAAACACTCCTTTATGCTTTCCAGAAAATTCTACATTATTTCCGATCAACAATATGTCATTCACATATAATTATCAGAAATGTTGTAGTGCTCCCACTCACTTTCTTGTAAATACAGGCTTCGCGGCAAGTCTGTATAAAACTATATGCTTTGATCAACTCATCAAAGTGTATATTCCAACTCCGAGATGTTTGCACCAGTCCATAGATGGATCGCTGGAGCTTGCTGTTGGGGAACGTAGTAATTTCAAAAAACTTCCTACGCACACGCAAGATCATGGTGATGCATAGCAACGAGAGGGGAGAGTGTTGTCCACGTACCCTCGTAGATCGATAGCGGAAGCGTTAGCACAACGCGGTTGATGTAGTTGTACGTCTTCACGATCCGACCGATCAAGTATCGAACGCACGGCACCTCCGAGTTCAGCACACGTTCAGCTCGATGACGTCCCTCGAACTCCCATCTAGCCGAGCTTTGAGGGAGAGTTCCGTCAGCACGACGGCGTGGTGACGATGATGATGTTCTACCGACGCAGGGCTTCGCCTAAGCACCGCTACGATATTATCGAGGTGGACTATGGTGGAGGGGGGCACCGCACACGGCTAAGAGATCAATGATCAATTGTTGTGTCTATGGGGTGCCCCTGCCCCCGTATATAAAGGAGCAAGGGGGAGAGGCGACCGGCCAGGAGGAGGCGCGCCAGGAGGAGTCCTACTCCCACCGGGAGTAGGACTCCCTCCCTTCCTTGTTTGATTAGGAGAAGGGGGAAGGAGGAGGGAGAGAGGAAGGAAAAAGGGGGGGTGCCGCCCCCCTCCTTGTCCAATTCGGACTAGAGGGGGAGGGGCACGCAGCCTGCCCTAGCCGCCCCTCCTCTTCTCCACTAAGGCCCATGTAGGCCCATTAAACCCCCGGGGGGGTTCCGGTAACCCCCGGTACTCCGGTATATATCTGATAACCCCCGGAACCATTCCGGTGTCCGAATATAGTCGTCCAATATATCAATCTTCGTAATATAACCGTCATCAAACTTTAAGCGTGCGGACCCTACGGGTTCGAGAACTATGTAGACATGACCGAGACACGTCTCCGGTCAATAACCAATAGCGGAACCTGGATGCTCATATTGGCTCCCACATATTCTACGAAGATCTTTATCGGTCAGACCGCATAATGTTACTTGCCCGAGATTCGATCGTCGGTATCTTAATACCTAGTTCAATCTCGTTACCGGCAAGTCTCTTTACTCGTTCCGTAATACGTCATCCCGCAACTAACTCATTAGTTGCAATGCTTGCAAGGCTTAAGTGATGTGCATTACCGAGTGGGCCCAGAGATACCTCTCCGACAATCGGAGTGACAAATCATAATCTCGAAATACGCCAACCCAACAAGTACCTTTGGAGACACCTGTAGAGCACCTTTATAATCACCCAGTTACGTTGTGACGTTTGGTAGAACACAAAGTGTTCCTCCGGTAAACGGGAGTTGCATAATCTCATAGTCATAGGAACATGTATAAGTCATGAAGAAAGCAATAGCAACATACTAAATGATCAAGTGCTAAGCTAACGGAATGGGTCAAGTCAATCACATCATTCTCCTAATGATGTGATCCCGTTAATCAAATGACAACTCATGTCAATGGCTAGGAAACATAACCATCTTTGATCAACAAGCTAGTCAAGTAGAGGCATACTAGTGACACTCTGTTTGTCTATGTATTCACACAAGTATTATGTTTTCGGTTAATACAATTCTAGCATGAATAATAAACATTTATCATGATATAAGGAAATAAATAATAACTTTATTATTGCCTCTAGGGCATATTTCCTTCAGTCTCCCACTTGCACTAGAGTCAATAATCAAGATTACACAGTAATGATTCTAACACCCATGGAGCCTTGGTGCTGATCATGTTTTGCTCGTGGAAGAGGCTTAGTCAACGGGTCTGCAACATTCAGATCCGTATGTATCTTGAAAATTTCTATGTCTCCCACCTGGACTAGATCCCGGATGGAGTTGAAGCGTCTCTTGATGTGCTTGGTTCTCTTGTGAAATCTGGATTCCTTTGCCAAGGCAATTGCACCAGTATTGTCACAAAAGATTTTCATTGGACCCGATGCACTAGGTATGACACCTAGATAGGATATGAACTCCTTCATCCAGACTCCTTCATTTGTTGCTTCCGAAGCAGCTATGTACTCCGCTTCACACGTAGATCCCGCCACGACGCTTTGTTTAGAACTGCACCAACTGACAGCTCCACCGTTCAATGTAAACACATATCCGGTTTGCGATTTAGAATCGTCCGGATCAGTGTTAAAGCTTGCATCAACGTAACCATTTACGATGAGCTCTTTGTCACCTCCATAAACGAGAAACATATCCTTAGTCCTTTTCAGGTATTTCAGGATGTTCTTGACCGCTGTCCAGTGATCCACCCCTGGATTACTTTGGTACCTCCCTGCCAAACTTATAGCAAGGTGATGACCCACAAGTATAGGGGATCTATCGTACTCCTTTCGATAAGTAAGAGTGTCGAACCCAACGAGGAGCAGAAGGAAATGATAAGCGGTTTTCAGCAAGGTATTCTCTGCAAGCACTGAAATAATAGGTAACAGATAGTTTTGTGATAAGATAATTTGTAACGAGCAACAAGTAACAAAAGTAAATAAAGTGCAGCAAGGTGTCCCAATCCTTTTTCTAGCAAAGGACAAGCCTAGACAAACTCTTATATAGAGAAAAGCGCTCCCGAGGACACATGGGAATTATCGTCAAGCTAGTTTTCATCACGTTCATATGATTCGCGTTCGGTACTTTGATAATTTGATATGTGGGTGGACCGGTGCTTGGGTGCTGTCCTTACTTGGACAAGCATCCCACTTATGATTAACCCCTATTGCAAGCATCCGCAACTACAAAAGAAGTATTAAGGTAAACCTAACCATAGCATGAAACATGTGGATCCAAATCAGCCCCTTACGAAGCAACGCATAAACTAGGGTTTAAGCTTCTGTCACTCTAGCAACCCATCATCTACTTATTACTTCCCAATGCCTTCCTCTAGGCCCAAATAATGGTGAAGTGTCATGTAGTCGACGTTCACATAACACCACTAGAGGATAGACAACATACATCTCATCAAAATATCGAACGAATACCAAATTCACATGACTACTAATAGCAAGACTTCTCCCATGTCCTCAGGAACAAACGTAACTACTCACAAAGCATATTCATGTTCATAATCAGAGGAGTATTAATATGCATAAAGAATCTGAACATATGATCTTCCACCAAATAAACCAACTAGCATCAACTACAAGGAGTAATCAATACTACTAGCAACCTACAGGTACCAATCCCAGACTTAGAGACAAGAATTGGATACAAGAGATGAACTAGGGTTTGAGAGGAGATGGTGCTGGTGAAGATGTTGATGGAGATTGCCCTCTCCCGATGAGAGGAGCGTTGGTGATGACGATGGAGATGATTTCCCCCTCCCGGAGGGAAGTGTCCCCGGCAGAACAGCTCTGCCGGAGCCCTAGATTGGTTCTGCCAAGGTTCCGCCTCTTGGCGGCGGAGTCTCGTCCCGAAAGCTTGCTTATGATTTTTCTTCGGATGAAAGACTTCATATAGCAGAAGATGGGCATCAGAGGGCCAAAAGGGGGCCCGCGAGGCAGGGGGCGCGCCCAGGGGGGTAGGGTGCGCCCCCACCCTCGTGGACAGGTGGAGGCCCCCCTGACGTAGATTCTTCTTCTAGTATTTTTTATTATTTCCAAAAATAACTTTCGTGGAGTTTCAGGACTTTTGGAGTTGTGCAGAATAGGTCTCTAATATTTGCTTCTTTTCTAGCCCAGAATTCCAGCTGCCGGCATTCTCCCTCCTTATGTAAACCTTGTAAAATAAGAGAGAATAGGCATAAGTATTGTGACATAATGTGTAATAATAGCCCAAAATGCAATAAATATCGATATAAAAGCATGATGCAAAATGGACGTATCAACTCCCCCAAGCTTAGACCTCGCTTGTCCTCAAGCGGAAGCCGATAATGATAAATATGTCCACATTTTTAGAGGTAGAGGTGTCGATAAAATAAAATACGGACATGAGGGCATCATGATTATTCTCGTAACAGCAACATATATGGATAATTTCATATGATTTCTTATGCTTAAGTAATAATCTATTCACAATGCAAAGTATGAATCAGAAACTTTATTGAGAACTAACAAACTATAATCTCAGTCATTGAGGCAATTGCAATTTATCATAACATCAGAAAGAATCTATGTCAGAGCTCTCTAGAAAGTCCACATACTCAACTATCATTTAGTCTTTCATAATTGCTAACACTCACGCGATACTTGTGGTTACGGAGTTTTAATCGGACACAGAGAAAGATAGGGGCTTATAGTTTCGCCTCCCAACCTTTTACCTCAAGGGTAATGTCAACAATAATAATTCATGCTAACCCACATCCAATTAGATATATATATCAGGATCTTTCCAACATCCTGTGCTTGCCAAAGGATAAAATGTAAAAAGGAAAGGTGAAGATCACCATGACTCTTGCATAAGGTAGAAGATAATAGTAAAAGATAGGCCCTTCGCAGAGGGAAGCAGAGGTTGCCATGCGCTTTCAGAGTTGGATGCACGAAATCTTAATGCGAAAGAACGTCACTTTATATTGCCACTTGTGATATGAACCTTTATTATGCAGTCCGTCGCTTTTATTTCTTCCACATCACAAGATCGTATAAAGCTTATTTCCTCCACACCAATCAATCATACATATTTAGAGAGCAATTTTTATTGCTTGCACCGATGACAACTTACTTGAAGGATCTTACTCAATCCATAGGTAGATATGGTGGACTCTCATGGCAAAACTGGTTTAAGGGTATTTGGATGCACAAGTAGTATCTCTACTTGGTGCAAAGAATTTGGCTAGCATGAGGGGGAAAGGCAAGCTCAACATGTTGGATGATCCATGACAATATACTTTATCTCAGATATAAGAAAACATAACCCATTACGTTGTCTTCCTTGTCCAACATCAACTCTTTAGCATGTCATATTTTAATGAGTGCTCCCAATCATAAAAGATGTCCAAGATAGTATATTTATATGTGAAACCTCTCTTTCTTTATTACTTCCTATTAATTGCAACGATGACCAAAGCTATGTTTGCCAACTCCCAACAATTTTTAATCATCATACTCTTTCTATGTGAAGTCATTACTCTCAATAAGATCAATATGATCTCTTTATTTCTTTTTATTATTTTCTCTTTTCTTTTATTCACTCAAGATCATAGCAAGATAATCAAGCCCTTGACTCAACACTAATCTTTATTATATAGCTCACGGACTCGATTACATAGAGAGATCATAAAGCAAAACTCAAAACTAGATCATACCAAAAATTTATTCTACTAGACCAAGATACTACTAATAGGGTCGAACTAAGAAAAACGGTAAGGATAGGGGATGTGATGGTGATACGATACCTGGGCACCTCCCCCAAGCTTGGCAGTTGCCAAGGGGAGTGCCCGTACCCATGTGATTATGTCTCCTTCTTTGTTGGTGGAGAAGATGATGGTTTAGTTGATGGCGTAGGCTTCTTCCTTAATTTGCGCTTGAGGACAGAATTTTGATCCCTCAGGTCATCAATCTCCTGCTCCAGTCTTAATATCTTTTTGCATAATTCCTGCTTGTTTTCCTGCAAGAGGCGAAAAGGGATAAACTCGATCTTAAATTTCTTTGCTCTATCAGGGAGGTTTGACTTTTTGAACTCCACATGCATGTCCCCAGGTTGAGGTAATGGGACTTCATCTTCATCTGAGCTCGTCTCCTCCTTTCTCTTGGGTTCATAGTCCTCCTCTTCTTCCGTAGTCCAACCACAATGCTCCACATCCCCATAGAGCTTAGGATTTGCAAGGTAATCAGCCACATAACTTTCTCCTTTCGAATCCTGGGATGACATGTTGCTCTAATCTACAGCAGGACAACTCGAAACAAAGACAGGAGATTTTTGCGTGATACGGTGGTCAAAACCTTCGGGAGATTATATAATGAATTTTTACCGACCAAAATACGTATTGTGCAAGAAAACGGAGTCCGGAGAGCGCACGAGGTGCCCACGAGACAGGGGGGCGCGCCCTCCACCCTCGTGGAGGCCTCGTGTCCTTCCCGGACTGCTTCTTATTTTTCTAAATATTCCAAAACGGAGAAAAATTGCCATTAGAACTGTTTTGGAGTCGGTTTGCTTACCGTACCACATACCTATTCCTTTTCGGAGTCTGAAACGTTCCGGAAAGTGTCCCTTATGTATTCCTCCGGGGTTACGGTTTCAATAACATTGGTTTCAATATTTATGGGATTACCTGAGATGTAATGTTTGATTCTTTGACCGTTCACCACCTTCGGATTTGTGCCTTCGAAGTTGTTGATTTTTATGGCACCGGAACGATAGACCTCCTCGATAACGTAAGGACCTTCCCATTTAGAGAGAAGTTTTCCTGCAAAAAATCTTAAACGAGAGTTGTATAGCAATACATAATCACCTACATTAAACTCACGCTTTTGTATCCTTTTGTCATGCCATCTTTTAACTTTTTCTTTAAACAACTTGGCATTTTCATAGGCTTGGGTTCTCCATTCATCAAGTGAGCTAATGTCAAATAACCTCTTCTCACCGGCAAGTTTGAAATCATAGTTGAGCTCTTTAATAGCCCAATATGCCTTATGTTCTAGTTCGAGAGGTAAGTGACATGCTTTTCCATAAACCATTTTATACGGAGACATACCCATAGGATTTTTATATGCAGTTCTATAGGCCCATAATGCATCATCAAGTTTCTTGGACCAATTCTTTCTAGATCTATTAACAGTCTTTTGCAAAATTAATTTGAGTTCTCTATTACTCAATTCTACTTGACCACTAGACTGTGGGTGATAAGGAGATGCAATTCTATGATTAACATCATACTTAGCAAGCATTTTACGGAAAGCACCATGAATAAAATGTGAACCACCATCAGTCATTAAATATCTAGGGACTCCAAACCTCGGAAAAATAACTTCTTTAAGCATCTTAATAGAAGTGTTATGATCAGCACTACTAGTTGGAATAGCTTCTACCCACTTAGTAACGTAATCAACAGCAACTAAAATATGTGTGTATCCATTAGAGGCAGGAAACGGTCCCATATAATCAAAGCCCCAAACATCAAATGGTTCAATAACAAGTGAATAATTCATAGGCATTTCTTGACGTCTACTAATATTACCAATTCTTTGACATTCATCACAAGATAGGACAAACTTACGGGCATCCTTGAAGAGAGTAGGCCAATAAAAACCGGATTGCAATACCTTATGTGCAGTTCTATCTCCAGCGTGGTGTCCTCCATAAGCCTCGGAGTGACACTTGCGTAGGATCTGTTCCTGTTCATGCTCAGGTACACAACGTCTAATAACACCATCTACTCCTTCTTTATAAAGATGTGGGTCATCCCAAAAGTAATGTCTCAAATCATAGAAAAACTTTTTCTTTTGCTGGTATGTGAAACTAGGTGGTATAAATTTAGCAACAATATAATTAGCATAATCAGCATACCATGGAGCAGTACGAGAAGCATTTATGACATTTAATTGTTCATCAGGAAAGCTATCATCAATAGGTAGTGGGTCATCAAGAACATTCTCTAACCTAGACAAGTTGTCTGCAACGGGGTTCTCAGCTCCCTTTCTATCAATAATATGCAAATCAAATTCTTGTAGCAAGAGAACCCATCTAATAAGTCTAGGTTTAGCATCTTTCTTTTCCATAAGATATTTAATAGCAGCATGATCCGTGTGAATAGTTACTTTAGAATCAACAATATAAGGTCTGAACTTATCACAAGCAAATACAACTGCTAAGAATTCTTTTTCAGTTGTAGCATAATTTCTCTGAGCATTGTCTAGAGTTTTACTAGCATATTGAATAACATTTAATTTCTTATCAACTCTTTGCCCTAGAACAGCACCTACAGCATAATCACTAGCATCACACATAATTTCAAAGGGTAAATTCCAATCAGGTGGCTGAACAATAGGTGCAGAAATCAATGCTTTCTTAAGTATTTCAAATGCTTCTACACAATCATCATCGAAGACAAATGGTATATCTTTTTGTAATAAATTAATCAGAGGCCGAGAGAGTTTTGAGAAGTCCTTAATGAACCTCCTATAAAACCCGGCGTGACCAAGGAAACTTCTTATACCTTTGATGTCCTTGGGACATGGCATCTTTTCAATAGCATCAACCTTGGTTTTATCAACTTCAATACCTCTTTCAGAAACTTTATGCCCCAAGACAATACCTTCATTAACCATAAAGTGGCACTTTTCCCAGTTCAAGACAAGATTAGTTTCTTCACATCTCTGCAAAACTCGATCAATGTTGCTTAAGCAATCATCAAAAGAGGATCCATAAACGGAGAAATCGTCCATGAAAACCTCACAAATCTTTTCACAAAAGTCAGAGAATATAGCCATCATGCATCTTCGAAAGGTAGCAGGTGCATTACATAAACCAAAAGGCATACGTCTATAAGCAAAAGTACCGAAAGGGCAAGTAAAAGTGGTCTTTGATTGATCATCGGATGACACAGGTATTTGAGAGAAACCAGAATAACCATCTAGAAAGCAAAAATGTGTATGTGTGGATAATCTTTCTAGCATTTGATCGATAAAAGGTAAGGGGTAATGATATTTTTTAGTAGCTTTATTTAATTTGCGGAAATCAATTACCATCCTATAACCTATAATAATTCTTTGCGGAATCAATTCATCTTTATCATTAGGAATGACAGTAATACCTCCCTTCTTAGGGACGCAATGGACAGGACTTACCCACTGACTATCAGCAACGGGATAAATTATACCTGCCTCAAGGAGCTTTAGTATTTCCTTTCTTACCACTTCTTTCATCTTAGGATTCAGCCGTCGTTGGTGATCACGAACTGGTTTGGCATCTTTCTCCAAATTTATTTTGTGTTGACATAGAGTGGGGCTAATGCCCTTAAGATCATCAAGAGTATATCCAATAGCAGTGCGGTGCTTCTTCAGAGTTTTTAATAATCTCTCTTCTTCATGCTCTGAAAGGTTAGCACTAATAATAACAGGATATATCTTTTTCTCATCAAGATAAGCATATTTAAGAGTATCAGGTAATGGTTTGAGCTCAAACACGGGATCACCCTTGGGTGGAGGAGGATCCCCTAGAATTTCAACAGGCAAATTGTGTTTCAGGATGGGTTCCTGTTTGAAGAATACTTTATCTATTTCCCTTCTTTCATTCATAAACATATCATTTTCATGGTCTAGCAAATATTGTTCTAAAGGATCACTAGGAGGTACGACAATAGAAGCAAGACCAATAATTTCATCTTTACTAGGCAATTCCTCTTCGCGGTGTTGTCTACAAAATTTAGAGAAATTAAACTCATGAGACATATCACCCAAACCAATAGTAACAACATCCTTTTCGCAGTCTATCTTGGCGTTACTGTGTTCAAGAAGGGTCTACCAAAACTAATGGGACAAAAGCTATCTTGTGGGGAACCGAGAACAAGAAAATCAGCAGGATATTTAGTTTTCCCACACAAGACTTCAACATCTCTAACAATTCCCATTGGTGAAATAGTATCTCTATTGGCAAGTTTAATTGTGACATCAATATCTTCTAACTCAATAGGTGCAATATCATGCATAATTTCTTTGTATAAGTCAATAGGTATTGCACTAGCACTAGCACCCATATCACATAAGCCATGATAAGAATGATCTCCTATTTTAACAGAAATAACAGGCATGCCTACCACAGGTCTATGTTTTTCTTTAGCACAAGGTTTGGCAATTCTAGCAGTTTCATCACAGAAATGAATAACATGCCCATCAATATTATCAGACAAGAGATCTTTAACAATAGCAATATTAGGTTCAACTTTAACTTGCTCAGGAGGTGTATAGGTTCTAATATTGCTTTTACGAACCACAGTTGAAGCTTTAGCATGATCTTTATCCTAACAGGGAAAGGTGGTTTCTCAACATAAGCAGTAGGAACAATAGGATCATTATAAGTGATAGTCTTTTCTTCAACTTTAATAGGTGCAGCTACTTTTACTTCTATGGGAGGATGATATTTAAACCACTTCTCCTTAGGGAGATCAACATGAGTAGCAAAAGATTCACAGAAAGAAGCTACTATCTCAGAGTCAAGTCCATATTTAGTGCTAAATTTACGGAAAACATCGGTATCCATAAAAGATTTAACACAATCAAACTTAGGTGTCATACCTGACTCCTTACCTTCGTCGAGGTCCCAATCTTCAGAGTTGCGTTTAATTCTTTCCAATAAATCCCATTTGAATTCAATAGTCTTCATCATAAAAGAGCCAGCACAAGAAGTATCGAGCATGGTGCGATTGTTATCAGAAAGCCGAGCATAAAATTTTTGAATAATTATTTCTCTTGAGAGCTCATGATTGGGGCATGAATATAACATTGATTTAAGCCTCCCCCAAGCTTGAGCGATGCTTTCTCCTTCGCGAGGCCAAAATTATATATATAATTGCGATCACGATGAACAAGATGCATAGGATAAAACTTCTGATGAAATTCCAATTTCAATCGTTTGTAGTTCCATGATCCCGTATCATCACATAGCCTATACCATGTCAATGCATCTCCCTTCAAAGATAAAGGGAAGACCTTCTTCTTAATAACATCATCGGGTATACCTGCAAGCTTAAATAATCCACAAACTTCATCCACATATATTAGGTGCTCATCAGGATGCTTTGTTCCGTCTCCTGCAAAAGGATTAGCTAGCAGTTTTTCTATCATACCCGAAGGAATCTCAAAGTAGACATTTTCATTTTCAGTAGGTTCAGTAGGTTGAGGAGCAACTCTTTGCTCTACTGGTCGGGGTGAAGATACCCCGAACAAGCCCCTCAGAGGATTACTTTCCATAGTAACAAGTGACAGTAAATTTCAGCACACTATATAAATTTTTCCTTACCAAATTCCACCTACCAAAGGCGCTTCACTCCCCGGCAACGGCGCCAGAAAAGAGTCTTGATGACCCACAAGTATAGGGGATCTATCGTAGTCCTTTCGATAAGTAAGAGTGTCGAACCCAACGAGGAGCAGAAGGAAATGATAAGCGGTTTTCAGCAAGGTATTCTCTGCAAGCACTGAAATAATAGGTAACAGATAGTTTTGTGATAAGATAATTTGTAACGAGCAACAAGTAACAAAAGTAAATAAAGTGCAGCAAGGTGGCCCAATCCTTTTTGTAGCAAAGGACAAGCCTGGACAAACTCTTATATAGAGAAAAGCGCTCCCGAGGACACATGGGAATTATCGTCAAGCTAGTTTTCATCACGTTCATATGATTCGCGTTCGGTACTTTGATAATTTGATATGTGGGTGGACCGGTGCTTGGGTGCTGTCCTTACTTGGACAAGCATCCCACTTATGATTAACCCCTATTGCAAGCATCCGCAACTACAAAAGAAGTATTAAGGTAAACCTAACCATAGCATGAAACATGTGGATCCAAATCAGCCCCTTACGAAGCAACGCATAAACTAGGGTTTAAGCTTCTGTCACTCTAGCAACCCATCATCTACTTATTACTTCCCAATGCCTTCCTCTAGGCCCAAATAATGGTGAAGTGTCATGTAGTCGACGTTCACATAACACCACTAGAGGATAGACAACATACATCTCATCAAAATATCGAACGAATACCAAATTCACATGACTACTAATAGCAAGACTTCTCCCATGTCCTCAGGAACAAACGTAACTACTCACAAAGCATATTCATGTTCATAATCAGAGGAGTATTAATATGCATAAAGGATCTGAACATATGATCTTCCACCAAATAAACCAACTAGCATCAACTACAAGGAGTAATCAACACTACTAGCAACCTACAGGTACCAATCCCAGACTTAGAGACAAGAATTGGATACAAGAGATGAACTAGGGTTTGAGAGGAGATGGTGCTGGTGAAGATGTTGATGGAGATTGCCCTCTCCCGATGAGAGGAGCGTTGGTGATGACGATGGCGATGATTTCCCCCTCCCGGAGGGAAGTGTCCCCGGCAGAACAGCTCTGCCGGAGCCCTATATTGGTTCCGCCAAGGTTCCGCCTCGTGGCGGCGGAGTCTCGTCCCGAAAGCTTGCTTATGATTTTTCTTCGGACGAAAGACTTCATATAGCAGAAGATGGGCACCGGAGGGCCAACAGGGGGCCCACGAGGCAGGGGGGCACGCCCAGGGGGGTAGGGCGCGCCCCCACCCTCGTGGACAGGTGGAGGCCCCCCTGACGTAGATTCTTCTTCTAGTATTTTTTATTATTTCCAAAAATAACATTTGTGGAGTCTCAGGACTTCTGGACTTGTGCAGAATAGGTCTCTAATATTTCCTTCTTTTCGAGCCCAAAATTCCAGCTGTCGGCATTCTCCCTCCTTATGTAAACCTTGTAAAATAAGAGAGAATAGGCATAAGTATTGTGATATAATGTGTAATAACAGCCCAAAATGCAATAAATATCGATATAAAAGCATGATGCAAAATGGACGTATCACAAGGCACACATCAGGTCTGGTACACAGCATTGCATACATGATAGAGCCTATGACTGAAGCATAGGGAACATCTTTCATCTTCTCTCTATCTTATGCAGTGGTCGGGCATTGAGTCTTACTCAACTTCACACCTTGTAACACAGGCAAGAACCCTTTCTTTGCTTGATCCATTTTGAACTTCTTCAAAACTTTGTCAAGGTATGTGCTTTGTGAAAGTCCAATTAAGCGTCTTGATCTATCTCTATAGATCTTGATGCCCAATATGTAAGGAGCTTCACCGAGGTCCTTCATTGAAAAACTCTTATTCAAGTATCCCTTTATGCTATCCAAAAATTATATATCATTTCCAATTAGCAATATGTCATCCACATATAATATCAGAAATGCTACAGAGCTCCCACTCACTTTCTTGTAAATACAGGCTTCTCCAAAAGCCTGTATAAAACCAAATCCTTTGATCACACTATCAAAGCGTTTATTCCAACTCCGAGAGGCTTGCACCAGTCCATAAATGGATCGCTGGAGCTTGCACACTTTGTTAGCTCCCTTTGGATCGACAAAACCTTCCGGTTGCATCATATACAACTCTTCTTCTAGAAATCCATTCAGGAATGCAGTTTTGACATCCATTTGCCAAATTTCATAATCATAAAATGCGGCAATTGCTAACATGATTCGGACAGACTTAAGCATCGCTACGGGTGAGAAGGTCTCATCATAGTCAATCCCTTGAACTTGTCGAAAACCTTTTGCAACAAGTCGAGCTTTATAGACAGTAACATTACCGTCAGTGTTAGTATTCTTCTTGAAGATCCATTTATTCTCGATGGCTTGCCGATCATCAGGTAAGTCAACCAAAGTCCACACTTTGTTCTCATACATGGATCCCATCTCAGATTTCATGGCCTCAAGCCATTTTGCGGAATCTGGGCTCACCATCGCTTCTTCATAGTTCGTAGGTTCGTCATGGTCTAGTAACATAACCTCCAGAACAGGATTACCGTACCACTCTGGTGCGGATCTTACTCTGGTTGACCTACGAGGTTCAGTAACAACTTGATCTGAAGTTTCATTATCATCATCATTAACTTCCTCACTAATTGGTGTAGGTGTCACAGGAACCGGTTTTTGTGATGAACTACTTTCCAATAAGGGAGCAGGTACAGTTACCTCATCAAGTTCTACTTTCCTCCCACTCACTTCTTTCGGGAGAAACTCCTTCTCTAGAAAGATTCCAAATTTAGCAACAAAAGTCTTGCCTTCGGATCTGTGATAGAAGGTGTACCCAACAATCTCTTTTGGGTATCCTATGAAGACACATTTTTCCGATTTGGGTTCGAGCTTATCAGGTTGAAGCTTTTTCACATAAGCATCACAGCCCCAAACTTTAAGAAACGACAACTTTGGTTTCTTGCCAAACCATAGTTCATAAGGCGTCGTCTCAATGGATTTAGATGGTGTCCTATTTAACGTGAATGCGGCCGTCTCTAAAGCATAACCCCAAAACGATAGCGGTAAATCGGTAAGAGACATCATAGATCGCACCATATCTAGTAAAGTACAATTACGACGTTCAGACACACGATTTCGCTGTGGTGTTCCGGGTGGCGTGAGTTGCGAAACTATTCCGTATTGTTTCAAATGAAGACCAAACTCGTAACTCAAATATTCTCCTCCATCATCAGATCGTAGAAACTTTATTTTCTTGTTACGATGATTTTCAACTTCACTCTAAAATTCTTTGAACTTTTCAAATGTTTCAGACTTATGTTTCATTAAGTAGATATACCCAGATCTGTTCAAATCATCTGTGAAGGTGAGAAAATAACGATATCCGCCGCGAGCCAACATTCATCGGACCACATACATCTGTATGTATGATTTCCAATAAATCTGTTGCTCGCTCCATAGTTCCGGAGAACGGCGTTTTAGTCATCTTGCCCATGAGGCACGGTTCGCAAGTACCAAGTGATTCATAATCAAGTGGTTCCAAAAGTCCATCAGTATGGAGTTTCTTCATGCGCTTTACACCGATATGACCTAAACGACAGTGCCACAAATAAGTTGCACTATCATTATCAACTCTGCATCTTTTGGCTTCAATATTATGAATATGTGTATCACTACTATCGAGATTCAACAAAAATAGACCACTCTTCAAGGGTGCATGACCATAAAAGATATTACTCATATAAATAGAACAACCATTATTCTCTGATTTAAATGAATAACCATCTCGCATCAAACAAGATCCAGATATAATGTTCATGCTCAACGCTGGAACCAAATAACAATTATTCAGGTCTAAAACTAATCCCGAAGGTAGATGTAGAGGTAGCGTGCCGACCGCGATCACATCGACTTTGGAACCATTTCCCACGCGCATCGTCACCTCGTCCTTAGCCAATCTTCGCTTAATCCGTAGTCCCTGTTTCGAGTTGCAAATATTAGCAACAGAACCAGTATCAAATACCCAGGTGCTACTGCGAGCATTAGTAAGGTACACATCAATAACATGTATATCACATATACCTTTGTTCACCTTGCCATCCTTCTTATCCGCCAAATACTTGGGGCAGTTCCACTTCCAGTGACCAGTCTGCTTGCAGTAGAAGCACTCAGTCTCAGGCTTAGGTCCAGACTTGGGTTTCTTCTCTTGAGAAGCAACTTGTTTGCTGTTCTTCTTGAAGTTCCCCTTCTTCTTCCCTTTGCCCTTTTTCTTGAAACTGGTGGTCTTATTGACCATCAACACTTCATGCTCCTTCTTGATTTCTACCTCCGCAGCTTTTAGCATTGCAAAGAGCTTAGGAATCGTCTTATCCATCCCTTGCATGTTATAGTTCATCACGAAGCTCTTGTAGCTTGGTGGCAGTGATTGAAGAATTCTGTCAATGATGCTATCATCCGGAAGATTAACTCCCAATTGAATCAAGTGATTGTTATATCCAGACATTCTGAGTATATGCTCACTGACAGAACTATTCTCCTCCATCTTACAGCAGTAGAACTTATTGGAGACTTCATATCTCTCAATTCGGGCATTTGCTTGAAATATTAACTTCCCCTGGAACATCTCATATGCTCCATGACATTCAAAACGTCGTTGAAGTCCCGGTTCTAAGCTGTAAAGCATGGCACACTGAACTAGCGGTGCTTCCAGGATGTAAATCTTCTGTGCAGCAATGAGGATAATCCTCAAGTTACAGACCCAGTCCGTGTAATTGCTACCATCATCTTTCAACTTTTCTTTCTCAAGGAACGCATTAAAATTCAACGGAACAACAGCACGGGCCATCTATCTACAAACAACATAGACAAGCAAAATACTATCAGGTACTAAGTTCATGATAAATTTAAGTTCAATTAATCATATTACTTAAGAACTCCCACTTAGATAGACATCCCTCTAATCCTCTAAGTGATCACGTGATCCAAATCAACTAAACCATGTCCGATCATCATGTGAGATGGAGTAGTTTCAATGGTGAACATCACTTTGTTGATCATATCTACTATATGATTCACGCTCGACCTTTTGGTCTTAGTGTTCCGAGGCCATATCTGTTATATGCTAGGCTCGTCAAGTTTAACCTGAGTATTCCGCGTGTGCAACTGTTTTGCACCCGTTGTATTTGAATGTTGAGCCTATCACACCCGATCATCACGTGGTGTCTCAGCACGAAGAACTTTCACAACGGTGCATACTCAGGGAGAACACTTGTACCTTGATAATTTAGTGAGAGATCATCTTATAATGCTACCGTCAATCAAACCAAGATAAGATGCATAAAAGATAAACATCACATGCAATCAATATAAGTGATATGATATGGCCATCATCATCTTGTGTTTGTGATCTCCATCTCCGAAGCACCGTCATAATCACCATCGTCACCGGCGCGACACCTTTATCTCCATCGTAGCATCGTTGTCGTCTCGCCAACTTATGCTTCTACGACTATCGCTACCGCTTAGTGATAAAGTAAAGCATTACAGGGCGATTGCATTGCATACAATAAAGCGACAACCATATGGCTCCTGCCAGTTGCCGATAACTTGGTTACAAAACATGATCATCTCATACAATAAAATTTAGCATCATGCCTTGACCATATCACATCACAACATGCCCTGCAAAAACAAGTTAGACGTCCTCTACTTTGTTGTTGCAAGTTTTACGTGGCTGCTACGGGCTGAGCAAGAACCGTTCTTACCTACGCATCAAAACCACAACGATAGTTCGTCAAGTTAGTGTTGTTTTAACCTTCTCAAGGACCGGGCGTAGCCACACTTGGTTCAACTAAAGTTGGAGAAACTAACACCCGCCAGCCACCTGTGTGCAAAGCACATCGGTAGAACCAGTCTCGCGTAAGCGTACGCGTGGTCCGGGCCGCTTCATCCAACAATACCGCCCAACCAAAGTATGACATGCTGGTAAGCAGTATGACTTGTATTGCCCACAACTCACTTGTGTTCTACTCGTGCATATTACATCTACGCATAAAACCTGGCTCGGATGCCACTGTTGGGGAACGTAGTAATTTCAAAAAAATTCCTACGCACACGCAAGATCATGGTGATGCATAGCAACGAGAGGGGAGAGTGTTGTCCATGTAGCCTCGTAGACCGATAGCGGAAGCGTTAGCACAACGCGGTTGATGTAGTCGTACGTCTTCACGATCCGACCGATCAAGTACCGAACGCACGACACCTCCGAGTTCAGCACACGTTCAGCTAGATGACGTCCCTTGAACTCCGATCCAGCCGGGCTTTGAGGGAGAGTTCCGTCAGCACGATGGCGTGGTGACGGTGATGATGTTCTACCGACGCAGGGCTTCGCCTAAGCACCGCTACAGTATTATCGAGGTGGACTATGGTGGAGGGGGGCACCGCACACGGCTAAGAGATCATTGATCAATTGTTGTGTCTATGGGGTGCCCCCTGCCCCCGTATATAAAGGAGCAAGGGGGGAGAGGCGGCCGGCCAGGAGGAGGCGCGCCAGGAGGAGTCCTACTCCCATCGGGAGTAGGACTCCCTCCCTTCCTTGTTGGATTAGGAGAAGGGGGAAGGAGGAGGGAGAGAGGAAGGAAAAAGGGGGGCCGCCGCCCCCCCCCCCCTCCTTGTCCAATTCGGACTAGAGGGGGAGGGGGCACGCGGCCTGCCCTAGCCGCCCCTCCTCTTCTCCACTAAGGCCCATGTAGGCCCATTAAACCCCGGGGGGGTTCCGGTAACCCCCGGTACTCCGGTATATATCCGATAACCCCCGGAACCATTCCGGTGTCCGAATATAGTCGTCCAATATATCAATCTTCATGTCTCGACCATTTTGAGACTCCTCGTCATGTCCGTGATCACATCCGGGACTCCGAACTACCTTCGGTACATCAAAACACATAAACTCATAATATAACCGTCATCAAACTTTAAGCGTGCGGACCCTACGGGTTCGAGAACTATGTAGACATGACCGAGACACGTCTCCGGTCAATAACCAATAGCGGAACCTGGATGCTCATATTGGCTCCCACATATTCTACGAAGATCTTTATCGGTCAGACCGCATCACAACATATGTTGTTCCCTTTGTCATCGGTATGTTACTTGCCCGAGATTCGATCGTCGGTATCTTAATACCTAGTTCAATCTCGTTACCGGAAAGTCTCTTTACTCGTTCCGTAATACATCATCCCGCAACTAACTCATTAGTTGCAATGCTTGCAAGGCTTAAGTGATGTGCATTACCGAGTGGGCCCAGAGATACCTCTCCGACAATCGGAGTGACAAATCTTAATCTCAAAATACGCCAACCCAACAAGTACCTTTGGAGACACCTGTAGAGCACCTTTATAATCACCCAGTTACGTTGTGACGTTTGGTAGAACACAAAGTGTTTCACCGGTAAACGGGAGTTGCATAATCTCATAGTCATAGGAACATGTATAAGTCATGAAGAAAGCAATAGCAACATACTAAACGATCGAGTGCTAAGCTAACGGAATGGGTCAAGTCAATCACAACATTCTCCTAATGATGTGATCCCATTAATCAAATGACAACTCATGTCAATGGCTAGGAAACATAACCATCTTTGATCAACGAGCTAGTCAAGTAGAGGCATACTAGTGACACTCTGTTTGTCTATGTATTCACACAAGTATTATGTTTCTGCTACCTCTTGAGCACTGCGTTGGTTTTCCCTTGAAGAGGAAAGGGTGATGCATCAAAGTTGCGTAAGTATTTCCCTCAGTTTTTTAGAACCAAGGTATCAATCTAGTAGGAGGCTACGCGCGTGTCCCTCGTACCTACACAAAACAAATAACTCCTCGCAACCAACGCGATAAGGGGTTGTCAATCCCTTCACGGTCACTTACGAGAGTGAGATCTGATAGATATGATAGGATAATATTTTTGGTATTTTTGTGATAAAGATGCAAAGTAAAATAAAAGCAAATAAAAAAGAAAAGGAAATAACTAAGTGTTGGAGGATTAATATGATGAAGATAGACTCGGGGGCCATAGGTTTCACTAGTGGCTTCTCTCAAGAGCATAAGTATTTTACGGTGGGTGAACGAATTACTTTTGAGCAATTGACAGAATTGAGCATAGTTATGAGAATATCTAGGTATGATCATGTATATAGGCATCACGTTCGAGACAAGTAGACCGACTCCTGCCTGCATCTACTACTATTACTCCACTTATCGACCACTATCCAGCATGCATCTAGAGTATTAAGTTCATGAAAACAGAGTAACGCCTTAAGCAAGATGACATGATGTAGAGGGATAAATTCATGCAATATGATAAAATCCCCATCTTGTTATCCTCAATGGCAACAATACAATACGTGCCTTGCTGCCCCTACTGCCGCTGGGAAAGGACACCGCAAGATTTAACCCAAAGCTAAGCACTTCTCCCATTGCAAGAAAGATCAATCTAGTAGGCCAAACCAAACTGATAATTCGAAGATACTTGCAAAGATAACAAATCATACATAAAAGAATTCAGAGAAGATTCAAATATTGTTCATAGATAATCTTGATCATAAACCCACAATTCATCGGTCTCAACAAACACACCGCAAAAAGAAGATTACATCGAATAGATCTCCACGAGAGAGGGGGAGAACATTGTATTGAGATCCAAAAAGAGAGAAGAAGCCATCTAGCTACTAACTATGGACCCGAAGGTCTGAGGTAAACTACTCACACTTCATCAGAGAGGCTATGGTGATGATGTAGAAGCCCTCCGTGATGGATGCCCCCTCCGACGGAGCTCCGGAACAGGCCCCAAGATGGGATCTCGTGGGTACAGAAGGTTGCGGCGGTGGAATTAGGTTTTTGGCTCCGTATCTGATCATTTGGGGGTACGTAGGTATATATAGGAGGAAGGAGTACGTCGGTGGAGCAACAGGGGGCCCACGAGGGTGGAGGGTGCGCCCCCTACCTCGTGGCCTCCTCTTTTGTTTCTTGACGTAGGGTCCAAGTCTCCTAGATCATATTCTTCCTAAAAATCACGTTCATGAAGGTTTCATTCCGTTTGGACTCCGTTTGATATTCCTTTTCTGCGAAACTCTGAAATAGGCAAAAACAGCTATTCTGGGCTGGGCCTCCGGTTAATAGGTTAGTCCCAAAAATAATATAAAAGTGAATAATAAAGCCCAATAATGTCCAAAACAGTAGATAATATAGCATGGAGCAATAAAAAATTATAGATACGTTGGAGACGTATCAGTTTCCGGTTAATACAATTCTAGCATGAATAATAAACATTTATCATGATATAAGGAAATAAATAATAACTTTATTATTGCCTCTAGGGCATATTTCCTTCACTTGCACACTTTGTTATCACCTTTAGGATTGACAAAACCTTCTTGTTGCATCATATACAACTCTTCTTTAAGAAATCCATTAAGGAAAGTAGTTTTGACATCCATTTGCCAATTTCATAAAATGTGGCAATTGCTCACATGATTCGGATAGACTTAAGCATCGCTACGAGTGAGAAAATCTTATCATACTCAACACCTTGAACTTGTTGAAAACTTTTTGCAACAATTCGAGCTTTGTAGATAGTAACACTACTATCAGCGTTCGTCTTCCTCTTGAAGATCCATTTATTCTCAATGGCTTGCCGATCATCGGGAAAGTCAACCAAAGTCCATACTTTGTTCTTATACATGGATCCCATCTCAGATTTCATGGCCTCAAGCCATTTCGTGGAATCTGGGCTCACCATCGATTCCTCATAGTTCGTAGGTTCGTCATGGTCAAGTAACATGACTTCCAGAACAGGATTACCATATCACTCTGGTGCGGATCTTACTCTGGTTGACCTACGAGGTTCGGTAGTAACATGACCAGAAGTTTCATGATCATCATCATTAGCTTCCTCACTAATTGGTGTAGGAATCACTGGAACTGATTTCTGTGATGAACTACTTTCCAATAAGGGAGCAGGTACAATTACCTCATCAAGTTCTACTTTCCTCCCACTCACTTCTTTCGAGAGAAACTCCTTCTCTAGAAAGGATCCATTCTTACCAACGAATATCTTGCCTTCGGATCTGTGATAGAAGGTGTACCCAACAGTCTCCTTTGGGTATCCTATGAAGACACATTTCTCGGATTTGGGTTCGAGCTTATCAGGTTGAAACTTTTTCACACAAGCATTGCCGCCCCAACCTTTAAGAAACGACAGCTTAGGTTTCTTGCCAAACCACAGTTCATACGGTGTCGTCTCAACGAATTTAGATGGTGCCCTATTTAACGTGAATGCAGCTATCTCTAATGCATAACCCTAAAACAATAGTGGTAAATCGGTAAGAGACATCATAGATCGCACCATATCTAATAAAGTACGGTTATGACGTTCGGACACACCATTACGCTGTGGTGTTCCAGGTGGCGTGAGTTGCGAAACTTTTCCACATTGTTCCAAATGAAGACCAAACTCATAACTCAAATATTCACCTCCACGATTAGATCGTAGAAACCTTATTTTCTTGTTACGATGATTTTCCACTTCACTCTGAAATTCTTATAAATTTTCAAATGTTTCAGACTTATGTTTCATCAAGCAGATATACCCATATCTGCTCAAATCCTTTGTGAAGGTCAGAAAACAATGATACCCGCCGTGAGCCTCAAGACTGATTGGACTGCATACATCGGTATGTATTATTTCCAATAAGTCAATGGCTCGCTCCATTGTTCCGGAGAACGGAGTCTTAGTCATCTTGCCCATGAGGCATGGTTCGCAAGCATCAAGTGATTCCAAAAGTCCATCAGCATGGAGTTTCTTCATGCGCTTTACACTAATATGACCTAAACAGCAGTGCCACAAATAAGTTGCACTATCATTATTAACTTTGCATCTTTTGGCTTCAATATTATGAATATGTGTATCACTATGATCGAGATCCAACAAACTATTTTCATTGGGTGTATGACCATCGAAGGTTTTATTCATGTAAACAGAACAACAATTATTCTTTGAGTTAAATGAATAACTGTATTGCAATAAACATGATCCAATCATATTCATGCTCAACGCAAACACCAAATAACATTTATTTAGGTTCAACACTAATCCCGAAGGTAAAGGGAGTGTGCGATGGTGATCTTATCAACCTTGGAATCACTTCCAACTCACATCATCACCTCGCCCTTAACTAGTCTCTGTTTATTTTGCAACTCCCGTTTCGAGTTACTACTCTTAGCAACTGAACTAATATCTAATATCGAGGGGTTGCTATAATGTATAAAGACTAGTAAAGTACACATGAATAACATGTATATCAAATATACCTTTGTTTATTTTGCCATCCTTCTTATCCGCCAAGTATCTAGGGGCAGTTCCACTTCAAGTGACCATTTCCTTTGCAGTAGAAGCACTCAGTTTCAGGCTTGGGTCTATCTTTGGGCTTCTTCATGGGAGTGGCAACTTGCTTGCCATTCTTCTTGAAGTTCCCTTTCTTTCCCTTGCCCTTTTACTTGAAACTAGTGGTCTTGTCAACCATCAACACTTGATGATTTTCTTGATTTCTACCTTTGTTGATTTCAGCATCGCGAAGAGCTCGGGAATCGTTTTCGTCATCCCTTACATATTATAGTTCATCACGAAGTTCTAGTAACTTGGTGATAGTGACTAGAGAACTCTGTCAATCACTATCTTATCTGGAAGGTTAACTCCCACTCGATTCAAGCGATTGTAGTAATCAGTCATTCTGAGCACATGCTCACTGGTTGAGCTATTCTCCTCCATCTTGTAGGCAAAATACTTGTCAGGGGTCTCATACCTCTCGACTCGGGCATGAGTCTGAAATACAAATTTCAGCTCTTGGAACATCTTATATGTTCCGTGGCGTTCAAAACGTTTTTGAAGTCCCAGTTCTAAACCATAAAGCATGGTGCACTAAACTATCAAGTAGTCATCATACCGAGCTTTGCCAGACATTCATAATGTCTGTTATCTACTCCTGCAATAGGTCCGTCACCTAGCGGTGCATCAAGGACATAATTCTTCTGTGCAGCAATGAGGATAATCCTCCTATCACGGACCTAGTCCGCATCATTGCTAATATCATCTTTCAACATAGTTTTTCTCTAGGAACATATCAAAAATAAATGGGGAGCTACATCGCGAGATATTGATCTATAACATAGATATGCAAATACTAACAGGACGTTCATGATAAATTAAAGTTCAATTAATCATATTACTTAAGAACTCCCACTTAGATTGACATCCCTCTAATCATCTAAGTGATCACGTAATCCATATCAACTAAACCATGTCCGATCATCACGTGAGATGGAGTAGTTTTCAATGGTGAACATCACTAAGTTGATCATATCTACTATATGATTCACGCTCGACCTTTCGGTCTCAGTGTTCCGAGGCCATATCTGCATATGCTAGGCCCGTCAAGTTTAACCCGAGTATTTTGCGTGTGCAAAACTGGCTTGCACCCGTTGTATGTGAACATAGAGCTTATCACACCTTATCATCACGTGGTGTCTCAGGACGAAGAACTGTCGCAATGGTGCATACTCAGGGAGAACACTTATACCTTGAAATTTTAGTGAGAGGTCATCTTATAATGCTACCGCCGTACTAAGCAAAATAAGATGCATAAAAGATAAACATCACATGCAATCAAATAAGTGATATGATATGGCCATCATCATCTTGTGCCTTTGATCTCCATCTCCAAAGCACTGTCATGATCACCATCATCACCGGCTTGACACCTTGATCTCCATCGAAGCATCATTGTCATCTCGCCAACTATTGCTTCTACGACTATCGCTACCGCTTAGTGATAAAGTAAAGCAATTACATGGCGATTGCATTTCATACAATAAAGCGACAACCATAAGGCTCCTGCCAGTTGCCAATAACTTCTACAAAACATGATCATCTCATACAACAATTTATATGTCATCACGTCTTGACCATATCACATCACAGCAAGCCCTGCAAAAACAAGTTAGACGTCCTCTACTTTGTTGTTGCAAGTTTTACGTGGCAGCTACGGGCTTCTAGCAAGAACCGTTCTTACCTACACATCAAAACCACAACGATTTTTCGTAAAGTGTGTTGTTTTAACCTTCAACAAGGACCGGGCGTAGTCAAACTTGATTCAACTAAAGTTGGAGAAACAGACACCCACTAGCCACCTGTGTGCGAAGCACGGCGGTAGAACTAGTCTCATGAACACGGTCATGTAATGTCGGTCTGGGCCACTTCATCCAACAATACCGCCGAATCAAAGTATGACATGCTGGTAAGCAGTATGACTATTATCGCCCACAACTCTTTGTGTTCTACTCGTGCATATAACATCTACGCATAGACCTGGCTCGGATGCCACTGTTGAGGAACGTAGTATTTCAAAAAAATTCCAACGATCACGCAAGATCTATCTAGGAGAAGCATGGCAACGAGCGGGGAGAGTGCGTCCACGTACCCTCGTAGACCGAAAGCGGAAGCGTTTAGTAACGCGGTTGATGTAGTCGAACGTCTTCGCGATCCAACCGATCCAAGTACCGAACGCACGGCACCTCCGCGATCTACACACGTTCAGCTCGGTGACATCCCTCGAACTCTTGATCTAGTTGAGGCCGAGGGAGAGTTTCGTCAGCACGATGGCGTGGTGACGTTGATGATGAATTTACCGGCGCAGGGCTTCGCCTAAGCACTACGACGATATGACCGAGGTGTAAAACTGTGGAGGGGGCACCGCACACGGCTAAAGATCAACTTGTCTATCTATGGGGTGCCCCCTCCCCCATATATAAAGGAGGGAGGGAGGAGGCCGGCCGGCCCCTAGAGGCGCTCCCCAAGGAGAGGAGTCCTACTAGGACTCCAAGTCCTAGTAGGCTTCCACTTGGTGGAAGGGGGGAAGAAGGAAGGAGAGAGAGAGGGAGAGGGAGAGGGAAAGAGGGGCCGCCCCCCCCTCCCCTAGTCCTATTCGGACTCCCCTTGGGGGGGCGCCACCTCCTGGCTCCTGCCCTCTCTCTCTCCTAAGGCCCACTAAGGCCCATTACTTCCCCGGGGGGTTCCGGTAACCCCTTCGGCACTCCGGTTTTATCTGAAACTATCCGGAACACTTCCGGTGTCCGAATAACATGGTCCAATATATCAATCTTTATGTCTCGACCATTTCGAGACTCCTTGTCATGTCCGTGATCTCATCCGGGACTCCAAAAAACCTTAGGTACATCAAATCACATAACTCATAATACAAATCGTCATCGAAAGTTAAGCGTGCGGACCCTATGGGTTTGAGAACTATGCAGACATGACCGAGACACATCTTAGGTCAATAACCAATAGCGGAACCTAGATGCTCATATTGGCTCCTACATAATCTATGAAGTTCTTTATCGGTCAAACTGCATAACAACATACTTTGTTCCTTTTGTCATCGGTATGTTACTTGCCCGAGATTCGATCGTCGGTATCATCATACCTAGTTCAATCTCGTTACCGGCAAGTCTCTTTACTCGTTCCGTAATGCATCATCCCGTAACTAACTCATTAGTCACATTGCTTGCAAGGCTTATAGTGATGTGCATTACCGAGAGGGCCCAGAGATACCTCTCCGAAACACAGAGTGACAAATCCTAATCTCGATCTATGCCAACCCAACAAATACCTTCGGAGACACCTGTGGAGCATCTTTATAATCACCCATTTACGTTGTGACGTTTGATAGCACACAAAGTGTTCCTCCGGTATTCGGGAGTTGCATAATCTCATAGTATGAGGAACATGTATAAGTCATGAAGAAAGCAGTAGCAATAAAACTCAATGATCATAATGCTTAGCTAACGTATGGGTCTTGTCCATCACATCGTTCTCTAATGATGTGATCCCATTCATCAAATGACAACACATGTCTATGGTTAGGAAACATAACCATCTTTGATTAACGAGCTAGTCAAGTAGAGGCATACTAGGGACACTTTGTTTTGTCTATGTATTCACACATGTACTAAGTTTTCGATTAATACAACTCTAGCATGAATAATAAACATTTATCATGATATAAGGAAATATAAATAACAACTTTATTATTGCCTCTAGGGCATATTTCCTTCACGGCAGGTATGGGTTGTGAAGAACTTGTCATTGGAGGAGCTTGAACCGACCATGGTAGATGGGATCTGTCAGAAAACAGCAAGGAAAGAGAACAGAGGATTTCTTCGCGATACAGTGGTTAACAGGTTCGGGAAGTATATATAGATTTTTTTATCTTGGAGGACAAGTATACGGAAGAAAAACGGAGTCTGGAAGGTGTCCTAGGTGGGCACAACCCACCTGGGCGCGTCAGGCAAGCCTTGCCTGACGCGCCCTGGTGTCTTGTGCCCACCAGGGTACGCTTCCTGGAAGTTTCTTTATTTCCTAAATTTTTAAGTATTCCAAAACTGATAAAAAATACTTTTATGGATTTTTTGGAGTCCGTTTACTTACCGTATCATGTACCTCCTTATTTTCATGATTCTAGGGTGTTCCGGAAGGACTCTTTTATGTGTTCTTCTGTTGTCAAAGTTTAGATAATATTACTTTCAACATTAATGGGCGTACCTGAGATATAAAGTTTTATTCGTTGTCCATTGACAACCTTCGGGTTAGTACCTTTGGAATTAATTATTTTGATGGCTCAGACCGATAAACCTCCTCGATAACATAGGGCCCTCCCATTTTTAGAGGAGTTTTCCTGCAAAGAATTTGAAATGAGAGTTGTACAAAAGAACATATTCTCTGACTTTAAACTCGCGCTTTTGGACTCTTTTGTCATGCCATCTTTCAACTTTCTCTTTGAATAATTTTGCATTTTCATAAGCTTGGTTCTCCATTCATCTAAAGAGCTAATATCAAATAACCTCTTTTCACCAGCAAGTTTGAAATCATAGTTGAGCTCTTTGACGGCCCAATATGCTTTATGTTCTAACTCAACAGGCAAATGACAAGTTTTTCCATAAACCATTTTATAAGGAGACATACCCATAGGATTTTTATATGCTGTTCTATAAGCCCAAAGTGCATCATCTAATTTCTTAGACCAATTCTTCCTGGACCTATTGATAGTCTTTTGCAGAATTAATTTTATTTCCCTATTGCTAAGTTCAACTTGACCACTAGACTGAGGATGATAGGGTGATGCAATTCTATGGTTAACATCATACTTGGCAAGCATTTTACGGAAAGCACCATGAATAAAGTGTGAACCACCATCAGTCATTAAATATCTAGGGACTCCAAACCTTGGGAAAATAACTTCTTTAAGCATTTTAATAGAGGTGTTGTGATCAGCACTACTAGTTGGAATAGCTTCTACCCATTTAGTAACACAATCAACAGCAACCAAAATATGTGTATACCCATTAGAGGAAGGAAAAGGTCACATGTAATCAAATCCCCAAACATCACATGGTTCAATAGCAAGTGAATAATTCATAGGCATTTCTTGACGCTTACCAATATTACCTATCCTTTGACATTCATCACAAGATAAGACGAACTTACGGGCATCCTTGAAGAGAGTAGGCCAATAAAATCCAGATTGCAATACCTTGTGAGCAGTTCTATCTCCAGCATTATGCCCTCCATAAGCTTCGGAGTGACATTTCCATAGGATTTGTCCCTGCTCATGCTCAGGTACACAACGTCTAATAATACCACCTACTCCTTCTTTATAAAGATGTGGGCATCCCAAAAGTAATGTCTTAAATCATAGAAGAATTTTTTCTTTTGTTGGTATGTAAAGCAAGGTGGTAAATATTTAGCAACAATGTAATTAGCATAATTAGCATACCAAGGAGTACTGTGAGCAACATTTATTGCAGCTAACTGCTCATTAGGAAAACTATCATCAATAGGTAGTGGGTCATCAAGCACATTTTCAAGCCTAGATAAATTATCAGCTACTGGGTTCTCAGCTCCTTTTCTATCAGTGATATGTAAATCAAATTCTTGTAACAAGAGAACCCAATAAATAAGTCGAGGTTTGGCATCTTTCTTCTCCATAAGATATTTAATAGCAGCATGGTCTGTGTGAACGGTTACTTTGGAATCAACAATATAAGGTCTAAATTTATCACAAGCAAACACCACTGCTAAGAATTCTTTTTCAGTAGTAGCATAATTTCTTTGAGCACTGTCTAGAGTTTTACTAGCATAATGAATTACATTAAGTTTCTTATCAACTCTTTGTCCTAGAACAGCACCAACAACATAATCACTAGCATCACACATAATTTCAAAAGGCAAAATCCAATCAGGTGGTTGAACAATAGGTGCAGAAATTAAGGCTTTCTTGAGTGTTTCAAAGGCTTCTAAACAATCATCATAAAAAATAAAAGGAATATCCTTTTGCAAAAGATTCATGAGAGGCCTAGAATTTTTAGAAAAGTCTTTGACTAATGCCCTTTAAATCATCAAGAGTATATCCAATAGCAGCTCGGTGCTTCCTTAGAACTTTCAATAATCTTTCTTCTTCATGTTCTGAAAGGTTAGCACTAATAATAACAGGATATATCTTCTTTTCATCAAGATAAGCATATTTCAAAGTGTCTGGCAATTGTTTTAATTCAAACACATGATCACCTTTAGGTGGAGGAGGACCTCCTAGAGTTTGAATAGGCAAATTGTGTTTAAGCAGAGGACGTTGTTCAAAAAAATTATCTATTTCATTCCTTTCATGCATATGTAAATCATTTTTATGGTGTAGCAAATATTGTTCTAAAGGATAAGTAGGTGGTACAGCAATAGAAGCAAGACCAATTAATTCATCCTTACTAGGCAATTATTTTTCATGAAGATTTCTACTAAACTTGGAAAAATTAAACTCATGAGACTCATTACCAAAACTAACACGGACAGTTTGTTTCTTACAATCTATGCTAGCATTAACGGTGTTCAAGAAAGGTCTACCAAAGATAATGGGACAAAATTCATCTTGTGGGGAACCAAGAACAAGAAAATCAGTAGGGTATTTTATTTTCCCACACAAGACTTCAACATCTCGTGTTGGGAACGTAGTAATTTCAAAAAAAAATCCTACGCACGCGCAAGATCAAGGTGATGCATAGCAACGATAGGGGAGAGTGTTGTCTATGTACCCTCGTAGACCGTAAGCGGAAGCGTTATGACAACGCGGTTGATGTAGTCGTACGTCTTCACGATCGACCGATCCTAGTACCGAAAGTACAGCACCTTCGCGATCTGCACACGTTCGGCTCGGTGACATCCCACGAACTCACGATCCAGCAGAGTGTCGAGGGAGAGCTTCGTCAGCATGACGGCGTGATGACGGTGATGATGAAGCTACCGGCGCAGGGCTTCACCTAAGCACTGCAAAGATATGATCGAGGTGGATTATGGTGGAGGGGGGCAGCGCACACGGCTAAAAGATCAATGGTCAACTTGTGTGTTCTAGGGTGCCCCCGTGCCCCCGTATATAAAGGAGCAAGGGGGAGGCCAGCCAGCCCTTGAGGCGCGCCAAGGAGGGAGAGGAGTCCTCCTAGTAGGAGTAGGACTCCCCCTTTCCTAGTCCAACTAGGAGGAGGAAGGGGGAAGGAAGGAGAGGGAGAGAGGGAGGGAAAGAGGGGGCGCCGCCTCCCCTCCTTGTCCAATTCGGACTCCTCAAGGGGGGGGGCGGCCAGCCCATGGCTCCCTCCTCTCTCTCTCACAAGGCCCATGTTGGCCCATTAGTTCCCCCGGGGGTTCCGAAAAACCCCTGGCACTCTGATAATTATCCGGTGACCCCTGGAACACTTCAGGTGTCCGAATATAGTCGTCCAATATATCAATCTTTATGTCTCGACCATTTCGAGACTCCTCGTCATGTCCGTGATCACATCCGGGACTCCGAACTATCTTTGGTACATCAAAACACATAAACTCATAATACAGATCGTCATCGAACGTTAAGCGTGCGGACCCTACGGGTTCGAGAACTACGTAGACATGACCGAGACACGTCACCGGTCAATAACCAATAGCGGAACCTGGATGCTCATATTGGTTCCTACATATTCTACGAAGATCTTTACCGGTCAAACCGCATAACAACATACGTTGTTCCCTTTGTCATCGGTAGGTTACTTGCCCGAGATCGATCGTCGGTATCTCAATACCTAGTTCAATCTCGTTACCGACAAGTCTCTTTACTCGTTCCGTAATGCATCATCCCGCAACTAACTCATTAGTTACATTGCTTGCAAGGCTTATAGTGATGTGCATTACCGAGAGGGCCCAGAGATACCTCTCCGACAATCGGAGTGACAAATCCTAATCTTGATCTATGCCAACTCAACAAACACCATCGGAGACACCTGTAGAGCACCTTTATAATCACCGAGTTACGTTGTGACGTTTGGTAGCACACAAAGTGTTCCTCCGGTATCTTGATTTATAAGTCATGAAGAAAGCAATAGCAACATACTAAACGATCAAGTGCTAAGCTAACGGAATGGGTCAAGTCAATCACATCATTCTCTAATGATGTGATCCCGTTAATCAAATGACAACTCATGTCAATGGCTAGGAAACTTAACCATCTATGATTCAACGAGCTAGTCAAGTAGAGGCATACCAGTGCCACTTTGTTTGTCTATGTATTCACACATGTACTAAGTTTCTGGTTAATACAATTCTAGCATGAATAATAAACATTATCATGATATAAGGAAATATAAATAACAACTTTATTATTGCCTCTAGGGCATATTTCCTTCAGTCTCCCACTTGCACTAGAGTCAATAATCTACTTCACATCGCCATGTGATTTAACACCAATAGTTTACATCACCATGTGATTAACACCCATAGTTCACATCGCCATGTAACCAACACTCAAAGGGTTTACTTGAGTCAGTAATCTTAGTTCACATCGCCATGTGATTAACACCCAAAGAGTACTAAGGTGTGATCATGTTTTGCTTGTGAGAGAAGTTTAGTCAACGGGTCTGCCATATTCAGATCCGTATGTATTCTACAAATTTCTATGTCAACAATGCTCTGCATGGAGCTACTCTAGCTAATTGCTCCCACTTTCAATATGTATCCAGATTGAGACTTAGAGACATCTGGATCAGTGTCAAAACTTGCATCGACTTAACCCTTTACGACGAACCTTTTGTCACCTCCATAATCGAGAAACATATCCTTATTCCACTAAGGATAATTTTGACCGATGTCCAGTGATCTACTCCTGGATCACTATTGTACTCCCTTGCCAAACTCAGTGTAGGGTATACAATAGATCTAGTACACAACATGGCATACTTTATAGAACCTATGGCTGAGGCATAGGGAATGACTTTCATTCTCATTCTATCTTCTATCGTGGTCGGGCTTTGAGTCTTACTCAATTATATACATTGCAATACAGGCAATAACTCCTTCTTTGACTATTCCATTTTGAACTACTTCAAATTTTGTCAAGGTATGTACTCATTGAAAAAACTTATCAAGCGTCTTGATCTATCTTTATAGATCTAATGCTCAATACGTAAGCAGCTTCATCGAGGTCTTTCTTTGAAAAACTCCTTTCAAACACTCCTTTTATGCTTTCCAGAAAATTCTACATCATTTCCGATCAACAATATGTCATTCACATATACTTATCAGAAAAGTTGTAGTGCTCCCACTCACTTTCTTGTAAATACAGGCTTCATCGCAAGTCTGTATAAAACTATATGCTTTGATCAACTTATCAAAGCGTATATTCCAACTCTGAGATGCTTTGCACCAGTCCATGGATGGATCGCTGGAGCTTGCACATTTTGTTAGCACCTTTAGGATCGACAAAACCTTCTGGTTGCATCATATACAACTCTTCTTTAAGAAATCCATTAAGGAATGTAGTTTTGACATCCATTTGCCAGATTTCATAAAATGTGGCAATTTGCTAACATGATTCGAACAGACTTAAGCATCGCTACGAGTGAAAAAATCTCATCGTAGTCAAAACCTTGAACTTTGTCAAAAACCTTTTTTGACAAGTCTAGCTTTGTAGATAGTAACACTACTATCAGCGTCCTTCTTCTTCTTGAAGATCCATTTATTTTCTATGGCTTGCCGATCATCGGGCAAGTCAACCAAAGTCCATACTTTGTTCTCATACATGGATCCCATCTCAGATTTCATGGCCTCAAGCCATTTCGCGGAATCTGGGCTCATCATCGCTTCCTCATAGTTCGTAGGTTCGTCACGGTCAAGTAACATGAACTCCAGAATAGGATTACCGTACCACTCTGGTGCGGAACGTACTCTGGTTGACCTACGAGGTTCGGTAGTAACTTGATCTGAAGCTTCATGATCATCATCATTAACTTCCTCACTAATTGGTGTAAGCATCACTTGAACTGATTTCAGTGAAGAAATACTTTCCAATTCAGGAGAAGGTACAATTACCTCATCAAGTTCTACCTTCCTCCCACTCACTTCTTTCGAGAGAAACTCCTTCTCCAGAAAGGATCCATTCTTAGCAACAAAGATCTTGCCTTCGGATCTGTGATAGAAGGTGTACCCAACAGTCTCTTTTGGGTATCCTATGAAGACACATTTCTCCGATTTGGGTTCGAGCTTATCAGGTTGAAGCTTTTTCACATAAGCATCGCAGCCTCAAACTTTAAGAAACGACAACTTGGGTTTCTTGCCAAACCACAGTTCATAAGGTGTCGTCTCAACGGATTTAGATGGTGCCCTATTTAACGTGAATGCAGTTGTCTCTAATGCATAACCCCAAAATGATAGTGGTAAATCGGTAAGAGACATCATAGATTGCACTATATCCAATAAAGTACGGTTATGACGTTCGGACACACCATTATGCTGTGGTGTTCCAGGTGGCATGAGTTTGTGAAACTATTCCACATTGTTTTAATTGAAGGCCAAACTCGTAACTCAAATATTTGCCTCTACAATAAGATCATAGAAACTTTATTTTCTTGTTACGATGATTCTCTACTTCACTCTGAAAATCTTTGAACTTTTCAAGTGTTTCAGACTTGTGTTTCATCAAGTAGATATACACATATCTGCTCAAATCATCTGTGAAGGTCAGAAAACAATGATACCCGCCGTGAGCCTCAACACTGATTGGACTGCATACATCGGTATGTATTATTTCCAATAAGTCAGTGGCTCGCTCCATTGTTCCGGAGAACGGAGTCTTAGTCATCTTGCCCATGAGGCATGGTTCGCAAGCATCAAGTGATTCCAAAAGTCCATCAGCATGGAGTTTCTTCATGCGCTTTACACCAATATGACCTAAACAGCAGTGCCACAAATAAGTTGCACTATCATTATTAACTTTGCATCTTTTGGCTTCAATATTATGAATATGTGTATCACTATGATCGAGATCCAACAAACTATTTTCATTGGGTGTATGACCATCGAAGGTTTTATTCATGTAAACAGAACAGCAATTATTCTTTGACTTAAATGAATAACTGTATTGCAATAAACATGATCCAATCATATTCATGCTCAACGCAAACACCAAATAACATTTATTTAGGTTCAACACTAATCCCGAAGGTAAAGGGAGTGTGCGATGGTGATCTTATCAACCTTGGAATCACTTCCAACTCACATCATCACCTCGCCCTTAACTAGTCTCTGTTTATTTTGCAACTCCCGTTTCGAGTTACTACTCTTAGCAACTGAACTAATATCTAATATCGAGGGGTTGCTATAAAGTATAAAGACTAGTAAAGTACACATGAATAACATGTATATCAAATATACCTTTGTTTATTTTGCCATCCTTCTTATCCGCCAAGTATCTAGGGGCAGTTCCACTTCAAGTGACCATTTCCTTTGCAGTAGAAGCACTCAGTTTCAGGCTTGAGTCTAGCTTTGGGTTTTTTTACGGGAGTGACAACTTGTTTGTCATTCTTCTTGAAGTTCCCCTTCTATCCCTTTGCCCTTTTCTTGAAACTAGTGGTCTTGTTAACCATCAACACTTGATGCTCTTTCTTGATTTCTACCTTCGTCGATTTCAGCATCGCGAAGAGCTCGGGAATTACTTTCGTCATCCCTTGCATATTATAGTTCATCACGAAGCTCTAGTAACTTGGAGATAGTGACTAGAGAACTTTGTCAATTACTATCTTATCTGGAAGATTAACTCCCACTTGATTCAAGCAATTGTAGTATCCAGACAATCTGAGTACATGCTCACTGGTTGAGCTATTCTCCTCCATCCTGTAGGCAAAGTACTGTCAGAGGTCTCATACCTCTCGACACGGGCATGAGTCTGAAATACTAATTTCAACTCTTGGAACATCTTATATGCTCCATGGCGTTCAAAACTTTTTTTAAGTCCCGGTTTTAAGCCGTAAAGCATGGTGCACTAAACTATCAAGTAGTCATCATACCGAGCTTTTGTCAAAACGTTCATAACGTCTGCATCTGCTCCTGCAATAGGTCTGTCACCTAGCAGTGCATCAAGGACATAATTCTTCTATGCAGCAATGGGGATAATCCTCAGATCACGGACCTAGTCCGCATCATTGCTACTATCATCTTTTAACTTAGTTTTCTCTAGGAACATATCATAAATAAACGGGGAACTACATCGCGAGCTATTGATCTACAACATAGTTATGCAAATACTATCAGGACTAAGTTCATGAAAATTAAAGTTCAATTAATCATATTACTTAAGAACTCCCACTTAGATAGACATCCCTCTTATCATCTAAGTGATCATGTGATCCAAATCAACTAAACCATGTCCGATCATCACGTGAGATGGAGTAGTTTTCAATGGTGAACATCACTATGTTGATCATATCTACTATATGATTCACGTTCGACCTTTCGGTCTCCAGTGTTCCGAGGCCATATATGCATATGCTAGGCTCGTCAAGTTTAACCCGAGTATTCTGCATGTGCAAAACTGGCTTGCACCCGTTGTATGTGAACGTAGAGCTTATCACCCCCGATCATCATGTGGTGTCTCAGCATGAAGAACTGTCGCAACGGTGCATACTCAGGGAGAACACTTATACCTTGAAATATTAGTAAGGGATCATCTTATAAAGCTACCGCCGAACGAAGCAAAATAAGATGTATAAAAGATAAACATCACATGCAATCAAAATATGTGACATGATATGGCCATCATCATCTTGTGCCTTTGATCTCCATCTCCAAAGTGTCATCATGATTTCTATCGTCACCGGCATGACACCATGATCTCTATCATCTTGATCTCTATCAACGTGTCGTCATATGGTCGTCTTGCCAACTATTGCTTTTGCAACTATTGCTATCGCATAGTGATAAAGTAAAGCAATTACATGGCACTTGCATCTTATGCAATAAAGAGACAACCATAAGGCTCCAGCCAGTTGCCGATAATTTCAAAAACAAAACATGATCATCTCATACAATAAAATTTAGCATCATGTCTTGACCATATCACATCACAACATGCCCTGCAAAAACAAGTTAGACGTCCTCTACTTTGTTGTTGCAAGTTTTACGTGGCTGCTACGGGATGAGCAAGAACCGTTCTTACCTACGCATCAAAACCACAATGATTTTTCATCAATTATGTGTTGTTTGAACCTTCAACAAGGACCGGGCGTAGCCACACTCGATTCAACTAAAGTTGGAGAAACTGACACCCGCCAGCCACCTGTGTGCGAAGCACGTCGGTAGAACCAGTCTTGCGTAAGCGTACGCGTAATGTCGGTCCGGGCCGCTTCATCCAACAATACCGCCGAATCAAAGTATGACATGCTGGTAAGCAGTATGACTATTATCGCCCACAACTCACTTGTGTTCTACTCGTGCATATAACATCTACGCATAAACTTGGCTCTGATGCCACTGTTGGGAACGTAGTAATTTCAAAAAAAACTCCTACGCACACGCAAGATCATGGTGATATAGCAACGAGAGGGGAGAGTGTTATCTACGTACCCACGTAGACCGTAAGCGGAAGTGTTATGATAACGCGGTTGATGTAGTCGTACGTCTTCACGATCGACCGATCCTAGTACCGAAAGTACGGCACCTCCGCGATCTGCAAACATTCGGCTTGGTGACGTCCCACGAACTCATGATCCAGCAGAGTGTCGAGGGAGATCTTTGTCAGCATGACGGCGTGATGACGATGATGAAGAAGCTACCGGCACAGGGCTTCGCCTAAGCACTGCAACGATATGACCGAGGTGGATTATGGGGGAGGGGGCATTGCACACGGCTAAGAGATCAATGATCAACTTGTGTGTTCTAGGGTGCCCCCGTGCCCCCGTATATAAAGGAGCAAGGGGGAAGCCGGTCAGCCCTTGGGGCGCGCCAAGGAGGGGGAGGAGTCCTCCTCCTAGTAGGAGTAGGACTCCCCATTTCCTAGTCCAACTAGGAGGAGGAAGGGGGAAGGAAGGAGAGGGAGAGAGGGAGGGAAAGAGGGGGCGCCGCCCCTCCTCATTGTCCAATTCGGACTCCTCAAGGGGGGGCGCGGACAGCCCATGGCTCCCTTCTCTCTCTCTCACAAGGCCCATGTTGGCCCATTAGTTCCCCCGGGGGTTCCGATAACCCACCGGCACTCCGATAATTATCCGATGACCCTCGGAACACTTCCGGTGTCCGAATATAGTCGTCCAATATATCAATCTTTATGTCTCGACCATTTTGAGACTCCTCGTCAGGTCCATGATCACATCCGGGACACTGAACTATCTTAGGTACATCAAAACACATAAACTCATAATACCGATCATCACCGAACGTTAAGCGTGCGGACCCTACGGGTTCGAGAACTATGTAGACATGACTGAGACACGTCACCGGTCAATAACCAATAGCGGAACTTGGATGCTCATATTGGTTCCTACATATTCTACGAAGATCCTTATCGGTCAAACCGCATAAGAACATACGTTGTTCCCTTTGTCATCGGTATGTTACTTGCCCGAGATTCGATCGTCGGTATCTCAATACCTAGTTCAATCTCGTTACCGGCAAGTCTCTTTAGTCATTTCGTAATACATCATCCCGCAACTAACTCATTAGTTACATTGCTTGCAAGGCTTATAGTGATGTGCATTACCGAGAGGGCCCAGAGATACCTCTCTGGAAATCGGAGTGACAAATCCTAATCTTGATCTATGCCAACTCAACAAACACCATCGGAGACACCTGTAGATCACCTTTATAATCACCCAGTTACGTTGTGACGTTTGGTAGCACACAAAGTGTTCCTCCGGTATTCGGGAGTTGCATAATCTCATAGTCATAGGAACATGTATAAGTCATGAAGAAAGCAATAGCAACATACTAAACGATCAAGTGCTAAGCTAACGGAATGGGTCAAGTCAATCACATCATTCTCTAATGATGTGATCCCGTTAATCAAATGACAACTCATGTCAATGGCTAGGAAACTTAACCATCTTTGATTCAACGAGCTAGTCAAGTAGAGGCATACTAGTGACACTCTGTTTGTCTATGTATTCACACATGTACTAAGTTTCCGGTTAATACAATTCTAGCATGAATAATAAACATTTATCATGATATAAGGAAATATAAATAACAACTTTATTATTGCCACTATGATATGTCCATTTTGCATCATGCTTTTATATTGATATTTATTGCATTATGGGCTGTTATTACACATTATGTCACAATACTTATGCATATTCTCTCTTATTTTACAAGGTTTACATAAGGAGGGAGAATGCCGGCAGCTAGAATTCTGGGCTGGAAAAGGAGCAAATATTAGAGACCTATTCTGCACAACTCCAAAAGTCCTGAAACTCCACGAAAGTTATTTTGCGAAATAATAAAAAATATTGGAAGAAGAATCCACGACAGGGGGGCCTCCACCTGTCCACGAGGGTGGGGGCGTGCCCTACCCCCCTGGGCGCACCCCCTGCCTCGTGGGCCCCTTGTTGGCCCTGCGGTGCCTATCTTCTACTATATGAAGTCTTTTGTCCAAAGAAAAATCATAAGCAAGCTTGCAAGACGAGACTCCGCCGCCACGAGGCGGAACCTTGGCGGAACCAATCTAGGGCTCCGGCAAAGCTGTTCTGCCGGGGACACTTCCCTCCGGGAGGGGGAAATCATCGCCATCGTCATCACCAACACTCCTCTCATCGGGAGAGGGCAATCTCCATCAACATATTCACCAGCACCATCTCCTCTCAAACCCTAGTTCATCTCTTGTATCCAATTCTTGTCTCTAAGTCTGGGATTGGTACCTGTAGGTTGCTAGTAGTGTTGATTACTCCTTGTAGTTAATGCTAGTTGGTTTATTTGGTGGAAGATCATATGTTCAGATCCTATATGCATATTAATACTCCTCTGATTATGAACATGAATATGCTTTGTGAGTAGTTACGTTTGTTCCTGAGGACATGGGAGAAGTCTTGCTATTAGTAGTCATGTGAATTTGGTATTCGTTCGATATTTTGATGAGATGTATGTTGTCTCTCCTCTAGTGGTGTTATGTGAACGTCGACTACATGACACTTCACCATTATTTGGGCCTAGAGGAAGGCATTGGGAAGTAATAAGTAGATGATGGGTTGCTAGAGTGACAGAAGCTTAAACCCTAGTTTATGCGTTGCTTCGTAAGGGGCTGATTTGGATCCACATGTTTCATGCTATGGTTAGGTTTACCTTAATACTTCTTTTGTAGTTGCGGATGCTTGCAATAGGGGTTAATCATAAGTGGGATGCTTGTCCAAGTAAGGACAGCACCCAAGCACCGGTCCACCCACATATCAAATTATCAAAGTACCGAACGCGAATCATATGAACGTGATGAAAACTAGCTTGACGATAATTCCCATGTGTCCTCGGGAGCGCTTTTCTCTATATAAGAGTTTGTCCAGGCTTGTCCTTTGCTACAAAAAGGATTGGGGCCACCTTGCTGCACTTTATTTACTTTTGTTACTTGTTGCTCGTTACCAAATTATCTTATCACAAAACTATCTGTTACCTATTATTTCAGTGCTTGCAGAGAATACCTTGCTGAAAACCGCTTATCATTTCCTTCTGCTCCTCGTTGGGTTCGACACTCTTACTTATCGAAAGGACTACGATAGATCCCCTATACTTGTGGGTCATCAAGACTCTTTTCTGGCGCCGTTGCCGGGGAGTGAAGCGCCTTTGGTAGGTGGAATTTGGTAAGGAAAAATTTATATAGTGTGCTGAAATTTACTGTCACTTGTTACTATGGAAAGTAATCCTCTGAGGGGCTTGTTCGGGGTATCTTCACCCCGACCAGTAGAGCAAAGAGTTGCTCCTCAACCTACTGAACCTACTGAAAATGAAAATGTCTACTTTGAGATTCCTTCGGGTATGATAGAAAAACTGCTAGCTAATCCTTTTGCAGGAGACGGAACAATGCATCCTGATGAGCACCTAATATATGTGGATGAAGTTTGTGGATTATTTAAGCTTGCAGGTGTGCCCGATGATGTTATTAAGAAGAAGGTCTTCCCTTTATCTTTGAAGGGAGATGCATTGACATGGTATAGGCTATGTGATGATATGGGATCATGGAACTACAAACGATTGAAATTGGAATTTCATCAGAAGTTTTATCCTATGCATCTTGTTCATCGTGATCGCAATTATATATATAATTTTTGGCCTCGCGAAGGAGAAAGCATCGCTCAAGCTTGGGGGAGGCTTAAATCAATGTTATATTCATGCCCCAATCATGAGCTCCCAAGAGAAATAATTATTCAAAAAATTTATGCTCGGCTTTCTGATAACAATCGCACCATGCTCGATACTTCTTGTGCTGGCTCTTTTATGATGAAGACTATTGAATTCAAATGGGATTTATTGGAAAGAATTAAACGCAACTCTGAAGATTGGGATCTCGACGAAGGTAAGGAGTCAGGTATGACACCTAAGTTTGATTGTGTTAAATCTTTTATGGATACCGATGTTTTCCGTAAATTTAGCACTAAATATGGACTGGACTCTGAGATAGTAGCTTCTTTCTGTGAATCTTTTGCTACTCATGTTGATCTCCCTAAGGAGAAGTGGTTTAAATATCATCCTCCCATAGAAGTAAAAGTAGCTGCACCTATTAAAGTTGAAGAAAAGACTATCACTTATAATGATCCTATTGTTCCTACTGCTTATGTTGAGAAACCACCTTTTCCTGTTAGGATAAAGATCATGCTAAAGCTTCAACTGTGGTTCGTAAAAGCAATATTAGAACCTATACACCTCCTGAGCAAGTTAAAGTTGAACCTAATATTGCTATTGTTAAAGATCTCTTGTCTGATAATATTGATGGGCATGTTATTCATTTCTGTGATGAGACTGCTAGAATTGCTAAACCTTGTGCTAAAGATAAACATAGACCCGTGGTAGGCATGCCTGTTATTTCTGTTAAAATAGGAGATCATTGTTATCATGGCTTATGTGATATGGGTGCCAGTGCTAGTGCTATACGTCATGACTTATACAAAGAAATTATGCATGATATTGCACCTGCTGAGATAGAAGATATTGATGTTACCATCAAGCTTGCCAATAGAGATACCATATCACCCATTGGAATTGTTAGAGACGTTGAAGTCTTGTGTGGGAAAACTAAATATCCTGCTGATTTTCTTGTTCTTGGTTCCCCACAAGATAGCTTTTGTCCCATTATATTTGGTAGACCCTTCTTGAACACTGTTAATGCTAAGATAGACTGCAAAAAGGATGTTGTTACTATTGGTTTAGGTGATATGTCTCATGAGTTTAATTTCTCTAAATTTCGTAGACAACACCGTGAAGAGGAATTGCCTAGTAAGGATGAAATTATTGGTCTTGCTTCTATTGCCGTGCCTCCTAGTGATCCTTTAGAACAATATTTGCTAGACCATGAAAATGATATGTTTATGAATGAAAGAAGGGAAATAGATGAAGTGTTCTTTAAACAGGAACCCATCCTGAAACACAATTTGCCTATTGAAATCCTAGGGGATCCTCCTCCACCCAAGGGTGATCCCGTGTTTGAGCTTAAACCGTTACCTGATACTCTTAAATATGCTTATCTTGATGAAAAGAAGATATATCCCGTTATTATTAGTGCTAACCTTTCAGAAAAGGGTGAAGAAAAATTATTGAAAACTCTGAAGAAGCACCGTGCTACTATTGGATATACTCTCGATGATCTTCAGGGCATTAGTCCCACACTATGTCAACACAAAATAAATTTGGAGAAAGATGCCAAACCAGTTCGTGATCACCAATGACAGCTGAATCCTAAGATGAAAGAAGTGGTAAGAAAGGAAATACTAAAGCTCCTTGAGGCAGGTATAATTTATCCCGTTGCTGATAGTTAGTGGGTAAGTCCCGTCCATTGTGTCCCTAAGAAGGGAGGTATTACTGTCGTTCCTAATGATAAAGATGAATTGATTCCGCAAAGAATTATTACAGGTTATAGGATGGTAATTTCCGCAAATTAAATAAAGCTACTAAAAAAGATCATTACCCCTTACCTTTTATCGATCAAATGCTAGAAATATTATCCACACATACACATTTTTGCTTTCTAGATGGTTATTCTGGTTTCTCTCAAATACCTGTGTCAGCCGATGATCAATCAAAGACCACTTTTACTTGCCCTTTCGGTACTTTTGCTTATAGACGTATGCCTTTTGGTTTATGTAATGCACCTGCTACCTTTCAAAGATGCATGATGGCTATATTCTCTGACTTTTGTGAAAAGATTTGTGAGGTTTTCATGGACGATTTCTCCGTCTATGGATCCTCTTTTGATGATTGCTTGAGCAACCTTGATCGAGTTTTGCAGAGATGTGAAGAAACTAATCTTGTCTTGAATTGGGAAAAGTGCCACTTTATGGTTAATGAAGGTATTGTCTTGGGGCATAAAATTTCTGAAAGAGGTATTGAAGTTGATAAAGCTAAGGTTGATGCTATTGAAAAGATGCCATGTCCCAAGGACATCAAAGGTATAAGAAGTTTCCTTGGTCACGCCGGTTTTATAGGAGGTTCATTAAGGACTTCTCAAAAATTCTCGGCCTCTGACTAATTTATTACAAAAAGATATACCATTTGTCTTTGATGATGATTGTGTAGAAGCATTTGAAATACTTAAGAAAGCATTGATCTCTGCACCTATTGTTCAGCCACCTGATTGGAATTTACCTTTGAAATTATGTGTGATGCTAGTGATTATGCTGTAGGTGCTGTTCTAGGGCAAAGAGTTGATAAGAAATTAAATGTTATTCAATATGCTAGTAAAACTTTAGACAATGCTCAGAGAAATTATGCTACTACAGAAAAAGAATTCTTAGCAGTTGTATTTGCTTGTGATAAGTTCAGACCTTATATTGTTGATTCTAAAGTAACTATTCACAATGACCATGCTGCTATTAAATATCTTATGGAAAAGAAAGATGCTAAACCTAGACTTATTAGATGGGTTCTCTTGCTACAAGAATTTGATTTGCATATTATTGATAGAAAGGGAGCTGAGAACCCCGTTGCAGACAACTTGTCTAGGTTAGAGAATGTTCTTGATGACCCACTACCTATTGATGATAGCTTTCCTGATGAACAAATAAATGTCATAAATGCTTCTCGTACTGCTCCATGGTATGCTGATTATGCTAATTATATTGTTGCTAAATTTATACCACCTAGTTTCACATACCAGCAAAAGAAAAAGTTTTTCTATGATTTGAGACATTACTTTTGGGATGACCCACATCTTTATAAAGAAGGAGTAGATGGTGTTATTAGACGTTGTGTACCTGAGCATGAACAGGAACAGATCCTACGCAAGTGTCACTCCGAGGCTTATGGAGGACACCACGCTGGAGATAGAACTGCACATAAGGTATTGCAATCCGGTTTTTATTGGCCTACTCTCTTCAAGGATGCCCGTAAGTTTGTCCTATCTTGTGATGAATGTCAAAGAATTGGTAATATTAGTAGACGTCAAGAAATGCCTATGAACTATTCACTTGTTATTGAACCATTTGATGTTTGGGGCTTTGATTATATGGGACCTTTTCCTGCCTCTAATGGATGCACACATATTTTAGTTGCTCTTGATTACGTTACTAAGTGGGTAGAAGCTATTCCAACTAGTAGTGCTGATCATAACACCTCTATTAAGATGCTTAAAGAAGTTATTTTTCCGAGGTTTGGAGTCCCTAGATATTTAATGACTGATGGTGGTTCACATTTTATTCATGGTGCTTTTCGTAAAATGCATGCTAAGTATGATGTTAATCATAGAATTGCATCTCCTTATCACCCACAGTCTAGTGGTCAGGTAGAGTTGAGTAATAGAGAGCTCAAATTAATTTTGCAAAAGACTGTTAATAGATCTAGAAAGAATTGGTCCAAGAAACTTGATGATGCATCATGGGCCTATAGAACTGCATATAAAAATCCCATGGGAATGTCTTCGTATAAAATGGTTTATGGAAAAGCATGTCACTTACCTCTGAACTAGAACATAAGGCATATTGGCCCATTAAAGAACTCAACTATGATTTCAAACTTGCCGGAGAGAAGAGGTTATTTGACATTAGCTCACTTGATGAATGGAGAACCCAAGCCTATGAGAATGCCAAGTTGTTTAAAGAAAAAGTTAAAAGATGGCATGACAAAAGGATACAAAAGCGTGAGTTTAATGTAGGTGATTATGTATTGCTATACAACTCTCGTTTAAGATTTTTTGCAGGAAACCTTCTTTCTAAATGGGAAGGTCCTTACATTATCGAGGAGGTCTATCGTTCCGGTGCTATAAAAATCAACAACTTCGAAGGCACAAATCCGAAGGTGCTGAACGGTCAAAGAATCAAACATTATATCTCAGGTAATCCTATAAATGTTGAAACCAATGTTATTGAAACCGTAACCCCGGAGGAATACATAAGGGACACTTTCCGGAACGCTTCAGACTCAGAAAAGGAATAGGTATGTGGTACGGTGAGTAAACCGACTCCAAAACAGTTCTAAAGGCAATTTTTCTCCGTTTTGGAATATTTAGAAAAATAGAAAAATAAGAAGCAGTCCGGGAAGGACACGAGGGCTCCACGAGGGTGGAGGGCGCGCCCTACCCCCCTGGGCGCGCCCCCTGCCTCATGGGCACCTCGTGTGCTCTCCGGACTCCGTTTTCTTGCACGATACGTATTTTGGTCGGTAAAAAATCATTATATAATCTCCCGAAGGTTTTGACTCCGGTATCACGCAATTGTCCTCTGTTCTTGTTTCGAGCTGTTTTTCTGACAGATCTAGGTCATCATGACGTCTCCAAGTGCCCCCAAGGACAAGTTCTTCGAGAAGGTCATCAATCCCTACCTCGCGGAGGTACTGCAACACCCTCAAACCATTGAGATGCGTGAGGGGGTGCTGCACATCCGCGATGTTGAGGGACCACGGAGGACCGGAAGCATGGAGGCGAGGCTCGAGGCAATGGAACAACAAGTTTTCAACTGCCAGGAGATGGTGGAGCGTGGACTTGACTCCAATCACATGATGATTGCGGAGTTCACCAACAACCACAAGCTGGATGCCAAGGACATTGGGGAGGCCATCTTCAAGCTTCACGAGAAAATCGAGCACCTCCAAGCCCAAATCTATGACCTGCAAAACCAAAATTGTGAGTATGAATATAGATTCAAGAGGATGAGTTTGGCTGTAGATTTAAGGATCCCGGAGACTCGATCATCCTTCTATGATGGTGAGCCTATGCCTTGGAAGATGGATGACAAGCCTACATCATCAACAACCCCTTCACCAGCAAAGGAGACATAATCACTTGGGTATGGGCACTCCCCTTGGCAACTGCCAAACTTGGGGGAGGTGCCCCGGTATCGTATCACCATCACATCTCCTATCTTTACCGTTTTTCTAAGTTCGATCCTTTTAGTAGCATCTTGATCTAGTAGAATAAAGTTTTGGTATGATCTAGTTTTGAGTTTTGCTTTATGATCTCTCTATGTAATCAAGTCCGTGAGCTATATAATAAAGATTAGTGTTGAGTCAAGGGCTTGATTATCTTGCTATGATCTTGAGTGAATAAAAAGAAAAGAGAAAAGAATAAAAAGAAATAAAGATATCATATTGATCTTATTGAGAGTAATGACTTCACATAGAAAGAGTATGATGATTAAAAATTGTTGGGAGTTGGCAAACATAGCTTTGGTCATCATTGCAATTAATAGGAAGTAATAAAGAAAGAGAGGTTTCACATATAAATATACTATTGGACATCTTTTATGATTGGGAGCACTCATTAAAATATGACATGCTAAAGAGTTGATGTTGGACAAGGAAGACAACGTAATGGGTTATGTTTTCTTATATCTGAGATAAAGTATATTGTCATGGATCATCCAACATGTTGAGCTTGCCTTTCCCCCTCATGCTAGCCAAATTCTTTGCACCAAGTAGAGATACTACTTGTGCTTCCAAAAACCCTTAAACCAGTTTTGCCATGAGAGTCCACCATATCTACCTATGGATTGAGTAAGATCCTTCAAGTAAGTTGTCATCGGTGCAAGCAATAAAAATTGCTCTCTAAATATGTATGATTGATTGGTGTGGAGGAAATAAGCTTTATACGATCTTGTGATGTGGAAGAAATAAAAGCGACGGACTGCATAATAAAGGTCTATATCACAAGTGGCAATATAAAGTGACGTTCTTTCGCATTAAGATTTTGTGCATCCAACCCTGAAAGCGCATGGCAACCTCTGCTTCCCTCTGCGAAGGGCCTATCTTTTATTATTATCTTCTACCTTATGCAAGAGTCATGGTGATCTTCACCTTTCCTTTTTACATTTTATCCTTTGGCAAGCACAGGATGTTGGAAAGATCCTGATATATATATCTAATTGGATGTAGGTTAGCATGAATTATTATTGTTGACATTACCCTTGAGGTAAAAGGTTGGGAGGCGAAACTATAAGCCCCTATCTTTCTCTGTGTCCGATTAAAACTCCGTAACCACAAGTATTGCGTGAGTATTAGCAATTGTGAAAGACTAAATGATAGTTGAGTATGTGGACTTGCTAGAAAGCTCTGAAATAGACTCTTTCTGATGTTATGATAAATTGCAATTACTTCAATGATTGAGATTATAGTTTGTTAGTTCTCAATAAAGTTTCTGATTCATACTTTGCATTGTGAATAGATTATTACTTGAGCATAAGAAATCATATGACATTATCCATATATGTTGCTGTTATGAGAATAATCATGATGCCCTCATGTCCGTATTTTATTTTATCGACACCTCTACCTCTAAACATGTGGACATATTTATCGTTATCGGCTTCCGCTTGAGGACAAGCAAGGTCTAAGCTTAGGGAGTTGATACGTCCATTTTGCATCATGCTTTTATATCGATATTTATTGCATTATGGGTTGTTATTACACATTATGTCACAATACTTATGCCTATTCTCTCTTATTTTACAAGGTTTACATAAGGAGGGAGAATGCCGGCAGCTGGAATTCTGGGCTGGAAAAGGAGCAAATATTAGAGACCTATTCTGCACAACTCCAAAAGTCCTGAAACTCCACGAAAGTTATTTTTGGAAATAATAAAAAATACTGAGAAGAAGAATCCACGTCAGGGGGCCTCCACCTGTCCACGAGGGTGGGGGCGCGCCCTACCCCCTGGGCGCGCCCCCTGCCTCGTGGGCCCCTGTTGGCCCTCCGGTGCCATCTTCTGCTATATGAAGTCTTTCGTCCGAAGAAAAATCATAAGCAAGCTTTCGGGACGAGACTCCGCCGCCACGAGGCGGAACCTTGGCGGAACCAATCTAGGGCTCCGGCAGAGCTGTTCTGCCGGGGACACTTCCCTCCGGGAGGGGGAAATCATCGCCATCGTCATCACCAACGCTCCTCTCATCGGGAGAGGGCAATCTCCATCAACATCTTCACCAGCACCATCTCCTCTCAAACCCTAGTTCATCTCTTGTATCCAATTCTTGTCTCTAAGTCTGGGATTGGTACCTGTAGGTTGCTAGTAGTGTTGATTACTCCTTGTAGTTGATGCTAGTTGGTTTATTTGGTGGAAGATCATATGTTCAGATCCTATATGCATATTAATACTCCTCTGATTATGAACATGAATATGCTTTGTGAGTAGTTACGTTTGTTCCTGAGGACATGGGAGAAGTCTTGCTATTAGTAGTCATGTGAATTTGGTATTCGTTCGATATTTTGATGAGATGTATGTTGTCTCTCCTCTAGTGGTGTTATGTGAACGTCGACTACATGACACTTCACCATTATTTGGGCCTAGAGGAAGGCATTGGGAAGTAATAAGTAGATGATGGGTTGCTAGAGTGACAGAAGCTTAAACCCTAGTTTATGCGTTGCTTCGTAAGGGGCTGATTTGGATCCACATATTTCATGCTATGGTTAGGTTTACCTTAATACTTCTTTTGTAGTTGCGGATGCTTGCAATAGGGGTTAATCAGAAGTGGGATGCTTGTCCAAGTAAGGACAGCACCCAAGCACCGGTCCACCCACATATCAAATTATCAAAGTACCGAACGCGAATCATATGAACGTGATGAAAACTAGCTTGACGATAATTCCCATGTGTCCTCAGGAGCGCTTTTCTCTATATAAGAGTTTGTCCAGGCTTGTCCTTTGCTACAAAAAGGATTGGGCCACCTTGCTGAACTTTATTTACTTTTGTTACTTGTTGCTCGTTACCAATTATCTTATCACATAACTATCGGTTACCTATTATTTCAGTGCTTGCAGAGAATACCTTGCTGAAAACCGCTTATCATTTCCTTCTGCTCCTCGTTGGGTTCGACACTCTTACTTATCGAAAGGACTACGATAGATCCCCTATACTTGTGGGTCATCACTCTAGGGCATATTTCCTTCATCTCTAACAATCCCAATAGGTGATATAGTGTCTCTATTAGAAAGTTTAATAGTAACATATATTTCTTCTATCTCTGCGGGTGCTATGTCATTCATAATATCTTGATATAAGGTGTAAGGAATAGCATTCACACTATCACCTATGTCACATAAACCATGATAACAGTGATCTCCTATTTTAACTGAGATGACGGGCATGCCAACAACAGGTATATGTTTATCCTTTTTATCAGGTTTGGCAGTTCTAGCAGCTTCTTCACAGAAGTAAATAACATGCCCATCCATATCTTCTTCCAAGAGATCTTTAACCATAGAAATGATAGGTTCTACTTTGATTTGTTCATCTGGTTTAGGTGTTCTAATATAGCTTTTGTTAACCACAGTTGAAACTTTAGCATGTTCCTTTATCCTAACAGGGAAAGGTGGTTTCTCAATATAAGCAGAAGGAACAACTGGATCAACATTATAAAGTATAGTTTCTTCTTTAACTGGTACCGGTTCTTTAATTTCTTATTTAATAGGTGGGTGATATTTAAACCACTTCTCTTTATGGAGATCAACATGAGTAGCGAATGATTCAAAAAAGGAGGCTACTATCTCAGAATCAAGTCCTTATTTAGTGCTAAACTTTTGAAAAGCATCGGTATCCATAAAATATTTAACACAATCATACTTAAGTTTAATACCTGACTCTTTACCTTCGTCGAGTTCCCAATCTTCAGAGTTGTGTTTAATTCTTTCCAAAAGATCCCACCGGAATTTAATAGTCTTCTTTATATAAGAACCAGCACAAGAAGTATCAAGCATGGTTTGATCATTACGAGAAAGCCGAGCATAAAAATTCTGGATAATAATTTCTCTTGAGAGCTCATGATTGGGGCATGAATATAACAGTGACTTAAGCCTCCCCCAAGCTAGAGCTATACTTTCTCCTTCACGAGGCCAAAAATTATATATATAATTCCGATCACGATGAACTAGATGCATAGGATAAAATTATTGGTGGAACTCCAATTTCAAATGATTCCAATTCCATGATCCAATATCATTGCATAGCCTATACCATGCCAATGCTTTTCCCTTCAAAGATAAAGGGAAAACCTTTTTAATAACTTCATCCCTGGGTAAACCTGCAAGCTTAAACAATCCACAAATTTGTTCCACATATATCAAGTGCATATCAGGATGTTCGGTTCCATCTCCTGCATAAGGATTAGCTAGCAGTTGTTCTATCATACCCGAAGGAATTTCATATTCAATATTTTCAGTAGGTGCAATAGGTTGAGGGGTAGCTAATTGTGGTTCCAGTCGAGGTGAAGATACCCCGAACAAACCCCTCAAAGGATTGTTTTCCATAGTAACAAGTGACAATAAATTTCAGCACACTATATAAATGTTTCCTTACCAAATTCCACTTACCAAAGGCGCTTCACTCCCCGGCAATGGAGCTAGAAAATAGCCTTGATGACCCACAAGTATAGGGGATCAATTGTAGCTCTTTTCGATAAGTAAGAGTGTCGAACCCAACGAGGAGCAGAAGGAAATGACAAGTGGTTTTCAGCAAGGTAATGTCTGCAAGTGCTGAAATTGTAAGTAGCGGAGTAGTTTGATAGCAACATAATTTATAACGAGCAAGTAACGATAGTAGTAACAAAAGTGCAGAAAGGTAGCCCAATCCTTTTGAGGCAAAGGACTGGCCAAAACGGTCTCTTATGATAAGCAAAGCGTTCTTGAGGGTACACGAGATTTTCATCTAGTCACTTTCATCATGTTGGTTTAATTCGTGTTCGCTACTTTGATTTGATATGTGGGTGGACCGGTGCTTAGGTGCCGTTCTTACTTGAACAAACCTCCTAGTAATGATTAACCCTCCCGCAAGCATCCACAACTACGAGAAAAGTATTAAGAATAAATTCTAAACATAGCATTAAACTTTTGGATCCAATCGGTCCCTTGAGAAATAGCGCATCATCTAATTGCTACTACACAATGCATTCCCTTAGGCCCAAATATGGTGAAGTGTCATGTAGTCGACGTTCACATGACACCACTAAGAGAATCACAACATACATACTTTCAAAATATTGAACACATATCAAGTTCACATGATTACTTGCAACATGATTTCTCCCGTGACCTCAAAAACAAAAGTAACTACTCACAAATGATAAACATGCTCATGATCAGAGGAGTATTAAATAGCATAATGGATCTGAACATATAATCTTCCACCAAATAAACCATATAGTAATCAACTACAAGATGTAATCAACACTACTAGTCACCCACAAGCACCAATCTATAGCTCGGGTAACAAGATTGAACACAAGACATGAACTAGGGTTTGAGATGAGATGGTGATGTTTAAGATGTTAACGGAGATTTCCCTCCCCAAGATGGGAGAGTTGTTGGTGATGATGGTGACGATGATTTCCCCCTCCGGGAGGGAAGTTCCCCCGGCGGAGTCGCTCCACCGGAGGGCAAAAGTGCTCCTGCCCAAGTTCCGCCTCGAGACGGCGGCGCTCCGTCCTGAAAGTCCTTCCTTATTTTTATACCAGAAGATGGGCACCGGAGGTGGGCCTGGGTGAGCACAACCCACCAGGGCACGCCTGGGCTACCTGGCGCGCCCAGGTGGGTTGTGCCCACCTGGTGGGCCCCCTCTGGTAGTTATTTGCTCCACTATTCCTCAAATATTCCATAAAAAATCTCCGTGAAGTTTCAGCTTGTTTGGAGTTGTGCAGAGTAGGTAACCTGACATAGCTTTTCTAGGTCCAGATTTCCAGCTGCCGAAATTCTCCCTCTTGGTGTATACCTTGCAAATTATGAGAGAAAAGGCATTAGAATTACTCCAAAAAGCATTATTATGGATAGAAACATCATAAATAACAGTAAGAAAACATGATGCAAAATGGACGTATCAGGGCGCCGCACACGGCTAAGACAATGTTGTGTCATTGTGTGGCGCCCCCTCCCCACATATATATAGGTGGGAGGGGAGAGGAGGCAGCCTAGGGCAGCCAGAGCGCGCCCCAAGGGGCTAGCCGCCGGCCCTAGGGCTCCTGCCCTCCAGCCCCCCCCCCCTCCTTTCCTTGTATGAAGAAGGGGGAAGGAAAGAGGGGGGAGAGGGAAGGAAGGGGAAGTCCTACTCCACACTTTCCTTTCCCTCCCCTCTTTCCTTCTCCTCCTCATAGGGCCGACCTCTATAGGGGCGCACCAGCCCCTTGTGGGCTGGTGTGTTCCCTCTTGGCCCATAAGGCCCATAGCTTTGCCGGGGGTGCCCGAAACTCCTTTACGGTGACCCGATAAGTACCCGGTATTGGAAATATGCCCTAGAGGCAATGATAAAATGGTTATTATTATATTTCCTTGTTCATGATAATTGTCTATTGTTCATGCTATAATTGTGTTATCCGGAAATCGTAATACATGTGTGAATACATAGACCACAACATGTCCCTAGTGAGCCTCTAGTTGACTAGCTCGTTGATCAATAGATGGTTACGGTTTCCTAACCATGGACATTGGATGTCATTGATAACGGGATCACATCATTAGGAGAATGATGTGACGGACAAGACCCAATCCTAAGCATAGCACAAGATCGTGTAGTTCGTGTGCTAAAGCTTTTCTAATGTCAAGTATCTTTTTCCTGAGACCATGAGATTGTGCAACTCCCGGATACCGTAGGAGTACTTTGGGTGTGCCAAACGTCACAACGTAACTGGGTGGCTATAAAGGTACACTGCGGGTATCCCCGAAAGTATCTGTTGGGTTGGCACGAATCGAGACTGGGATTTGTCACTCCGTATGACGGAGAGGTATCTCTGGGCCCACTCGATAGGACATCATCATAATGAGCTCAGTGTGATCAAGGAGTTGATCACAGGATGATGTGTTACGGAACGAGTAAAGAGACTTGCTGTAACAAGATTGAACAAGGTATCGGTATACCGACGATTGAATCTTGGGCAAGTGTTATACCGGTAGACAAAGGGAATCGTATACAGGGTTGATTGAATCCTTGACATCATGGTTCATCCGATGAGATCATCGTGGAGCATGTGGGAGCCAACATGGGTATCCAGATCCCGCTGTTGGCTATTGGCCGGAGAGATGTCTCAGTCATGTCTGCATGCCTCCCGAACCCGTAGGGTCTACACACTTAAGGTTCGATGACGCTAGGGTTATAGGGAATAGATGTACGTGGTTACCGAATGTTGTTCGGAGTCCCGGATGAGATCTCGGACATCACCAGGAGTTCCAGCATGGTCCGGAGGTAAAGATTTATATATGGGAAGTCCCGTTTTGGACACCGGAAGTATTCTGGGCGTTATCGGTAACGTACCGGGACCACCGGAAGGGTTCGGGGGTCCACCGGGAGGGGCCACCAGCCCCGGAGGCCTGCGTGGGCCAAGTGTGGGAAGGGACCAGCCCCTAGGTGGGCTGGTGTGCCCCCCACAAGAGGCCCAAGGCGCAGGGAAGGGGAGAGGGGGGAAACCCTAGGCTCAGATGGGCCTAAGGCCCACCTATGATGCGCCCCCCCCCCCTCTCTCCCCCTCTGGCCGCCCCCTAGATGCATCTAGGGCTGGCCGCCACCCTTAGGGGGGAACTCTAGATGGGGGTGCAGCCCCTCCCCTTCCCGTATATATAGTGGGGGTTTTGGGGCTGCCAGAGACACGAGTCTCCCTCTCTCTTGGGGCAGCCCTACCCCTCTCCCTCCTCGTCTCTCGCAGTGCTTGGCGAAGCCCTGCTGGAGTGCCACTCTCCTCCACCACCACCACGCCGTCGTGCTGTTGCTGGACGGAGTCTTCCCCAACCTCTCCCTCTCTCCTTGCTGGATCAAGGCGCGGGAGACGTCACCGGGCTGCACGTGTGTTGAACGCGGAGGCACCGTTGTTTGGTGCTTAGATCGAAATCGGCCGCGATCTGAATCGCTTCGTGTACGACTCCACCGACCGCGTTCTTGCAACGCTTCCGCATCATGATCTTCAAGGGTATGAAGATGCACTCCCCTCTCTCTCGTTGCTAGTCTCTCCATAGATTGATCTTGGTGATGCGTAGAAATTTTTTAATTTATGCAACGATCCCCAACAGTGGCATCATGAGCCAGGTTTATGCGTAGTTTCTATGCACGAGTAGAACACAAGTTGTTGTGGGCGTCGATTTTGTCAATTTACTTGCCGTTACTGGTCTTATCTTGATTCGGCGGCATCGTGGGATGAAGCGGCCCGGACCGACCTTACACGTACACTTACGTGAGATAGGTTCCACCGACTGACATGCACTAGTTGCATAAGGTGGCTAGCGGGTGTCTGTCTCTCCCACTTTAGTCGGATCGGATTCGATGAAAAGGGTCCTTATGAAGGGTAAATAGAAATTGGCATATCACGTTGTGTTTTTGGCGTAGGTAAGAAACGTTCTTGCTAAGAAACCTATAGCAACCACGTAAAAATTTGCAACAACAATTAGAGGACGTCTAACTTGTTTTTGCAGCATATGCCGTGTGATGTGATATGGCCAAAAGGATGTGATGAATGATATATGTGATGAATGATATATGTGATGTATGAGATTGATCATGTTCTTGTAATAGGAATCACGACTTGCATGTCGGTGAGTATGACAACCGGCAGGAGCCATAGGAGTTGTCTTAATTTATTTATGACCTGCGTGTCAACATAAACGTCATGTAGTTACTTTACTTTATTGCTAAACCATTAGCCATAGTAGTAGAAGTAATAGTTGACGAGACAACTTCATGAAGACACGATGATGGAGATCATGGTGTCATGCCGGTGACGATGATGATCATGGCGCCCCGAAGATGGATATCAAAAGGAGCAAAATGATATTGGCCATATCATGTCACTATTTGATTGCATGTGATGTTTATCATGTTTTTACATCTTATTTGCTTAGAACGACGGTAGCATAAATAAGATGATCCCTCATAAAATATCAAGAATTGTGTTCCCCCTAACTGTGCACCGTTGCTAAGGTCCGTTGTTCCGAAGCACCACGTGATGATCGGGTGTGATAGGTTCTAACGTTCGCATACAACGGGTGTAAGCCAGATTTACACACGCAATACACTTAGGTTGACTTGACGAGCCTAGCATGTACAGACATGGCCTCGGAACACGGAAGACCGAAAGGTCGAACATGAGTCGTATAGAAGATACGATCAACATGAAGATGTTCACCGATGATGACTAGTCCGTCTCACGTGATGATCGGACACGGCCTAGTTGACTCGGATCATGTATCACTTAGATGACTAGAGGGATGACTGTCTGAGTGGGAGTTCATTAAATAATTTGATTAGATGAACTTAATTATCATAAACATAGTCTAAAATCTTTGCAATGTGTCTTGTAGATCAAATGGCCCACGCTAATGTTGCCCTCAACTTCAACGCGTTCCTAGAGAAAACCAAGCTGAAAGACGATGGCAACAACTACACGGACGAGGTCCGTAACCTGAGGATTATCCTCATAGCTGCCAAGAAAGCATATGTCCTTGATGCACCGCTAGGTGAAGCACCTGTTTTCCCAGCAACTCAAGACGTTATGAATGCCTAGCAGTCGCATAGTGATGATTACTCCTTGGTTCAGTGCGGCATGCTTTACAGCTTAGAACCGGGGCTTCAAAAGTGTTTTGAGCAACACGGAGCATATGAAATGTTCCAAGAGCTAAAAATGGTTTTCCAAGCTCATGCCCGGGTCGAGAGATATGAAGTCTCCGACAAGTTCTACAGTTGTAAGATGGAGGAGAATAGTTCCGTCAGCGAGCACATACTCAAAATGTCTGGGTTGCACAACCGCTTGTCTCAGCTGGGAGTTAATCTCCCGGATGACGCGGTCGTTGACAGAATCCTTCAATCGCTTCCACCTAGCTACAAGAGCTTTGTGATGAACTTCAATATGCAGGGGATGGAAAAGACCATTCCTGAGGTATATTCAATGCTGAAATCAGCGGAGGTGGAGATCAAAAAGGAACATCAAGTGTTGATGGTGAATAAAACCACTAAGTTCAAGAAAGGCAAGGGTAAAAGGAACTTCAAGAATGACGGCAAGGGAATAGCCGCGCCCGGTAAGCAAGCTGCCGGGAAGAAGCCAAAGAATGGACCCAAGCCTGAGACTGAGTGCTTTTATTGCAAGGGAAACGGTCACTGGAAGCGGAACTGCCCCAAGTACTTAGCGGATAAGAAGGCCGGCAATACCAAAGGTATATGTGATATACATGTTATTGATGTGTACCTAACCAGCGCTCGTAGTAGCTCCTGGGTATTTGATACCAGTGTGGTTGCTCATATTTGTAACTCAAAACAGGAGCTGCGGAATAAGCGGAGACTGGCGAAGGACGAGGTGACGATGCGCGTTGGAAATGGTTCCAAGGTCGATGTGATCGCCGTCGGCGCGCTACCTCTACATCTACCCACGGGATTAGTTTTAAACCTCAATAATTGTTATTTAGTACCAGCTTTGAGCATGAACATTGTAGCTGGATCTTGTTTAATGCGAGATGGCTACTCATTTAAATTCGAGAATAATGGTTGTTCCATTTATATGAGAGATATGTTTTATGGTCATGCCCCGCTGGTCAATGGTTTATTTTTGTTTAATCTCGAACGTGATGTTACACATATTCATAGTGTGAATGCCAAAAGATGTAAGGTTGATAATGATAGTCCCACATACTTGTGGCACTGCCGCCTTGGTCACATTGGTGTCAAACGCATGAAGAAACTCCATGCAGATGGACTTTTGGAGTCTCTTGATTATGAATCATTTGACACATGCGAACCATGCCTCATGGGCAAAAATGACCAAGACTCTGTTCTCCGGAACAATGGAGCGAGCAACCAACTTATTGGAAATCATACATACTGATGTGTGCGGTCCAATGAGTGTTGAGGCTCATGGTGGTTATCGTTATGTCCTCACCCTCACTGATGACTTAAGTAGATATGGGTATGTCTACTTGATGAAACACAAGTCTGAGACCTTTGAAAAGTTCAAGGAATTTCAGAGTGAGGTTGAGAATCAACGTGACAGGAAAATAAAGTTCTTACGATCAGATCGTGGAGGGGAATATTTGAGTCACAAATTTGGCACGCACTTAAGGAAATGTGGAAATGTTTCACAACTCACACCGCCTAGAACACCTCAGCGCAATGGTGTGTCCGAACGTCGAAATCGCACTCTATTGGATATGGTGTGATCTATGATGTCTCTTACCGATCTACCGCTATCATTTTGGGGTTATGCTATAGAGACTGGCGCATTCACTTTAAATAGGGCTCCGTCGAAATCCGTTGAGACGACACTGTATGAATTGTGGTTTGGGAAGAAACCTAAGCTGTCGTTTCTGAAAGTTTGGGGATGCGATGCTTATGTCAAGAAACTTCAACCTGAAAAGCTCGAACCCAAATCGGAAAAATGCGTCTTCATAGGATACCCTAAGGAAACTATTGGGTATACCTTCTACCTCAGATCCGAAGTCAAGATCTTTGTTGCCAAGAATGGATCCTTTCTAGAGAAAGAGTTTCTCTCGAAAGAAGTAAGTGGGAGGAAAGTAGAACTTGATGAAGTATTGCCTCTTGAACCGGAGAGTAGCGCAGCTCAAGAAAATGTTTCTGTGGTGCCTGCACCGACTAGATGGGAAGTTAATGATGATGATCATGAAACTTCAGATCAAGTTGCTACTGAACTTCGTAGGTCCACAAGGACACGTTCCGCACCAGAGTGGTACAGCAACCCTGTCTTGGAAATCATGTTGTTAGACAATGGTGAACCTTCGAACTATGAAGAAGCGATGGCGGGCCCGGATTCCGACAAATGGCTTGAAGCCATGAAATCCGAGATAGGATCCACGTATGAAAACAAAGTATGGACTTTGACTGACTTGCCCGATGATCGGCGAGCCATAGAAAATAAATGGATCTTTAAGAAAAAGACGAACGTGGATGGCAATGTGACCATCTATAAAGCTCGGCTTGTCGCTAAGGGTTATCGACAAGTTCAAGGGGTTGACTATGATGAGACCTTCTCACCCGTAGCGAAGCTGAAGTCTGTCTGAATCATGTTAGCAATTGCCGCATTCTATGATTATGAGATATGGCAAATGGACGTCAAAACGGCATTCCTTAATGGTTTCCTTAAGGAAGAATTGTATATGATGCAGCCAGAAGGTTTTGTCGGTCCTAAGAATGCTGACAAGGTGTGCAAGCTCCAACGCTCAATCTATGGGCTGGTGCAAGCATCTCAGAGTTGGAACATTCGCTTTGATGAGATGATCAAAGCGTTTGGGTTTACGCAGACTTATGGAGAAGCCTGTGTTTACAAGAAAGTGAGTGGGAGCTCTGTAGCATTTCTCATGTTATATCTGGATGACATACTATTGATGGGGAATGATATAGAATTCTTGGAAAGCATAAAGGCCTACTTGAATAAGTGTTTTTCAATGAAGGACCTTGGAGAAGCTGCTTATATATTGGGCATCAAGATCTATAGAGATAGATCGAGACGCCTCATTGGTCTTTCACAAAGCACATACCTTGACAAGATATTGAAGAAGTTCAATATGGATCAGTCCAAGAAGGGGTTCTTGCCTGTATTACAAGGTGTGAGATTGAGCACGACTCAATTCCCGACCACGGCAGAAGATAGAGAAAAGATGAGTGTCATCCCCTATGCCTTGGCCATAGGGTCTATTATGTATGCCATGCTGTGTACCAGACCTAATGTAAACCTTGCCGTAAGTTTGGTAGGAAGGTACCAAAGTAATCCCGGCATGGAACACTGGACAGCGGTCAAGAATATCCTGAAGTACCTGAAAAGAACTAAGGATATGTTTCTCGTTTATGGAGGTGACGAAGAGCTCGTCGTAAAGGGTTACGTCGATGCTAGCTTCGACACAGATCTGGATGACTCCAAGTCACAAATCGGATACGTGTATATTTTGAATGGAGGGGCAGTCAGCTGGTGTAGTTGCAAGCAAAGCGTCGTGGCGGGATCTACATGTCAAGCGGAGCATCGCTTCAACTCCATTCGTGAAAATGTTCAAGATGGAGACATAGAGATTTGTAAAGTGCATACGGACCTGAATGTCACAGATCCGTTGACTAAACCTCTTCCACGTGCAAAACATGATCAACACCAGAACTCTATGGGTGTTCGATTCATCACAATGTAACTAGGTTATTGACTCTAGTGCAAGTGGGAGACTGTTGGAAATATGCCCTAGAGGCAATAATAAAATGGTTATTATTATATTTCCTTGTTCATGATAATTGTCTATTGTTCATGCTATAATTGTGTTATCCGGAAATCGTAATACATGTGTGAATACATAGACCATAACATGTCCCTAGTGAGCCTCTAGTTGACTAGCTCGTTGATCAATAGATGGTTACAGTTTCCTAACCATGGACATTGGATGTCATTGATAATGGGATCACATCATTAGGAGAATGATGTGACGGACAAGACCCAATCCTAAGCATAGCACAAGATCGTGTAGTTCGTCTGCTAAAGCTTTTCTAATGTCAAGTATCTTTTTCCTTAGACCATGAGATTGTGCAACTCTCGGATACCGCAGGAGTACTTTGGGTGTGCCAAACGTCACAACGTAACTGGGTGGCTATAAAGGTACACTGCGGGTATCCCCGAAAGTATCTGTTGGGTTGGCACGAATCGAGACTGGGATTTGTCACTCCGTATGACGGAGAGGTGTCTCTGGGCCCACTCGGTAGGACATCATCATAATGAGCTCAGTGTGATCAAGGAGTTGATCACGGGATGATGTGTTACGGAACGAGTAAAGAGACTTTCCGTAACGAGATTGAACAAGGTATCGGTATACCGACGATCGAATCTCGGGCAAGTGTTATACCGGTAGACAAAGGGAATCGTATACGGGATTGATTGAATCCTTGACATCGTGGTTCATCCGATGAGATCATCGTGGAGCATGTGGGAGCCAACATGGGTATCCAGATCCCGCTGTTGGCTATTGGCCGGAGAGATGTCTCAGTCATGTCTGCATGCCTCCCGAACCCGTAGGGTCTACACACTTAAGGTTCGATGACGCTAGGGTTATAGGGAATAGATGTATGTGGTTACTGAATGTTGTTTAGAGTCCCGGATGAGATCCCGGACGTCACGAGGAGTTCCGGAATGGTCCGGAGGTAAAGATTTATATATGGGAAGTCCCGTTTTGGACACCGGAAGTATTCTCGGCGTTATCGGTAACGTACCGGGACCACCAGAAGGGTTCAGGGGTCCACCGGGAGGGGCCACCAGCCCCGGAGGCCTGCGTGGGCCAAGTGTGGGAAGGGACCAGCCCCTATGTGGGCTGGTGCGCCCCCCACAAGAGGCCCAAGGCGCAGGTAATGGGAGAGGGGGGAAACCCTAGGCTCAGATGGGCCTAAGGCCCACCTATGGTGCACCCCCCTCTCTCCCCCTATGGCCGCCCCCTAGATGCATCTAGGGCTGGCCGCCACCCCTAGGGGGGAACCCTAGATGGGGGCGCAGCCCCTCCCCTTCCCCTATATATAGTGGGGGTTTTGGGGCTGCCAGAGACACGAGTCTCCCTCTCTCTTGGCGCAGCCCTACCCCTCTCCCTCCTCGTCTCTCGCAGTGCTTGGCGAAGCCCTGCTGGAGTGCCTCGCTCCTCCACCACCACCACGCCGTCGTGCTGCTGCTGGACGGAGTCTTCCCCAACCTCTCCCTCTCTCCTTGCTGGATCAAGGCGCGGGAGACGTCACCGGGCTGCACGTCTGTTGAACGTGGAGGCACCGTTGTTCGGTGCTTAGATCGGAATCGACCGCGATCTGAATCGCTTCGTGTACGAATCCACCGACCGTGTTCTTGCAACACTTCTGCATCGCGATCTTCAAGGGTATGAAGATGCACTCCCCTCTCTCTCATTGCTAGTCTCTCCATAGATTGATCTTGGTGATGCGTAGAAATTTTTTAATTTCTGCAACGATCCCCAACACCCGGTACCCTCCGAAACACTTCCGGCGTCCAAATATCATCGTCCTATATATCAATTTTTACCTCTCGACCATTTCGAGACTCCTCATCATGTCCATGATCTCATCCAGGACTCCGAACAACATTCGGTCACCAAATCACATAACTCATATAACACTATATCATCAACGAACGTTAAGCGTGCGGACCCTACGGGTTCGAGAACTATGTATACATGATCGAGACACGACACCTCTCCGGTCAATAACCAATAGCGAAACCTGGATGCCCATATTGACTCCTACATATTCTACAAAGATCTTTATCGGTCGAACCGTTATGACAACATATGTAATTCCCTTTGTCCATCGGTATGTTACTTGTCCGAGATTTGATCCTCGGTATCTCTATACCTAGTTCAATCTCATTACCGGCAAGTCTCTTTACTCGTTCCGTAATACATTAGCTCGTGACTAACTCATTAGTCATTTGCTTGCAAGCTTATGATGTGTATTACTGAGAGGGCCCAGAGATACCTCTCCGATAGTCGAAGTGACAAATCCTAATCTCGATCTATGCCAACTTAACAAAAACCTTCGAAGATACCTGTAGAGCATCTTTATGATCACCCAGTTACGTTGTGACGTTTGATAGCACACAAGGCATTCCTCCGGTATCCGGGAGTTGCATAATCTCATAGTCGAAGGAATATGTATTTGACATGAAGAAAGCAATAGCAATAAAACTGAACGATCATTATGCTAAGCTAACGGATGGGTCTTGTCCATCACATATTCTCCTAATTATGTGATCCCGTTATCAAATGACGACTCATGTCCATGGTTAGGAAACCTTAACCATCTTTGATCAACGAGCTAGTCTAGTAGAGGCTTACTAGGGACACGGTGTTTTTTTATGTATTCACACATGTATTTAAGTTTCCGATCAATACAATTCTAGCATGAATAATAAACCTTTATCATGAATAAAGAAATATAAAATAACAACTTTATTATTGCCTCTAGGGCATATTTCCTTCAGTGTCCCACTTGCACTAGTGTCAATAATCTAGATTACATTGTAATGAATCTAACACCCATGGAGTCTTAGTGCTAATCATGTTTTGCTCGTGGAAGAGGCTTAGTCAACGGGTCTGCTACATTCGGATCCGTATGTATCTTGCAAATTTCTATGTCTCCATCCTTGACTTGTTCACGATTGAAGTTGAAGCGTCTCTTGATGTGTTTGGTTCTCTTGTGAAACCTGGATTCCTTCACCAAGGCAATTGTTCCAGTGTTGTCACAAAAGATTTTCACTGGACCTGATGCACTAGGTATTACACCCAGATCGGATATGAACTCTTTCATCCAGACTCCTTCATTTGCTGCTTCCGAAGCAGCTATGTACTCCGCTTCACACATAGATCCCGCCACGACGGTCTGCTTGGAACTGCATCAACTGACAGCTCCACCATTCAATATAAATACGTATTCGGTTTGTGACTTATAGTCATCCGGATCAGTGTCAAAGCTAGCATCGACGTAACCATTTACGACGAGCTCTTTGTCACCTCCATTAACGAGAAACATATCCTTGGTCCTTTTCAGGTACTTCAGGATGTTCTTGACCGTTGTCCAGTGATCCACTCCTGGATTACTTTGGTACCTCCCTGCCAGACTTATGGCAAGGCACACATCAGGTTTGGTACACAACATAGCATACATGATAGAACCTATGGCTGAGGCATAGGGAATGACTTTCATTTTCTCTCTATCTTCTGCAGTGGTTGGGCTTTGAGTTTGACTCAACTTCCCACCTTGTAACACAAGCAAGAACCCTTTCTTTGACTGATCCATTTTGAACTTCTTCAAAACTTTGTCAAGGTATGTGCTTTGTGAAAGTCTTATTAAGCGTCTTGATCTATCTCTATATATCTTGATGCGTATATATAAGCAGCTTCACCGAGGTCATTCATTGAAAAACTCTTATTCAAGTATCCTTTTATGCTATCCAGAAATTCTATATCATTTCCAATCAACAATATGTCATCTACATATAATATCAGAAATGCTACAGAGCTCCCACTCACTTTCATGTAAATACAGGCTTCACCGAAAGTCTGTACAAAACCGTATGCTTTGATCACCTCATCAAAGTGTATATTCCAACTCCGAGATGCTTTCACCAGTCCATAGATGGATCACTAGAGTTTGCACACTTTGTTAGCACCTTTAGGATCGACAAAACCTTCTGGTTGCATCATATACAACTCTTCTTTAAGAAATCCATTAAGGAATGCGGTTTTGATGTCCATTTGCCAGATTTCATAATCATAAAGTGCGGCAATTTCTAACATGATTCGGACGGTCTTAAGCATCACTACGGGTGAGAAAGTCTCATCGTAGTCAACCCCCTAAACTTGTAGAAAACTTTTTGCGACAAGTTGAGCTTTGTAGACAGTAACATTACCATCTGCGTCAGTCTTCTTAAAGATCCATTTATTCTCTATGGCTTGCCGATCATCAGGCAAGTCCACCAAAGTCCACACTTTGTTCTCATACATGGATCCTATCTCAGATTTCATGGCCTCAAGCCATCTGTCGGAATCTGGGCTCATCATAGCTTCTTCATAGTTTGTAGGTTCGCCGTGGTCGACTAACATGACTTCCAGGACAGGATTACTGTACCAATCGGGTGCGGATTGTGCTCTGGTTGACCTACGAAGTTCAGTAGCAAGCTTGGTCTGAAGTTTCATGATCATTGTCGTTATCTTCCTCTCCAGTTGGTGTAGGCATCACGGGAACGGTTTTCTGTGATGTGCTACTTTCTAATTCGAAAGAAGGTACAATTACCTCATGAAGTTCTACTTTCCTCCCACTCACTTCTTTCGAGAGAAACTCCTTCTTCAGAAAGGTTCCATTCTTGGCAACAAAGATCTTGCCATCGGATCTGTGGTAGAAGGTGTACCCAACTGTTTCCTTAGGGTATCCTATGAAGACGCACTTCTTCTATTTGGGTTCGAGCTTATCAGGCTGAAGCCTTTTGGCATAAGTGTCGCAACCCCAAACTTTAAGAAACGACAGCTTAGGTTTCTTGCCAAACCACAGTTCATACGGTGTCGTCTCAACGGATTTAGACGGTGCCCTATTTAACGTGAATGCAGCTGTCTCTAATGCATAACCCCAAAATGACAGTGGTAAATCGGTAAGAGACATCATAGATCGCACCATGTCTAATAAAGTACGGTTACGATGTTCGGACACACCATTACGTTGTGGTGTTCCAGGTGGCGTGAGTTGTGAAACAATTCCACATCGTTTTAAATGAAGGCCAAACTCGTAACTCAAATATTCGCCTCTGCGATCAGATCGTAGAAACTTTATTTTCTTGTTACGATGATTCTCCACTTCACTCTGAAATTCTTTGAACTTTTCAAATGTTTCAGACTTGTGTTTCATTAAGTAGATATACCCATATCTGCTCAAATCATCTGTGAAGGTCAGAAAATAACGATACCCGCCACGTGCCTCAACACTCATCAGACCGCATACATCGGTATGTATTATTTCCAATAAGTCATTAGCTCGCTCCATTGTTCTAGAGAATGGAGTTTTAGTCATCTTGCCCATGAGGCATGGTTCGCAAGTATCAAATGATTCATAATCAAGTGATTCCAAAAGTCCATCTGTATGAAGTTTCTTCATGCGCATTACACCAATATGACCTAAACGGCAGTGCCACAAATATGTTGCACTATCATTATCAACTTTGCATCTTTTCGCATCAATATTATGAATATGTGTATCACTAGAATCGAGATTCAACAAGAATAGACCACTCTTCAAGGGTGCATGACTATAAAAGATATTACTCATATAAATAGAACAACCATTATTCTCGGATTTAAATGAATAACCATCTCGCACTGATCAAGATCCAGATATACTGTTCATGCTCAACACTGGCACCAAATAACAATTATTCAGGTCTAAAACTAATCTCGAAGGTAGATGTAGAGGTAGCGTGCCAACGGCGATCACATCGACCTTGGAACCGTTCCCGACGCGCATCGTCACCTCGTTCTTAGCCAATATTTGTTTAATCTGTAGCTCCTGTTTCGAGTTACAAATATGAGAAACCGAACCAGTATCAAATACCCAGACGCTACTATGAGCATTAGTAAGGTACACATCAATAACATGTATATCAAATATACCTTTGCTCACCTTGCCATCCTTCTTATCCGCCAAGTATTTGGGGCAGTTCCGCTTCCAATGACCAGTCCCTTTGCAGTAGAAGCACTCAGTTTCAGGCTTGGGTCCAGCTTTGGGCTTCTTCCCGAGAGTGACAACTTGTTTTCCATTCTTCTTGAAGTTCCCTTTCTTTCCCTTGCCCTTTTACTTGAAACTAGTGGTCTTGTTTACCATCAACACTTGATGATCCTTCTTGATTTCTACCTCCGAGGCCTTAAGCATTGCGAAGACCTTGGGAATTGTTTTGTTCATCCCTTGCATATTATAGTTCATCACGAAGCCTTTGTAGCTTGGTGGCCGTGATTGAAGAACTCTGTCAATACACAATCAACTGGAAGATCAACTCCCAGCTAAGTCAAGTGATTATAATACCCAGACATTTTGAGTATGTGTTCACTGACAGAACTGTTCTCCTCCATCTTGTAGCTATAGAACTTGTTGGAGACTTCATATCTCTCAACCCGGGCATTTGCTTTGAAATATTAACTTCAACTCTTGGAACATCTCATATGCTCCATGACATTTGAAATGTCTTTGCAGTCCCGGTTCTAAGCCGTAAAGCATGGCACATCGAACTATCGAGTAGTCATCAGATCGAGCTTGCCAGACGTTCAAAACACCAGCTTCTGCTCCTGCAGCGGGCCTTTCACCTAGCGGTGCATCAAGGACATAATTCTTCTGTGCAGCAATGAGGATAATCCTCAAGTTACGGACCCAGTCCGTGTAGTTGCTACCATCATCTTTCAATTTAGGTTTCCCTAGGAGCGCATTAAAATTCAGGGGAACGATAGCTCGGGCCATTGATCTACAACATAGATATGCAAAACTATAAGACTAAGTTCATGATAAATTAAGTTCAATTAATCAAATTACTAAAGAACTCCCACTTAAATAGACATCCCTCAAGTCATCGAAGTGATACGTGATCCAAATCAACTAACCCATGTCCGATCATCACGTGAGATGGGGTAGTCATCAATGGTGAACATCTCTATGTTGATCATATCTACTATATGATTCACGTTCGAATTTTCGGTCTCCAATGTTCCAAGGCCATGTCTATACATGCTAGGCTTGTCAAGTTTAACCCAAGTATTTTGCATGTGCAAAACTATCTTACACCCGTTGTATGTGAACGTAGAGTCTATCACACCCGATCATCATGTGGTGTCTCGAAACGACGAACTGTAGCAATGATGCATACTCAGGGGCAACACTTTTACCTTGAAATTTAGTGAAGGGATCATCTTATAATGCTATCGTCGTACTAAGCAAAATAAGATGCATAAAAGATAAACATCACATGCAATCAAAATATGTGACATGATATGGCCATCATCATCTTGTGCTTTTGATCTTCATCTCCAAAGCATCATTATGATCTCCATCATCACCGGCTCGACACCTTGATCTCCATCGTCGCGTCATGGTCATCTCGCCAACTATTGCTTCTACAACTAATGCTAACTCATAGTGATAAAGTAAAGCAATTACATGGCATTTGCATTTCATACAATAAAGAGACAACCATAAGGCTCCTGTCGGTTGCCTGATATCTTACAAAACATGATCATCTCATACAATAACGTATATCACATCATGTCTTGACCATATCACATCACAACATACCCTGCAAAAACAAGTTAGACGTCCTCTACTTTGTTGTTGCAAGTTTTACGTGGCTGCTACGAGTTTCTAGCAAGAACCGTTCTTACCTACGGCAAAAACCACAACGGTGATTCGTCAAGTTTGTTGTTTTAACCTTCTTCAAGGACCGGCCGTAGTCAAATTCGATTTAACTAAAGTTGGAGAAATAGACACCCGTCAGCCACCTTTATGCAAAACTAGTTGCATGTCAGTCGGTGGAACCGGTCTCATGTGCGTGGACATGTAAGGTTGGTCCGGGCCGCTTCATCCCACAATACCGCTGAATCAAAATAAGACATTGGTGGTAAGCAGTATGACTATCACCGCCCACAACTCTTTGTGTTCTACTCGTGCATATCATCTACGCATATACATGGCTCATGATGCCACTGTTGGGAATCGTTGCATGAAAAACAAAAAAATTCTACGCACACGCAATGATCTATGCATGGAGATGCATAGCAACGAGGGGGAGAGTATGTCTACGTACCCTCGTAGACTGTAAGCGGAAGCGTTTGACAACGCGGTTGATATAGTCGAACTTCTTCGCGCTCCAACCGATCAAGTACCGAACACACGGCACCTCCACGTTCTACACATGTTCAGCTCTAGGACGTCCTCCACCTTCATGATCCAACAAGACCGCGAGGTAGTAGATGAGTTCCGACATCACGACGGTGTGGTGACGGTGATGTGATGTGATCTCCGCAGGGCTTCACATAAGCACTACGAAAATATGACCGAGGGAGTAAACGGTGGACGGGGGCGCCGCACACGGCTAAGACAATGTTGTGTCATTGTGTGGCGCCCCCTCCCCAAATATATATAGGTGGGAGGGGAGAGAAGGCAGCCTACGGTAGCCAGGGCGCGCCCCAAGGGGCTGGCCGCCGGCCCTAGGGCTCCTGCCCTCCTGCGCCCCCTCCTTTCCTTGTATGGAGAAGGGGGGAGGAAAGAGGGGGGAGGGAAGGAAGGGGGAATCCTACTCCACACTTTCCTTTCCCTCCCCTCTTTCCTTCTCCTCCTCATAGGGCCGGCCTCTATAGGGGCGCACCAGCCCCTTGTGGGCTGGTGTATTCCCTCTCTTGGCCCATAAGGCCCATAGCTTTGCTGGGGGTGCCTGAAACTCCTTTCTGGTGACCCAATAAGTACCCGGTACCCTCCGAAACACTTTCGGTGTCCGAATACCATCGTCGTATATATCAATCTTTACCTCTCGACCATTTCAAGACTCCCTGTCATGTCAGTGATCTCATCCGGGACTCCGAACAACATTCGGTCACCAAATCACATAACTCATATAACACTATATCATCAACAAACGTTAAGCGTGCGGACCCTACGGGTTAGAGAACTATGTAGACATGACCTAGACACCTCTCCAGTCAATAACCAATAGCGGAACCTGGATGCCCATATTGGCTCCTACATATTCTACGAAGATCTTTATCGGTCGAACCGTTATGACAACATACGTAATTCCCTTTGTCCATCGGTATGTTACTTGTCCGAGATTCGATCGTCGGTATCTCTATACCTAGTTCAATCTCGTTACCGGCAAGTCTGTTTACTCGCTCCGTAATACATCACCTCATGACTAATTCCTTAGTCATTTGCTTGCAAGCTTATGATGTGTATTACCGAGAGGGCCCAGAGATACCTCTCCGATACTCGGAGTGACAAATCCTAATCTCGATCTATGCCAACTCAACAAACACCTTTTGAGATACCTATAGAGCATCTTTATGATCACCCAATTACGTTGTGACGTTTGATAGCACACAAGGCATTCCTCCGGTATCCGGGAGTTGCATAATCTCATAGTCGAAGGAATATCTATTTGACATGAAAAAAGCAATAGCAATAAAACTGAACGATCATTATGCTAAGCTAACGGATGGATCTTATCCATCACATCATTCTCCTAATGATGTGATCCCTTTATCAAATGACAACTCATGTCCATGGTTAGGAAACCTTAACCAGCTTTGATCAACGAGCTAGTCTAGTAGAGGCTTACTAGGGACACGGTGTTTGTTTATGTATTCACACATGTATTTAAGTTTCTGATCATTACAATTCTAGCATGAATAATAAACCTTTATCACGAATAAGGAAATATAAAATAACAACTTAATTATTGCCTCTAGGGCATATTTCCTTCTTTTACATCACCAATTTACATCTTCTGTTGGAGTTGCCTCTTTTTTGCAGATGTAAAAAGCACTTTTTGGAGATGCCTGCTTTACATCTCCAAATTTGCATTTTCTATTAGAGATGCTCTGAAGAGCCTAATTCTCAAAAAAAAATCATACCAAGGCATTATTTGTAAGTTGAAGCAATGTTTGGAATTTGTACCAAGTCATGAGAAAATGCTCAATAAAATGATTCTATTAAAAAGATTCTCTCCTTCATTTTCTTTAAACTCCCTTTTTTATTCCCACTGATCATGACCTTTATTCTCTCTTTCTTTGTTACTCCGATATGCCCATTGAAACCGGTCATTCATACTCCCTTTGATCCATATAGGCCCCTGGAAACTACGTGTTTTCCTGATCAAATTACATATACAAATTATTTTAAACTGAGTTACTATAGCAAAGTTACGGCATTATCATGTTTAACCTATTCAATAATAAAAGGTCAGGGACCTGAATGGGCTGAAAATATAGTGAATTAGGCAAACGCAGAATACTAACCAGCGCCCAGGAGCGCAAGTTAGCGGCTACCACAGTTGGGCCGAAGCCCAACAGAGAAAGGGCACTTAATGTTAGACAGCGCGTTACTTAAAGGAAAAATTAGGGGCATTTTTGTAAAACGTATACGTATGACGACGAACAGGCAGAAACACTTCGCACTTTATTAGTACCTATAGATTACCTTGGAAAGTGATTTTGCTGATTCGTTATTTGTCTTAAAGAAAAAAAAGGTGAATAAAGGTCGTTTAAAATATTTGGCTACTGCATAAACGCTTCTTCAACAGTGGACCATGGCTGTTTATGTTGCTGTAGTACAGCTGTCAGTGTGTTTTCGTGCGCAGGCAAAACATTGGTTTGTCATACGAGATCCAGCTTCATTTTGACTCCTATACATGTTGGATCCTCATGTGTATGGTCTTTTTTCCATGCGTATTATCGATGAAAACCCCATCATTTCAAATCCGTCATTGTTTTTATTTAATCCAGTGTGTGAAATTTACCGGCGCCTTAGGCTCGCGTCTCTAACACTATTTAGCATAGGACTAGCATCCGACTACTTGGAGTGACTATTCAACTTGCATTACTTAACGTGGTTGTAACATTTTTTTTATATATGTAAAGCCAACCCAGCTCCACGTATTTCTACACCATGCTTATTTACATCACTGCTTCGTCATACGAGATCAAGCGTCATTTTGACTCCTATACATGTTGGATACTCGTGTGTGTGGTCTTTATTCCACGTGTATTATCGGTTTCAACCCATCATTTCAAATCTGTCATTGTTCTTATTTGATCTAGTGCATGAAACTCACCAGTGTCTTAGGCTCGTGTCTCTACCATAGTTTAGTCTAGGACTAGCATTTGACTACTTTGAGCGACTATTTAACTTGCATTAATTAACTTGGTTGTAACATTTTTTGCACATATATAAAGTCAATCCAGCTCCACATATTTCTACACCATGCATATTTACGTTCACTGGTTCGTCGTACGAGATCGATCGACATTTTGACTCTTATACATGTTGGACCCTCATGTGTGTAATCTTTATTCCACGCGTATTATCGATGATAGGCCCATCATTTCAAATCTGTCATTGTTCTTATTTGATCCACTGCGTGAAATTCACTGGTGTCTTAGGCTCGCGTCTCTAACACAGTTTAGCCTAAGACGAGCATTCGACTACTTTGAGCGACTATTCAATTTGCATTAATTAACGCGGTTGTAGCATTTTCCCCACATATATAAAGCCGACCCAGCTCCACATATTTGTACATTGTTCACCTGGCAATCGCCTTCTCAATCTTTGGAGTTATTTGACACCACCGGTAACCGTCATCACCTATTGCATGGTAAGAACTTGTAAGATATAGATATTTGTTATACTGTGAGCGTTTTTCCACCACATCCTAGTAGTTCATAGGAACATTATTCTTAGATTTTGTTTCTTATTTTCTACTAACTATGGCAGGTTCCGGAGTTGTTAGTTCTTGGGCATTGTCGATCGTGGGAGACTTGCCAGTGCCTAAGAAAACACAACAACCGTCACGAGAGAAGCAAAGACATCATAATGCAGATAATCAGGTTAATGTCTCCATGACACCCTTTATTGTCGTTTTAGGCCTGAGTTATATATTCAATGGGAGTATGAAATAAATGGTATAGTTGCTTCCCATAATTTTGATGAGTGTCGAAAAGTTAAAGGCGTGGTTAGTACTTTCAATAGCTTTGCTTTAGTTTGGTGGAATGAACATTGTCGATTATACCCTAATTATGTACCTACTACTTGGGATGATTTAAAACTTCTCATGGGAGATAGATTCATCGATGTTTATTATACTCGTGAAATGATTATAAAATTACAACATTTAAAACAAGGTAATGACACCGTAACAAAATATTATGATGATTTACAAACTACCTTGTGCACTCCTTTTTAGAAAGAAAAAAAAGTGAAGAAGATTTTATGGAGGATTAAACTATGATATTCAAAAGATACTAATTCATGAAGAGTGTTATCCTATGGAACATTTGTTTTTTCTTGCTTGCAAAGCTGAACAAGAAATATAAAACGACGTGTTGCCCACAAGGAGAACAAGCGCACGGTGCACATTCCAAGAAATGATACGGTTGTTCCTGCAACTACTAGGTGTACTCTGACAACCATATCCATTGTTGTGAGGACTACATCACCTACACCATGTGACACATCACCATCGAGAGTGCCTACATCATCTGAGTTGATCATAAGAGGTAATGACAAAGGTATTGATCTTCCACCTCCACATGAGTATGATGAATGTCTTGTCAATCTAAATGCATCATGTGATAAGCTACCCACTACTTTGAGCACATCACCTACTTTAGAGGACTATGTTGATAATTTGACTTTGCCATGTGATCAAACAACTGCAATATCAACAATTTCGAGTGCATCCATTGAGTTAATTGTTGATGCGAAAGAACCATGTGTATTAGGGAATAAATCAGATTTGGATCAAATACGTTTCAAAATAATTGTGCTATTGTTTAATTATTTTTAGGGCCATTTGCATTTATGTCCCTAACTCGAACCACCTACTCAGATTTGCCCCTAATTTCGAAGTCTGCTCAAATTTGCCCCTCTGCCGTTAGGTGCCCTTATAGAAATGCCCTTCTGCGTCGTTACCGTCCGGTCACAGCGCTTTGACCGTCTCGAAGAAATGGCAAAAGAATCAAAAAAATCTGAAATTTTGTGGGATCGAAGATACTCATTTGCGCAAGGTGCATGCAATTTTTTGTGCTATTTGGACATTTTAGGAGATTGTGGCGAGGAAAACATTTAATTTGTAGGCCAGTGAACAGTAAATTTGAAATAAAATAGCAAGAAAATTCAAAAAAATATGAAAATTTTTGGCATCAAAGAGGCTTGGGTGCACAAGGTGCTTGCAAGTTTTTGTTATCAAATGATGTGCGAGGAGCTCTAGCAAAAAAACAAAATAGTCACTTTTTCCAAAGTTTTTTCCCGAGCCAATTTTTTTTCTACACGAGCTCCTTCAGTATCCAAACACAACAAAAATTTGCACGCACCTTGCGGACCCGAGCTTCTTTGATGCCAAGATTTTTCATATTTTTTAATTTCCTAGCTATTTTTTTGAATTTACTGTTCACAGGCATACATATTTATTGTTTTTTCTTAGCCACGAGCTCCTGAAATGTCTAAGCAGCACGTAAATTTGCACGCATCTTGCGAACCTGAGTATCTTTGATTCCACAAAATTTCAGAATTTTTAGAATTTTTTTGCTATTTTTTTCAGGACGGTCAAAGCCTTTTGATCGGCTTTGACCAGACGGTAACAACACAGAAGGGCATTTCTATAAGTGCACATAACGACAGAGGGGCAAATTTGAGCAGGCTTCGAAATTAGGGACAAATATGAGTAGTGGGTTCCAGTTAGGGACACAGATGTAAAAGACCCTTATTTTTATATGACCTCTAATCTTGGTTATGATTCTGTGTCAAATGACTTGTTGCATGTTTGCTTATTTAAGCATGTTATAGCATGTAATTTTTGAAACGATTAAAGTTTATTCACCAATGTTAGGATGATTTAATGATAAGCATTGTCAATCTTTTGATATGAATAAGAACTTCGCTTATATATGCAACTAAGTTGCAATATTTTCCCGCCTTTGACTTCTTGGGATAATATTTTACCTTCATATTTCACGACATTTGAAGAGTACTCTTATATAAATGTGTCACATGTGCCACAACCGAGATCAATAAAAATGGATGGCATATACATATACACCTTGTCTCTTTTGACATATACATATACAACATATACAACTGTCATATTAAAATTTGGAAATTTTCAGGGTCATTTGACCTTTTTAAGACATTAAGTGAGTTTCTAGCCATTTAATTGCCGTAATTCAAATTTGAACTACATGTACATGCAATAGCAAACCATCGTGCATTGGAAAAATCATTTATGTATTACATTTTACAATAATATCATGGTAACACAAAATACACATTCATGCCTTACATTTGGAAAGAAAATGTAAATATCTAGCAAGACAACTGGGCCCCACACGATTGGCACTCTATTTCGTGCCTCGAGGTGTGGAAGGTGAGTGGCGTCGGTTATTAATCAGACGTGGTTCTGTATTGGGAACCATTAGCGATTTATTTTACACATGGCTTTTGCTACGGGAATCGTGTGTAATTCAAGCTATAGTACTCATAAATTCCGATGACCGATGTGTGCGCTGCTCTCGTAGATCTAAATTCCGGCCGCCAATAAATACTACCCTACCCACGTCGTCCCGCCTGCATTCTCATCTACATTCTCTCCTCGCTCGCCCCCCCCCCCTCCCCCCTCACAAAACTCTGCCATGGCATCGTTGATCTGCCCACGTGCCGAGGAGGATGCGTCGCCCCGCGAGGACGTCAAGGCGCAGAGTAGCGACGAGGAGGACTCCTAGGCGCCATCAGGTGAGGTTGCACCGGACCCCCAACTTTGGAGTGGTTTTGGGTCTAGTACGATTTTTGTTTGTGGAAGGCGCTGCGCTGGCTGAGAAAGCTAGACAAGTGGCGTTCAAGAAGGAGTTGGCGGAGGAGCAAGCCAGGTAGCAGGCGCCCCATGAAGCCGCTTGGGAAAAGGAGGCGCTGGAGCTTTGGCGGCGGGCACGTCGACGTACGGAGGAGGTGTACGAAGATGGCCGGTACTTCGCCAGGAAGTCCAAAGGCGCTTGGCGCCTCATCGTTGCATGGAGGTGGGCCGATAAGCCCCAACGTGCTACAGACGAGGAGCTCCGATGGGTGCCCAATGAAATGGCAAGATCATTCGCGCGCGTCCGTCAGCAAGAGGCAGATCGGCATGTCAAGCGCTGCGAGATGGAGGAGGCGGAGAACTCCCTGGGAAGCCGCCACGCACCAGGGAGCTGCTAGCGAGGGGCTGCCGGAATACTGGCCCCCTAAAGAGGGATTATTAGTTTTAGTATTGTTCATTTTCAATTTTTATGCATTGTACCTAGAAGTTAAAGTATTCATCACGTATATGTATAGGAAAAATGCATCCTACCACCTGGGGGTATTTACCCCACATGTCTCATATACTATCATGTAGTAGTATGTATAGTACTTTATTGTTTTAAATATGTTCATATAATATATCTAAGATATTTCAAAGCAAGTAAATGAAAAAATTACATATGAGCCCATATTTTTTGTTATATTTGTGAAATACGTATATATTTGTACGTAAAAAAGAGTATGCTCAAAATATTGTACATACTACCTAAAAAGTTATATATATATATATATATACACACACACACTACCTAAACATTGTTATATACTACATATTACACGTACATACTCTCGATTTTAACAGATACTACATACAAAATACAAAACGCAAGTGATGGTAACTACCACTGGTGGTAGAAACATTTGTATTTCTCTCAAGAAAAGCAGAGCTATATAGGAAAAAGCAGAGCTATTGTGTTTCTCTGTAGAGACGGTAATCTCAGCCACATGCTTTGCTTGGGATTTGGTCCCCTTTCTTACCCTCTAAACATTTATATCATTTTACATGTCTGAAATTTATTCCTCATATGGCCTAGATTAGAAGAAATATAAACATTTCAAAATATAAACAAAAAGAAAAATATAGAAGAAAATACAAACTCAAGGCAAACACATGGCCTAACTTGGTTGGTTCACCGGAATGAGTTAGTGTGAATTCTTTTTTTTATTGTTTGAACCAAGCTACTGTAGCTACCCGAAATGAGTTAGTGCGGATTGTTTTTTTAAGAGAACCATTTTTTAAATAAAGTGTAAAAAAATTGTAATCTCAAATATATTTTGAGAAGTGCACACATTTTTTGAATTTATGAAGAAACTTTTGAAAATACAAACAATTTTTAAAGCCAAGAATATTTTTTAAATTTCCAAATTTTTCTGAGTTTGTCAACAAAATTTGAAAGAGAGGGGATTTTTTTTGAATCTGTGAACATATTTTGAATTTTTCAACAAAATTTAAAAAGAGGAACAAATTTTGAAGCCATGAACAAATTTATGAAAATATTTTTGAAAGGGAACATTTTTAAATTCCTAATAATATTTAAAATGAGAATAGCTTTTGTAATGCAACACTTTTTCCTGAATTTTTGCACAATTTTGAAAACATAAACATTTTTATATTTTTTTGAAATTTTGGAACATTTTTATGAAAGGGAATATAAACTTGAAAAGGAAAAAGGGAAACAAGTTGGCCGGCCGATTTACCTGGTCGCTCGTGATCTGTGCTGTGACAATCTGCCGCAGAGAGCGTCAAATAGGAATGCGTCGATCTATAGACGCGCCCAGAACTTTCTAGTTTATGATAGACCTGAGTAGCAGGGTCCAAAGCGAATGGTGGAAGCATTCCCGGCCCAGCTGCACGATTCTTGCTTCTACCTGTACGAGCTCGAACAAGCGAGAACTCTCAAGAACCTCATATCCATTGCACGACCGCCCCGCTATAAATTCTCACGGCCTGCATTGGCTCCGTCCCAAGACCGGCAGAGGAAAACCATCGAAAGCTTCTTTGATCTCGATCGCGCAAACCATTCGCGCTCACGCACAACTCAACCAGTAAACAAAAGATTCATCAGCAGCTTATCGCCAGCCCGCCGACGATGTCGCTGATCCGCCGTGGCGACGTGTTCGACCCCTTCTCCCTCGACCTCTGGGACCCCTTCGACGGCTTCCCCTTCGGCTCCGGCAGCGGTAGCATCTTCCCACGCACCACCAGCTCCGAGACCGCGGCATTCGCCGGCACGCGCATCGACTGGAAGGAGACGCCCGAGGCGCACGTGTTCAAGGCGGACGTCCCGGGGCTGAAGAAGGAGGAGGTGAAGGTTGAGGTGGACGACGGCAACGTGCTGCAGATCAGCGGCGAGCGGAACAAGGAGCAGGAGGAGAAGACCGACACCTGGCACCGCGTGGAGCGCAGCAGCGGCAAGTTCCTGCGCAGGTTCAGGCTCCCGGAGAACGTGAAGGCGGAGGAGATCAAGGCGGCCATGGAGAACGGCGTGCTCACCGTCACGGTGCCCAAGGCGGAGGCCAAGAAGCCCGACGTCAAGCCCGTCCAGATCACCGGCTAGACAGCATTGGGCGTGTGGCTGCTTCTGCTCAGATGAGGAGGATGCGAGAATAATAGTGCCTCTGGTGGTGAGAGGCCCAATAAAACAAGCTTGGATATGTGGGTTGGGTTTGAGTCTCGTCCTAGTGTTTGCGTCGAATGCTGTGGGTTCAGTTCGGTCTTTGAGGTACCGTAGTTGATGGTTTGTGTGTGAGCCGTGCGCGCAATATTAGTTTCGTGTTTGCGCATGGCTCGAAAGTGTAGTGTTCGTTGTACTATTTGAGCAGAGGAGCAGTATTATCTATATGGGTGTCTATTACTTTGTTCGATCATTTCCTTTTAAGTTTTATACGTTGGCCGATATACTTCTACATAGACTTCATGCTCTCTACCTATAAATAACTAGTATGTGTGCACGTGTGCACGTTTTAACATTATTATGGAGTGGTTTCTGGTTTAAAAAAACATAGACTTGCCAATAGATTCAAGGTAAAATGAAAATATCGTTTATGTATGGATGCAGAAAGAAAATACATTACAAAAAAGTAAGTTAATATATGTAATCCCCCCAATTTGTTAAGAAAGAAAATAGTTCATAAAATTGCTTGCCGAAATGTTTTATATTGTGGGATGGAGAGAGTATAACTTTATTGTATATTTCCTCTCTGAAACAACTTTTCATGGGCTCAACAGTTTGCAACATGGGCCAAGAGGAATCAATATGGGCCACTTATTTTGAGAAGGATGAGGCGATCGTTCTGGAACATTGTGGATGGAGCAGTGATGTACTGTTCATTGCGAATCCCACTCTTTTCAGCCGTTGGATTGAGCACACGAATGGCTAGGATTGATGATCATGCCCAATTCAAAACTGGTACACTACAAGTAGTATAGATATAGATATACTCCTCTGATCCAAAATAACTGTCGCAGTTTTGAATAAGCGGCACTTATTATGTTTTGAATAAGCGACACCTATTATGAGTCGGAGGATGTAAATGATATGTAAGCGGCACTTATTATTATGGATTGAGGGAGTGAAGTTGTATCAAAGAAGTTCCGTTCCAAACAATCGTTTTCTTCCAGTTGGTTGTAGCGTGTAGCTTTGTTGATTTTCTAGTGGTGAGAGGCTTACAAAGGGTGAGAGCTGCTCAAGAAAAGCTATTTTTCACAAGGTGATCGTCCAAACTTATTGCATTGTCAATATCACAAGATTGAATTTGCACCAAAATCGTGAACTGAGCTCTTTTCACAGGTGATTGCCCAAACTTATATTGCATTATCTATCATCTGATCGAATTTGTACCAAAATTGTGAACAAGCGTCACTCAGATTGTTAGGTCAACTCCTAGAATTGAATTAATGCTCGCATTTTTTTAGTAGTGTGCGTGGTGCGTTTATGTGAGCATCTGCTATTTTACTATGTTAAAAAAAGAGTTAGTACTAAAATTAATAGATCACGCTAACAGGAATGTTTCAGCATATCAACAGTATCTTTACTACTCCCTCCATTCCACAATGTAGTGCTTCCTGTATCTCCGTGCTTCAACTTTGACCGTAAATTTAACTACCAAGACCGATTGCGGCGGGAGCAAAAATTATATCAGTGAATTCGTATTCGAAAGAAATTTTTTATTATGTAATTTTTTCACCCGCCACAGTCGGTCTCGTTCGTTAAATTTATGATCAAAGTTCGACCTCGGAAAGCGCGGGCGCACTATATTTTGGAATGGAGGGAGTATGAAACAAGAATGTACTTTGAAAATTTTAAATCCTTTGGATCAAAATGCCTGGTGTACAACGTTGCCACTTTGGGCTCCTATTTTTCTTCCCTCATGAACTTCGCGTAGAAGTGTGTTATATTTTCATCACGCAGAAAACGCTAAGATAGGCCAACGCTTGCCAATATTTATGATATGAGCACTAACGACCAAAGTTTATCAGGTTTACAACATAACCACTACACCCAAGGCCATGTAAAGATACAACACGACCACCCTCCATTGATGGGCTTCCAATCTGTTCATCATCAGTTAAGGACAGTACAAAGAACACTAGAGCGAGCAGAAGGTGTGCCGCCGTGATCACCTTTACCTAACCATAGTCCAACAAACCTCGTTGTACTAAAAAGTCATCATGCTAAAGTCTTATAGGACCAGAGCTAAAGTATTATAGGACCAGAGCGCACCACAACAGCGACCGACGCCAATGAAGCTAAAGACAGACGAACAAAGATCAAATCCAAGTGGATCCATCAAAAACAAACGCTAACCGAATCCATCGTCCACACGCCCTCCAATGATGCTAGATGCACCGCCAGAACAGGGTTATGCGGGGAGAACCTTGTACCAACTCCAAAGAACCACCGTCGTCTCATCTTCCTGAGCATGACACAAAACCTGAGCGAACACAAAAGAACACCTAAAAACCAAGCAGAATGCAAGCACATCAATCTCCAGGCAAGTCTCCTTATTAAATCAACATATAACAGTCTGTAGCGTGGCATATAGATACATACAAATCGCAAAAATGTTGTCCCCGTAGAACCAGCCTGTTGGAGCCCACCCAACCCCTCGGTAACGCATGCATTTAGAAAAATCTGCAAAGAATAAATGGAATGTGCCTCCACAGGGAAACCAGCGGCAGAAGGATGTGGTGCGTCTCAATCCAGACCGTAGAAATCACTACCACACAATCACAGATGCCAGCAGCCGTGGTTTCGTAGCCCTACTCTGAATCGTAGAAATCACTGCCGCACGGTGTAATTACATCCGACTCCAGCATCTGTACCACCCTGTGCATCGTCGGCCGCTCCTCCGGCAAAGAGCTCACACATTGCTTGGCGAGAGAGAGCAGGGCGTCCAGGGTCTCGATCTGCACGCCGTCGCAATCCGGATCCACGATCTCCCGCTCTCTGCTCTCTCCAGCCAAGAAGTTCAGCTGCCATATAGCAAGTTAACCCTTTGTGGTAAATACATAAAAAGATGTGACATGCATGAGAGTTGTGCACATGAAAAGAAATTAAATAAAAAGGTCGTACCCATCCAACAATGTTCAACCCCTTCTCAATGAATGATGCATCAGTAGGTCGCTTTCCGCTCAGTATCTCGAGTACCAAAACTCCAAAACTGTATACATCCGTCTTTTCGGTGGCCCTGCCACTTTGCATATACTCTGGATGTTCGATATTGCGAATATTAGCTCAGATTATTACAAAGTGATACATTTTCCGAAGTGAAGTGTGCATTTTCGTTCTCATCATTTGATGAAATGGAACAACTTTCACATACCTGGCGCAAGATATCCAAATGTTCCTGCAACTATTGTAGTAATATGAGATTCTTCATCCTCCAGTAGCTTTGCAAGTCCGAAGTCTGATACACGTGCCTCAAAATTGCCGTCCAGTAAGATATTGCTCGACTTAATATCACGATGTATTATTCGAGGTGAGCAATCATGATGCAAGTAAGCCAGGCCTTTTGCAGCTCCAAGTATTATGTTAATGCGTGCCTCCCATTCCAACTGCTCAGTTTTTTCTGCCAAGAACGATGAACATATGAAACGTTAGGCCGGGCTTTAAAAAGTTATTCCTGTTCAAATGGACTAATGCTCATGGAAGACCTGAGCAAAAGTTACTTGTACAAGGTCAATTTGGTTCAACATAAATTTTAGATGGAACCATAGTTAAGGCTGTCCATCCTTGTTTAGCTACAGAAATGAACTATTCAGTATGTCTGTAAGGAAGTACTTCCTCTGTTTCTTTTTCTTATAATGTGTACTTCTTTTTTGAGAAATTATAAGGAGTATTTTAACCAAGGCTTATGCCATTTGAAACCAAGGTGTTGTGAACCTTGATCCATTGTGACTTGTGAGAAAGAGAAAGATGGTGCTTACTCACAAATTTTGAAGAGAGGGGAGATAAACAAGGAGAAAAGAGAGAAAATGCTAGTAAATTTGCATGCACGCCGTTTTAAAACAAGTTGTGGACCAGTGGACCTTGATCCACAACATGAGGACTACCGCGCTGAAGATAACCAAAAGCTGTGGCTTGAAGGGTTTGGGTAGACATAGGTTACTATTAGAGAATAGCTTGGAGATGATAGATTCATTGTTCTTGCTTGACTCAAACATGACATCCCTGTATAGTGGATGCTCAGGCCCTTGACCTTTCCTAACACAATATGGACTCCTTAATCTTAATGAATTAGGCTCCTGCAATTTTAAATTTCCTAACACTATACTATTGATTAAAGGACTTCTGATCTCCCTCTGTTCGGGCTCCCTGCTGCTAGTCCACAACATAACAACACAAAAATTGTAGGCCTCGTATTTGTATACAGAGGGAGTGGCATATCTTATTCATCCTTTACATTGCACGTGTGATCAAAATCCTATTTTACTCCAAGATATGATGTAAACTTGACCTTGCCTATAACCCAAATCTACTCCAAGGACAGTTGTCTGAACTTTTTTTTCTGGTAGGGTCTGGTCCGATTGAGAAGGTCTACTCTAAGGATCCTCTAGGCCTCAAAATTGGATCGCCGGCAAAAGCAACTTTTTACTGTTAGAAGTATATTTGTGTCTAAGATAGAGATAGGAGTTAGAGGTAGAAAAGTTTTAAACATATACGACTTGCCCTCTACTCCAAGTCTCTCTCCCTCATATGTACTCCTATATATACCCTACACAAGGGTCAGATCAATAAAACAACAAAGTTACCCATCCTACAATTTCCACTTTTATTTGTACTCTTTTCCTTACATAGCGGCACCAAACATGTCTTAAATTCAGGATTTGTAGGTTTTGATGTCACGCTGGGTTTCAAGCACCAATAACTTAATCCTATAGGCTATTTTATTGTTGGCTTAACACATGCTTAAAGGTCATTGAGGAAAGCAAGCTAAAATCAGTTTATAGTACAACTGCAACTATGAATAATTGGAAGCGTTCAATGAAAACAGAATTAAGATGTATGGCAAAAGGAAAAATATGGAACTCACCATGTAGCACTTCATCCAGGCTTCCACCTGGAAGGTAGTCATATATCAACAGTTTCGATGAAGGGGAATTGCAATAGCCACGGAGATTGACCAAATTACGGTGCTTAACACTTCCCAATATCTCAAGTTCTCTATCAAAGAATTTGTCACGCCCCTCATTTGTTTTCACTATCCTTTTCAATGCAAAAACGTTACCATCATCCATTGCAAGTTTATACACGGTCCCAAAGCCCCCTGCTCCAATGATATTTTCCTCATCCATGGTCTCTAACTTCTTAAGGATATCTTTCGTGGAGTAAGGGAGGTCCCCATGGAACATCACAACAGAAGAGCCTGAAATGATAAGCAAGGTTATAACAAAATTTCTTTATGACATGTGAAGTACTAGCTTTGCATAATTCATGGCAACGTTACCTCCACATAGCTCTACCCTGAAACCATGGATATCTTTCTTCCCGAAATTTTTGTACAGAAAACAACCCCAGAAACACATCAGAGCCACTAATAGCAGAGCTCCCACTGTCGCGACCGCACTTATAACAACTCTGGAACTCCTTTTATTTGTGTCATCTACCATAATAAAACATCAAAACACATAAGAATGCAAAATTATTGTTAACTGAAAATACTATAGGCCCACTCTTGAACTGAAAATAGAAGTTAATTTACAGAATGCAAAATTGCCATAAGTGAGTTTCCTAGTGGAACATAAAAAGATCTATTAGCTATTATTGGCATGACTAAATGCACATTCGACCTTGTCAACCAAAAATATTAGACGCATACAAAAAATAATGTTAGACTAATGTTCAAATATCTGTTACCTTTCAAAGGCTGCTGGGAGCCATCTGATGGTGATTGAAGTGCATCTTTGCACACTGAATTAATCTGCCTACCACATAAATCACGGTTCCCAATAAAGCTGCATTACCATGTCAACATTCAGATGGGTAGAAGAAAGAGTAGTTTATGGCACAATGCATATGCTTTTACTCGATTGAATATGCAGATTGAATTAAATAGATATAAATAACAGAGGAGAAGAGAACTCACGAAGTTTCATTAAAATTGGCAAGTGAACCATCTGATGGTATTGCTCCTGTCAGAAAGTTCATGGATACATTGCTGCACAGGATGTGAAAATAATCATTTGGCTGGTAGCATGTAGCTTACCGTAACAGGTTTGGTCAGCTTATGGACATAAAAAAAAGCACTTACAATGATGCAAGTTTGGTCAGGTTATCAAGAGAATGCGGGATTGATCCCTTCAACGTATTGCTGGATAAGTCCCTGGATAAAATAAACATATTTCAGAAATAGGAAGTAATATCTAAATTACTTAAACAGGGAAAGTGAATTTATCTACATTTCAATACATATAATTTGTGTTCAAGCCTTCTTGTATGACCCATAGCAGATGTAGTGACATTAGTCTAGCATGAGGTATTTATCTGATGCGAAATTAATAATCAAATTTAATAAATAAGCTAAAACTACACAGAGGACTCACAATGTCTCGAGCTCAACCAGATCACCAAATTCCGAAGGGATATATCCACTTATATAATTTCCTTGTAGATATCTGCAAGTCATTTCACAACAGACGAAAAAAGAGCCTGATTTCACAGAAGAAATAAAAGCAAAAATTACATGCTAGAAGTTCTCTGGCACAGATACAAGAAGCTTGTGACCAAAACAGTAAATGACTGGCTATCCTCATGATCATTAATTATCAGTTGCAGCATCCAACATCCATTCGATGGAAGAAAAAAACATATGTAGCAATCAGAATTACTATAAAACTTACAGTTGTTGCAACTTGGTACAATTTCCTAGCTCGGGAGGGAGTGAACCATACAAACTGTTCCCCTGTAGTGATCTAATGACATAAAATCACATTTATATCAAAGACCAAGTTCTTTAATATACAAGGCGGGAAGTAGTTAAGAAATGCAAAAAGGAGAAGGTGAACACACTTACAAAGTCTGAAGCTGATTTAGCCTTCCAACTTCTGGTGGTATGGGCCCGACTAACTTGTGATATGGGAGAATCCTAAATGGAAGGCAGTGAGTGACCTTATGGCAATGCAACACAAAATACTGAATATGAATTGAAACTAGGAAATGATGTCCACAATATGAACACCAAATAACTGAAGGAAAACAGTGAGTGGATAGGTTAAGAAGTTGAGCAAATGACACCAAGCAGAGTTAATATACAGAGTGGTTTCTTGTTTCTTACAGATAAATCACTCTCTTGCTGTGACCATCGCATTTAACACCCTTCCAGTTGCAGGGATCCGCGTCTTGTTCGTGCCAATTTAGAAAGATCCCATCTGAATTTGTGATTGCCTTCTTAAAGGCGAGAAGTGCTTCACCTGTATGAAATAGTTCGTGCAAGATCAGTATTGGATAAGCAGGAAAAACAAATCAAATGGTCCGTGAGCAGCCACAACCATCATCACATACCATCTGAACTTAGCGCTCTTGCTGCACGGGCCCCAAAGTGCAGGATGATCAGAATAAAGAGGAAACTGGGCTGATTTCTGAGAAAATAGCCCATTTGTCACCACCTGGTGGAGCATACAAGGGTGACTAGAGCATATTCCAGAGGTCATGAATGAGGAAATACGGTATGCATCTTTACAATCGGAGAGAACCCAACCAACCAACCCTGCAATGGTGAAAAGCAAAACAAATCAACAATCATATAGGAGTAGTAACAAACTAAAGACGCGCTCAGAGAAATCTTAAGCCTTGAACGGCGGAGAAAAAATAGCAGATCAAATGCGGTATTTTTCGAGATAACGGCGTCCGGGGCTTTCGCACGAAATTGGCGGCCATGATATGGGAGCTAACTTTTTTTCGAGATGGTATGGGAACTAACTGAAGCAACATTTTCAGCCTTTTTATGCAAAAAATAATCCTTTCAGGCTAACTGAACTAGTTGCCTTCAAGCATCTGATTTCGAGATTCCCCAAATCCAAGAAAATAAATCTACAGGGCGGAAGCATTAGGCAGGCTCGTTTCTCAAATCGGGAACCAGTAGCGGATCTAGATGGCGTGAGCGGCACGCCCAGAGCAGAAATCCTGGAGCTCGGTGGGGTTTAGCTAAGAGCATCACTGGATGGGAATGAGCCCATACCTCAAACCCTCAGCGGGGCGGAGACAGCAGGAGCGCGATCTTGCGGCGAGGAGGACGGCGGCGACGCTAGGCTGCTACGGCGCGGCGGCGGGCGGTAGAGCCGCGTTGGGTTGGGATTGGTAGGTCGGGACTCGAGGAAGAAGAGGAGCTCGGGGAACAGAGGTACCGACGATTAGCGGTGGGGGAGACGGAGGATGTGAGCTGGGGAGTGGGAAGAAGCGGCACTGGATGTGGTGTGGTGTGGTGTGGTCACTGTGGTGGTGGTGAGCAGAGCTGAGAGCACTGAGCACTGGGCAGAGTGAGGGGGGAGGGTAAATGGGTCCGAGGAGATTAGGCAGACGGTGGCGCCGTGGCGCCGTGGCGGTGGGTGTGGGAGTGGGGCTGGAGCGGGAGCGAGTAGTCGTAGCAGTGAGCGTGAGAGAGTGCGGTTTTGTCCGCGCACGGCGTCAGCGACGGCGGCACACCACACGGGACGAACAGCTAATCGCTCAGTTACCAGATTGCCTTGCATGATATACGGAATTTGTCTGATTAGATTTATTGATTTTATATATTGTTATTAAAGAAAAATCTTGTGCTTAGAGCAAGTTCGTTGTCCGTATTGCTGTTTAGCAGTTATCATTGGGTTAAGGTGTTTGTACTTATACCCCAGAAAATGGGCTTGTATTATGGCACGCAAAGTGACAACGACATCTCTCTCTTCACTTGCACGAGAAAAGCGGCGGATTCTTTGCTGCGGAGAGGGCTCTTTTTTTGAAAAAAATCCAAAACAAACCTTAAACTTGTAGACGAAAGATAAATCGAATCCTGAACTCCCAATCCCTGAAATCAACACACCGAATTCATTGATTCTGGACTATTTTGAACCTTGGGAGCGGTTCGCTGGTATTCGCTGATGTGACAAGTCAACCCCTGGGATCGTTGACTAAGTCATGTGTCCCTCTTCGTTTTGATCGATGCATGGAGAAAATGTTATTGCATTCAACAACATCAAAAATCGCTACAGTACCTCTCAGTTTCAAAAACCATTCAAAGTTTAAAAAATGTGCACTACAGTACCTCCTAGGTTTTCAAAAATAGTTCGACACTTTCAACAAATGTTGGAATTCAAAAAATATTCTTGTTTTAAATAAATGCTCACGAATTTGAAAAAATATTTGCATCTTAAAAATTGTTAGCTACAGTGCCTCCCAGTTTCAAAAAATGCTCAAAGTTCGAAAAATGTTTGTGTTTAAAAATATGTTCACTAGAGTACCTCCTAGGTTTTCAAAATTGTTCGTGTTTCCAAAAAGTTTCAACTTAGAAAAATATTCGTGTTTTAAAGAAATGCTCACAAATTTGGAAAAAAATTGCGTTTTAGAAAGTTGTTCGCTGGAGTACCTCCCAATATTTTTAAAAAATAAAAGTTCGAAAAATGTTTGTGTTTCAAAAAATGTTCGCTGCAATACCACATGGGTTTCTAAAAATTGTTCGTGTTTTCAAAAAATATTCGTATTTTAAAGAAATGCTCGTAAATTCAAAAAAATCTAGTCTATCTAATATCTTTTGTACTGTTTTTGCTACAGCTTTTTAACCGTTTGTCGAAACGAGGGTGTGATACGCCGTTGGAAAGGTATGGACGAGGCGCAACTTCCATATGTACAAATGTTTTTAAGAGTCCTTATGGTTTTGAATTAATTTTGAAAATGATGTGGCGGACGAGGAGTGACAGTGGCCGTTTTTTCGCGAATTTTTACAAATTGCTTGCCGGGATGATTCAAATGATACACCGTTGGAAAGATATCGACGAGACACAACTTTTTCATGTAGAACACTCTCTCTAAATCCTTATGGTTTTAGAGCGATTTTAAAATTACTGAAATGCGGACATTATTTTTTCGCGACACCCAAATCGATGAGTGAACTTCGTCCGACAGAAAACCGCACTGCTTTAGACTGAAAATCGCACTGAAGCAAACCGGCAACTGAACTTCATGGTTTTTTTGTCGGACGTAAATTTTACAAAAACAAGTTTTGTTGTCTTTTTTTCAACATTTTTTATGAACGAGAGTGGACAGTAGAGACGGGGTCAAGTGAACGTCGACATATATCTAAGTCAACCGCATTACTATTTTCTTGTTTCGCTAAATTTTTTGCACTTTCATATTGGGCACAAGTGAACAACATCACTCTTAAAAATGAGCCACATCCGAGAACCAAACGCGCTGCAAGTGTCGATGTAGTCAACTGAATTTGGAGACACGAAACAAATTGGACTTCATACAGAGGGGTAATGAGCTGCTACAACAAATGGAGTGAACTACTTTTTTCAATCGTCCCACAAACAAAACAAATTGCATCAGAAAAAGAAGTGAACCTCTTGTGGGGTTTTCCTTTTTTTACAAAGTGAAACAAATTGCAATCAAGCAAACATTTCTTCTAACCCCAATATGGCCGCAAAAAAAGATGAGAGGATGAAGAGAATTACAATCTTACAAAAGTAGAGCTCCTCCTTAATGTTCCCTTTTTCCTTTTCATCTAATTAACACACTTTTTCTTTGAAAACTGCGGTCGCTAATTGTCTGGGCTCCTGAGACGAAGCTAGCGAGCTACATTTTCCCCAAAATTATCACATTACAACTTCATACACCCATGCATCACACTGCACAAACAAATTACACAGAACATGATACATTATCACCCATCCCCGCTATCGAACTGCATGCCCAGCCACCAAACTGCACCTGCACTCCTGGCTTCTGCTGGCACCGGGAAACTGCACACACAAAAAAGGTTGGGGGCATTGTTCAGGAACTACAAGGAGGGCACTGTGCAAGGAACTGCACCACACGGCGAGGTGCACTGCGACATGCGTCGCCGGAGATCCGCATTGGCCCGGCACCCACGAACGTGGCTGGGACCATCATCGACCGATGACCAACACACTTCAGTGGAGGCAAAAGCGCACTGCAGGAATGATCCAAAAAAACACGAAAAACACAAATTCAACATAAGTACTACACAAAATTGCAGTGTCGTGAGTTGAGGGCAGTAGGCAAGGGGGAAGGCGAATGAAAAACAGAGGTGAAGAGAACTACTGCTGAACCTCGCTGAGGACACAAGAACACATAAAGAATTACATCCCTGCGGCATCACACAAAAATGCATCCAGCGAACTGCATTTGTGAGATGGTCGAGCTGCACGCCCCAGCAACGGAACTGCTGCTCGCAGCTGGACCGGTGGAGTACGTCGGCGAGGCACAACCAATCCGCCGCCGTTGACCAACAGACAAGCCAAAAGCTCGAACAAAACAAGTGAATCCTTAGAGGGCGCCGGTGGAGTAGTTTTCTTGGCGCGGGGTTGGCTCGATCTATGGGTAGGGCGAGAGGTACATTAACGACGAGGCAGAGTCACTACGGCTCGTCGCCATCCTGAGGATGGAGGAGGGAAGGTAGGCCAGGAAGAGTGGACCGGCGGCGGCGGCGGCTCGATCCAAATCGGGGATGAGGGCGACCCGGGCGTGGGGGATGGGCGACGGGGTGGGTCGAAGGCGGGAAGGTAGGTGCGGTGGGAGGTGAGAGGCGGCGGGGCGGCGCGAGCACGGGCCGGCGGCGGGTTGACGCGGCGCACCAGGTGCAGGATAGGCAGGGATAGGGTGGGATTGCTGGTGGAGAGCAGAGCGTCGCCCGCCATGGCGACGTCCGGTTGAGGAATATGGGGAAGGAGGTGGCGGGGAGGGCTTGCTGTGACGGCGTGTCGTCGGGCCTCTGGAAGAAGGCCAGTCAGGGGGCACGTGGCTAAGCGGCGGGTGGCGGTGCCGTCCCGGATCCAACATCGAGGCGTCGCGGTGGACTGGATCCGGCTGCCCATGGGTGTTTGGATCGGGGAGGCGGCCGGGGGTTGCGAGGAGCTGGGGGTGCGTGGGTGGAGGTGGGGTGCGTGGGTCTGGGTGGGTGGGCACGGGATGAAGAAGGTGGGGGTTGGCGATTCGTTTTTGTTTTGGGCGCGGTCCGGTTTCTGGGCTAAGGTGGTACAGAAGTGTTAGCAGAATAACGGTAGGTGTTATTAGAATAAGGTCTTAAAAGGTGTTATTAGAATAGACCATATATATATATACATCTGGGCTATTTTGTTTCGTGTAACAGAATATTATTCTGTTACCCAACTTGAACTGACGAACTTTACAGGTTGGACTCACATGGTTTGCTACCTGAACTGATCTTCCTGCGTCTTCGACGGACGGAAACAGGGGATTCAATGGGGAGCTTGTCGGTGTCAAAACCGGCGGATCTCGAGTAGGGGGTCCCGAACTGTGCGTCTAAGGTCGATCTAACAGGAGACAGGGGACACGATGTTTACCCAGGTTCGGGCCCTCTCTATGGAGGTAATACCCTACTTCCTGCTTGATTGATCTTGATGAATATGAGTATTACAAGAGTTGCTCTACCACGAGATTGTAATGGCTAAACCCTAGATGTCTAGCCTGTATGATTATGATTGCCTCTACGGACTAAACCCTCCAGTTTATATAGACAGCGGAGGGGTCTAGGGTTGTACAAAGTCGGTTACAGAGAAAGGAATCTTCATATCCGAATGCCAGGCTTGCCATCCACACCAAGGAGAGTCCCATCCGGACATGGGAGAGAGTCTTCGGTCTTGCATCTTCATAGCCCATCAGTCAGGCCCATGTCCAACAGGCCGGACACCCGAGGACCCCTTAATCCAGGACTCCCTCAGTAGCCCCTGAACCAGGCTTCAATGACGAGGTGTCCGGCGCACAGATTGTCTCCGGCATTGCAAGGCTGGTTCCTTCTCCGAATACTCCAAAACAGCCTTCGAACACAAAGAACGTGTCCGGCTCTGCAAAACAAGTTCCACACACAACCGTAGAAAGTATAATATTTCACGAGTCCAATCCACTGACAACTTTTGTAGCGTGACATCACGTCACCACCCGGTCATTATTTCGACCCGTTTTTTAGCCTGCCGCTCCACGTTTTGAGACGCGGTTTCATTGGCACGTCTTGTCAAAGCAGAGATCGTGTCCCCTTATTGCAGGATTCTCATCAATACGGGCGTGGGTAACCCAACCGTCCCGTTGGCATGATTCCTTGGGAATAGGCAACTTTTAAGGCCCATGAGGAGGCGTTTGATATTTACCGCCTTTATAAAGGGGCACAGACCCGTCTTTCTCCTTTACGCCTGCCTCCTCCTCAACCTGATTCAGAGCTGATGCATATAAGTCCAAACTCGTGATGCCGAAGTATGCTATAAAGCTGTTCGGACTTGTCTGCAATTCATATTTTGCCATATCGAGCCCCTGGCAATTTTTGCCGAGGTGCGTGCGTGAAATAATCGAAGAAGCAAAATTCAATTCTTAGAAAGTGCGAACACTGAATATGGATTATGTTCACTGGAATCTGATTGACCCGTCACACACAATCTTACAGATTATAACGCCACTACCCGGGCTATTTGACATGCCCGGGGTCGAAGGCTGAGGGAAAAGGCACTTTACAGGCTCGAAATAAAGAGTGTGGTCTACAAAAAATTATTTGAACCTCCTGTCGCACGTCTGCGCCGCCTTGCCTCGGCGAAAGGACTCCTTAACAGGAATAGCCTTTGGATAAGTATACGAAGCCGAACTCCGAAAGAGTCCGTAAGATGACCAGCCATTGAGTCACGTGTGGTAAAAGATAAAAAATAGTTAGAAAAAGGAAAAGAGGCTATAGGATTGCGGACCGCGTTGTAGTATTGTCCGTATTGTGCCTCCGCCGATGACCAGGGTATTTTAAGTGCATAATTATGTATGCGCGGTACAAACTTCACGGCTATATGAGGCGAACGACAGAGGCCGAGCTGCTAATCCAGCTCTGAGATCGATCGGTCATGTTTAAGAGGGACCGGTGGCTTGATGGGCAATGAGATATGCGGCTTGATGAGACCGCTTCGTACTTCGGCTGCAGTAGCCGTAGTATGCTCCTCTGTACGGGGGGAGCGTTCCGCATTTCTGTTTATCATGATGATGCCATGTGGACCGGGCATCTTAAGCTTTAGATGGGCGTAATGTGGGACCGCATTGAAACGAGCAAAAGCGGTACGCCCGAGTAGTGCCTGGTAGCTACTACGGAACGGGACAATATCGAAGGTCAAGCCTTCGCTTCAAAAGTTGTTCGGCGAACCGAAAACGACTTCCAATGTAATTGAGCCCGTGTAGTGAGCTTCTATACCGGGTACTGCTCCCTTGAAGGTATTTGTGGTGGGTTTGACTCTTGAAGGATCAATGCCCATTTTGCGGACAGTGTCTTGGTAAAGTAGATTAAGGCTACTGTCGCCGTCCATAAGGACTTTCGTGAGATGGAATCCATTGATAATTGGGTCGATGATCAGAGCTGCCGAACCTTCGTGGTGGATACTGGCTGGGTGGTCCTTGCGATCAAAGGTGATCGGGCAGGCCGCCCATTGGCTAAATTTTGGGGTGACTGGCTCTATGGCGTATGCGTCTTGTAGTGCGCGCCTGCACTCCCCTATAGGGGTGTGCGTCACGTATACCATGTTTACGGTTTTCACTTCGGGGGGAAATTGCTTCTGAACCCCGGTGTTCGGCTGGCGACTCTCTTCGTCATCGCTGTCATTGGGCGGCCCCTTCCCCTTGTGTTCGGCATTAAGTTTTCCGGGTTGTTTGAAGACCCAACAGCTTCTGTTGGTGTGAGTAGCTGGTTTGTCGGGGGTGCCATGAATCTGGCAGGGCCGATCCAGTATCTTGTCTAAATTGGATGGTCCGTCTCTGTTTGCCTTGGATGGCTTTTTTCGTTGACCGGGTTTGGAGCCGCTGAATCCGGTGTTGACCGCCATGTCTTGCGTTCCTTCATTATTATTTCGACGCTTGTGTTTTTTGCGTCGTGGCTTGCCGTTGCCGTCTCAAACTTTGGAAGTGCCCGGATCACTGGTGCTGTTGCTTCTACGAGCGAGCCAGCTATCTTCTCCCGCGCAAAAGCGGGTCATTAGAGCGGTAAGGGCTGCGATAGATTTTGGTTTTTCTTGACCAAGGTGGCAGGCGAGCCACTCATCCCAGACGCTATGTTTGAAGGCCGCGAGGGCTTCAGCGTCCGGACAGTCGACTATTTGGTTCTTTTTAATTAAGAACCTAGTCCAGAGCTTCCTGGCTGACTCTCCGGGCTGCTGGATGATGTGACTTAAGTCATCGGCGTCTGGTGGCCGGACATATGTACCTTGGAAGTTATCACGGAAGGCGTCTTCCAAGTCCTCCCAGCTACCAATGGAGTTCTCTAGAAGGCTGTTTAGCCAGTGCCGCGATGGTCCCTTTAGTTTTAGTGGGAGGTATTTGATGGCGTGGAGATCATCACCGCGGGCCATGTGGATATGGAGAAGAAAATCTTCAATCCATACTACGGGATCTGTTGTTCCATCGTATGATTCGATATTCATGGGTTTAAACCCTTCGGGGAATTCATGCCCCATTACCTCATTGGTGAAGCATAAGGGGTGAGCGGCGCCTCTGTAACAGGCGGCGTCTTGACGGAGTTCGGCGGACGTCCCTAAACGGTTTTCACCCCGAGGGAGGTTGTGTTGGTCGCGTCGGGCCTGATAGCCATCCTCTTTTGTTAGGGCATGTCCCTTTGACCCGTAAATTGTTCTGGCCAGACCTGCCCTAGCGTCCAGGCCTGCCCTGGCGTCCAGGCCCTGACGTAGGTCATAGGTGCAATCCTGGGCCGCTATCTTCCTTCCTTTACGGCGGGGTAATGTGGGCTGGTGTTTGGCTTGTGTAGCCGCTTTGTTGCGGCCATGGGGTGGCTGGTCTGGTTTATCAGTTGCATTATGCGCTGGAGCTATAGGCTCGCACGCCTCGATGTCGAATTGGGGTAGCAGTTTGCGCTTCGGATAGCTTTTTATGGGGCGCTCAAGGTCGTACTCCTCGGCTGCTAGGACCCGAGTCCATCTATCGTTGAGTGTATCCTGTTCGGCTTGAAGCCGTTGCTGCTTCCTTTTCAGGCTCCTCGCAGTTGCGATGTGCTGTTGCTTAAAGCGTTCTTGCTCGAGGGGTTCTTTTGGCACGATAAAGTCTTCATTGCCGAGGCTTATTTCGTCTTCGGAGGGTGGCATATAATTGCTGTCCACCGAGTCGTCGTTCCCAACTGGCTCGTCGGGGTTACTCTGCCCTTCCTCCCTATCTTCCTGTTCGGAAGCTGGTTCGATGAGGGCATCTAGGTCTTCAGCGTTCTCCGGAGTATTATTTTCTCCGGTGCCGGTATTGCTTTCTTTGTCACGACGTGATTTTGAACGGCGCCGCTAATGTCGCCGCTTCGGTGGTTTATCAGCGTTATTGTCCTTGACTGGATCCCTACCACCGTCCTTGCCATCGTCTTTGGATGTGTCCACCATATATATATCGTATGTGGAGGTGGCCACCCAGCGTCCGGTATGCGGTGGGCTTTGGGCCTGCTCCTCTCCAGCATCGTCGTCCATACCGTCGATGTCTTCGGAGCCGTAATCAAGCATGTCGGTTAAATCCTCGACAGTGGCTATGAAGTGGGTGGTGGGCGAGAGGCAAAATTCCCTGCTCTCAGCCCCTAGTCCGGGCTGGGCATAGTTCGGACATTGCTCCTCTGTAATGACAAGGGATCGCATTAAGTCCAGAGCCTCGCTTAAAGGCGAGGTTTTGCCAGGGAGGAGAGAGCCCGTGGAGTACGGCAGGAGGCAGGTTCCTTGGCCGAACTCACACGATGCTGGCCCTGAGAATTCGGAGCCAGTGTCCGGATAAGAGTCCAGCTTCGTGATGATTGCCTGCGACGATACCTCATCCGGCTCTCCCGTACTAGGTTTAGTGGTCGTAGATAGTCCGGCGGGCTCAAGAAGCCCGTCTTCGGGCCCGACGACGTGCTCCGGATCTAAGGCCGAAGCGGTGGTTTGGGTCGCGAATCCTTGGGAGATCAAGTCTCCCCGGACGTCAGCGACGTAGTCCAGGTTTCCAAAACTAATCTGTTGACCTGGGGCGTAGCTGTCGATCTGCTCTAGATGACCAAGCGAGTTGGCCCGCGGTGCGAAGCCGCCGAACACGAAGATCTGGCTGGGGAGGAAAACTTTCCCCAGGATAGCATTGTTGTAGGTGATTGATGGAGCCATCGAACCTCTTGGCGACGACGCAGCGGAACTCTCAATGAAAGCACCAATGTCGGTGTCAAAACCGGCGGATCTCGGGTAGGGGGTCCAAAACTGTGCGTCTAAGGTCGATGGTAACTGGAGACGGGGACACGATGTTTACCCAGGTTCGGGCCCTCTCTATGGAGGTAATACCCTACTTCCTGCTTGATTGATCTTGATGAATATGAGTATCACAAGAGTTGATCTACCACGAGATTGTAATGGCTAAACCCTAGATGTCTAGCCTGTATGATTATGATTGCCTCTACGGACTAAACCCTCCGGTTTATATAGACACTGGAGGGGTCTAGGGTTGTACAAAGTTACAGAGAAAGGAATCTTCATATCCGAACGCCAGGCTTGCCATCCACGCCAAGGAGAGTCCCATCCGGACACGGGAGAGAGTCTTCGGTCTTGCATCTTCATAGCCCATCAGTCTGTCCCATGTCCAACAGGCCGGACACCCGAGGACCCCTTAATCCAGGACTCCCTCAGAGCTTCCGGGGGTTCTTCGGCGCGGTGCTGCGGACCATTCGTTGCCAGAGGAGACAGTGTCAAAGTTTTATTACTGTGCGTTGACATCGGAGTAAGTATTTTCTACTGGCTGCCTACCCAAACATCTACACTTTGAGTATAAAGCCCGAGCCCTCTGTCACTTTCATTCCACCAGCTGCCACAAAAGAAAAGCCAAATGGATCCTGAGCTGGGAGAGGTCACAGAGGAGGAGGGGGTGCCATCAATGTGAGGGCTGCAGTAACAGAGCAGAGGAGGAGGAGGAGGCGCAGGCGCAGGCAGAGGGCACGACGTGCTGCCGAGGAGGAAGTGGAGGCAGAGTTCAACAGACGCCTTGCGCGCGAGGTGATGGATGCTTGCAACTCTAATGAACTGGAGCTACTTTTCCCAGAGGGTAGGGGAAGGAACCATATTTAGATCATCAGTTGGGCTAGGGTGAGAGCAGCCACGACTCCACATCCATCCACCAGGGCCAAATGGCGTCGTTTCTTTGATCGTTATTACTGAAGTACTGAATTTTTATGTTTTTAAGATTGTGTTGTGAGGGAGCAAATGGTTGAATGACTAAATGAATTCAACTGTCTACCTCCGAGTGTGTTATTTTATCTACATATGTTTGTTTTGTGCACTTTGAACTGCTGCCGTATGTGCTCTCCAACAATTATTTTGAACTGCTGCTTTATCTGAAGTTGAGCTGATTTGCAGTCAATGTTGTATGACTTGTATAATAACTATTTTCTGCCAGCTGGCTGCCCACCTGTCAATTTATTATTTTTATAATCTGCGAGTCTTCCTGGCTATAAATTATATCCATCTATGTGTGGTGTGTGGCTCAGTCTCCCCCTCCTTTTTCTTCCTTCTTCCAGAATCAGATCTAGGTTCCTCCCTCTTCTCTCTGTTGTTTTCTTCCCTTTTCCTATGTTTCCCATGGACGATTGTTCATGCGGATGTCTCGCAAAGATGGCGCGCATAGCTGACGGCTGTGTGTACGAATCTGGTTTGGAGCTCACCGAGAGTCAGCGTCGTGGGCAACTTTCGTGTCTGTTGTACAACAACCATGGGTTTCGTGCATCCTATGTTTGTCACCTAACGGTTGGGGACTTGGAGGAATCATGGGTATGTGTTTCTATTCTTTTTATTTTCTTCTTTTTGTAGGTCTCATTTTGAATCCCATGAACTGAATCTGTAGTTTAGTTTTATCAATAGTTTGTCTATAATTTTTATTTGGTTTTGTCAGAAGTTAACAGTAGGGATTTGTGTGTGTATTTCTTCATTACTTAACAGTATTTATCCATTTTTGTATAATCCTTTTTCTGTTTTTGTCAGATGTTTTACTGTAGGGGTATTGATATGTATATTTCTTCAGTTTAGTCAGGTCATATGACTAGTTAGTTTGGTCTTTTTGTTTTGGTTCAGATATTTCTTTTCACTTTGTTATGCAACAGTTCCTAGATCTGTGTAAATATTCAGTTATGTCAGGTGTTCACTTTATTTTCTACTCCCATGCCCATTTGCAGAAAATGTCAACCAGAATCAGGATTGTCGTTCCTAGTTCTAGGATACTGAAGATGGAGACTTCAGACAAAAACGGGCATCAGTTGATGGAAGTTGCCTACCACATCAACTTTGATGGTTGCATCAACCTAACTAGTGGGTGGAAGGTGTTTGTGGCAGAGTCTGGAATTGAGGATGGAGATGTGGTTATGGTTATGTTCTCCAGGGAAGATGACTCTCTGACGTTCAGAATTTATGTGATGTAGGTTTAAATGTGGCAAATGACGCTGGTTGTGAGATTTGTGTGCGTTTGATTATGTTGCAGTATTTTTCTTTAAAGCAATGCATGTGAGATGGTTGAATTCTATGTTATTACCACATGGTTTGGAACAATTTGTCCGTATGTTATTGTATCCACTATTTTTTATTTATGTAATGCTTCCTATTTTTTGCTCAAGCACAACTATTTTTTTTATATTTTTTATATTTGAATTGGAACAATTATAGTTTAACTGATGGGCATCCTTTATTTTTACTGGGATATTTTCATGTACATAGCTCGCACACGAAAAATATACGCTGATGATGGTTGTAGGACCCCTTGGGTTTGAGTTTGTTGAACTTACATGCTGTTAATGATAGTACTGAACTATTTTGGATGTCAATGGCCAACCACATTCATTTGTTGTAGAGCATTTTTTCTTACTATTTGACATGAATTTTAGAGCACAATTTTACTTTTTTAGTTGAATCGTGATAGTTCTAGTATTTTTTTAAATAAAAAGAATTTAATCTTTGCTGCACAGTACTAATTTTACTTGAACCTTATGAATTTCAGCAGTTGAACTTTTTAAAAAATTGTTTCTGAAATTTTTATTACAATCTTCTACGTTTAGTTTTCCCAAAAAATGTATTTTTTATTTTTTTAGTTCTTACAATCAACATGTGTTTGAACTTTTTTACATTCTTTTTTTGAACTGATTTCTTATGAGGTTTTTTTTAGTTATCTGCATTTGTTTCTTTTATTTGGTCGTGTGTGATCGGTTGGAATTTTGTAATGGGGCGAACTGTTGTATTGGGCCATCCCCCGGAGCCATTGTTTTCGGCCCAAATAGCTCGTCCGTGCGGTTGTGCAGTGCGGCGTGCGCGTGCGCTATACATTTTGGCAAACCTCGCTAGCCGAGGGGGCTCTCGACCTGTTTATAAGCGTTGCCGAGGCTTACTGGTCGAACTCCTCTGAATACTTACCTCAGCGCTTATACATGGCGCTCGCTCTCTGTCATGACCTGTGGGCCCTGGTGGGTTGGCCCCCGCAGTCCGGTTTACAATGGATTCACCGGTGGTTTCGCAGTTGGCATGAGTCCTAGTACCCACCTGCGTTGGGCCGTCCTGTCCCTTGGGCGGTCAATATTTTTTATTCTTAGCATTTTTTTCCTTCTAGTTTTTATGATTTTTTTTGCCTAATATAAGCATTTATTTTTTATTTTAGTACTGAATGTTCTCCTCTGCTTGAACTGACATATTTTTTATAGTGTGTTTCCCTCGCTTTCTCTTTGTTCTCATTTTTTCAGCATTTTTTGGATTTTTTATGAACATCTGGGTAAGATATATAGGACCGCACCGAGTGGCATAGTCGTACTGACACATTTTTTGTATGGACTGAAGAACATCTATCTTTTTAGGGTGTGTGGGTGCATTGGGGGGGACAGAATAACCGCACTGCGCCTGTCAAACGAGCGCACTGCCGTGTTAGCGCGAGGCCGAGTCGCCAGGCGACGACGCAGCGTGTCGCGGCGTCGCATGCGGAGGCGAGTCCGTAACATGACTTTCCCCATTATCTATCCTTTTAGGGAAAAAACCAGCACCGCACCGAGGGGCATAGTTGTACTGACACATCTTCCTTGTATGTACTTGCCCCCATTATCTATCTTTTTAGGGGGAAAACCAGCACCGCACCAAGGGGCATAATTGTATTGACACATCTTCCTTGTATGGACTTGCCCCCATTATCTATCTTAGGGTGTGTGGGTGCGTGGGGGGGGGACAGAATAACCGCACTGCGCCTGTCAAACGAGCGCACTGCCGCGTTAGCGCGAGGCCGAGCCGAGGGGGGGTCGGGACCCCCCTACCCCATCCCGCCGAGGCCGAGCCAGGAACGAGCCGTAGCAGGCGACGACGCGGCGTGCCGCGGCGTCGCATGCGAAGGCGAGTCCGTAACATGACTTGCCCCATTATCTATCTTTTTAGGGTGTGTCGGTGCGTGGGGGGGACATAATAACCGCACTGCGTCTGTCAAACAAGTGCATTGCCGCATTAGCGCGAGGTCGAGCTGGGGATAGGGGGTCGGGACCGCCTCCCCCATCCTGGCGAGGCCGAGCCAGGAACGAGCCGTAGCGCGACGACGCGGTGTGCCGCAACGTCGCATGTGGAGCCGAGTCCGTAACATGACTTGCCCCATTATCTATCTTCTTAGGATGTGTGGGTGCATGGGGAGGGGGATAGAATGACCGCACTGCGCCTTTCAAACGAGCGCACTGCCGCGTTAGCGCGAGGCCGAGCCAGGAACGAGCCATAGCAGGCGACGCCGCGGCGTCGCATGCGGAGGCGAGTCTGTAACAGGACTTGCCCCATTATCTATCTTTTTAGGGGGAAACCAACACCGCACCGAGGGGCATAGTTGTACTGACACATCTTCCTTGTATGGCTTGCCCCCATTATCTATCTTTTTAGGGGGGAAACCAGCACCGCACCGAGGGGCATAGTTGTACTGAATCTTTTTTGTTGTATTGATTGATGAACACACGTCATCGGTAAGAAGCGGTTTTTGTCATACACCGAGGTGGATCTGTAACATAACTTGCGTCATTTTGGTATCTTTGTTAGGTGTCTGCATTGTATAATGTGCTGCGGCGTCATATGTGTACACGAGTGTGAGGATGCAAGTCCTTGACATGAATTTGTGATTCAAAGCATACCACCATTTTTTGTACTTTTCGTTATTTTTTTGAGAAATATTGTACTTAATTTTATATAGTCTATGTAAGGTATTTCAATTGTACTTTTTCGATAATTTTTATTGTATTGTTATGAGGTATTATTTGTACTTTAGCTATTTGTTTTCTCCCTCTATATTAATTTTTTTATTGTATTTAATTTTTGCTATTATTTTTAGTAACTGCCTTGAGATAGTGGGCTTTGCCCTTTTTCTTTTTCTTCCATGATCGTGGGCTTTAACCGTCGGTTTTCTCCCACTCACCTTTTAACCTCCGCTCTCTCCCGTTCCGCTCCACTCCCCTCCACAAATCGCTTCCTTCTCCGTTCCCCTCCTCTCCTCTTCTCGCATAGAAGCTGCTTCTCCTGTTTCGCCGCGGGAGCGTCGGCCGGCGGGTTGAACTCCAGGGGGAAGGTCTGTGTGCTTTGTTTGTTCCTTTGCTCTGCCCTCGACTCCCCTTGCCTCCCCTTATGTATAGATTTTTCCTGTATTTCTAAGTTATTGCTCTCGTGTTGTCTCAGACTGGATTCGCTAGGGTTCCTTTGCTCTTGAACGAGCGGCTCGCGTGAGTGATACTGGATTCGGTGGTGGAGTTTGTGTTTGCTGGTAAGAGTTTTGCTTTGTTTGGCGTCCTTCGTTTCTGAAATAGGTAAGAACCCTAATTTTTTTCATGTGTCTTGCAGTTCTGGTTCGGCAGATTTTAGGTCTAGAGATCTCAATGGGTACATCATCCAGTCCAGACAAGTTGAATGCAGGTAATTCGTTGTGCTGAAACCTTTTTTTGTGTTTTCTGCTGATGATGTTTTGTCAGATCTGGTGCTTAATAGGTTTTTAGTTGTATAAGTGTTGTCGTATGGACATTACAAGTTGTATAGATTTTGATAGTTGTTAATTTTTGCCCTGGAATGTGTGGTATGTCTAGTTTTTAGGTCGCTGTAACCTGCACACAAGTTGGAGTGCTGATCACCATGTGTAGTTTGAACTGTTGTACTAGTATTTGAATAGTTTGTAGCAGTCTGAGAAGAACTACTATGATGTTGAAAGAGCTAACATTTTGAAGTTTGGTGCGCGAGTGGTGGGGTGATATTGTTTTATTGGTTGCACTTGTAGTGTTCATATAGTTGAACTGATTGCTTGTTCATGTACTTTACTTTTTTTTTACTTTTTTGCTGATTATGATGTTGTTGCAAATGTTGGAGTGCCAGTGCCTCCTGATTCTGACAAACCAGAACGCTTTCAAGATCTTGTGAATGTTATTTTTGAGATACCAAATCCTCTAGAAGAACATGCGTGTTGCTGGTGTTTCCCTTATATTTGCTCTTTTTTTAACAACCTTGCATACATAAATGTGTTTAGTTACATCAGTTGTTCCTTTTGTTTGTGTCTGATGCTATGCGCCTTACTTTACTTGTCTCTGCAATGTTAATTGTGTTTTAATTTTATATGTGTGTGCTTATGTTATTGGTTTATGCAGTTAATGATAGCCATGCTGCTGCTGAGGACATTGCTGATGTTGTGAAAGATATTAATGATGGAATTTATTCTCTTAATTTTGGTGATGGTGATGGGAGCTTGCAGTTGTCTGTTACTCAGTCACAGAGTTTTGATGGAACTGAGCATGTTACTCAGGCTGAGGATGTTCCTATGCAGTTATAGCTCGAGGACGAAAGGAAAAGAAAGAAGAAGTGTGATTTCCAAAGGAGAAAGGAGTTGGAACGGCGTCAAAAGGCTGCTTGCGTGCAACGAAGCGATGAGGATGTTGCTCAAGCTGCTAAAGGTGGAGGTGATGAAGGTGGTGACGCGGCCTTTTCAATTGTTGATGCTGGATCTCATGGAACTAACATGCCTGTCAAGACAAACCTGTTGCAGACTCGCTTGATGCAAGTGTTTACTCATGATGCAGTTAAGGAAAAGAAAGCTGTTTTGAAGAGGAAGATGTCAGATCCAAATCCTGATGGCACACAGAGGCGTAGCCCATGTGTGAAAGCTGGTTCCCAACCTGGTAATAGCAAAGCTGATGGAGATAGTGTTGCTGTGAAGATTGGTCCAAGCACACTTGGTGGCTCCCCTGTTCGTCGGAGTCCACGTGTTTTGTCAAATAAGAAGCCTTCTTCGTCTCCTCTTCCAGAGAGCTCTTTGTTGAAGGAAAATAAGAAGCGTAAAGTTGCTCCTGCGAAGGTGAACAGAGGTGTGAAGAAGCGTGCTCGTGTCGAAGCTGAAGATCCTGCATTTGAAGAAGATGATATCAAAGTTGATTCTGAAGATGAATATGCAGTGGTACGTGTTTGTACTGTATGTGACTTACTAGTTGTACTTGCACTGATTTAATTGTGTATGGGTTGGTATGCTGGCCAGGTGAGGGCTGGTTGTTGTTTGCATCAATTGAGGGTGGTACTGATGTTGTTTTAAGAGTTGAAATTGTGCAATTTTCTTCTTCTTGCCTTCATATGTTTGTTTTGTTTTTTATATTCATTTAATTAAGTTGTGCCTTCTTTATTTTCATTTACAGCCTGTTAGAGTTATGGGTCCGGTCAAGCCGGTGAGAGGCAATGACGGAAAAGTTGCTTTGGATGAAGGTGACTCACAGCGACTGAATTTAACTGTGTGATATTCATTGAGAGAGATTGATGCCTATGCTCGTTTGCTTGAGAGTCGCCATGTGGCTAGGCTTCATGCAGCTGGTTTTGGTTCTATCTTAAAGTGGAAGGTGAAGTCTAACATTTCCCGCCCTCTGATGGGAGTTTTGTACCTGAAGATAGATCCTGATACGATGACTCTTGACATGGGTGAGGCTAATAAGAAGCTTCGCATCACTAGCGATGGTATACATGAACTATTTGGGTTCCTTCGTGGTGGTCGTTCTGCACCAAGGCCATCAGAGGACGGATATGATGACGCTCTGATGAAGTTAAGATCGGAGCTTGACATTAGCAGGAACAGAGATATCAAGATGAAGGATTTGAGGGATAAGCTCAAGGTGTTTGTCAAGGATCCTAGCAAAGATGACCTTGCTCTCAAAGTGTTCTTCATTATTGTGTTTATGAACGTTGTATTGCCTGGTGCTGCCCCTCGTGTTTCCAGAGAGGCAGCAATGTTTGAGGATCTCGTCATTGAGGACATGGCTAATATGGATTATTGCCCGCTAATGGATGATGAGCTTAGAAGGGCTGTTGTCAGGTACCAAGATGGTGTTACCCTTGGGAAGGCAATCACAGGCTATGCTATAAGGAATGTACTAATGTACCTTGACTACCTTATCCGTGGCAAGATTCCAGATGTTGACATGCGAGTCCGCCGCATATGTTTCATGGATCAGGACAAGCTTTCCGATCTGGCTGATGCAGATTTGATAAGAAAAGGCAAAGCAGATCCAAAGACTTGGGTGTTTGGGAAGCTTCCGGTGAGTTTTATTTCTCTCGTGTCTTCCAGACCTTTTTTAGGCATATCTATTTTTGCTAGAGTGAACATGTGTACTGCAGAGTTACCTGTTTATATTTTGTCATTTCTTAAGCTTTGTGAGGTTTAGTATGAATTTTAGTACTGTTGTGTCATGTTTGGTTGAACTAAATCTCTTGTTCAACTGACCTGTTTGTAAATACTAACAAATTGGCACTGATAGTGAAAGATCCTTAGTATTGTGGATTTGAATCTGTTAATATAATGTTTATTTTTCCCTGTGTGTTGCATTGATTAATTAACTCTTTTCCCTTGTTCGTAGTGGAAAACTCATGACGAAGTTGTCTTTTTCCGAGTGTATAAACGGCCAGTCCTGGAGATGCCGTCTCAGGTTCCCAAGATTTCATCTCTGCACGATGAGTTGAGAGATGGCCGTAGTGTTGAGGGTGTTGGTTATGTCCCCCTGGCCCTAGTAAGGCTAGTACTTCACAGAGGCAGGGTTTTGGTATTGATGTAGCTGTTTATGCGTTGGAGCGCGCTGAGCATATTCTTAGTAATGTGTGTTCTGAGCTGGAAAAGGTCCCAACTACAGTTGAGCGTCTGAGCTGTATCAATGGTATCCTCCCTGACGGTCATCAATTTAATGCTGAGGAAGCAGCGAACTATATTGAGATGGAGAGAATTTTAATTAGTGATATGCGTGATGGTGCTGCTCAACTAATTCAGAGCTCGGTTCCTCTGTTGAACAACATGAAGCATTTCAAAACTATGCAAGACTCTCGCTGCAAGCCATATGAAGAAAGTGCCAATGTTGTTATCAGGCATATTGAGCGGGATGAGGCTGTTGCCACTGACAGCAGGGCTAGTGATGGTACTGAGGCTAATGTTTCTGACCACCATACGGATGATGTTGGCTTGGAGTCCCCTGTTGTTGATGTGAGTCGGTCCTTGATGTTTGCATTTTTTCCTATGTTGTTCTGCTGTCAGTATTGTAGTTGGACTTTCTCATGTTCATCTGTTTATTAAAAAAATTCATTCAGGAGACCAGTCATGATGTTGAGGCTGCTGTTGACTGTGGAATTAATGATCCATCTACTGATAAGAGCAAGGTTATTTTTATTTTTTATTGTGTGTATATATATTCTTGAATTTTCATGCGCACCACTGTGCCTTACATGTTCATTTTTCTATCCCACGCCGTTAAGAATTTGTAGGTGATACCTACCTTTTGTTAGTGTAGTTTAACTCTTTGTGTGTTGTTGCTAATAATATCATTGTTTTTTGCTTCATTACTATGAATCAGGGTCCTGTTGTCGGTGATGAGCCTTGATGTTCCTTTGAATGTTAGTAGCAGCAAGATCGGTGATGTTGCTGTGGATGCTGCTAAGGTTTGTTTTTCTGTGCTTGCATTAATTTTATATGCAGTTTTCGCTACTGTTTCTTTGTAGCTATAAAAGTTAGCCTGTGCACCTCTTGCTAGCTTTTTTAATTGTTAGTTTTGCTCATATTATTCACTTTCTGAATTTTTGTTTTTTCAGATGACTGATGTTGAGCGTGAGGCCGCCGTTAGTGTTGGAGATGATTCTTGTGGTGTTCCATTGAGCAGTGGGTGCGATGTTGGTAGCAAAGTTGCTGATGAGGATGTTCGTGCTGCCAGCATACTTGATGCCAAATCGTTTGGTGTTGGTATTGCTGAGAATGATAATCTTTCTGATTCTAAAGATTTGTCGCTGGAAAATTTCCCGCCTAGAGGGCTTGATTACGGTGATGCATCGCAAGACGCCGACGTGTCTAGCGTGGAGGAGGTGCCATCTGAGGATGATGATTTACTTCTGTCGATTTCTTCTGGCCCCTTGACGCAGGAGGCGCTCCTGTCGTCCCAGGATTTTCTTTCTTCAAACCCTGAAAGCGCAACCATATTTCTGTCCTCACAAGATCTTCTGTCGTCAAACCCCGAAACTACACGCATATTGCTGTCATCACAGGAACTCCCGTCGTCAAACGCTAAAGTGCAGGTAAGGACTTGTAAATGAGGCCTACTTCTCATTTATGGCATTTTGGACATGTTCACTTGTAGTGCTTGGACTTATTATTTTTTCTTCTTTTTCTGCAAGCAGAAGGTGCTAATGTTGCTAAGGTTGATTCATTTTTCTTCGCTGTTACGAGGTTGCGCACAAACCGTGGGAAACAGTTAGTTTGGGATGTTGCCCGTATCATTTTCGTCTCTTTTTCTTTCTCTCATATGACTATTGTTGTCATTGCAGTAGTTTTAATTCATGTCATCTTTGTGTTTTCCTAGTGAAAAGCCGATGTTTCGAAATAGCGAATGCGATGCCAGTGTTGGTTCTGTTGCTAAAGCGTTTGTCCCCACTGGCATGCTCAACTCAGACAGTGCTGATGTTGTTTTATATTCTCTACGTCAGAAGTACCGAGACACTGACAAGGTGATAGTTCCTAGATGCGTGACGGTCAGTATTTTGCTTTCTACATAGGATGACAAGTTATTTTGGAAATTTTCTAATTGTTGCTGTTCTTTTTGTACAACAGACCAAGATCCGTGATGGAAATATTGATGCCAATGTGCTACAGTGGTTCACGGGATCGGGGCCTGATGGTTTTGACCAAGTAGGTGACCTTCAACTTATTGTACTCATGAACTAGAACTGTCATGTTTTCTTGCAAGTTTGGGAGGTGGGAATGAACTTGAGTAGCCTGCTTTTTTCTGATGTACTTAGGAATGATGTGTGCTTCTTTTTTGAAGCTGCACTTATTGTCGCAAGGAAATTGAACTGATATGTTTGTTGCAAGTTTGGGCGGTGGATATAAACTTGAGTAGCATTTATTTTTTGTAGTGAGTTGCTTACTCAATTAGAACTTATGATTATCTGATTTGTTTGGACTTCTGAATTTCAATTTCCCTCTTATATTTATTGTTTTGGAGGCTGAATATTTTGTTTCATTCTGATTTGTTAAATTCATTTTTCTTCTATGATTTTTTGTCAGCTTCTTTTCCCTACTTTTGATCCGCCGTCATTTGCGGCTGCCATGAAGCCTACTGAAGATCTGGGAATTGGTGCTTGATTGTTCTGAATTTGAGGTTCCGTCATTTCGAGTGTCTTGATTCACTCCGCGATGAAACCTGGAGTGATGCAGTTAGATTCTTAAGAACTATGACAGATAATATAAAGAAGCTTTGGAGGGAGTCCAGCGTAGACAGGGCCAAACCGTTCTCGCTGGCGCATATTGATGGTTTCTCTTGCGAGTTCGTGCGTGTGCCGCAGCAGCAAAACACATGAGTATCCGTTTTTAATGATTTTTATTAGTTGTTGAAAGGATCGATATAGTTGACTAGAGGGGGGGGGGGTGAATAGGCAACTAACAATTTTTAGCTTTTCTTTACCAATTTAAACTTTGCATCAAAGTAGGTTGTCTAGATATGCAACTAGGTGAGCAACCTATATGATGCAACAACAACAAGTACACAAGCAAGCACGAGATGCAACACAATATAAGCTTGCACAAGTAGAGGTACGAGATAACCAAGAGTGGAGCCGGTGAAGACGAGGATGTGTTACCGAAGTTCCTTCCTTTTGAGGGGAAGTACGTCTCCGTTGGAGCGGTGTGGAGGCACAATGCTCCCCAAGAAGCCACTAGGGCCACCGTATTCTCCTCACGCCCTCACACAATGCGAGATGCCGTGATTCCACTATTGGTGCCCTTGAAGGTGGCGACCGGACCTTTACAAACAAGGTTGGGGCAATCTCCACAACTTAATTGGAGGCTCCCAACGACACCATGAAGCTTCACCACAATGGAATATGGCTCCGCGGTGACCTCAACCGTCTAGGGTGCTCAAACACCCAAGAGTAACAAGATCCGCAAGGGATTAGTGGGGGGAATCAAATTTCTCTTGGTGGAAGTGTAGATCGTGGCCTCCTCAACCAATCCCTAGAAAATCAACAAGTTTGATTGGCTAGAGAGAGATTGGGCGAAAATGGAGCTTAGAGCAACAATGGAGCTCGGGGGTGGAAGAGGTAGTCAACTAGGAGAAGAAGACTCCCTTTTTATAGTGAAAGAACAAATCCAACCGTTATCCACTAACTCAGCCTGTGACAAGCGGTACTACCGCGCCAGACAAGCGGTACTACCGCAAAGGCCCGCGGTACTACCGCATGGCTCTGCGTTACTACCGCTGGCGCGGCAGGAGCTGGACCAGCCCTGTTGCATTGAAGCAGAGAGCCGTAGAACCATTGGCACGGTACTACCGCTCCCCCTTGCAGTACTACTGTAGGGCAGGGTTAGTTTAAGCTGGGAAGGCACGGACATATAAAAATACATCAGTGGCTACTCCCGCTAAGTTTCGATCTATGCAAAAATCCGACATGGTACTACTGCGTAGGGCGCAGATGTAAAAAATTACATCCGCCCCTACTTCCGCTCGTGCTGCTGAGCCTGGCCTGAGGCCACGGTACTATCGCAAGCCTGGAGCGGTACTACCGCGTAGGGCGCGGATGTAAAAATTACATCCGCCCCTACTTCCGCTCGAGCAGCTGTGCCTGGCCTGAGGCCGCGGTACTACCGCGCCCAAGGGGCGGTACTACCATGAGCACCTGCGGTACTACCGCGCCCGAGGCCGGTACTACCGCTCCGAAGAGCACTACTACCGCATGCCCCAGTTCAGCAACACTGGGAGTCCTTCATTTTGCAGAGACACGGAGAAACGGAGGATGCTCCAAAGAGTCAAAGGAAAGGTGGTGCAGAAAAGAACAGACGTGTACGTGATGATTCCACCCAAACCTTTCCAACGCGAGCCCCCTCTTAATAGTACGGCTTTCCTATGACTCAAATCCACCGAAAAGAAACATAGAGAAACGCCGTCTTCAATGAGCTTTGAGGGGCACCAAATCGTCTTGTGCTTAGGCATGATATATCTGAAATGCTCAATGCACACGATTAGTTCGCAAAAGCATTGTCATCAATCACCAAAACTACTAAGGGATAAATATGCCCTTACAATCTCCCCCTTTTTGGTGGATTGATGACAATACGGGATTTGCACATAGGGATATAAAATGAAGCAAAGGCAAACCCAACATCTATAAAATATAGACGAGCTCCCCCTAGATGTGTGCACTCTCGAGAAATGCTTTGGACTGCACGGCGCACATACTAGGATCAACACTCCCCCCATATTTTATAGACGGGGCATATCTTGCAATAAAATAACTAATACTAAGCAAGGAAGCAAGATAATAAATATGAGCATAGAGTAACAGGCACAAGATAGCATAAGCATGAAAGACAATAAGATACGCTAGAGTGCATATGTCTTACACCATATGATAGGAAAATACGACTCACAAGGACATGCCAAACCAAACCAAAGCAAACGAGGTCCAACAGAACGAAAACAAAGCGACAAAGCGAAATAACATGACACACGCCTCGCAAATCCTACACTCTCTCCCCTTTGGCATCGAGACACCAAAAAGGCAGAGAGGACACCTACGACACAGGTGGTGGCCCAAGCTGAAGTGATCACTCATCATGCTCCTCGTCGGACTCGGCAGCAGGGATGGGCTCCTCCTCAGATTCAGTCCACTGGTAGCCCTGCTTCGCCATCCATTCTGCCTCCGGGGTGATGTGCTTCTCGGACCCGCTGGATATCTCCTCGCCAAACGTCCTCAAGATCCTCTTGTCGCGGCGGCGACTCTCCTTGGAAGCAACATGGGTCCTGTACTGCCCCTTGGCTTGCATACAGAACAAGGTCTTCATCTTGGCCTTCGGCTTCTTAGCCCATGAGGGCTCAGTAGAGGGGGGGAGCATACACAGCAGAGCTGTCCTCATCCGCTTCCTCCTCCTCAATCTCATCCTCATCCACGTCCATCTGAGCAGCCGCTGCCTCAGCACGGGTAGTAGTGTTAGCCCACTGACTCTTGATGCGGAGCTTGATGGACTCGTGACGAATCCACTCGGGGGTAGCAAACTCATCAGAAGGATAGAGCTTATCCACCATAGCTCACACCACATGATATGTAAGACATCAAGTGATTGCGTCTGAGCACGACGCGCCTCCTCACAAATGAGCATCATATCCACGAGATAGGCATGCACCTTATCCTTGTCACCAATGCGCGGAAAGAGGGAGTTGCGGAAGATCCGATGCATGATGTCAAGGAATGAGTTCAGCACCCACGCCTTCTTGCCACTGGGAAGCGTCTTCTCAACATAGTAGGGTTGAAGCTTGTTCTTGCTGGCTGGCTCGGGGTTGGCATGAGGGCGAACACCAACGGGCGTGTTGAGCCCCTCATCACGAACCTGTAGCAAATCCATGAAGTCCTTCCACTTAGCAGTCATCTGATGTCCATTGGTCATCCATGTCATGGTACGTTCTTCATCAGTATGGAAGTGGACCGAAGCAAAGAACTCGGCCACAATCTTAGGGTCAAAGTCTAGGTGGAAAGTGATCAAGTCCTCAATGCCAAACTGCTCCACTAGGTCCGAAGCCTCACCAAAATAGTCCCGACGTTTATCCTGCCTCATATGAACCATATCAATCAAGTGCACGTCCATGTAGATGTTCTGGTTGGCCTTGATCACATCCAGAAAGATAAGATTCTGCTGCTTGGTCCAGAACAAATCATTCCCTCTGAAGTTTGCATGGGGATTCACATAGGGGTTGATCTTCCTTCGAGTGACAAAATCAGCTAGTGGTATCTCATCCATGCCCATTGATGGCTCCCTGGTCTTGGTGGTAGTGGTCTTGGTTCTGCGTTGGGGGGCATTGGAGCCCTCTGGAGCCTCATCTTGGTTGCGCAGGCGCTTCGAGCCCGTGTCGCGGACTGGATTCGAACGATGGACATTGGAACTGGAGCCACCACCTATGACACACAACACAAGAACACACAAGAGAAGCGAGAAGGATCAATGCAAAGATCACAACAAAAACAACCAAAACAAGTAGAAATAACATTGGGTAGTGGCCACGAGGAAGGTTTGAGATCAACGGTAGTACTGCACCATGATGCGGAACTAAAATTTTACTACTGCTCTAGCCGCGGTAGTACCGCGCCGGGATGGCACGTTAGTACCGCGCATGGAGCGGAAGTAAAATTTTACTTCCGCGCCGCCCGCGGTAGTACCGCTCCGGAGGAGCGGTAGTACTGTACAAGGCGAAAGCGGCCAGAGCGGTAGTACCGTACAAGGCGAAAGCGGCCGGAGCGGTAGTACCGTACGGGAGGTGCGGTAGTACCGCTCGGGGTTAGATCCGGAACGAATCAGATCTGGGAACATCCGCGACAATGGAGCGGTACTACGGTTAATCAAAACTACCGAGTAGCAATGTACCAAATAGCATCTCTACTACATTACTACTCTCCTACAACCTACTCTTGCAAAGATTTGGCCTAAAATCTCAAGAACAACATGCATCTCCCCAAAACCTAAAGACAAAACAACAAGGCAAGAAGAGGAGCAAAAAGAGAGGGATTTGGGGAGAAACCTTGTTCCATGGCAAGAGGTCAGGGTGGGGAAAGATCCCACCGGACAGAATGCGAGGAGAGCGGCCGGAGACGGAGATCCGGCGAGGTCCTCCAGCGCCGTTCTTGGGCAGGAGAGAGAGACACGACGTGGGGAAAAGGAGTTGAATGGGTATGGGGGAGTTGGAACTCCCCCTGCCCGCTCTTAACCCCCACACGCTCACGACTGCGCGGTAGTACCGCGGGTCATCGCGGTAGTATCGGCCGGGCGGAAGTACCACATGCGGGGCGGTAGTACTGCTTTTTCTGGCGGCAGTAAAAAATTACTGCTGTGCTGGTTGCGGTAGTACCGTGCACAGATCCTGCGGTAGTACCGTGGCAAGCCACGGTAGTACCGTAGACCCAAGAAAATGCAAGTTTCACAAACAAGAGAAGAAAACAACCTTTGCAATGCAACCTTCAAGCAAACGTACACACCAAAGAGCTAACACATGAGGCAACTCAAACACAAGCTCGGCACGAAGAAAGAAGGGCAAAAGACAACAAGGACCAAACACGCGACACGACCTCTCCATAGAGAGGGCGGTGGCCAGAGCCACCTATGTTTGAGTTAATTGGTATGGCACCGCGAAGAATTATCATTGGGCCCATGACCAAAACTCGTCTTTGAAGCACAAGTACCATCAAAAATGGCTAATGTGAAAGAGTTGATCAATTTATGCATAATGGGGGGAGGAAGAGTTCATTGAGAGAACAACACTCCCCTATGTCCATGCCTACACCTAAACAAGATAACAAGTTGAGTATGGTGGGGTGTGCAAGGGTTCAAGCCACATTGCTCGAATCAATGATATTTAGCCCATGCCTTAACTCATGAAATCTTGCCTCATCCAAAGGCTTCGTGAAGATATTTGCAAGGTTATCATGAGTGTTGACATAGTGGAGCTCGATCTCCCCTCACCTAATATGATCCCGGATGAAGTGATACCGAATCTCAATATTGAAAGGATCGAGAAGAGGTGTCTAGAGGGGGGGTGAATAGACTCTAATCAAGAAAAGTTGCAGTTTTTAATTCTTTAGGTTTATGTGGAGATTTAGCACAAGTTTAAGCATTCACAATACATATCAAGCAAGCATGACAAAGAGTATATGAGCAGCGAAAAGTAAAGCATGCAAGTTACAAGAATGTAAAGGGATGGGATTGGAGTGTGCAAACGCAATTTGGAGACACGAAGATTTTTTATCCGTGGTTCCGATAGGTGGTGCTATCGTACATCCGCGTTGATGGAGACTTCAACCCACGAAGGGTAACGGTTGCGCGAGTCCACGGAGGGCTCCACCCACGAAGGGTCCATGAAGAAGCAACCTTGTCTATCCCACCATGGCTGTCGCCCACGAAGGACTTGCCTCACTACGGTAGATCTTCACGAAGTAGGCGATCTCCTTACCCTTACAAACTCCTTGGTTCAGCTCCACAATCTTGTCGGAGGCTCCCAAGTGACACCTAGCCAATCTAGGAGACACCACTCTCCAAGAAGTAACAAATGGTGTGTTGATGATGAACTCCTTGCTCTTGTGCTTCAAATGATAGTCTCCCCAACACTCAACTCTCTCTCACAGCATTTGGATTTGGTGGAAAGAAGATTTGAGTGGAAAGCAACTTGGGGAAGGCTAGAGATCAAGATTTATGTGGTTGGAATGGAATATCTTGACCTCAACACAAGTGTAGGTGGTTCTCTCTCAGAAAATATGTGTCGGAAGTGTAGGCATGTTCTGATGGCTCTCTCCACGAATGAAGAGTGGGTGGAGGAGTATATATAGCCTCCACACAAAATCTAACCGTTACACACAAATCACCAAACTCGGTGGGACCGATTCAAAGAACTCGGTCAGACCGATTTGGTTCATAATGTGACCGTTAGGTGTTTCGGTGGGACCGAATGGATCAACTCGATGGGACCGATTTCATTAGGTTTAGGGCATAACGTATTCTCGGTGAGACCGATTACACAAACTCGGTGAAACCGATTTTTGTAATAGACTAACAGAGAGTTGGTCAGGCAAACTCGGTGGGACCGATTCGCTCATCTCGGTTAGACCGAAACGTTACGAAGGGGTGACAGAGAGTTTGCATTGCAATCTCGGTGCGACCGATTGCAAATTTCGGTGAGACCGAAATTATTGCAATAGGCAGCAGAGAGTTTGCAATCCCATCTCGGTGAGACCGAGATCCCTATCGGTGAGACCGATTTGATTAGGGTTTATGGCAGTGGCTATGTCAAGAGAACTCGGTGGCTCCGGATAGAAAGAATCGGTGGGGCCGTGATAATCCCCAAGTGTAGGGAATCATCGTAGCAATTTCCAAAGGTGGAAGTGATAAGTATGGAGTGTCGAACCCACAAGGAGCTAAAGGTAAGATCAATATTCTCTCAAGCCCTATCTGCCACTGATACGACTCTACGTACACCGAACGTTTGCTTCCAACTAGAAACGAGAAATAAAACTATGTTCTGGGTATGAAGACGAAAACTTTGCATGATATCGGAGAGCTAAAATATAAAAGTAGTTGTTGTTATCATAAAGTTAAAATATACTACTAAATATTATAAATAGCGAGTGTGGAATAATGATGGATAGGTGTGCGGAATTGTCCTAGGCAATTGTTAACAAGACCCATAGTTGTCATTGCAATTTCATATGAGGGAGAGGCATAAGCTAACATACTTTCTCTTCTTGGATCATATGCACTTATGATTGGAACTCTAGCAAGCATCCGCAACTACTAAAGATCATTAAGGTAAAACCTAACCATAGCATTAAAGCATCAAGTCCTCTTTATTCCCATACGCAACAACCCCCTTACTCGGGTTTGTGTTTCAGTCACTCACCAACCCACTATAAGAGAATCATGAACGTATTGCAACACCCTACAACGGGAGTCCCTCACGCTTGCGCGACACGGAGAGCACCATAGGACATCACCAATAATAAAACATACAACTCGTACCAATCTAGATCATCAATCAACCCAAGGACAAAAGATATCTACTCAAAACATCATAGGATGGCAACACATCATTGGATCATAATATGTGGCATAAAGCACCATGTTCAAGTAGGGATTACAGCGGGGTGCGGGAGAGTGGACCGCGTAAAATAGATGAGGATGGTGATGATGATGGTGATGTTGATGAAGACGATCACCGGGGCGATGATTCCCCTCTCGATGGCACTCCGATGCCACCGAGAGAGAGGAGGAGAGGTTCTCCCCCTTGTGCTTCCTCCTCCATGGCCTCCCCCCTAGATGGGGAGAGGTTCTCCCTCTGGTCCTTGGCCTTCATGGCGATGATGGCCCCTCCGGGATCCTCCTCCATGGCCTCCGGTGATGATGGCCCCCTCCGACAGGGTGCCAGAGAGGGCCTAGATTGATTTCTCATGGCTACAGAGGCTTTCGGCGGCGAAACTTTTGATCTAGGTTATTTTCTGGGGGTTTCCGTATTTATAGAAATTTTTGGCATTGGTTTCACGTCAAGGAGGTTCCCGAGTCGTCCATGAGGCAGGCCCGCGCGCCCAGGGGGGTGGGCGCGCCCCCACCCTCATGGACGGCCTGGGACTCTTCTAGCCTAACTCTTTTACTCCAGGGTCTTCTTTTGGTCCATAAAAATCATTAAAAATTGGCACGTCAATCGGACTCCGTTTGGTATTCCTTTTCTGTAAAACTCAAAAACTAGGAAAAAACAGAAACTGGCACTGGGCTCTAGGTTAATAGGTTAGTCCCAAAAATCATATAAAATAGCATATAAATTCATATAAAACATCTAAGATGGATAATATAATAGCATGAATACTTCATAAAATTATAGATACGTTGGAGACGTATCAGCATCCCCAAGCTTAATTCCTACTCGTCCTCGAGTAGGTAAATGATGAAAGAAATAATTTATGAAGTGTGAATGCTAGCAGGTGCACAAGTTTGATCAATGATAATTTCAATCACCTTTTCTAGCATCATTATATGTCATAACAGTAGCTCATCTCATAAAACTTTTCATGATCAAGTAACAAGCTATTCACATGTTAAAGTATAGATCATAAACTTTCTTGAAAACTAACAAACAATATTCTCAGTCATCAAACAATTGCAATTCATCTTATTTTCAGGAAGGGTCTATGTCAGAGCTTTGATTCAGCAAACTCCACATACTCAACTATCATTTAATCTTTCACAATTGCTAACACTCATGTGATATTTATGGGTTCAAAGTTTTAATCGGACACAGAGGAAGATAGGGGCTTGTAGCTTTGCCTCCCAACCTTTTACCTCAAGGCTAATGTCAACAATAATAGCTCATGAAAACCTACATCCAAGTGGATATATATATCCGGATCACTCCAACACAAAGTGCTTGCCAAAGGAAAAAGTGTAAAAAGGAAAGGTGATGATCACCATGACTCTTGTATAAGGGTAGAAGGTAAAAGTAAAAGATAGGCCCTTCGCAGAGGGAAGAAGAGGTTGTCATGCGTTTTTATGGTTGGATGCACAAAATCTTAATGCAAAAGAACGTCACTTTATATTGCCCCTTGTGATAAAGACCTTTATTATGTAGTCCGTCACTTTTATTTCTTCCCTATCACAAGTTCGTATAAAGCTTATTTTCTTCTCACTAATAGATCATACATAGTTAAGGAGCAATTTTTATTGCATGCACCGATGACAACTTACTTGAAGGATCTTACTCAATCCTTAGGTAGGTATGGTGGACTCTCATGGCAAAACTGGTTTAAGGGATGTTTGGAAGCACAAGTAGTATTTCTACTTGGTGCAAAGAATTTGGCTAGCATGAGAGGGAAAGGCAAGCCCAACATGTTGGATGATCCAAGACAATATAATGTTTCAGATATATGAAAACATAACCCATTAAGTTGTCTTCCTTGTCCAACATCAACCTTTTAGCATGTCATATTTTAATGAGTGCTCACAATTACAAAAGATGTCCAAGATAGTATATTTATATGTGAAATCTCTCTTCCTTCAATATTCTTTCATGAATTGTTCAAGTGACCAATTCTGCGTTTGCTAACTTTCAATAAGTTTACTACCTATACTTATTATGTGTGAAGTCATTACTCCCCATGTTGTAAGCATATGAAACGTATATAAATTCAGATTTATGATATTCAATTCATTCAACCATTTACTCATAGGATATACGTGAAGCACATGAGTAAATGACAAACTACTCCAAAAAGATATAAGTGAGGAACACTGAGTAGTCAAATAATTAACTAGCCATGGGAGGATTCTTTTTCACTCAAGATTTCAGATCCAATGATTTTATTCAAACAGCAAGTAGAATTGAAAATACGCTCCAAGCAAAACACATATCATGTGACGAATAAAAATATAGCTCCGAGTAAGGTATACCAATAGTTTTGAAGACGAAAGAGGGGATGCCTTCCGGGGCATCCCCAAGCTTAGGCGCTTGAGTCTTCCTTGAATATTACCTTGGGGTGCCTTGGGCATCCCCAAGCTTAGGGTCTTTCCACTCCTTATTCTCCTCATATCGATATCTCACCCAAAGCTTGAAAACTTCAATCACACAAAACTTAACGGAACTTCGTGAGATAGGTTAGTATGATAAAGAGTAAACCATTCACTTTGGTACTGTCAAAGACAAGGTTCATAATTGTTCTCACACAATGCCTACTGTACCATATCATTTATACAATTTATATTGAGAAATATAATCCATAGAAACTAGAAAACAAGCAAACTATGCGACGAAAACAGAATCTGTCAGAAACAGAACAGTCTGTAATGATCTGAACACCAACCATACTTCTGCTACTCCAAAAATTCTGAAATAAATTGCTGGACGTGAGGAATTTGTCTATTAATCTTCTTCAAAAAGAATCAAATCAAAAGCACTCTTCTGTAAAAAATGGTAGCTAATCCCGTGAGCACAAAGTTTCTGTTTTTTACAGCAAGATCACATTAACTTTGACCCAAGTCTTCCCAAAGGTCTTACTTGGCACTTTATTGAAACAAAAGCTATAAAACATGATTACTACAGTATATTAATCATGTAAACACACAAAAACAGTAAGGGTAAATATTGGGTTGTCTCCCAACAAGCGCTTTTCTTTAATGCCTTTTAGCTAGGCATGATGATTTCAATGATGCTCACATAAAAGATAAGAATTGAGACATAAAGGGAGCATCATGAAGAATATGACTAACACATTTAAATATAACCCACTTCCTATGCTTAGGGATTTTGTGAGCACACCATTTATAAGAACAACAATCAACTAGCATAGGAAGGCAAAGCAAGTATAACTTCAAAACCTTAAGCACTTAGAGAGGAAACTTGATATTATTGCAACTCCTACAAGCATGTATTCCTCCCTCATAATAATTTTCAGTAGCATCATGGATAGAAACTTTGTTCTCATACTCAATTGGAACCTCTTCCGAAATAGTGGAATCATTACTAGCTAAAGTTGACACTCTTCCAAATCCACTTTCATAAATATCACACTAAGATTCAACACCCTCCAAAATAGTGGGATCACTAATTCCTAAAGTTGACACTCTTCTAAACCCACTTTAAATGATAGTATTATTCATACTCCAAAATATATAAGTGAAGTTCATGGAGTATAATATAGACTAACCAAGCTCAAAATGTATAAGTGAAGCACCTGAAGCATTCTATAAAACCATACTCAAAAGATTTAAGTGAAGCACAAAGAGCAATTCTATAAGATCATACTTAAAAGATATAAGTGAAGCACATGAATTCTATAAATTGGTGAAGGGACATCTCATACTAGCATGGTTCTTAAATAAAAATAAAAACACAAAGGACACAAATCATGTGAACAAAACAAAAACCGAGGTATATCGATATTTGTTGAAGAAGAAAGATGGGATGCCAACCGGGGCATCCCCAAGCTTAGATGCTTGAGTATCCTTTGAAATATTTACTTGGGGTGCCTTGGGCATCCCCAAGCTTGAACTCTTGCCTCTCTTTATTCTTCTCACATCAATAACTCCTCGTTCTTCAAACACTTCATCCACAAAAACTTAACAAAAACTTTGTGAGATCCGTTAGTATAACAAAGCAAATCACTACTATAAGTACTGTTGCAAACCAATTCATATTTTGTTTTTGCATTATAGCTACTGTAATATAACTTTTCCATGGATTAATCCACTGATAGAAATCGATAGTTTCATCAAAACAAGCAAGCAATGCATCAAAAACAGAATCTGTCTTAAATAGGACAGTCTGTAGTAATATGGAAGTTTAGCAAGCTTCTGTAACTCCAAAAATTATGGAATAAATTTGAAATTTTAAAAATTTGTACAGAAGTAATGTGAAAAAAGTTTCAGATCTATTTGACTTTCCAGTAATAAATGTAAAATCACGCGCTATAGCCAAAGTTTCTGCTTTTGTTCTGCACATAGTAAACAAGCAATCTAATCATCCTAAAACCAAAGCTTGGCATATTATTTTTATAATACAATGGATATATACAAGGGGATAGTTATTTACAGAGAAACTTCCATGAAAAATTCTACATTGTTTCCGTGAGCATGAACACAAGTGCTCAAGGTCGACCCTCACTTCTTCAATGCAAAACTTTCCAATCACTCCTCTTTTTGAAAAACTTCTTAGGTAAGAGAGGCAAGTAATTTTTTTGGGTATTTTCATTCTTTTAAAACCTTTTTTTGTATGTTTCACCCACAACTAAACAAAAACAAAAAGGAAAAACAAAATCTACTTAGTGAAGAAAGCAAACAAGCATACACGAGAATATCAACCCTACGCTATTGCTCCCCGGCAACGGTGCCAGAAAAGAGCTTAATAATCCCCAAGTGTAGGGAATCATCATAGCAATTTTCAAAGGTGGAAGTGATAAGTATGGAGTGTCGAACCCACAAGGAGCTAAAGGTAAGATCAATATTCTCTCAAGCCCTATCTGCCACTGATACGACTCTACGTACACCGAATGTTTGCTTCCAACTAGAAACGAGAAATAAAACTATGTTGTGGGTATGAAGAGGATAACTTTGCATGATATCGGAGAGATAAAATATAAAAGTAGTTGCTGTTATCATAAAGTTAGAATATACTACCAAATATTATAAATAGCGAGTGTGGAATAATGATGGATAGGTGTGCGGAATTGTCCTAGGCAATTGTTAACAAGACCGATAGTCGTCATTGCAATTTCATATGAGGGAGAGGCATAAGCTAACATAGTTTCTATTCTTGGATCATATGCACTTATGATTGGAACTCTAGCAAGCATCCGCAACTACTAAAGATCATTAAGGTAAAACCCAACCATAGCATTAAAGCATCAAGTCCTCTTTATTCCCATACGCAACAACCCCCTTACCCGGGTTTGTGTTTCAGTCACTCACCAACCCACTATAAGAGAATCATGAACGTATTGCAACACCCTACAGCGGGAGTCCCTCACGCTTGCGCGACACGGAGAGCACCATAGGACAACACCAATAGTAAAACATACAACTCGTACCAATCTAGATCATCAATCAACCCAAGGACAAAAGATATCTACTCAAAACATCATAGGATGGCAACACATCATTGGATCATAATATGTGGCATAAAGCACCATGTTCAAGTAGGGATTACAGCGGGGTGCGGGAGAGTGGACCGCGTAAAATAGATGAGGATGGTGATGATGATGGTGATGTTGATGAAGACGATCACCACGGCGATGATTCCCCTCTCGATGGCACTCCGGTGCCACCGAGAGAGAGGAGGAGAGGTTCTCCCCCTTGTGCTTCCTCCTCCATGGCCTCCCCCCTAGATGGGGAGAGGTTCTCCCTCTGGTCCTTGGCCTTCATGGCGATGATGGCCCCTCCAAGATCCTCCTCCATGGCCTCCGGTGATGATGGCCCCCTCCGGCAGGGTGCCAGAGAGGGCCTAGATTGATTTCTCGTGGCTACAGAGGCTTGCGGCGGCGGAACTTCCGATCTAGGTTATTTTCTGGGGGTTTCTGTATTTATAGGAATTTTTGGCGTTGGTTTCACGTCAAGGAGGTTCCCGAGTCGTCCACGAGGCAGGCCCGCGCGCCTAGGGGGGTGGGCGCGCCCCCCACCCTCGTGGACGGCCCGGGACTCTTCTGGCCCAACTCTTTTACTCCGGGGTCTTCTTTTGGTCCATAAAAAATCATCAAAAATTGGCACGTCAATTGGACTCCGTTTGGTATTCCTTTTCTATAGAACTCAAAAACAAGGAAAAAACAGAAACTGGCATTGGGCTCTAGGTTAATAGGTTAGTCCCAAAAATCATATAAAATAGCATATAAATGCATATAAAACATCTATGATGGATAATATAATAGCATGAATACTTCATAAATTATAGATACGTTGGAGACGTATCAGGCCGAGTTGGACTTTTGGTTTGGGACATATGTGGATGTGAGGAAGTAGTTGAGGGCTTTGGAAGCATATCAGTAAGCACTTTGATCAAGCAAGCCATTAAGCAACACCTCATCCCCTCTTAATAGTATTGGCTTTCCTATGGACTCAATGTGATCTTGGATCACTAAAATAGAAAATGTAGAGTCCTGAGCTTTGAGCTTGAGCCAATCCTTTGTCTTTAGCACTTTGAAGGGGTTCCACATCCTCTAGTCCATGCCACTCCATTGTTGAACTTATCCGAAACATACTAGGTAGAAACATTAGTCCAACAAGAGATATGTTGACATTAATTACCAAAATCACCCAGGGAGCACTTGTGCTTTCAATGTCCCCCTTTTTGGCAATTGATGACAACATACATCAAAGCTTTAGATAAAGATATAGAGAACAACAAGTAAAGCTTTGGAAAGACATGTAACATGCATAGGCTCCCCCTACATGTATGCAATCATATAAATATGCAACATAGGAGCATGTGAATGCATAAGCATGACAGAGTAATCCATGTGTTACATGTATCTTGGCTATATGCATTAGAGCAAATGATGTAAATATAGGAAATGTACCTTCATGCTCATGAGTCCTTCTTGCAAATAGTATGTACAACAGCAAGAGATCCTCATACACATGACTGAGATGCATATACTTACCTTGTGGTCTTGTTGGCTTAGGAAAGAATGAACCTTAGTAAACAAGGTTAGATAACACAGATACATCTAATAGCCAGAGCAAACAAAAGAAACCACAAGAGTACCAAGACTGGGATGACATGTAGAGAGTGAGTACTGAGTACTCTATTGGATATAGACATGTCCCCAAAGGTAAAGATGTGCAATGAATTCGAGGATTCTCTTTCCTTAGATGTCTTACTCCCCCTGAATCTTGCATGGGATATTGGGAGAAGATAGGGAACAGAAAATCAGAGCAAAGGAAGAAAATAGAGCTAATGCAAACAATCAAATATGAACATGTCTTTCCCCTCTTAAAGACACGTGACTTCTCTCCTCTTGAACACCAAGCATCTGGGGTTTCTTACACTCTCCCCCTGAGTGTTCTCTCCCCTTATAGGAATGATTAAGCTTAAGCTTTGATGTAATATCTCTCTCCCCCTTTGACATCAATTTCCAAGAAGGGCTCTTCTAGATTTTTATTTCAAAAGGGTTTGGTCCTTGAGTCTCAAAGCAAAGTAGCAAGTCGAATATGATGCTGGTAGAGGACAAGAGTCATTGAGTGGAGCTGGAGCAAAATGAATGCATGAATAAGTGGCAAGCTGTCTTTCCTGTAGTGAAATCGGTAGCACCGAGTTGTGTGCTTCGGTGGCGCCAAAAGATCTCGGTTGGGCCGAAGAAACCAAACCGGTGGGACCGAGTTCATCATAGTGAAAACACTTGTCACCTCAGCTCACGAGGCAATTAAGATCTCACAAGGATTTGCAAGGAATTAGCTGAAAGATTTGCAATGAATTGGATGCAGAAAATGCAGAACAAAAGGAAAAGAAATGCAATGAAAAGATCTAGATGAAGTTTATTTTGAAAGGGGAAACACATATGCACGAGACAAATGCAAGAGGAAACACACGAGAACTTCATCTAGAATTGGGCGGTGACAAAGTCACTTATGTTAGAGTATATTGACATAGGAGTCAAGTGAGGTTACTTGATCTTTGGTCATACTCATCGTTTAAGCTCAAAATGGGATTACCATTTTCGTTTAAGCATCTTGATGTATTCACATCTATTGAGTTGCTTTGCCCCATGATTTGGAGTAAAGCTTCTCTAAGATGGAATAACGTACCTTGGGTGGTGGTGTTGATCTTGATCATGTAGTTGAACTTGTGTGGGTTGCTCAAGGTTGATGTAGCTCATCAAGAGTTGGGAGAACCACTTGGAATTTGAGTTCATCTACCTACATGGGTTAGTTTTGCAAGGAAGAACACTTGTGTATCCGAAATGACAATCATAAGGTTTAACATAGAATTTGTCAAAGGATATATTTGAAGGGTTTTGTGCTTCCTTGTCTTCAACCACCATTGTGTAGAGACTTGGTGATGTAGAAATTGCTCAAGATATGAGTGAGTTGCAATTCCGTGGATTTAGATTCATCCAAGTACCTACAAGGGTTAGATATCATGCAAGGGTGCAAGAATATCCAAGACATATAGATAGCATCATGAAAGAAATATCAAGGATTAGTCAAAGGCTCATGCCTTGCATGTATCCAAATGGAGTTCCTACTCCAAGTTTGAAGCATCAATGATGTTCAATTCACCTCTCAAATGGCAAAAGACTTTCTCATCAAGCGGTTTGGTGAATATATCCGCTAATTGCTTATCGGTGCGAACATGCTTAAGATCAATGTCCCCTTTGGCAACGTGATCTCGAATGAAATGATGACAAACTTCAATATGCTTAGTTCGAGAATGTTGCACGGGATTGTGAGCAATCTTGATAGCACTTTCATTGTCACAAAGCAATGGAACATGTTTCACATATATCCCATAATCTTTAAGAGTTTGGGTCATCCAAAGTAATTGAGCACACCATGAACCAGCAGTAATGTATTCCGCTTCGGCGGTGGTTAAGGATACCGAGTTTTGTTTCTTGGAGGACCAAGACAGAAGAGATCTACCAAGAAATTGACAAGTACCCGAAGTGGACTTTCTATCAACCTTGTCTCCGGCATAGTCCGAATCGGAGTAACCAACAAGATCGAAAGAAGACCTCTTAGGATACCAAATGCCAAAATTTGGTGTGTGTGTATTAAGTATCTCACTATCCTTTTCACAGCCTTAAGATGACACTCTTTGGGGGCCGCTTGATATCGTGCACACATGCACACACTTAGCATAATATCAGGACGAGAGGCACATAGGTATAACAATGAACCAATCATAGAGCGGTAAACCTTTTGATCAACCGGTTCACCATCTTTGGTCAAGTCAAGATGTCCACTAGTAGACATGGGTGTAGACATACCTTTGCATTCTTGCATATTGAACTTCTTGAATAAGTCCTTGGTGTACTTTGTTTGAGAACCAAAGGTACCTTCCTTAGTTTGCTTGATTTGCAAACCAAGAAAGAATTTGAGTTCACTCATCATAGACATCTCAAACTTCTCCGACATTAGCTTTCCAAAGTTCTCACTAAAATGAGGGTTAGTTGAACCAAATATGATATCATGAACATAAATTTGGCACACAAATAGTTCTCCATTAACCCTTTTAGTAAAAAGAGTAGAATCAATTTTTCCAATTTCAAAGCCTTTTTCAATAAGGAACTTGGTCAAGCATTTATACCAAGCTCTAGGAGCTAGTTTAAGACCATAAAGGGCTTTGTGAAGTTTGTAAACATGATTGGGTTTCTTAGGATTGACAAAGCCGGGAGGTTGCTTAACATAAACTTCCTCCTCAATTTCACCATTTAGAAAGGCACTTTTAATGTCCATTTGGTACAAAGTGATATCATGGTGATTATCATAAGCAAGTAAGATGCGAATGTACTCAAGTCTAGCGACGGGAGCATATGTCTCACCATAGTCCATACCTTCGACTTAAGTGTAGCCTTGGGCGACTAGGCGTGCTTTGTTGCGGACGACTTGACCATCTTCATCTTGCTTGTTGCGAAACACCCATTTGGTACCAATGATTTTGTGGTTGTTGTCGGGCTTTTCGACCAATGTCCATACTTGGTTTCTCTCAAAGTTGTGTAGCTCTTCATGCATAGCGTTAATCCAATCCGGATCTTCCAATGCTTCTTCAACCTTCATAGGTTCAATGCTAGAGATGAATGAGTAATGTTCACAAAAGTTAGCCAAACGAGTTTTAGAGCCAGTGATTCTCCCGGTTTGGATATCATTGTAGATTTGTTCGACGGGATGGTCTTTGGCAATTCTTGCTCGAACTCGTGGAAGCTTTGGCTTGGCTCGGGGTGTAACATCCTCTTCATCTTGTTCTTCTTCTTGGTCTTCTTCATTGTTGACGTTTTCATCCTCTTGTCGTGGTGGAGAAGGAGGTTGTTGATGTTCATCTTGGTGTACTTCCTCGTTTTCTTCGTCTTGGTGTGTCCCACTTGTGGATGCTTCCGTATCAATTCGTGGTTCACCTTGTCGTGAGGTGGAAGCTTCCACTTGGACGGATGAGGTGGTCTCCTTCACCTCCGTTGGACGAATCTTGCCAATAGACAAGTCTTGGATTGCTTCCGAAGGGTCTTTGTCTCCTACATCAATTGGCAATTGCTCTACTTGCGAGCCGTTAGATTCATCAAACTTCACATCTACCGTTTCTTCAACCTTCCGGGTGAAATTGTTGTAGACATGGTAAGTGTGAGAGTTTGAGCCATAACCAAGTAGGAAACCTTCATGAGATTTAGGAGCAAATTTAGAATGACGATGCTTATGAAGAATGTAGCACTTTGAGCCAAATACTCGAAAGTATCCAACTTGGGGTTTGTTACCGGTGAGGAGCTCGTATGCCGTCTTGCCGAGTAGCTTGTGAAGATACAAGCGATTTGTTGCATGACAAGCTGTCTCAACCGCTTCCGCCCAAAAGTGTTTTGGAGTCTTGTACTCATCAAGCATCGTTCTTGCCATCTCAATAAGAGCCCGGTTCTTTCTCTCAACAACTCCATTTTGTTGAGGCGTGTACGTAGCCGAGAACTCGTGTGAAATCCCTTCTTCGTCAAGAAGGTATCCACATTTGCGTTCTTGAACTCCGTTCCGTTGTCGCTCCGAACCTTCTTGATCTTCACATCAAATTGATTTTGGGCCTTCCTAGCGAAATTTTTGAAGATCTTTTGGACCTGCGATTTGTCATCAAGAAAGAACACCCACGTAAATCTTGAAAAATCATCAACTATGACTAGACCAAATGAGTTACCACCGAGACTCTTGTAGGCATTGGGACCAAAGAGATCCATGTGAAGTAGCTCGAGTGGTCTTCTCGTGGTCATGATGTTCTTCGCGCGATGACTTCCTCCAACCTGTTTTCTTGCCTGACAAGCACTACAAAGTCTATCCTTGTCAAATATGACAGCTTTTATTCCAAGGATACGATCACCTTTAATAAGCTTATCAAGATTTCACATACCCACATGACCTAGCCTTCTATGCCACAACCAACCCTTAGAAGATTTAGCAATTAAGCAAGTTCTAGGTTGAGCCTTTTTAGTGAAATCAACTATGTAAAGATCACCTCTACGTATATCGGTAAAGACCATTTTATGATTGTCTCTTCGAAACACTTGGCAATCTACCTCAGTAAATAGGACATTGAAACCGAAATCAGAAAGTCTAGATACTGAAAGTAAATTGTACCCAAGAGATTCAACGAGCATGACATTTTGTATGGAGCTATCATGTGAGATGGCCACCTTACCTAGGCCAACCACCTTACCCTTTGAGTTATCACCAAAAGTGACATACTTTCGAGGGCCGTCGTTTTCAGCAAGCTCACGGAACATATCTTTATCTCCGGTCATATGATCAGTACATCCACTATCAAGGACCCATTCCTTTCCTCCAGCCATGTAGCCACGACGATTTGCCATAAGACCAAAGTGTCTCATTGCATCATCAAGATCATAGTCACTATCATCATCCTCATCATAGTATCCATGTTCAACATCGTCTTGTGATTGATCAACTCCTAGAGAGGGTAATTCATTAGATAAATGATCATTGCTATGGTTATCTTTATGAATTCTAATAGCTTCGGAAATGATATTGCTAATGATTCCAACATCTCCTTTGGCACGCATGAGATTGGTAAACTCAAATAGACAATCACCAAAGCTAGGATCACTAGAATTCATCTTACTCAAGGAAATAGACTTATGGAGAATTTTGTCTAAATTTTTCAAGGAATAATTTGGAAATCGTTCCTCAAGAAATCTCCATATAGTATAGGCACAATCAAGAGTAGGCAAACTAGCAATCAAATTTTTGGGCAATCCTCTAATGATAAGATTGATAGTTCTAAGATTGCGAATCATGTCAAGATCCTCTTCGGGTGTAGGATGCAAAGGATCAATATGAGGTGCACAAGGACTAGTAATGTACTTGTTCAAATGATATTCATTAAAAATCTCAAGCATTTCATTTTCCACTCATAGAAGAACTCTTCATCAAGAATAGGCACTCTATGTCTAAGACTCCCCAAAGTATACACATCCATCTTCCTCCAAAGGTGTTTAAACCAAGGCAATGGAGACCAAATCTCTGATACCAATTGAAAGGATTGAGAAGAGGTGTCTAGAGGGGGGGTGAATAGACTCTAATCAAGAAAAGTTGCAGTTTTTAATTCTTTAGGTTTATGTGGAGATTTAGCACAAGTTTAAGCATTCACAATACATATCAAGCAAGCATGACAAAGAGTATATGAGCAGCGGAAAGTAAAGCATGCAAGTTGCAAGAATATAAAGGGATGGGATTGGAGTGTGCAAATGCAATTTGGAGACACGAAGATTTTTTATCCGTGGTTCCGATAGGTGGTGCTATCGTACATCCACGTTGACGGAGACTTCAACCCACGAAGGGTAACGGTTGCGCGAGTCCACGGAGGGCTCCACCCACGAAGGGTCCACGGAGAAGCAACCTTGTCTATCCCACCATGGCCGTCGCCCACGAAGGACTTGCCTCACTAGGGTAGATCTTCACAAAGTAGGCAATCTCCTTGCCCTTACAAACTCCTTGGTTCAACTCCACAATCTTGTCGCAGGCTCCCAAGTGACACCTAGCCAATCTAGGAGACACCACTCTCCAAGAAGTAACAAATGGTGTGTTGATGATGAAATCCTTGCTCTTGTGCTTCAAATGATAGTCTCCCCAACACTCAACTCTCTCTCACAGGATTTGGATTTGGTGGAAAGAATATTTGAGTGGAAAGCAACTTGGGGAAGGCTAGAGATCAAGATTTATGTGGTTGGAATGGAATATCTTGACCTCAACACAAGTGTAGGTGGTTCTCTCTCAGAAAATATGTGTTGGAAGTGTAGGCATGTTCTGATGGCTCTCTCCACGAATGAAGAGTGGGTGGAGGGGTATATATAGCCTCCACACAAAATCTAACCGTTACACACAAATCACCAAACTCGGTGGGACCGATTCAAAGAACTCGATCAGACCGATTTGGTTCATAATGTGACCGTTAGGTGTTTCGGTGGGACCGAATGGATCAACTCGGTGGGGCCGATTTCATTAGGGTTAGGGCATAACGTAATCTCGGTGAGACCGATTACACAAACTCGGTGAAACCGATTTTGGTAATAGACTAACAGAGAGTTGGTCAGGCAAACTCGGTGGGACCGATTCACTCATCTCGGTTAGACCGAAATGTTACGAAGGGGTGACAGAGAGTTTGCATTGCAATCTCGGTGCGACCGATTGCAAATTTCAGTGAGACCGAAATTATTGCAATAGGCAGCAGAGAGTTTGCAATCCCATCTCGGTGAGACCGAGATCCCTATCGATGAGAACGATTTGATTAGGGTTTCTAGTAGTGGCTATGTCAAGAGAACTCGGTGGCTCCGGATAGAAAGGATCGGTGGGGCCGAGTTGGACTTTTGGTTTGGGACATATGTGGATGTGAGGAAGTAGTTGAGGGCTTTGGAGCATATCAGTAAGCACTTTGAGCAAGCAAGCCATTAAGCAACACCTCATCCCCTCTTAATAGTATTGGCTTTCCTATGGACTCAATGTGATCTTGGATCACTAAAATAGAAAGTGTAGAGTCCTGAGCTTTGAGCTTGAGCCAATCCTTTGTCTTTAGCACTTTGAAGGGGTTCCACATCCTCTAGTCCATGCCACTCCATTGTTGAACTTATCTGAAACATACTAGGTAGAAACATTAGTCCAACAAGAGATATGTTGACATTAATTACCAAAATCACCCAGGGAGCACTTGTGCTTTCAAATATGCTTCTTCTTGAAGTGTTGCACCGGGTCGAGAGAAATCTTGATGACACTTTCATTGTCACACCAAAGAGGCACTTTGTCACAAATGACACCGTAATCCTTTAAAGTTTGCCTCATCCATAGAAGTTGTGCACAACAACTACCGGCGGCCACATACTCCGCTTCGGTGGACGAGAGAGACACACAACTTTGCTTCTTAGAAGACCAACTCACCAAAGAGCAACCAAGGAATTGGCACCCTCCGGAAGTTGACTTCCTATCCACTTTGTCTCCCGCCCAATCGGAGTCCGAATAGCCTACAAGGTTGAAGTTTGCTCCTCTTGGGTACCATAAGCCAAAGTTTGGGGTATGAGCCAAATATCGAAAGATTCTCTTGACCGCCACAAAGTGGCTTTCCTTAGGTGCGGCTTGAAACCGTGCACAAATTCCCACACTCAACATGATATCCGGTCTAGATGCACAAAGGTAAAGCAAGGAGCCAATCATGGGGCGATATACCTTTTGATCCACCGGTTTACCATTGGTATCTATGTCAAGTTGGCATTTGACGGGCATTGGAGTGGAAGCCGGCTTGACATCACTTAGCTTGAATCTCTTGAGCATGTCTTGAGTGTATTTGGCTTGGTTGATGAAGGTTCCTTCTCTTCGTTGCTTGACTTCGAACCCGAGAAAAAACTTCAACTCTCCCATCATGGACATCTTGAACTTGGAGGTCATGAGAGCGGCAAATTCCTCATTGAAGGCTTTGTTAGGGGAACCAAAGATAATATCATCAACATATAGTTGGCACACAAACTACTCCCCTTTCACATTCTTAGTAAAAAGAGTGGGGTCGATTTTCCCAATTTCAAACCCACGATCTTGCAACAACTCGGTAAGGTGGTCATACCACGCACGTGGGGCTTGTTTGAGGCCATAGAGTGCCTTATCGAGTTGGTACACATGATCGGGGAAATAGGGATCCTCGAACCCGGGGGGTTGTTTGACATACACCAACTCATTAATAGGACCATTAAGAAAAGCACTCTTCACATCCATTTG